>NC_085844.1:195668684-196296184 GCF_035594765.1 Anolis carolinensis
GACCTTTCGGTCTCCAGAGTCAGTGCTTTAACGCACTTCGCCACCGAGGCTCCTTGTTTCTCACACTACTACCTCAAATTAGACACAAGGAATGAGAAACAATACAACAAGGTGACCAGGAAATCCCACAACAGCACAATAAATCAGACAATTGAAACTGGAGTTGCCTTTTGCCAGCAAGATCACCAATCAAAAACAGAAAATCTCCTGTGCAAGAATTCATTTCAATAACATAGGGGAACATCAAGTAGATTATGCCCTTAAATAAACAAATGCAAAATTCCCAATGGTTTTGTTCTGATTTGCTTTTTAAAATTATTAGTCATTCACATTTTGCAGCTGAAATTCATATAATTAAGGGCTTCATGTCCAGATTGTCACTAATGCAAATCCGCTAAATTTGTCACATACAAATGTCTCAACAGCCATTCAGTTTGGTTCTAATAGCAGTGGCACAGTTAAGAATCAATCAAGATACTGTGTGTGTCCTCAGTTAATTTTTCCAGTTGCTATCTGGCTCTCTCTTGTGGCCATAGATGTTCCATACAAGCCTCCTCCTCAGAGTGTACTCTCCTTACAAGATGAGAAAACAAGCCTGACATCTCTCCCTATCAAATTTCTAGTCTCCTGCCATCACTACTTATTGGTGATTCCTGCAAAACAGAGAACAAATATATTGGGCACTGACAACGCTGAAGCAACTGGGCTTAGTTTCATTTCTCCCTTTTGTGGGCTTCAGGTTACTTCTTCGGATGCATGAAGTTTTTTTGTGTGTGTGTATGTTGATCCTTGTGCTTCAGATGCATTGAAGTTCATGAATGAAATATACTGGTTAATATGTACCATATAATTATCGCAATTCTTTTTATATTAAAACAGACTAACATAGATATTTCTCTGGATGCTGCTGTCTCTTCTTGCCATTTCTTCGAAATACTCGCAGCAAAAGTTCTGACATATGAAGCGTAATTGAGACAATGAAATATTTCATATAACAATTACTCTTGAAACACCTTTGAATTGATCCACGGGGCTTCCCCAATTACTGTGGAATAAATACTCACCAAACTAACATGATGGACCTGTATAAAAGTATCCCAACAAAACTTTAAACAGTAAGAATGGAGATTAGAGAGGAAGGGGCACCGAGGTCCTTTTCCCACCTGCTCTTTCCTAGCATGCATCAACTAAATACCCAAAGGCACCAGATCCTACCTGATTTTGGAAGCTAAACAGGGCCAGTTTTGCTTAGTACTTAGATGAGAGAATACCAGGTGCTGTAGGCTATATTTCAGAGAAAGAAACTGACAAAAACATTTCTGAGTAAGTCCTTTTTTCAAAAAAAAAAACCTTATAAAATTCATGGGGCCACCGTAAGGTATCAGGTGACTTGAAGGCATATATACACACACCAGAAATAGCAGTTTCTTTCCCATGGCATTTTAAATGTGTACATTGGTTTTATTTTTTATTTTTTAGTGATTCAGTGGTTATGTCCTTTATATTGTGTATCCTGAGTCTCTTTAGGGGCAAAATTCTTGTGGAAAAAGTCATCTATATGCATTTACATTCTAATGTAATCTGATTATGATCACCCAACAGGGAGGAAAATAGCTGGAGGGGGATTTAGATTTGAAAAATGGTTACAGAGAAAATGCCCCATCTCCCAACACTTCTGTGATCCTTATCACCCCTCCCAAGGCAGTCCTCCCAGTTTTAAAAGGGCCTTCATGCTGCTGCTGCACACATTTACATGTAGTTAACTTGGCTTCTGTTTTTACTCTTTCAGGCACTGGAATGCACATCAATCACAACTATTCCCATTGAGAAATACCTCAAGGGTCTAGAATAGATGAAGATAACAGAACATGGAATCTGTTATTGCTGTGATGGCTACATCAAAGGAAAGATCCTTTCTGAGCAGGAAAGCAGGAAAAATTAAGATCCTACATTGTAAAATAACAAATATATTAATGAATTAGGATGGAGTTATATAGAGCTATTGAGTGGTATAAAACCTTGGCTTTGTCCCTAATAGTGGCATGTTGTCATCATTGTTATGTTATAAAGTTGGCTTTGACTTACCTTATTGATATCTATGAATAAAAAATCTGCAAGAGGTCCTGTTATTAATAGTTCTATTTGTGTCTTATAAACCCAAGGTCCTGCTTTCCTTGATTGAAGCTGCTCGTCTTCCAGTCTTCTATTTTTCCTGTTATTTTCAGTTTAATGAAGTGTAATCATCTTTCTAAATAAGGGATCCATAGCGGCGCAATGGGTTAAACTCTTGTGCCGGCTGAACTGCTGTCCTGAAGGTCCGCCGGTCTGTCAACCCCAGCTTCCCATGCAGCAACATGAGAGAAGCCTTCCACAGGATGGTAACACATCGTGTGTCCCCTGGGCAATGTCTTTGTAGATGGCTGATTCTCTCACACCAGAAGTGACTTGCAGTATGTTCTCAAGTTGCTTCTGATAAATAAATAAATAAATAATAAAAAATAAAACGTGATCACAACTGACACTACCCTTAAGGTGAAATGGGAGACCCTACCAGCAGCACTGGTGCCATCAGCATAACATCTTACTTCACAGGAGTTTGCAATCCCACCACTGTGGAAAGGTAGACTCATCGAATCATAGGGTTGGAAGAGATCCCACGGACCATCCAGTCCCTCCCCCTGCCACACAGGAAAAGCACAATCGGGGCACCCCCCCAAGAAATAGCCATTCAGCCTCTGTTTAAAAGCCATCAATGAAGGAGCCTCCACCACACTCCGAGGCAGTGAGTTCCACTGTTAAACAGCTCTTACAGTTAGGAAGTTCTTAGTATTCAGGTGGAATATTCTTTCCTTTAATTTGATCCCATTGCTTCGAGTCCGAGTCTCCAGAGCAGCAGAAAACAAGCCTGCTCCCTCTTCCTTATGGCATCTTTCCAAATATTGAAACATTGCTTTCAGATTATATATCTGTAAAGCATGTAACAACTATATTCTTATATTTTCTTTTATATGTAACAATCTGTGACATAGGTACACATGCACTCTTGTACTTAACTCAGTTCATGTCCTCTTAGATGACATTATTGCATTGGGGGTGCATTTATGGCTGTTTAATAGTGCATGATTGTTCTGCTTAATGCACAGTTATTAGTGTAGGCTATGCATATTGTCCCTCATCATAGAAATATTTCTTGGACAAAATATGTGGGACCATTTTTTTGGAATAAAATCTTTTTTATATTTCCTGAGTTTCCTTCACCAGGAGTTTAAACAGCAGGCTGATTTGAAACTAGTGGCAAGTATTTGAACTAAGTGTGTGAAGACTTTTACTCCTGAGGAATGTGCCACCTGGTGGCCCCGTATTTCAACCTCACCTAATTGCTTCATCCTGCACTGCAAATCAGACAGATTTTTATATATTTTATGTATTTATTTATGTTACAAAGGAAATAAATCTGAGATGCACAGCCTCAGAGTGCTTACTATGCATGTCAAGTTTTACATGTTTGAGTTTTATAGTTGTGGAGCTATAGTAAAGACAGAGTTACACAGAACTTCTTGTAAATTTACGTACAACTTCTTCTTGTAGAAGGCTATGTATCTGATCAATCAAGTTATTAAAATCCATCTGTGTAAATCTGAGAGTATTTGCATGAAATATAGTTAGCAGATGGTATCTGGCATCTACTTAACTTCACCACATCTTATGGCAAAGATCACATAGTGTTGGAAAGAGAGGATAGAAAAATATGCATTCATATCCCTAGTAGATGCTATGAACCACAGGAAAACTGGATGATGTTTTGAACTAAACTAGTTTCCTGTACCATTATGGAAATTCCTGTATCCAAGATGCTCTGGAAAGTATAGTACGATGGGCAGCTAAAACTATCTTTGTGAACTATTTATTTATTTATTTGTTTGTTTGTTTTATTTACGGTATTTATATTCCACCCTTCTCACTCTGAAGGGAACTCGGGGTGGATCACAATGCACATATGCATGGCAAACATTCAATACCATTTAGACAATATGACATATATAAATAGACACAGTGTGATGACTCATGGGCCATGTAGTCCCGTTCCTAGTACTGTTGTGAATGATGAAGAGGAAAACTTGGGTTTTCCACCATTTCAGCCAGAAAAGGAACTATCCCAGCCAGAAATTGAGCCTTTGCACCTGCAAGAGATTTGTCTTCCAGAAGTCTGTCAAACAAGCCCCGAGCCAAAATCTCCCCCGTTTCCTCGCCATGATTTTTGTAAACAACAGAGGGGAGTTCAACAGGCGTCTCGCAGGAGTGCTAGGATAGCTGCTAAGCATTCAGCTGATTAAGCCTGCTTTCCATGGGAAACTTTAAGGAGTCATGCATCTGGACTCAGAGAATAGCTTTCGTTTCTGGTTCTCCAGAGAACTGCTCTTTGGCGGGAAAACTAGACCCTATTTAGGTGTTTTGCCCACGAAGGGATCTTGCGGAGTCAATTCGTCAGCTACCGGAGCAGCGTGTGTGGACAGCTACTCCTGCTTTCAAGCCTTTGTTCCTGTTCCAAGCCTTCGTTCTCAGCCTTGTTTTCTCCCCGGATCTTGCCTTGTTTCCCGGACCTCGCCAAGTAATTACCACGGATCTTGTTCTTGCTCCTCGTTTCCTTGTTGCCTTGAATCAAGCTTTGTGTGCCAAGAATCAAGTTATTTCCTAGCCTTGCTCAAGTTCATGGACTAAAGGACCTTGTCATCTCCCCTCACTTGCTTGGCAAGTGAGTGTTTCGGTTATTGGATTACAACTTTGGACCTTAATATTTCATATTGGACATTGCTTTTTTGGACTAATTTTGATCTTTCCTGAAAGGTCTATTTCTGGACTATTTCCTATACTTGTTTTTATTAACTTTATATATTTCCTTAATAAAGATATTAGATAGAATCTGGCCTCTGTGTATGGTTATTGGTGCTCTGCAGCCTGGGTCGTGACAGTTTGACTCCGCCACCCTAAGCACCAATTAACCTAGGCCAGAATGTCTACCGGAGCCGGACCGGGGGCCCAACCACTCAGTTACACCATCGACAAGGATGAAGTGGACCGCATCCGTGATAAGCTCAATGCGCAGGAGGGAGAAATAAGGGGATTGAAGGAACGCGGAATCCGTCTCCCGGCCCTGGCGCTGCCAACCAAGTTTACTGGAGAAGCTTCTAAGGTTCATGTTTTCCGTCGCCAATGCCAGGCTTATCTAGAGGCCCGTAATGCCGAGTTTCCCCAAGAAGACATCAAGGTGGCGTGGATCTACAGTCTCCTAGACGGGCCAGCGGCCAACTGGGCGACGGCACTGTTCGACCAAGACTCCCCACATCTAAGATCAGCGCAACAATTCTTGGATCACATTAAGGCGACTTGGGGGATTGAGGACAATTTGGAGGCAGCCGGCCACAAACTCCGGCGCCTCTCCCAAGGGGACAGACCCATGTCCCAGTACATAGCCGAGTTCCGAGTGTTGGCCCATAACACCGGATGGAACGATATAGCCCTCAGAGGACAATTTCGGGAGGGTCTCAACATTGAGATGCTGGAGGAAATCTCCAAGGTGGATCCTCCACACTCTCTTGAAGCACTCATTGATCAATGTTTACGAGCTGAAGTCATGATTGCCAACAGAAGACAATGGATCCGAGGCCAGAGCGGTAGGACCGGAGCGAGACCTCCCGCTCCCACCGGCGTCCAGCCGCGCCCAGTGTGGAGACCCCCGCCACCAGCCCCATACCCCAGAGGAAGCGAGGAGGTGCCGATGCAGTTGGGCAATGTGCGTCCCAGATTAGATGCCGCCGAGAAGGCCCGTCGCCAACGCCTAAATCTCTGCTGGTACTGCGGAAACGGGGGCCACTTGGCCAGAGAGTGTCCAGCCAAAGGGAAGCCCGCCGCTCGTCTGGCGGCGGCGTCCTCCACGGAGACGAAGACGTCTGAGGCGGCTGGCGCACAGCCGGCGGGGGAAGCCAGCGACCGGGCGTAGAGAGGCTCGCCAACCCGGTCAAAAAACCCACTCAAGAGCCGCCAACCGGGGTCCTATTTCTTCTAGTGGTCACCTTGTGGTCAGTAAAAAAAGGACCCGTCATGGTCCATGCCATGATAGACTCAGGAGCCACAAACAACTTCATTGACAGAGAGTATGCCGACTCTCTGGGATTACAATATCACGACTTCAAGAACGCCCGTGTGGTGCAAGCCATCGATGGCCGCCCCCTCAAGACAGGTCCAGTAAGCCAGTGGTCGGAACCCACCAGAATGTGGATAAGGGAACACATGGAAGAGATTTCCTTCTTTGTTACCGAGGTTCCCCACTTCCCTGTGATTTTGGGAATTCCATGGCTGACACTCCACGACCCAAGCATCTCCTGGTCCAACAGAGAACTGCAGTTTGCTTCAAAATATTGCCAAAACCATTGCCTTGTAGCCAAGGTATGCCATGCCACAGACGCTGAACCCATCATCACCTTGCCCAAGAAGTACTCGGAATATTGGGATGTATTCAATGAAAAAGAAGCCGAGAGACTACCCCCACATAGACCTTATGACTGTGCCATTGACTTGGTGGAGGGGGCCCCGATTCCGCGAGGACACCTCTACTCCCTGACTGAACCAGAGCAAGAAGCTCTCAGGGAGTTCTTAGAGACAAACCTCCGCAAGGGGTTTATCAGACCCTCTCAATCCCCAGCCGCTTCCCCAGTGATGTTTGTGAAAAAGAAGTCAGGGGACCTACGCTTGGTGGTGGACTATAGAGCATTGAACAATATCACTAAACGAAACCGGTATCCCCTGCCTTTGATCTCAGACCTCTTAGACCGGCTTCGAGGGGCTAAAGTTTACACCAAACTGGATCTTCGAGGAGCTTATAATCTAGTTCGCATCAGGGAAGGGGACGAGTGGAAGACTGCCTTCCAGACAAAATTCGGTTTATTCGAAACCCTGGTTATGAATTTCGGTTTATGTGGAGCTCCCGCAACGTTCCAGCATTTTGTCAACGATATCTTTCAGGATTATCTAGATCGGTTCCTGATTATCTACCTGGACGATTTTTTGGTGTTTTCTAGATCACAATCAGAACATGAGAATCACGTCAGAATGGTGTTACAACGATTGCGGGACCACGGACTTTATGCCAAGTTGGAAAAATGCGCTTTTGATCTGCAAGAGGTAGATTTCCTGGGATATCGTGTCTCGCCACTAGGGCTCACCATGGACCCGGCAAAGGTCACAGCAGTATTGGAATGGCAGGCGCCAACCAACAAGAAAGAGGTGCAACGATTCTTGGGGTTCGCGAACTACTACCGCAAGTTCATTCCAGACTTTGCCCGCTGGTCTGACCCAATCACCAGCTGCATCCGTGGGAAACAGCCTTTCCGCTGGACAGATCAAGCAGAGAAAGGGTTCCGGCAACTAAAGAAATTATTCACGTCCCAGCCAATCCTTCAGCATCCAGACCCTGAAACCCCTTTCGTCGTGCAGGCGGACGCCTCCGATGTGGCGATTGGGGCTGTACTCCTACAACCAGTGGGAGATCATCTCCATCCTTGTGCCTTTTATTCCCGTCAATTGACCGCACCCGAGAGAAATTACACTATTTGGGAAAAGGAACTATTGGCCATAAAGGCAGCCTTTGAAACTTGGAGACATTGGTTAGAAGGGGCCAAATTTCCCATTGAAGTACATACTGATCATCGGAATCTAGAGCATCTAAGAACTGCCCGCAAGCTAAATCAGAGGCAACAACGCTGGGCTTTATTCTTTGAACGTTTTAACTTCCAAATTCATTATGTAACCCCAGCCCAGACCAAGCAAGCAGATGCCCTGTCACGGAAACCGGAATACGCTGCAGGGCGCAAGGAGACCTCTGAGTCCCAGCTGCTACAACCCGAGAACTTTGCCACGCTCACAGTGGGAAACACCAAATCCACTCCCATTGAATCAACTCCCTCTACTCCAGGGCCCCTTTGTGCTCAGGAAATCAGGGCTAGTCAGCAAACAGATGCTTGGGCACAAGACCAACTTCGCCAAGGGCTACGTTTTCCCTTTTCGCTCAAGGATGGGCTACTTTGCTATAGAAATCATGTTTACATCCCCCCAGGACCGGGCAGGGAAAAAGCACTCCGTCTGTGTCATGACTGCAAGCCAGCAGGGCATTTCGGACTATTCAAAACCATGCATTTGATCCTAAGAGACTTCTGGTGGCCCAAGATCCGCAAGGATGTGGAGAAATATGTCAACACCTGCCCAGTATGCCAGCGCTCCAAGACAAGAAGGGAAAGACCCTCAGGGCTTCTACATCCCCTCCCTACCCCATCCCACCCATGGGAAATAATCTCTGCGGATTTTATCACTGATCTACCACCTTCCTGTGGATTCACCACGATCCTAGTGGTGGTGGACCTTTTTACCAAGTTAGCCCATTTCATTCCCTGTGATGGCCTTCCCACGGCCAAAGAAACTGTAGATCTATTCCTTCAACATGTTTTCAGATTACATGGATTGCCCAAGAGTTTGGTCACAGACCGTGGGTCCCAATTCACCTCTCGTTTCTGGAAAGCACTACAAAAACTATTGGGCATAGACTCTCGTTTATCTTCGGCTCACCATCCCCAAACGGATGGGCAAACTGAGCGCACCAATGCCACTTTGGAACAATACCTTCGCTGTTATGTGAACTACCAGCAGGACAATTGGGTTTCCCTGTTACCGCTGTCAGAGTTTGCCTACAACAATGGGGTCCAGGCTTCTACTAAAGAAACCCCGTTCTTTGCAAACTACGGCTTCCATCCACGTTTCTTTCCTCCTGTCATTGAAACCTCAGAAGTTCCCGCAGCAGAGGACTGGCTGCAGGAACTCACAGCGGTGCAACAACTTTTGCTCCAGCAACTGGACCAAGCCAAGGAGGACTATAAACGCCACGCTGACAAACATCGCCAGCCGGGCCCCGAAATCAAGGTAGGAGACCGGGTTCTTCTGTCCACTCGCTTTTTGCCCTCCCATCGCCCTTGCCGGAAATTAGATGCCCGTTTCATTGGGCCCTACCCAGTGGTGGCGCAACTTAACCCCGTGACTTTCAAACTCCAACTTCCGCGCTCTATGCGCATTCATCCAGTGTTTCATCGTTCTCTGCTCCTTCCGGCGGAAGGTGTGCGCCCTGATGCAGACCGGCCGGCCCCCCCTCCTGTTTTGGTGGATGGGGAGGAGGAATTCGAGGTTCAGGACATTTTGGATTCTCGCTTTCACCGCCGCCGTCTACAATATCTCATTGACTGGGTGGGTTTTGGCCCCGAGGAACGTTCTTGGGAAGACGCTTCCACAGTCCATGCCCCCGATTTAACCCGCCGCTTCCATCTGACCTATCCCGCCAAGCCGCGGCCTCGCGCCTCGGGGAGAGAGCTCTATTTTGAGAGGGGGCTTGAGGAGGGGGATAGTGTGATGACTCATGGGCCATGTAGTCCCGTTCCTAGTACTGTTGTGAATGATGAAGAGGAAAACTTGGGTTTTCCACCATTTCAGCCAGAAAAGGAACTATCCCAGCCAGAAATTGAGCCTTTGCACCTGCAAGAGATTTGTCTTCCAGAAGTCTGTCAAACAAACCCCGAGCCAAAATCTCCCCCGTTTCCTCGCCATGATTTTTGTAAACAACAGAGGGGAGTTCAACAGGCGTCTCGCAGGAGTGCTAGGATAGCTGCTAAGCATTCAGCTGATTAAGCCTGCTTTCCATGGGAAACTTTAAGGAGTCATGCATCTGGACTCAGAGAATAGCTTTCGTTTCTGGTTCTCCAGAGAACTGCTCTTTGGCGGGAAAACTAGACCCTATTTAGGTGTTTTGCCCACGAAGGGATCTTGCGGAGTCAATTCGTCAGCTACCGGAGCAGCGTGTGTGGACAGCTACTCCTGCTTTCAAGCCTTTGTTCCTGTTCCAAGCCTTCGTTCTCAGCCTTGTTTTCTCCCCGGATCTTGCCTTGTTTCCCGGACCTCGCCAAGTAATTACCACGGATCTTGTTCTTGCTCCTCGTTTCCTTGTTGCCTTGAATCAAGCGTTGTGTGCCAAGAATCAAGTTATTTCCTAGCCTTGCTCAAGTTCATGGACTAAAGGACCTTGTCATCTCCCCTCACTTGCTTGGCAAGTGAGTGTTTCGGTTATTGGATTACAACTTTGGACCTTAATATTTCATATTGGACATTGCTTTTTTGGACTAATTTTGACCTTTCCTGAAAGGTCTATTTCTGGACTATTTCCTATACTTGTTTTTATTAACTTTATATATTTCCTTAATAAAGATATTAGATAGAATCTGGCCTCTGTGTATGGTTATTGGTGCTCTGCAGCCTGGGTCGTGACACACAGAGGCAATTTAACATTCCAGCTTTTGACTTCATGAGGGGTATGCTCAATTCCAGCCACAGGGGGAGTTGCTGCTTCACCGTCCATTTGTGACACCGAGTCCTTGATAGAGTACTTCCTCATTCTTTCACATGCTGCTGGAAGGTTTTATGGTGTTGTAAATTAGTTAAATTAGCCTTCCCGCATAAAGCGGTACCTAAATTTCCTACTTGACATATACAACTGTCTTTCGGGCTCCATAGGTCAACAGCGAGCTAGACTATTAAATGGTTGGGAGCTCACTCCGACCCGAGCTGGATTCAAACTCATGACCTCTTTGGCAGTAATTATTTATTGCAGCTGGCTACTAACCAGCTGCGCCACAGCCCGTTTCTATGTATTTCACTTGAGAATCCCAAAGATGTACAGTTTGAGCTTTATAGAAGAATGAACCTGCTTAAAGACAAAACAAACCCAACAATGATAAAGAATATTATTGATAGTGGGGAAACGAACTCAGTGAACTTTATAAGTGTGTGTGTTATTGTGATATATCACCCACACATCCAAATGCTGAACTGAATGTGCAGTTCATACCAAAGGAAGCTTGGTATGGCTTAGTGCTCTTCCTGCACAAGTGCAGTTTCGTAATTATGCCCAATGGTCTGTTGCTTCTCTTTGCTGTTTCCCTAGTTCTTTGGATTGAGTCCAGTCATTCAGATACATTAAAACAAGGTTGGGAATCAGCCCTCCACATTTGCTGGGTTAGGGGCCCAGGACATCAGTGAAAGTTGAAAAAGCACGAACAAAAATATTCTTTAAGAATCTAGAGAGGAAATGTGGTGCTGAATTTCCTTTAAAAGATCAAATCTGTAGTCAGGATGTAACAAGATTTCTTTCATTCAGTTTCATAATCTGCAGAGAGTTTGGCTACACTTGACTATGCTCTGGTAGCTTCTAGGGTTCGCTGCTAGATTCCTCTGTATGAGGTTTGTCATTAAAGACGGTTCAGGAATTTCAGTTTAGTCAAAATACAGCTGGCAGGATAAGAGACAGGAACGGGTTGACAGGGATAAATTCCTTTCTATTTGTATGTCCAGGTTAAAGGTGTTGTGCCCACTGTTCAAAATCCACATAACTTAGTATCCTGGTGAACTGCAGCTGAAGAAACCCTGCATTCTATACATATGATGTGTGCAATGAGATCATATGCGGAGGCTTTTTTTGCAAGTAACTCCATCACCTGCAATCAGTCAGGTGATAAACAGAAAACCTTCTCAGGAATTTACTGCCCCAAAGAGGCCAACCTGGAATTAATATTGTCATCCTTTCAAATCAGGGGAAAACATATTGACTCTCAGATTTTAAGATATAGTATAAATGTATTTCATAGGTTACTGTTACATTTATCAATTTGGCTTTGTTTTGTAAACCACCTCAGGAGTTTCACTGAAATGTGGCTAAGTTTATATGTATATTTTATTGAAACAATTAACAAAATGTTTCAATGTAAGGCTGGCTTACAATCAATAAAATAATTTCTGATCTATCTACATTATTAGACTCTAGTCAAAACAGTCTCTCCAAAGGATACGTACAGCATCCGTAGTCCTTCATGGGGGTGCAAAATATGTTAAAGACACCAGATCACATCTAATCTTGGCTGCTAAGCTGAATCAGCCCAGGTTAGTACCTGAATGAGAGACTGTTTCATAGGAAGGAACTGGCAAAACCACCGTGGAAGATTCCTTAATTAATAAAACCCTATGAAATTCATGGAGTCGCCATAAGTCAAGGGGCAATTTGAAGGCACATAAACATACATATATGCTTCTATATGAGAATTTGCCATGTACAAATAATGAAATTTACCGCTGTAAACCAATTTTTGAACAAAGTGATGGTAAAATAGAAGCCTTGACTCATGGAGAAAAGACATGGGGCTGTGGAATTCCCTTCCACGGGAGGCTTACCTGCTTTCCTTTTGCCAGCATTCAAAGGTCTTTTATTGAAGCAGGCATTTCATGGTTAATTGGTTTCGAGGAGCCTGTCTGTGGTGTGTGGATTGTGCATTTTTAATCTTTAATGTTATATTTTCTAAATTATTTTACACCCTTAAAAATTGATAGTATTTTGATATGATGATCTCTTGTTTAACTTCAACTTTCTGTCATCAGGTTTTGAGCTTTATTTCGTTTCAGCCTCATTGTGAGCCACCTTGGGTCCCATGTTGGTAGGATATAAACTGATTGATCAAATAAATCTGTCTTTATTTGATCAATTAGTTTATATCCTTCCTTTCTATCAACATGGGATCTAAGATGGCTCAACAATAAAAGATGCTTTTTGTAATAGGGAAGGGCCAATATTCCTCTTTGTATGTAACCAATATACGGTAATACAGGCAGGAACAAGGACAGAAGTTTCAGCAACTCTCTCCCCAAAAAAGAAGAAAAACAGGGAGAGGGAAAATAAATGAATACATCTGCAATAGTTACTGTCTTTACCCTTTTCCTCATCTCTAAGGACTAGGTCCCTGCAATGGAAGGAGTTGGGACTCATGTGCCATGTTCATGTGGCAAATTCTGCAGGGAAGTTAATAAGAATCACAACCCCAAGCAGCCTTTTGCTGCCTTCTTATATCCCTCTTAGGACTTTGACACGAATTCCCCCCCCCCTGCTTCAGGTGGCTTGTATTCTGTCATCAACAGCCCTTTCCAAGCCCTTTATTTAGTGACAGCTGTTTGGAGGAAGGAAACCCCCTTTCGTCCTCTCTTTCTCCCTTCTGATCGCACAGGGAAGCCTGCACTGTTCGACGGGTCTTTTGCATTTCTGCATTGGTTCTATTAATTGGAAGGAGGGTTAAGAATTTGCAAGGTCGTTTCAATCTACATCTGACCTTCAGAGTAATCCTCTATACCAACACCAGAGCATGTCATTAAAATGAGGCCCTCTACCATCTCCCAGCATTCTTTTATTCTCTCCTTGTGCACATTAATTGCTCATAAGTTGATTTGATCTCCCTATTCTGCAAGAAGTAAATTGGCCTCTTATTTCACCATTTTCATCCTGTTTTCTTAATTAGGCCCTTAAAAATCTCTAGGGCCTCAGCCAGGCCGCAGGCCTCATCCTGGGAATAAATTTTGATCTCCGCCTGATAAAGAGTGAGCAAACCCTGAGATTGAACAATGTCATTCTTCCCCTCCTCCCCTTCTTGCTATTCTCCTGACATGAAAAGGCTATCAGTTTTTCCTCTGTGTTAATATAGGAAATAATTCACACTTCAGGCGTTGTTCTCTATTTAGTGTTCACACTCCCCAGATAAATCAAATCAGTATGAGCGGTTTTTTAAAGTGTCTGAACTCTTTTTCTTTCCTCCCCTACCCCTCTTCTCTTCTGATAAAGTTTCCAATATTAGTCTTGATAAAAAAATTACCCACATCATCCTAGTGAGTCTATTTTAGGGGCTTTGTTGCAGCAGACCAATCTAGATTGTAATTGTGGTTTTTCGGGGAGAAAGTGGCACACTTCACTGCAAATATTTCTGTGCTGCACAAGCTTTGAGTAGCTTGGGATGGCTTAGCCTTTTTAAAGGGGCATTCCTGGAAGTTAATGCCATCAATTTAAAATGTAAAATAAAATGTGAGGGATTTCAGGGAGTATATACATTGGCACACACTTTGACTGGCATTAAATACTTTTTAAGAGTCAAGAATGGTTTTTTACAAACACAAGAGGGACAAGGAAATGCTTAAAACGTTTTAGCCAAATTAATAAATTCCAAAGAACCAGCATGGTGCAGCAATTTTAGTATTAGACTAAGACACCGAGAGCCCATCCATACACTATATTTATCCCAGGAACTCCCAGTTCAAAATGGAAGGTGGCCAAATGACAGTCCCTGAAAACATGGGAGAAATCACTACAAAACAGTAAAAACATGAGATTTTCCGTTGCGGGAATATCCTGGTTCTGGCTGGAAAACGCAGATATTCAAATCTCTGTATATCCCTACACTCTGAAAATATGGGATTTTTTATGTTGGTTATAAATGTCAGTTCCTGATCGGTTGTATCCTGCAAACATGGCAACAGTTGACTAGTGGGCAAAAACTTTATCCTGGTAAGAGAAACTTCACCCTCCACATGTTTAATGAAGTTTGGGACACACAAACAAAGGTTTTGCCATGTAATTAACTTTCCCTATATTTTATGATAAAAGCAATGAGGAACAGATAAATATAACTCAGGAACATCACTCCATTCTTCCCAGGCACAAGTACACGACCAAACCTGTCTGGACAGATGACCGTGCAGCCTCTGAATGATAATAATGATGATGAAGTTCTATTCCTGGCTTGAAAGTGTCAGTTCCTATTTAACAGTATAGCCCTGCCTTTGAAAGTAGTGGTCCTACTCCACAAACTTTGTTTGTGTGCCACAAACTTCATTAAACGTGTGGATGATGGTCTCATGCCAGGACAAAGTTTTCACCCTCTAGTCAACTTTTGCCATTTTTTCAGGATAAAAGCAATGAAGAACAGACATATAACCCAGGAACAAAACTTATATGAACCGTGGGCATATTTGCATCAGCACATTCAAACTTTTTTTTAAGCCAAAATTTCCAACGGACATCCCACAGTGGCCATATTGCAGGCTTCGAAATCCCGTAACAAAGCAGCAAATCTGGACATCACAGGCAGAAATCCCAGGACCAACAAGTCTGTGTGAGGACCTGTTGGGGGTTTTTTTGCCCCTCGTGGAAAACCTGTGATTTGGTGTTGTCTGGATTAGGATTTAAATCCCTACTCAACCACAAAAACCAAGGCTGGACCTACACTGCCATATAATGCAGTTTGGAACTACATTATAGGATCAGTCTAGAGCCTAAACCCATATAATGTAGTTCAATGCAGTTAAACTGTGTTAAATGGTTCTATACTAACCATATAATGTAGTTCCAAACTGCATTAAGTGGCAATGTAGATCCAGCCTATGATCAAATAACATTCTCTTAGCTTCCCTCTAAACAAATCTTGTAAATAAACAAAAAGTCAAAAACAAAGTGGCCTTAGGGTAGCCACAAGTAAGAAACAGTTTAAGGGTACATAACAATAAATTCAGCAAATTCTTTGTTCCTTTCCACCAAATAATCCATTATATTTAACCAAGTCTCTTGCTAATTTATTATAATCTGCAAAGGGAATATTTAGACAATTCAACCCATTTTTTTTTCTGAGTCCCATATTTAGATTAAAAGCCAATAAGCAACATTTTCTTTCAAAAGGATTCCAGCAAGCTAGCTGCCTTGTCAAGACCATTACAGTAATCCCCTAAAACAGCCTTAAACAAGTTAATGTCCCACTGCTTTCCTCTTCTTTGATTTTGTGCCCTGCCTATTTACGTGTGAGTACACACCAGTGAAGGGTATGTGGTAAATGTTTGTCAGCATTTCAGTAATTTGAGAGGAAAGAGAAAGAAAATAATTAATCAGAAAGACTGAAATAGCCAAGACTTTCTTCAAAGAAGCAATGGGAAGAATAAGGAGATATTCTGCTTTTTCATTGTCACACTGACCCTAACTTAGAAACATTGCCGAAATTGTATAAATAGTGGAAGAACCTTCTTGGTGGCTGTCCCTCGACCCTGGAACTCCCAGCCCAGGGAAGCCAGAATGGCCCCCTCCCTGCTGTCCTTCTGGCAGCAGGCTAAAACCCTTTTTATTCAGGCAGGCTTTTAAAGATGACGGTGTTTAAGATCTTGCTTTGATGGATTGTTTGTATTTGTGTCTATGGGCATTTTGTCCCATATGTAAGCCACCCCGGGTTCTGTTTGGGGGAGATGGTGGTGGGGTATAAGAATAAAGTAGTAGTAGTAGTAGTAGTAGTAGTTGTTGTTGTTGTTGTTGTTGTTGTTGTTATTCAGGGTGTGCTGTGGTTTTAACTTTGAATATGCATTGAATATTTTTGAATGGTTGTCAAGTGTGAATTTTTAATACTCTTTATATTTAATTCTATTTTAATGTTTGTATATCCTTGAGGACAAGTTAAACATGAGACAACAATGTCATGCGGCAGCTAAAAAAGCCATTGGGATTTTGGCCTGCATCAATAGGAGTATAGTGTCTAGATCCAGGGAAGTCATGCTACCCCTCTATTCCGCCTTGGTCAGACCACACCTGGAATCACACTGTGTCCAATTCTGGGCACCTCAATTGAAAGGAGATGTTGACAAGCTGGAATGTGTCCAGAGGAGAGTGACTAAAATTATTAAGGGTCTAGAGAACAAGCCCTAAGAGGAGTGGCTTAAAGAGCTGAGCATGTTTAGCTTGCAGAAGAGAAGGCTGAGAGGAGACATAATGAGGGCCGTGTCCAAATATATGAGGGGAAGTCATAGGGAGGATGGAGCAAGCCTGTTTTCTGCTGCCCTGGAAACTAGGACGTTGAACAATGACTTCAAACTACAGGAAAGGAGATTCCATAACCTGAACATTAGGAAGAACTTCCTCAGTGTGACAGCCATTCAATAGTGGAACTCTACCCCAGGGTATAGTAGAGGCTCCTTCTTTGGAGGCTTTTATGCAGAGGCTGGATGGCCATCTGTCAGGGGTGCTTTGAATGTGATTTTCCTGCTTCTTGGCAGGGGGTTGGACTAGATGGCCCACAAGGTCTCTTCCAACTCTATGATCCTATGATTCTAACTGGATCTTATCTTACTGGTGGAGCAGAGGCAGATCATCCCTTGGTCTCCTTGATTCTAACACAGGCTGTCTCTGCATTACTATTGACATTTATTCAGGAGGAGGTAAACTGAGGCTGGATGGACACTGTGAAATAATGTTGTTTGAAGTGCATTTATATGGTCACCATAGGCCCATATAATACAGTTCATTGCAATTCAAACTGCATCATTTGCAGTGTGCATCCAGTCTCAGTTTAGCTCCTTCTGAATAAATTTCAATATTAACGTACAGTAGAGTTTTGCTTATCCAACCTTCACTTATCCAACGTTCTGGATTATCCAACGCAATCTGCCGCCCAGATCCACAGCTGTTTCTCAAGGCAGCAAGAACTGAACTTTTTACTTATTTAACTTCCGATAATGTTGTTACTTTAAGTTCATTTCATGCAATTCTATCTCTCTTTGTAGTCTATTTTTTAGTAGTCAATGTTTTTTGTAGTCAATGTTTTCCTTACATTGTGATGTTTTGGTGCTAAATTCGTAAATACAATAATTCCTACATACTGTGTAATGAACTACTTTTTCTGTTGATTTGTTGTAAAACATGATGTTTTGGTGCTTAATTTGTAAAATCATAATATAATTTGACATTTAATAGGCTTTTTATCTTAATCCATCCTTATTATCCAACATTCTCGCTTATCCAACATTCTGCCGGTCCGTTTAGGTTGGATAAGCGAGACTTTACTGTAGTTCATTTTTGCCTGGACAAGTTAGGTCTCATAAAAATTATAATGTGGACTTTATGGTTACCGCCATGGCAGACTAAATCATCAAGAGAAAACGATGCTAAAGAGGATTATTTCATAACTCATCCAAGATGTTTAGCCCAGAAAAGAGAGAATAGCTGGAGATTTGTCCCACCAGCTCTGTTGAAAAGCCCCAAAAGGAAAGACTTGTGGGAAAGTTGGATGGAGTGACATCACATCACCCTTTTACAAAATTGACTATGATTTCTGATGAAAGTAAAATGATCACACAGTTGAAGCAGAAGATCTTCCTCTTTCGTACTTCCTCCTTCGGAGACTGTGAAGGATATAAGACACCCAGATGGCTCCTCAGGTAGTTTCCTATCTGAATTGCTTGTGTCAGATATGTACCCACCACTTTCCCTGAGGGTTTAATTACTGCGCTGGGCAGCTAATCAGAGGTCTGCAGCAGAAAAAGGTGTTGCCATGGTTACAGGGCCTAGGTATACAGACCCCTCTACTCCTTAGCATCATGTTGGGAGGGCCTGGATGGGAATGGGCAATTGAGGAAGGGAGAAGTTTGGGATTGAATAAAAAGTTATTGCACTTCCAGCATTATCACATGGTGCTGTAATAGCGCTGTTATGCCACATTCCTGCCATGCCTTTATCCCATGAAATTTTGGGCCTTGTAGCGTAAGAAGGCCTAAAAACTGACTGAGAACACAAAATGCTCAACTGCAAATTCCAGGATTCCATAGGATGTTGCCATGGCAGTTGAAGTGGAATCATGCTATAACAGTGTAGAGCGATAAGGCTGTTATTAGTCAGATCAGTGGCACTTTGTTTTAGGATAGACCAGGCGTGGGCAAACTTGGGCCCTCCAGGTGTTTTGGACTTCAACTCCCACAATTCCTGGCCTCGGGCCCCTTCCTTTCCCCCCTCAGCCGCTTAAGCGGCTGAGGGGGGAAAGGAAGGGGCCCGAGGCCAGGAATTGTGGGAGTTGAAGTCCAAAACACCTGGAGGGCCAAGGTTTGCCAATGCCTGGGATAGACTATGGTTTGGTACTGATCTCCATACCAAAAGACATGGACATGTTTAATCATTGTTTAACCCCTCCTCTTTCAAGTGTACGTCTCAGTCCCAATTATGTTCCAATTAAGATTGCCATTCTATTCTAATGACACCCTTCGTAGCATGTATATTGTAACTGCTCACTACCAAAATAAGTATAATGACAGTTTGGGTTTCTTAATCAACATGCACTTCCAGCTGAGCATTAAGTGGAGCTCTCCCATAAGGAAAAGGGCCTTCATGGTAAAACGAGTTGGGACAATGGAAGCAGAATTGAAGACTCCAACCTAGTGTGTCCTATTTTACAATGCACATATCCTCCGCTTGAGGCATTTAGCAATCCTTCAGAGTTTCAGATAATGTATTGCACCAAATCTGAAATGTGAGCAACCAAAGGCAACCAAAGTTGCCTTTCCTAGGGCCCATCCACACAGCCCTATATTCCAGAATATCAAGGCAGAAAATCACACATTATCTGAGTGTGGACTCAGATAACCCAGTTCAAAGCAGATATTATGAGATTTTCTTTCATGATATTATGGGATATAGGGCTGTGTGGAAGGGCCCCAAGTCTTCCAGAAGACCAGGACTTGGAAAGGCAACTCTGATGTGACCAGACAAGATCCTGGAGTGTAAAGATAGATCCCTGAATATTAATGTTAGAATGGTCCATGCCATTAAGTTTTTTATTGCTAAGTATGGTTGAGAATCACAGGGTTGTTGTGTGTTTTCCGGGCTGTATGGCCATGTTTCAGAAGCATTCTCTCCTGAGGAAATCCACAGCATGTGGACAATTTCAATAGAAAGGAGGAAACCATGAAAATGAACAAAATATGGCTACTAGTATTTAAAAAACTCTAAAATCAGAACAGTAAACAGAGGATTCCAGACATGAATCAATCAGGGGCAGCTAACACCTCTGAACGAAAGATTCCCCCAGGCAGGAAGAATCCAGGAAATGAATCTGACAAGGCCATTAATGCTAATCAAGGTGATTAATTACAACATTCACACTGGCCTCCAAAAGACATGCGTTCCTTCACCCACCCTGGACCTTCCACAGATATATAAACATTCCTTGCTTAGTTTTTCCAATATACCTCACAACCTCTGAGGATGCCTGCCATAGATGTGGGCGAAACGTCAGGAGAGAATTCTTCTAGAACATACAGGCCGGAAAACACATAAGAAGAAAGTTAATTTATGGGAAATGTGTTGTTACAGAAGAGCTCTATGGATACTGTGGACAGCTAAAGAAACAAATGAGTCTTAGAACAAATCATGTCTGAGTTCTCCCAGGAAGCCAAGATGACTAAACTGAGGCTATCTTACTTTGGCTATATCATGAAAAAAGATGTCTCACTAGAAAATGTGATAATGCTTGGTAGAGTAGATGTCATTAGGTAGAGGAAGAAAACCTTCCAAATGGATGGACTCAATCAGGGAAGTCACGGCCTTCTGCAAAACTAAGCAGAGCTGCTGCTGAAAGGAAGACTTGGAGGTCTCTCATTCATGGGGTCACTATAAGTCAAAAACAACTTGGAGACAGGTAACAGCAAATTTTATTTTCAGTTAAATTATAATATTTTGGTCCAAATTTGCACCTATACATGTTGTTTATTCGTTCAGTTGCTTCCAACTCTTTGTGACCTCATGGACCAGCCCATGCCAGAGCTCCCTGTCGGCCGTTGCCACCCCCAGCTCCTTCAAGGTCAAGCCAGTCACTTCAAGGATACCATCCATCCATCTTGCCTCTTCCTTTTCCCTTCCATTTTCCCCAGCATCATTCTCTTCTCTAAGCTTTCCTGTCTTCTCATTATGTGGCCAAAGTACTTCATCTTTGCCTCTAATATCCTTCCCTCCAGTGAGCAGCCGGGCATTATTTCCTGGAGGATGGACTGGTTGGATTTTCTTGCGGTCCAAGGCACTCTCAGAATTTTCCTCCAACACAGTTCAAAAGCATCTATCTTCCTTCACTCAGTCTTACTTATGGTCCAGCTCTCACATCCATAGGTTACTTTGGGAAATACCATTGCTTTAACTATGTGGACCTTCGTTGCACCTATACATATTAATTAGCATATGTAAATTCTATGCAAACTTTCATCTTCCTTTTTGGTGATGTGCGAGTCACTACCCTAAGGAGCTTTCAAAGCCCTACCTCTCAACCAAATCAATTATGGAAAGGATAATGAAGGAGTCTACAGGCAGCTCAGCCCTGCCATCGAGAAGGGTTCTCACTCAACTCTTTACTCAACAGCCACTTGAGATGCCAGTTCTGAGCCACATGGAATGATGTGATTAGCTTCTGTTCTGACAAGCTTGGTGATTAGGCCCTGTTAAGGGCAGTAGGGAATGCCATGGGAGCAGAAGTGGGCTTATGAGGAGCTTTACAAGAGTTACCGCTAAAGAGTGTGAAGTTGGAATTAGGAATCCTTGGAATCCCATGGTAGTTAGTGGTGCCACCGCTTCTTGCTAACAGCTTCAGTGAAATTCTAGGGACAGTGTGTTCCTCTTGTGTATATATAGTTCATTCTTGGTTTTTGACAAGTTACAACTAGGGTACATTCTTGTGAGTTTAAGGCAATAGCTCACTAGTTTCAATATGCTCATCTAGACAAAAATAACAAATGGTTTACAGCCAGATTATTTAGGTAAAAAGCAGTGGCTAAAAGTAAAAATATTCACAAGTGGAATACATTTTTAAAAAGATAAGCAACCCAAAGTAAAAAATAAAGGGAAGGTGAATATGGTTAGTAAAGCATACTGTCCTGCTCCGAACCCTATATATGAGACTATAACTCAGGAAAGTGGACCATCTACACAACATCGTAAATTTGGTACTTAATGACACTCTAGAGCAGGCATGGGCAAACTTCGACCCTCCAGGTGTTTTGGACTTCAACTCCCACCATTCCTAACAGCCTACTGGCTGTTAGGAATGGTGAGAGTTGAAGTCCAAAACACCTGGAGGGCCAAAGTTTGCCCATGACCGCTCTAGAGCATACTATTACCTGGGAGGGAGGGGAATAATGGCAATAATGATAATTATAATAATGTTGAAGTCTCTACTAATCACAAGGGCAATTGTATGGGGGACCGATCATCAGCCCCCCAGCTAAGAAACAACATAGAACTCTTCAATTGAATAGGTTATCTCTGTAGATACTTAACACCCACCTCAATGGAGGAAGATGGGCCCCCCAGAAAGCAGTAAGAATTTTAACCAAGTCCTAGCACCTGATGGTTCATACAGGAATTTTAGACGGATTTTAATTTAATTTAATTTAATTTAAACAGTTTAGATGGATGAGGCTATGGAGCATTCATGTAACTCTTGTGGTTTGTTTTATACACTGTATATTTTAAATACGTTGTGAACTGCCTTGGGTCCGCCGGGAGAAAAGTGGCATAGAAATTCCCGAAATAAATAAATATACTTGAATTTACATGATGGGTAGGTAAAATGAGCGCAATGGACATTGCATGTGGCTACCAAAGGCTAGTTTGTGGCATGTAGCCCTAGGTTTAACATAGTTTACAACAGTCGGCTGCTGGATCCACCATAAATGTGTGTCCCTCATTCACACTGTTACTGGATTTTCAGTAACTTCCTTTTTGTTGTTTTTTCTCAGCATTTGGGGCAGTCACCAGTCTCAAGAGTAGAAAATGGTCCCTTACAACTTCTGGAGTTGCTCACACCTGCTATACAGTTTGGCATCAAATTTGAAAATAGTATCTCCCTGTCAGTGCTTTTAAAGCATCTAATACACTGTGGGATATTTCCTGAACTGTGAAAAAGTGTTTCTTCCTAATTTGGGGTTTTTGCGAGGAGGGTGTCCTATAAGGTCTCCTTTAAAATAACATCAGCTTCTGAATCTATTTAGAAATCGATTGTCCCACATAGTTTAGTATGTTCTCAGAGCAGTGGGTGTCTAATGGCTTTACAATATACTGGGCCTCAGAAAAATTGGCTTTCTATCACTGTGGTTGCTGTTTGCACCATCTGGGTAAGATATATGCTAGCAAAATTTATTTTTCAAGACCTCCTACATTGTACTTGCTTAGCTCGATAAATTCTTCAGTGACTGTGAGTTTCTACAGCTTGTGAATACAGCCTGAAACAACAAATCTGTATATTGCATAGTGATTTTTAAGAGTGATTTTTGCTGTTCTTAGGAGTGCTAGTCTGGGCCTTATTTTGTGCTCTGTTTACTGAGATATGGGAAGTAAATTTGCTTTTTTGAAAACTTCTGCAAGTCTTTCCATTTTGTGGAATGCATGGGCATTACAAGTCACTCATTCCAATTTTTAACAACTCAGATTTCTATCTGTGTAAGAGTAAAGACCTCAAGAAAGATTTGCACTATTTATTTACTATACTACATCTATTCTGTGCTGCCAAAGATTCTTCTACCTCAATCAGTCTATGTACTTTAAATATGAAAGAAGCACGTCTTTATTTTTATGCAGAGCATAGCTAATGTAGATTCCTTATTAATAACCACAATTTCTAGAAAAAGACTCAGTGAGCCAAACTTGCATTGCCATTGTTAAATATTCACAATTTAACTCATTTCTTCACTATTCACTCTTCTGAAACTATGAGAATTCAGTGGGATTTGTGAGAATTAAAGGAAGGTAAGAATAACAAATCTTGTTATAATTACCATTTGTACACAAACGTAAAGCAATCTCAATATTTTACCTTGCTTTTTTGAAAGGCCATACAATAACAAAGAATGGCATGTTGATTTTATATGCAGTAAAGAAAATGTAATTCCGGAAAGTTCCATTCATTTCTGAATGAAAGGTAACCTACATCTACAAACCAGATAAATGGGAGTTATAAATTCCTGGATTGCCATGCCAACAGCACCACCTTGTGCTCTTAATCCTCAAGCACAATTTTTTTAAGTGCATAAATCCTTTCTAGTTTCAAGATGTGTTAGAGGGGGGAGTTCATCTGTTGTGGCAACCAAGACCAGCACCTTCCAAAAATATTTAAATTCTCCACATTTGTACATATCTCTACGTCCACATTTTTCTTCCTAGATGTTACTATGGACTGCAATCGTTAGAAGGGCATAAGTATCCATTTCTGTCTTAAAAGTTTTCATAATTCATTTTTTGAGAGTTTGCTTCATATACATATTGTTACAAGTGTGCCGTCGCGCCTGGGGCTGTAAACTCTTAGTGAAAGAGGCATGGACGTGACATCTTTCCCCAGGGGATTGCTTCTTGCCCTCCTTTAGGGAAACTGGAACTCCCAAGGACCAAAACACTGTAGTTAACTCAAAAACTGGGTTTATTCTTCACAAAGGGGGTAAAAGAAAATATACATTACAGTCTTTGGTTGTTTAAGTCCATGAAGCTTGTCCAGATCCCTCTTTCTCTGGCTGTGAATGCCGGAGCAAACTCAGCCTCAGTCCAATGACCTATATCTGAAGACAAGAGTCTTCCTCTGTTGCCAAAGGACTGATGTGAAGGCGCTTGAGACTCCTCAACGTTGTTCAGGTTGGCCCTGAACATGAAGTGCGAGTCCCAAGGGTAAGAACCTCAGAATTGGTGCTGAGAGGTAACTTTTGAAGGGCTTTCAGAGCCAAGCCTCTCTTTCACGTCCATCCGATAGAGTGGAATGAAAAGGAGGGAACACAGTCCTACTCCAGGAAGAGGTGGAGCCAAACAGTTTTGCTGAGTGAGCAATATAACAGGTACAAACAACATTGATTGACAGATATAAATAACCAATCCAACTACATTTACAGGGTAAGGGCAAAATCAGGCATGATACAACAATTCAAATCTTGAAACTTATAGTTCCAACATATAGATGGCGCCACTCGCGCCGTCACACTCCCGGCCTAGATTTCCGGACTTTCGGAAATCTAAACAAAATGGAGTTAAATACCTTTAACTCTAATAACTTTAAGACTGTACGTCTTGTGAAAATAACTCAACCATGTCGCTAATAGGCCTGTCAAATAAAAAAAAAAACACCTTTTCGTTAGAGATGACCTTAACCTGGGCCTTGCGCACTCTATTGTCAGAGCTAAGATATAATTTTGACACAATACCCTAAGCCCATTGGTATCTAGGAGCATCTTTGATTAAGTAACACCAAATCCCCAACCTTTATGTTGGCACCTAACAATCCAAAACCCATAGTTTCTTAGGGCAGACTGAGTAATTGACCTTCCTTGGTGTTTAACCTTTGCGTGGAAATGCTGTGTCAACAGCAGAGCTATGTGGCTATGGTGTGGCAAAATAAAAGGATTTTTAACACAGGATCTAATCTTTGCTCTTTTTAGTCTACCTCCAACCCTAAGGAGACCCTCATTGTCCAGGAAGGGGTTCAAGTCCTTTAAACAACTATTTTTGGGCAAGGAAGCTTTTCTTTCTAGACAAGTTATTTCTTCTAAAAAACACTGTCTTTGAGTGGATCTCAGGATGACTGTTGAGGCTTTTGAAAGATCTTGGGGCTGAATTGCACCACTGTTTTTTGTAGTGATGTAATGTATGAGCCTGGCAATGGCTGCCTGAAGTCTAGTCCATTTTGAAAATCTTTCAAACTTGGCTGGATTTAAACCTTGCCTTGATTAAGTCTTGGCCATCGATGGTAGATTTGCAGGACTGAATTTCTGGCAACTCAGTGTCTTTGAGCACGGAAATGCTTTCTGGAAAGGAAGGATTTTGAAGACATTTGGGTCCAGTGATCCAGGATGACTTGGACAACTTTGCGGCTGATGTTCCTCGGGATGTCACATCTGCCGGATTTTCTGAAGTGGATATGTAATGCCACTGCTCTTCTCCCTCCGCACACACGCTGGCTGGTTCAGCATAGTTGCTTCTGAAGAGGTCTTCCACAAACTGGGTGATCTGGGTCTTTACCTTCGGATCCTTTAGCATCCTTCTTCTTAAGGACAGGAGACGATGAAGGGCAACATCTCTGTTGTTGGGTAGAGATGGTCTTTCCGGCTTGAAAGGTAAAGGTGCTATCCAATTACCTTCAGGGTCTTGAGTGACTTGGTTGTTCATCATCTCAAGAAACTTCTGTTCATTTTTAGAGAAGGCTGTTTGCTCATCTCTCTCTGTGACTTCAAAGATGGAAGAGTAATCGGGCATTACTCCCTGGCAGCAAACTGAGATGTGGCTGGCACATCCTTGCATTAGTGAAGGCCTTTTAGTGACAGGCTGGAACATCTTGTTCAGGCAGACTGGGCCTAACACCGTCCATCCTAAAGGCAACTGCTGGGCCATGGGTGATCCCTTAGGACCTTCAATCTGGTTGCTAACACGGAACAGTGTGGGACAATTTGCACCGATAAGCATTATGATGTCTGTTTCTAAGTCCAAAGCTGGAATTAGATCTTGAATACCTTTGAGATGAGCATGGGTTTGTACCACCTCCTTCGTCGCTATCTGTTCTTTGTTCCTGGGAATCAGGCTGCATTCTATAAGGTCGGGAAGATCGTACCTGGCCTTTTGTCCGACAGGTGAGATTTTGAACTTTGTTGCAACTCTGCCATTCATCTTATTCTTTCCAGAACAAGTGGATATGGTGTATTCTATTGTCTCTGTATGAAGGTCGAACATGTCGAAGAACTCTGGGGTTGCAAGAGATGCGTCACTTTGGGCATCCAAGGCGACGTAGACCCTTTTCTTATTCCACGGCTGCTTGTCTGGATACACCTCTGCCAGGCAGATTGGGTGGCAAATCCTGGGCTTGTGGCTATTTTGACAAAGCTTGGTGCAGGCAACCGCAGGAGCCTTGAGGGCTACCTGAGGTTCTGTAGGCTTTTGGTCTTCTTTGGTTTCTTCTTTGGCAGGAGAATTTGACTTTGCTTTGAATTGAGGGGAATCGAAGTTGTGCATTGCAGAGCAATGCTTGATGCTGTTGCAGTGTTGGCATTTAACCTTTTCTTTGCAGTCTTTGGAGAAGTGAATAGTGGCGCCGCAGCATCTAAAGCACACCTTGGCCTTTTGAACTATTTGGAGTCGTTCTTTGTAAGGCTTCTTTGCGAACTCTCTGCATTCAGCTAGGCTGTGTGGCCTTTGATGAATGGGACAGGATATGGTGTTGTTGCTGACTGGTTGAGCAGAAGTTGCAGGAGTTGCGTCTGTCATCTTGACACTCAGGTTCCTTCTAAGATCTTTGCCCTGGGCTTTGTCTTCTTTGGAGGTCTTTTCAGGCTTTAGGTCTTGGTACAAAGCGAGAAGACCTGTTTGAGGGTCATTCCTCTCACGGGCTGCTCTAGTGACGAAATCCACCAAAAAGGTGAAGGGTGGGTATACATTTGCATTCTCCTCTTTGTACTTGAACACCTGTTTCCCCCAAGCTTCTCGAAGAGGAAAAGGAAGTTTGCAGAGAATGGCACTCTGCGACGTGTGCTGGTCCAGACATGCTAAACCTGGCAGCTCTGGATTTCCTTTGGCTGATGCTAGCTCTAGTAAAAGATCACTAAAGTCCCAAAGCTGTTTGCAATCTTTCATCTTCAGTGATGGGAACCTGTTGAGTCGATCCATGAGGGATGCTTCTATCTCAGTGCTCGCACCGAAGCGCTGGTCCAAGCGAGACCACGCTGTGGACAAAGCTCTTTGGGGGTCTGCTACATGAGCAGCGTAAAGTCTTTTTACTTGCTCGGCTGAGCTGGGTCCAAGCCACGCCATAAGAAGGGACAGTTCTTCATCCGCTTCTAGCTTGAAATCTCGAATGGCCCTCATGAAGGTGATTTTCCACAGAAGGTAGTCATCTGGTCGGTCAGTGAATTTCTGGACGCCTTTGTCTCTGATGTCTCTTCTTGGATTTCTCAAGAGGGAACCCAATTGAGACTCCAGTGTGTAAGGGTACATCTGAGGAGTGTGATGTGGCCCGACGAAGTCAATGTTCTTCGGTTGAACACATCTTGTCGCGATGGTAGGCGATGCTGGGTTCAGCAGATTGCTGGCAGGCAGCACCTCTGAAGCCTTCATCTTCAGCGATGGGAGAATTGACTTGGTATGCAGGGATGAATGTGGTGGTTCACTCCCGGCCATGCCTTGCCAATGTGGATGGACATCTGGATGTTGTTGAAAGACGTCATCCTTTCGTTCCCAAGTAGACAGGTGGTATCTCTGAGGCCTAAGTGCAGGAATGGACTCTGACAGAGATGATGGCACTCTCCCGGCCGTGCTTTGCTGTACTTCTGAGGAATGGGCAGGCCTTGAAGTTGCGAACACTGGAACAGGTGAGCAATCTTCAAGGTGGCGAAAGGAGATATGACTCTGCACTACAGGTGATTCCAGTTGCAGATGTGCTGAAACCTTTGCTGTAGGCTCTTGTGTTGGCAGGAAACTAAGGTTTTCTTGGGTTAGTTCCTGTGATAGGGCTTTGGCTAGAACGTTAGCTCTGACTATCTTTTGTGCTGTGTCTCTTTTTACTTGAAGCAGATCTAGATCCCGTTGCAGCTCATCTTGCTTGGCTTCAGCCATTGCAAGCTCTATTTCTCTCTGGGCCCTGGCCTGTGCTAGGCCAGCTTCTTGTTGGGCCCTAGCCTGCGCTAGGTCAGCTTCTTGTTGGGCCCTAGCCTGCGCTAGGTCAGCTTCTTGTTGGGCCCTAGCCTGCGCTAGGTCAGCTTCTTGTTGGGCCCTAGCCTGCGCTAGAAGCAGTTTCTGCTTGGCTTTAGCCTGTTGAAGGAGGAGTTCCTCTTCATTGAAGGCAAAGTCTTGCTTAGCCATTTCTGCAGATGCCTGTGCTTCTAAAACCTCTTTTCTAATTTTCAAACGGACAGCCTCTCTGTTGTAGTGGGCTGCTTTGGAAGAAGTACTGATGAATGAGTGTGTGGATTGGGAGGAACTGCTACGCCTAGATGAATGCTTGGATTTAAGGCTAGCATCATTAGATGGAATCTTGAGCAGACTGGATCTAAGGCTTACACATGGGGAGCCTTGAACCCTTTCTTCTGCACCTTCTACAAGGGGGGATTTGACCCTTGTTTGCAAAATCTCATTGCTATGACTTGCCATTATGAAATTCAAAAGGAAACTTATCCCAAGTTTCAAACAGTACAAAATGCAATACTATATAACTATACAATTAAAGGCACACAAAAGGGCAATGCAATACTTTAAGCAAGACAATTAAAACAGCTGCTTAACTGAGAAGTTAAGCCTGGGCTTTCATAAACTTGCAAGAGCTGAATGTAGCGATTTGCTGGCTTGAGAAACAGAAAAGGCGGGAAACTTAGCAAATGTTTCAATTTGCAAAGGCTAGGCTTGTAGCAAATGTATCCACTTTGCAGAAGGCTTGAACTTGCTGCAGAGCTGCAAGAGCTGGATGTATCAATTTGCTGGTGGCTTGAGATGCAAAAGAGCGGGAAAGCTTGTAAATGTCTCAATTTTGCAAAGGCTAGGCTTCTAGCAAATGTATCCACTTTGCAGAAGGCTTGAACTTGCTGCAGCTACAAGAGCTGAATGTAGCAATTTGCTGGTGGCTTGAGATGCAAAAAGAGCGGGAAAGCTTGCAAATGACTCAATTTTGTGAAGGCTGGGCTTCCCTCTGGAGGCAAAGGCAGGCTTCTTTTGACTTCTTTATCTTTAGGAGACTATGGGCTTGGCAAATTCAAGGCCCTTCCACTCCTTCTTTCCCCTTCTTAGCACTTCTGGAAGGCTTCTTTCAGCAGTTCTGGAAAAGAAGGCTCCTCTCTCAGTACTTCTGGAAAAGAAGGCTTCTCTCAGCACTGCTGGAAAAGAAGGGTCCTCTCAGCACTGTGCCGTCGCGCCTGGGGCTGTAAACCCTTAGTGAAAGAGGCATGGACGTGACATCTTTCCCCAGGGGATTGCTTCTTGCCCTCCTTTAGGGAAACTGGAACTCCCAAGGACCAAAACACTGTAGTTAACTCAAAAACTGGGTTTATTCTTCACAAAGGGGGTAAAAGAAAATATACATTACAGTCTTTGGTTGTTTAAGTCCATGAAGCTTGTCCAGATCCCTCTTTCTCTGGCTGTGAATGCCGGAGCAAACTCAGCCTCAGTCCAATGACCTATATCTGAAGACAAGAGTCTTCCTCTGTTGCCAAAGGACTGATGTGAAGGCGCTTGAGACTCCTCAACGTTGTTCAGGTTGGCCCTGAACATGAAGTGCGAGTCCCAAGGGTAAGAACCTCAGAATTGGTGCTGAGAGGTAACTTTTGAAGGGCTTTCAGAGCCAAGCCTCTCTTTCACGTCCATCCGATAGAATGGAATGAAAAGGAGGGAACACAGTCCTACTCCAGGAAGAGGTGGAGCCAAACAGTTTTGCTGAGTGAGCAATATAACAGGTACAAACAACATTGATTGACAGATATAAATAACCAATCCAACTACATTTACAGGGTAAGGGCAAAATCAGGCATGATACAACAATTCAAATCTTGAAACTTATAGTTCCAACATATAGATGGCGCCACTCGCGCCGTCACAACAAGCAAAAGGAGAGTAAGGGTAAATAGAAAGAGTAGACGGGGATAGAGATTACAGTTGTTAAGGGGAAGGAAATGGGGTGGGGGGGGGGGGTTGGGGGCTGGGCGGGTTTGGTCTTCAATGGGGAAAGAGGAATTAAGGGAGGAATCTGGGAGAAGGGAATAGAGAGAAGGAGAGGGAAAGATTGGAGGGGATGGGATGTTTTGTTGTCTTCCAATCTTCTTTGTGGTTAACTTGTAAGCATTAGTCTCTTATTCTTCAGATAGTATGCTTCTCCTTTTCGTTCTTCTTAAGACTGTCTTCTTTTCTTTCTATAGGTTGAGTTATAGTAATATTACCTTTTCCTCTAAATTCTTTAAATAGTTTCCAATCAGTTATTTTCATGGGTTCCCTTGATTCTTTGTTAGCAGTTGTGTTAATTTATCCATATCCATCATTTCCAAGATTTTTGTTAGCCATTAATCGGTACTTCTTCTGTTCTCCAGTTTCTAGAGTAACCAATTCTTGCTGCTGTAGTTAAGTAATTGAAGAGGATATCTTTATTTATATACGTGTCTATGTCTGTTATTCCTAATAAAAAGTATTCTGGTTTCATATGAATTTTGGTATTATCTTATGGGAATGCTTCCTGTATCTCTTTCCAATATTTCCTTGCTTTCTCGCATGTCCACTACATATGGTAGAATGTGCCCCTTGAGTACATTTCCAACATTTGTTTTTGCATTTTTTTAACCGAATATTCCCAGCTTTTGTGGAGTCATATAGCATCAGTACATCATCTTGTACCAGTTCTCTTTTAGGTCTATTGCATATGTATATTTTAGCTTCTTGCTTCACATACATTCCCATTCAACTATTTTTATTGGGTGGCCTATGTTGGCTGCCCATTTTATCATGCATTCTTTTATTTGTTCTGTTTCGGTGGACCATTCCAAACGTTGTTTTTTTATATAAATCTTTGTCAGAATCTTTTTCTCTGTTAGTATTATTTTATTCCAAAAGGAATCTTTGTCAGTGATGACTATTTTCTGTCTTTATTATAGTGTTCATTATTTTTTGTGTCAAGAGTGACTTGAGAAACTGCAAGTAGCTTCTGGTGTGAGAGAATTGGCCATCTGCAAGGATGTTGCCCAAATGTTTTGATGTTTTACCATCCTTGTGGGAGGCTTCTCTCATGTCCCTGCATGGGAAGCTGGAGCTGACAGAGGGTGCTCATCTGTGCTCTCCCTGGATTCGAACCGCCAACCTTCAGGTCAGCAGTCCTGCCGGCACAAGAGTTTAACCCATTGTACCATCAGGGGCTCCATAGTATTCATTGAGCTGCATACATTGGAACCAAGAAACATTTTTATATACAGTAATTGATTTATCTCAGTTTGTGTTCTCATCTCATATGTTCCATTTTGTTTTTTCAAAATTTCTCTGTATGTGGGCCATAATTCATTTTTAAGACTCACTTTTCTGCCCCACATCCTTCTTGCAATAAATGGAAAATGCAGAGTACATAGTTCAATAGAGACAAGCTGTGAGTATCATAGTCGTTTTTTGGGTTCACAGGATTTATATTCTTCCATATATGTTGTATTATACATGTCATAATGTAATACTACTTTTAGCCACTATCTATGTCCCCTTAGGATCCACCTATCCAGAAAAATGTTGGTGAATTTCTCAAAAGTTGAACCTTTTCTGTGCTGGTACAGCTGTACCAGAACCTTCTATTTTACTTTCTTGCTGCAAGTGTTTGCAGCCATAGGACAGGCCACCTGTCAATCACCATTAAGTTTGGTTCCGCCCCCTGTTCAGGGCTCTGGGAGGGAAGGAGCCATTTTTAAGTTAGTTTCTCTTGGGAAGTTCAGCTGTAGGACATAGACCAGCCTGTCCCGTAAAAGGCTTCCTATTTCATGACCACCAGGGTTCAAGAATACCAGGGATAAAGACCACCGGGGATAAAGAACACCAGGGTTAAAGTATACCAGGGATATTGACCGTCCCAGGATACAGAACAACAGCATAGAAACATCTGAAAGCCTCAGCTGGTAGGTCCACTCAACAACCAGACGCACTTGGGAGTTGGCAGTGGGTCCCAGACCAGCTAGGCCCAGATAATAGATAGCCTGGGAGGGGTTATAAGAGGGTTTTCACCTATTTGTTAGTCAATAAAGACTTTGTTATTTCTTTAAAGACTTCAAGGCCATCTTTTCAGGAAAATTCCTCAACGACCCTTCTTTAGGCCCCTGGCTTCCCGCTGGGCGTAAAGCGTACGTCCTACATAACAGACAGTCAGTCACAGGCCCAGAGCGTGACAGAACATTTTCTGTTTATTTAAGTGAATATACTTTGTTGTAAAAAAAAATTGTAAACTTTCTTTACAAATTGTTTGATTGCAAGTATATATTTATGATATGTATTATTTGTAGACCTAACCGCCTGACGAAGACTCCTGTGAATCAAAACCGGTTGCAGGTTTGAGTCAAGTTATATGGGAACTGGAGTCTACTCATATATAATAAAGAACAGAACATTTACTCACATGAAAAACTTGGCCTTATACTTCAAGAGAAGAACCGCTGATTTCTACTTATATGCGATTGGGACAGTCCTGTTTTTTGGATATATGTTATTGTGATATATATATTGAATTTGTTTAATTATTTTCATATCACCACAAGCAGTGGATTTTGTTCTTTACAATAAATGGAAACTAGACATCATTTGAGGAATGGACAAAGAGGACCACTTTCATTAAACTATGCTGAGTAGATGACTTCTCACCATAAAAATGTGGGGAAATAGTGGACAGACCTAGACTACGACTCGGAATGCGCCTTTGAATGTATGTTTATATGGATGTTTTGATTAATGTTATTTATTTTAATTGTAATTGCTTTTATATACTATATTTTTGCAGCATCTAATGATTGCTAATTGTAAGGCTGCCCTGAGTCCCCCCTCAGGGTGAGAAGCGTGGGATATAAATGCTTGTAATAAAGAAATAAATAAATAAGTGCTATAGCATGGCATTGCCATTGAAATACATTTTTGCACTCCCTCCATCCCAAAAACAAGCAGATATATCAATCAATCATAAATAAATAAATTTTAATGATTTTTCTCTCTGTTCCAGTCCATTATATATTTTTACATTTATTTATAAAACAGTAGTAACAATTCATAATCAGAACATTATGCACGTCTTCCTTTTTAAAAAATAACAAAAAAAACTTCTTTAAAAATGTGAGACCAATTATCACCAAAAAAAGTATCAGCCCCTCCATTCTAACACTGGAAGAGATTTTGGTAAAGTGTACCTTTTAGCAATTCCAGTTAGGAGTCAGATAAAATATACACCTTATCAATTTATATTTATTCCTTCTGTATACAAGCTAGGCAACAGGACATACTGTGTTATGGCATATACTAGGATGGAAAGAAGGGAAGAAATGTGGTATAAGCATCGTTGCCCCCAAAGTTTCAAAACTGATTTCAAGTTCCTCTACCACAAGAAAATAGATCAGTAAAAGCTTGAGGGTTCCCCCCCCCCCCCCCAAAAAAAAATCAGGTCTTTTTCATTTACTGGAAGATAAGGTACCCAAAAGCTAACTAAATACATTTTTGAAGAAAAAACTTTGGTTCTACATCTCTCCAAATTCACTTGCTTTTAGCAGCTTTCTGGATCTGAATTAATGTTCACAAGCAGATCAAACATTAAGGCTACAATAGGTACACACTTACCTAGAAGTGGGCAAGTGAGATTCATACACAAACATAACACAAAGACATTTGGGTAGATTTACTATTAAGCAGATGCGCCCAGGATTTTGCCATAAAATCTATTGGCTTAAGTAGTTTTTGTTTTGCAGATTAAATCATTACATAAAGAGGAAATACAGACTGGTGTCCTGGTCATAAAAGTTTTCAATTAAATCCTGAGAAGACAAGGCACTAAAGAGGGAAAATGGGCTTCTTCCGCAAAAGATTGCTTTCATGCCTCATTCTTATGCTGTACCTTGTAAATCAGTTAAGCACACTGCATAATACTTGTAATAATTTTACATGCAAACATACTTCATAAGGGTCCAATACGTAACACTTTCAAGTAAGTTATTCTCCTCATTCCTCCCATCAAAAAGTCTTCGAGATCTTTGAGTCTCAAGGCCACCAGATCTATCTTCCAGTATATTTGTTGCAGCAACAGACACTTTTTCTTAATGCCGATTCACATCTTGCATTCTGTTTCACTAGAGCAATACTAAACCTTTAAAATACTTCCTTTTTGCCTGCTAGGGCTTCTAGTGCCACATACTTTCTTCCTTACTTATCTGCAAGAGCTAAATTGTGAGACCTCAGGACACACAGCACCAACAAGGACTAGACATCTGCATTCAAGCTGCTATACATTATGATGCAGAGAATATAATCTGTGCACCTACTGGCATTTGGCAAGATTTTACAATATTATCTAGCTCAAGAATATATAAACACAATGTCCCAGAGCCTGCACATTTGATTTAGACAATGCCCACTACTCTTCCACAGATATTTCACATATATTTATAGCTGTACTTTTTGGATCATAATTTCAGGCACATAAATCAACAAATGCAGAACAATGGATCTTGGAGCTTCTAGCACTGAAACTCTGTTGGTAGCCTTTTTCAATGTGATACTTTCCAACTGTGCTAAACAGGGCCAACAACTCCCACAATCCAGTCAGAAGGGCCATGTGGAGCATGACCAAACACATCTGGAGAACAAAATGTTTAGGAAAGTTATTCAATGCTGCTCATCTAGGCTATACAATCTATGCAGGACCCGGCATGATGGGGTTTGAGCATTGGACTACAACTCTGAAGACCAGGGTTCAAATCCCTGCTCAGCCAATGAAACCATGGGCCTTGAAGACCTTGGTCAAGTTGAACTCTCTTAGCCGCAGACACAAACCCTCTCTGAAGAAATCTTGCCAAGAAAACCCCATGCTAGGTTGGTTTACCTCAAAGAGTCCCCATGAATCTGAATTAGACCAACACTTTCTACACTTCCAATAAATCTCTTCTCTGTGAAAACTCTGTAGCTGGCACCCTGCCAGTTAATCCCAACTAGAGTAGACCGACTGAAGCAATCACCTGATTTAATGGCTCTTCTTTAGTCAGGACTAACAACAGCCTTCCGGCCTCTGTATATGTATGAATATTTTCATCCACCCACCTTTATAATAACATTCTAATTTTGCAACAGCCATTATAATGCAAAATCAAAATTAAGAATCAATTAGAATGTCTCACATGCCTGCATCTCTACATGTGCCTTTCCAGATGGGCAAAATGATGCTTGTGGCTGTAAATGCTAACGTAATGCAAGCTCCTATCCAGCACCATTGTTACAATATTCATCCCCACATAGTGGAGAGAGGCAGAGGTAGCCTTGCTATGCAAATACACACAGACACACACACAAATAGTGGGGTGGATGTGTGCTGCACTGCTCAAGAGTGGGTGTGCACAACATCTAAACCAGGAATGGGCAACTGTGGCCCTCCAGATATTTCTGGATTTCACATTTCATCAGCCCTCATCATTGGGTGTATATACTGGGGCTAACTGGAGCGGTAGGCCAAAACACTCTGGAAGGCCATGGCTGCTCACACCTTCTAAAGGCAAACAAAAGTCAAAAGGAGGAGGAGATACAAAATGGCATAGCATTAAATATCTAAAATAGTCTTTGGGAAGAAGAGGAGAAACTTGTATCACTGGCTGTAATGATGCCAGAGGAAAGTGCCCATGATATTATTGCAAGTATGCTGCATACAACATCTGTGCAATGTGAATGACTGCAGCAGTGGTCATTGCTGTGGATAAAGGGAAAGTGCATTTTCTATAAGATCTCTTGATCATACTGCGCAGTTCAACAGCACCTCATTCATTCACAGCTTTCTCAGTTATTCAAAATCTTAAATGTTCAAATTCATATATATGGCATCACACAGTATAACTGGTTTCACAGTTTTAAAATAGTCTGTTTTTTCATCTCAAAATGAAATAGAATTAAGTTGGGAAATAGGAACAAGTCTAAAGCTGAAATGGGTCTTTGTGGTGCATGTGTCCACAGGAGGTGCTTTGTCATAAAAGGATTAAAATATTTTCATAATACAATTATCTTAGAAAAAACACTACAAATAAAGTAAGATTTTTTTTAAAAAAACTCCCTTGGATGAACTTGCAGATTTCACCCAAGCACAGGACACTGTTTTTATCAAAACCAGCAATTTGCAACATTCATGTTTGATGCAACCACATGCTCCCACATGAATGCTACTGTTAATGAAATTCAGCAACTAGCCAGAAGATGAAAAAGGTGCCATCTTCCTCTGAAACAGCTTTTATCCATTGGTTTTGAGACTGCTGTTTGCAAACTTACCAAAGGTTGCAGGTGGATTTTGTTTATGCTGTGATTTGATGAATTACTTTATCTCTCTATCTCCATTTTGTGAACTCAATAAATTTACTGTCGTGATAATTGTTTCCATTTTTTCAAAGCTATACACTCTTCTATTTCAGTAGGGGAATGCTCACCTAGTCTTTTTATGCACTTTCTCTGGACACACAAAGCTGTGTCTGTGTGTATATATATATGTGCCTTCAAGTCACCTGTCAACTTAAGGCAACCCCATGAACAGAGTTTTCTTAGACAAGGAATACTCAAAGGTGGTTTTGCCAAGTTCTTCCTCTGAAATACAGCCTATAGCACCTGGTATTCGTTGGAGATTTCACATCCAAATAGAAAGATCACACTTTACTCTTTGGTAGGTGTTTTATTTAGCCAACTCTTTAAAAAAATCTTTAGAAACCATGTCTTCCACTTGTCCCTAAGACCTTTCTCTCTCGTGCATCTGTTTTCCTCCTCTAGTAAGGAATCTTCCTTCCATGTTTCTAATCAATGCTGAAAGAACATTGCCTCCTTGTAATTGTGGGAAGAATGGCATTGCAAGAATACCATGTTAATTGTAAAGAAAGATTTTAAAAAGCTACAATTCCCAGAACCATGATGGATTTTGATTATTCTACAGCAAATGATTATTCTACAGCAAATGATTCCTAGTTCTGGAATCCAAAACTGTATAAATAAGATTTGTTTCACAAAGCTGTCACCAGAAATCGTTTCTCTTTCTTAGTATCTGCTGGAGTTTGGTTCTAGGACCTCCGAGGATTCAGAATCTGTGGGTGCTTAAGTCCCATTATATACAATGGTGTAGAAAATGGTATCCCATTTATAAAATGACAAATAAAGTTTGGTTTGGAATATTTTCAAGCCATGACACAGAGGGCTAACTCTGTGGAACTGTCTTATGCCAGGATAGAGAATTAGTCCATCAATCCCAGTATTTCAACTGATCTTGGATGGAGCCTCCGGTGGCCTAGGGGATAAAAGCCTTGTGACTTGAAGGTTGGGCTGCTGACCTGAAGGCTGCCAGGTTCGAATCCCACCCGGGGAGAGCGCGGATGAGCTCCCTCTATCAGCTCCAGCTCCATGCAGAGACATGAGAGAAGCCTCCCACAAGGATGGTAAAACATCAAAACATTTGGGTGTCCCCTGGGCAACATCCTTGCAGACGGCCAATTCTCTCACTCCAGAAGCAACTCCGGTTGCTCCTGACACAAAAAAAAAACAACAAAAAAAACCCCTGATCTTGGATGGCAAGCAGAGTCAGTACACATTAATACTTGGTTAGGAGACTGTCAAAAAAAACACCTGGTGCTGTAGACTATATTTCAGAGGAAGGAACTGGAAAAATCACCTTGACTAAGAAAGCCCTACGATTTCCATAAATCGACTGGTTACTTGAAGGCATGGACATACCCATTAGAAGTTCCCTAGTTAATCAGGCAGAGGTCTTTCCCTTTACCTGGTAGTTATTTAACTGGAGGTGCCAGGGATCAAACCTAGGCTCTTCTGTGTGCAAGAAAGGCCCTTTTCTGAAACAGGAAGTAACTTCTAAAATGGCTCAAAGGAACTACAAACATGGCAAAAATGCCCGCATGCCCCCTAGAAGTAATTTGTGGACATTTAGGGGGTAAATGTTTTTGACTTTTTCTTATGGGGAGTACGTTGTGGGGTGCATTTTCCAAGATTACCTGGGAGGCTAATGCATCCCGCTAGGCTTCCATATATGCCAACCCTGTGCTGAACCATCTCTTCTTAACCCCTTCAATAATCAGGCTGAGCAAAATTTCGATGTTAAATGTGAGGAAGAAGAAATTCTTTCTCCACAGATTGAAATTCATAGATTCTATAAGCATTAACAAAACGTTAAGGCATACATGCTACAAGTTCAAAAGGACTAGACTAACAAACTTAATATAACAATCCAAACAGTGTCACATTTAGAATCACCCAAATACACAAACACTATTCCTTTCATCCCCATTGGACTGGATCTTACTAATTCCTTTAAAAAGCAATAATATTCTATATTCTAGCATTTGAATCAGATAATTCACATTCAAGCAGGTCCAATGCAAACCAACCATCTCAAACCCTTCAATAGGAGGCTTCATCTACCTAACATTTCACGAGCTTGATGATACCAAGTGCTCAAACTGAAGAAGGGCCACTGTCTACCCTGAGATCATTCAATATTCAAAAATATACATTCCCCATAAGAACTATCCCTTGATGAGTTACTCTTAGGCACTGAACAAACTTCTTGTCAAAAACTTCAGGCCAAGCCTCTGAAGGCTACCTGATGCAAACACAACCAAGGCTGGAAATAAAGAGGTCCATGCGTCTTTTGATTTTCCTGAGCTACTAAAAAGGATTAGGAACTGCAGAGAAAACAATCACCCAAAGCTTCCAGGGCTGGGATTGCAAAGTACCACCAATTCCTACGTGGAGGTATCCTTAAGCCCTGATCTAAAATGGCCTGAGAAACTGATGGTAGGAATGAAATCCATTCATTCTCAAACTCCCAGGTTACACGGTAGAGATGAAGGGATTTAAGATTGCAAAAAGAACCATGTATGGATTTTATCAGTTCTAGGAGACAAGAGATGCAAAACTTCATAAGAGGATAGGAAATAATTCAGAGCAGTAACATATCACCAGCATTGTTGGGCATGGTCTCCACTTTCATTTGGGCTACATATGAGAGAGTGCAGAATAGGATATGCAAGGGCAGGTATGCTAGGTGCTTCCCTCCACAGATACATGTGCAAAACTTCAAATTTATTATTATTAGTTAAATGTATCATGTCACAGAGAAGTAGCTGCATTTCAGTGATGTATTGCTTTGTAAATGGTATTGAAAATAAGGACCTCAGGTATATGTATAAAGAAAGCATCACACAGACCTCAAAATCCACATAGTTAGCATAAACAAGTGCACGTATGCAACTGCCCTTAAAACTTCATCATTAGCTTAGCTAAATATACAGTATTTTAGATCAACTAATGCAAATGAAGAACAAGGAAAGCTTTGTTGAAAGGCTAGAATTTGTAAGCGTCTAAAGAAATGATTTTTTCTTTGTAGCAAAGCAATAGAAAAAAACATACAGGCTAAAGGGCAACAGAATCAACTGAAATAAAGATGGCTCCTAGTTAACCTGACCGGCTATGTCCTCAGTACATTATATAGAAACCTCATCTGGATAAAGAGTGAGATCCTGTGTGCAGTGGTATGAAAAAAGCAGAAATGCAGTAGGTTTTTTAATGAAACCAAGCATGGTTTTATATGGCAAAACAACCTGATAATGCTTCATGGTGAAAGGCTGCTGCCAAAAGACTACAGGTGTGCACATAAACCCATCCTGCCCTACATATGCTTATGAGGTTACACAGGGTTGTAGCCAAAAGAAATTCAGAAAAAGAGAGGAAGGGTCGGAGCCAAAAATAGACTGCAGTGACCTGAGCTTTGGGGTGGGTGTCAGATTAGAGCAGAGTTTTCCAAACATTAGTGTATCGGCTGCAGTGGATACGTGTGTCACACAAACATAACAAAAAATGACAAAAATCCTGGAAATGTAGATTATATTACAAAACATATATTTTTAAAAATATGAAAGGTTTTCATGAAATGTTGTGTCCCTGTACATTTTGTCATTACAATTTATATATGTGTCCGTATCTCTTATAAGAGGTTGATTTAACCTCAGGTTTGCTAGTAAAACTGAATTATTGTGCTGTGAAATGATGCATGTCTAAAAAGTATGTCACCAACATGAAATGTTTGGAAAGCTCTGGATTAGAGGTTCACTTCAAAGCCTAATGGAATATTATTTTGGAAAACTGCAGAAACTTCATTAAGGCTACAGTGTTCCATTTGGGCTTCTAGGTTTAAAGGTGTTCTACCCTATATCTTTATCCCTCTAAAGGATAAATACAAAATCACCATTTACACAGGACACATGTTTTGGCAGTAGCACCACACTCTCCCTTTTTCAGAGTCTCCTGGGCATCCCTGACTCATATAAGGAAAGAAGCCCCAATATGGGAGCACCCCTGAAGCAGGCTGTGACCTGGTGATTGTAGCTCAAGAGGCATTGGGAAAGGAACAGTGAGGGACACAGATGGGACATGATGGTCTGTGAAAACAGATTAGCACCAAACCTTGTTCAAACCTGCCTTTTTGACCGGATGAACTACTGCTTGGCCATCTACACCAAAATCACATTGCAGCAAAGAAAAAAAAAGCAACAAAAAAGGCAAAGTGGCTTTGCAGGACATGCAGTATGAAGGCACAGGAATCAAAGTCTGGAAAGGGGTTGCAAATACTGAATATCCTCTGATCATGACCAATGAAGCAGGATTTTTCAGTTTTTGGCAAATCAGGACTGGGGGGAAGGGGTGAACCTTGTGCTGAGGATCCTCCTCACCTGCACACATATTTTAGGATGCATATCTTTTTAGTCTCACAAGCCCCTAAATAAGTCTGCAGAGTTAAGGCAGAAGGAGAAATCTCCATAAACTAATATTTGACTCTTAGTCTGTTCTGCCTTGGAGGTTTCAAATCACAGCATGTCTGTGTCCTCCATGCTGAAACTGCTTCGGCGACTGCTGGCCTTTGAGGCTTCTGGAGAGACGGCAGAAAACAAGGGGTCAGAAGCCACAGGCAGCATGGTATCCTCCATTAGCATCAAGTCTAGCTCCTTCTTGGACAAAGAGGGAAAAGAGACACTTTGACTGGGATCCAGAGAGTCATGGAAGCCTCTAGAGTTGTCATCAAAGCTCAGGCTATGGGTAAAGTCCAGCTGATCATAAGGAGACTGTGGAGGAGCAAAGTGAGAGTGTTGTTGTTGAGCTTCCAGCTCAGGATGGAGTTGTGGCGGTGGCTGAGGTGGCAATGACTGCTGTTGTTGCTGCTTCTGCTGCTGGATCTCTGGTGTCCCCTCATCCCCAGAGGTTTCTTGCTTGACCACCTGCTGAGCTAGTTCAGCCATGTTCATGCCAGAGGGAGAAGTGGTTGGCAGCCCATGGACCCGAGCCTGCATCTCCAGCTCCTTTAATAAGACATACAGAGAAAAGGTTCTTACACAAAGAGTAAGAGTGAACACACTTCAGACAGGGCTATACTAAGACAGGAATGCAGAAACAAGAGGGATCCAATCTATATAGTGCATGCATACAGACAGGCATGTAGCGGGGGGGGGGGGGGGGGGTTGAGAGGCTTCAGCCTCCCCCCCCCCCCAGAAATTCTCATGGTAGTCCGAGAGAAGGCCTTACATTTATTATTTAAACTTTTATGTTTATTCATATCATGATCTGATCACCATGCTCAATATACCCCATATGCATGGGGGTATTGGGATAACAATATAAAAGGTTTGATAGGGTAGATCCTCTCTCACTCAGGACCAATTTATTTAATGCAATAATGTTTTAACATCAATTCCATCACTGTTATTATTTTCAATTTATATTTTAGTCATCAATAAATTGCAGCCAACTTCATACTGAATGCCATAGCTTTGAAACAAAAACCGAAATAAAACATTATTTATAAATTATTGAGATAATGTAGTTTTAAATTTTGATTTATGGGATATTTGTGTTTCTTTAGCACCCTGCATCTGGTTAATGTGATAATAAGTATATGACATGATCTTTAGAAAAACACTGTCAAATGAGTGAAAGACACAAAAAGTATCTGTTCTGTAGGCATGGCTGTGAAGCATTCCTATATGTTTTCTCAGGGCAAGAGGATATGAGACAGGTGGGCAATGGATGGAAGCTGGTATATCTTTTATGATGGGATAACAAAAATACAATTTCTATAAGTGTGTGAAGGTAACTGATGACTGCCTCATCACACTAGAGCATGAATCCACTTTAAATCTGGTTTCTGCCTCCTGCAGAATTCTATTTGTGGTTTGGTTAGGCCCAGGACCCGTTTGGCTGAGCTGTTTAAAGTCCCCTTCCTAAAGTGGATTTAAAGTGGATCCAAGCTCTAGTGTGATGAGGTTAGAGAGTTATTAGCAGAGTGCAAAAAAGCGGAACCTACCTGTATACGGAGCCATAGCTGCTTGTTTGCTATTTCCAGGCGTCGAGAGTGATTCTCAAGATCTCGTGACCTCTGTAGGTCTTTCTGCATCCTCCTGATATAATCAACAGAGGCTTTCAGGATTGTCCCTTTGTTCCAGCGCACATCCCTGGCGTTGAGACATGGGAACAAGCAGAACATTAGCAACTGAAAGAACTACTTCCAGATTCAGAAAATTCCTGACAGCAGGTTTAGAGCTGGCTGTTTTCAACCAAATGGACGGAGGAGTTGAAATGATCCATGTCAAATATGTTGCACCATTTACTTGTCTCAAAACCAAGAAAAAAATCCCCCTAAATGTGTTGTGTAACCTTAGAATTATTGAAGTCCACATTCCCTCAGGTGCAATCTGTCAGTGGCCACATGTCAGCATTGAGTTGATATAATTGATTAGTCATGTGCCACAAATTGAGACACCATTGGTTACTTTGATTTCCAGTACTGTGACTGGAGTTTACTTCTCCAGATGTGCCAGATGTTGAAGTTCTTATGTTGTCATTCAATTTAGCTGCCATAGAGCATGATATTTTGAGAAACTATCTTGTGTATTATTCTTATTTCCAATCAAATTTCTCCTTTCAAAAATGACTTCTTTGGCTTTTTTAATATTCTAGCAAAGGTTGCTTCTTGTCACAAGGATCCAGTAGGATAAAATGGATTTGAAATATCAATTTGGCAAGAGGGTAACAGGCATAAAAAGACCAGCCCTTCCAATACTTTGATGATCTACTTCCCAGTCCGACTTTGTAGGGATTGAGCTGCAGCTGAAACTTGACACATGGATATAGGGCCACAATGCCAAGGTTGGCCCTAAGGATAAAGTTTTATATGTTACTGTTTACTGATTTAATCTATTCTTATATTTTTAAATAGAAATCTAGCCAGTCACATTGAGGAACAGAATTCTGCACTATGACATGTCAGCCCTCTCTCGCTAGTGAGCAATGGTGTCACAATCAGAAGCAGGGGTCCCTACGGGGTCCTGTTGCAACTCTTTGGTGCAATGTGGCTTGCTGAAAGGAAGGAGGACTGGATATATCATCCTTCAATACTCTGCTCACCAGCACCAGAGATTGCCACCCTCCAGTGTGGCTGGCTGAATTGTAAGGTGGATTTGGAAAATCAGATTGGAAGACAGAATATGCCATGACTGCTGCAGGATCTAAGCTAATCGTGTTATATACAAAACATAATATGAGATAACCCTCTTTCCATTGCTTCTTTCTCGGCATGGATTCCAGTACCAAGAAAACATGCAGCTTTTACCAGAACGTACAGATCTCCAGCTTTTGGGATGAGCATTCCTAGTTCTTTAATGCGATCATTGATGTTAAACCTTCGTCTTCTTTCAACTACAAAGAGAAAGACAAAGAAAGGGAAATTTAAAATTGCCTAACACACTTCACCTTGACAAAGAAAAAAGTAAGTATAATTTTATATTTTGATACTGGTGCATGAGAGACACTGTTGACATCCCAAGTAGAAAGATAATAATAGAATAGGAAGCCCTGAAAAGAAATTGGGAATTTGTTCCAGCTAAAACTTACTTAGATTGTGATTGTCCTTCTTCTGCCGTTCCTTAGCCAAAGCACGGCTTTCAGCATCTAGAGACAAAGACCAAGTTAAAGCAGCAAGTCAAAAAAAGACTGAAGAGCTTGTATAAACATCCCCTCATTTGCTCTCTGAGGCAAAGCTGAAGCAGAATATTTTCCCATTTAGAAGATCATCATAAGTTACCTGTGTAGTCTCTTTTCTGGGTGAGATCAGCAGGACAGGAGCTGCTGGTCATGCCCACCACAGAGGGAGTCATTGGAAGGTCACTGCTATACACATTCATATGGCTGCTGGAGAGTGGCAGCTACAAAACAAAGATGTGGAAACAAAATTTTATCTTAGTACAGAAAACGTAAGATGAAACTTGAAGCCAGTTTCAAATATGATGTATGTATGGCCTGTTTCAGATGTCCAGGCAACTTATATGGTATCAGCTGCAGAAAACCTGCCTCCTTGTGGAGAGATTCTGTGCCAGTGTAAAATGTATGAGTACAAGAACAAAATAGGAAGGGCCCAGTGGGCAAGCTATTCATTGCTAATTTCTGTCCTTTTCCCGAGCTAGGCAGCATAACCACTATCCATACAGCTCTTGTATACACACGTGCACACAGCAATGCAAGATTTTGCCTCAGGAAAGCAGCTTTCCAAATGCTAGAATGAGATCAAAGATCTCTTTAATTCCTGCCAAATGATGGCTCCAAATCACTTGCTGGGAAAGAAATCAAAGAGTCAATCTATCCTTTGTATCTAAGTTACAACTTATAGTTCATCTGGCTTAAGACCCTTGGTCTTCATTGTGCAAAAACAAGGAAGCAAGAGCCAAATAAGCAGCAATAGGTAACCTCAGAAACAAATTTTGCTGAGAGGGACAAAACAGCAAAAGGCAAAACCAGAAACACTCACAGTATTGGGCATATGAATTTCTGGGTTAATGCATCCCACCGTTGTCGTCAGCTGCATTATATCTTCAATAACGTCATCTATCTAAAAGAAGTGTTTCCAGACAAGTAAATTAGTTATTCTGTTTTACCAAAAATAACAGAAATCTTGTAGTACCCTAAAGACTAATACATGTATTATGAGATAAACTTTTCCTAGATTACAGCTTGTTAGATACAGAAGAGTTTTTCCCATTTTTCAAATGCATGCTTGTGCATGGGTGACGCAATGATAAATATGTGAATCTAATGGAGAAGGATCCTTTTCACATGTCTCTACAACATCCCTTGCCAGAAAAGAAATGGGGCAAAAGCTCCACCACAGCTAGTGTTTATATATCATTTCCTATACTGTGGAGTGAAATTCAGACTTTCTTTCCCCACCTCCCAAACATTAAGTTATGCAACCAGAAGAATCATGTAGCACTGCTCTGAAAGGACTTTACCACTTCACACTGCATGAGGAGGCCTGCATATTTGAATTTTCCCTGCTGTAAACTTGCTCAGAATAGATCTAGCCCACCTTTCTGTACTATCCTTTTCTGATGAATTAAAATAATCCTATGTAAGCAGCTGTCTGAGAGGAGCTGTGCCTCCTGAAAGAGACGCAGGCTTCCCCACAAACAGATGTAGCAGAGATAAGAAACAAGAGTAAGAGCTTTGAAAATATCTACCAGTACCCTCTCCAAAAAGTCCTCCTGTTTCTAAGACATATACACACCTCTCTTTCTGGGTTAGAGCCAATGTTGAGCATTGCCATCGGACTGTTGGGGGTGCTATTGCCTGCAGAAGAGGACAAGACATGGCTCGGCGTTGGCCTCACACCAGGTGAGGCAGAAGGGGGAGGCTTGGGAGAAGGGGCACTGAGCAACGGAGCAAACTTGTTCCCATAGGTTTCAGACAGGAAATCTTGGACCTTCTTGTCTCGTGACCGTTGCAAGTGGTACGTGGTAGGGTTCTCCAGGAAAGACTGAACCTAAAAGTAACAATTAAAAGATCAGTAAAAAAGAGACAGAGAACTATCTGTATGAAAAATGGCAATAATTTTTAACAGAATATGTCTTTGGCGGGGAGGGGGAAAGCTGTGTTTTTTCCACATAGCATACTGACTTACAGATCTATGGCTGATTGGTTCATCAACTGCAACCATATTTGAAACCCATGTAAATGGCATTCTTCCCAATCATATTTGATTTCTTTGCTGCATATCTCAGACTGTGAACTCCTTAGGGATAAAGACCTTGTTGGCAATCCTGCAAAGTGCTATGCACAATGACAGCTCCAACACAAATCTCTGTATTAAGAGGCAGAAGTTATCCTTTTGTTCCCTAGTCAATAATAATCTTTAGACTGAGGTGAATAAACTATGTCCTCTGCCACTTTTGAAGCTTAAATAATCTCACACAAAAGTGAGATGTATTTAGGCCAAATTTTTTTTACAATTTTGGGGTGACAGTAACCTTACTTTTAAATGAGACTGGTTGACAGATTCTAGTTATCTCTTTCCAGCAACACCCAAAGTTTTATCCTTGCTTCAAATGGTAGCACCTCATGATTTAGTATTGTTCCCAGAAGTATTTTGACCAAGGAATCTAGCTGAGTTGCTATTGCCAAAGTAGAAGTCTGATCATTTGAAAATGTTAAGAAATCTTCATCACATCAACTGTTTTAGAAAACATTGTTTCTTTTTCTGGATAAAAATCTCAGTATTTTCTTTTTAAAACAATTACTATTCTTAACAAAAAGGGCAACACTATTTCATAATGAGCTGTAAAGTATGCATTTTCTGAAGGAATTAGGAATTCTCAGCTTTGTTTGAAATGTCTGTAAGTTATTTGTTGACTTGCAAGCAAAGCATGTTGATTTTCACAATTGTTCTTATGTCAATGGCTAACTGTTGTTAGCCATTGACAACAGTTTGACTGTTTGACTTGTTTGGCAGGGCCAACTGTACCTTTAAGACTTCTCCTGGAACAGGGGGCGGCGACTGGAAATGAACTGGTGTGTTGATGGCAGGAGTTGGAGCCATTGGCATCTGCTGCTGCTGCTGCATGTAGTGCATCATTGCCTGTTGTTGCATGCGCTCCCGTTGCTCCTCTTGTTGTACCTGTTCTCTCATAAGCTGCATCCGTAGACCAATGCGTGATGCCATGGTTTGTTTTTTTATGTCTGTCAAATCTTCCTAAGAAACACCTAAAATCCTGAGAAATAAAGTACAGAGATTTAGACACAACAATTCAGGATTTACTTGTAGTCTTACCTATATGGCATAAATATTCTCACCACTAGAAACTGTGCATTGTGCTTCAGAGAAAGCAAGAATAATTTTGCATGAATGATTGCAAGTGGTGCAAAAGCAGCACTGATTCAACAATGTAATAATATCAACACAGAGTACACCTAGGAGAGGTTAACTGTATGGAAATTGCAGACCTCCATATGCTGTGGGATATATTTCCAAAGTTCCATCATCCCTGGCCACATTGCTTGATGCTGATGGGAAACTGAAGGTCAGCATACAGAGTGCCATAAATTCTTCATTCCAGAAATAGGTTTTTTTCAACCATATAGCAATTTGTCATCAGAGTATTTTTTTTTCACTTGAGTTTTACAAACATCAGCTTTAGTGGCAATCAAGATAAGGTTTACAAGAAATTAACTGTTATGCAAATCCAGAGATTTTGCTTCTGGAAGAGACCAGATCATACCTTGTTCACTGTAGGTTTGCTATACCTGCATGATGCAAGTTAGAACCTATGAACAGAACCCCCACTCAAAATTATAATTTTGTTGCTGCTGTGTGCCCTCAAGGCAAATACAATTTACAGGATTTTCTTAGCATGATTTATTAAAAGAAGGGTGCATATTCCCTTTCCAAAGTGATTTTCCAAGGTCACCCAGTGAGTTGTCACAGCTCGAGCAAGGATTTCAATTAGCCCAGACTAGCTCTTCCTATTATAATTTATTTTATTTTATGCTTTATTTTATTTTTTATTTTATAACCTTGCAGCACAGTAAATTTATTGACTTTTTTTATAAACACATTTTTTACTTCTTCAAATGGGAAGATACTATTTTATCTTGCTCTTCCCTGATTACATAACAACTGGTACGGCACCCTCCCACATTCAAGAGTTTAAAGTGAGTTAATAATCCCCATTCCCTTGACATTAAACTTTGCCCTGGAATAACCCGGGGAATGAAAGCCTACTGCCCTCCTTCTATTTTGTTTTCACCTCCAGTCAGATGACAAGAGACACATATTAAACTTTACTGAATGGAGCCAGAGTGATCTTGAATGTGACCCCCCCAAATGCATTCTCATCATGTGATACAAGTGGAATTTAAAACCAAAAAAGAAGGGAAAATATAAGTGTAAAACTAAATGCTAATAATTTTTCAAAATGTTCAACTGGACATTATTCTTCTGTTACATTACGGCTAGTTTTGATATCTGTAATAACAGAAGAATAGTCTTTATCTTCTTTTATGCTACAGCCCATCAGACATTTCAAAAATGATACCATTCTTTTCTTCAGTCTATTTTTTTACAAATTTCTGCAGTTATTTCAGAGGACGTGCTTTTCATATCACTGAGCCTCCTCTGAACCAGTTCAAACTTTCTTGAAATGTGATGCTCAAGGGAATACAGTAGATCCATGAGTTGGAAATTTTGGTTCTGTTAAGATCATATTTGTCTTTTTGCAGGCAGACTACATTGCTGGTTCATGTTCAAGCTACAATCAGGTGCAGTTCAAATATTCTTTTTTACGTGTCCTTTTGTCAAGCCAGATAACTCCTGTCATCAACAAAAAAAAGGCAGAACACTTGCATTTGTCTCTGTAGAATTGTGTTGATCAGGTTCATCCCAAGTTTCCAGTTATCAAAGTACTGTCATTGTTATTCCTGTCTTCTGATTGCTCATTTTGCTTATCTTCATAAAGCTATAGGAATTGGACCAATGTTATTTTGGTAGGAGTAAAAATTGTACTTCCTATTTCATTAACTTAAGGGGGCACCAAAATGTGGGCAGGGCCTAGGAACACAGATGAGAAATCTGCCAATTGTACTAAGCAGATCTTGTTTTACTGTACCATCTTTTTTTTATTTCAGAACTTCCACCTTCTATTCCATTTTTCCCTAGGAGGAAATGACAGACAGAATCCCACCCAGCAGCTTTAAAAGAAAAAGCATGCAGACATCTAGACTTTTTCTTTTTGAAAGTCAAAGCTATTAATTCTGGTGCCTCCCACGCAACTTGTTGGTTCTCCATCTCACAAAAACTTTCCCTTTGTGGCTGTTTTCAAGTAACCTACACAGAGCATTGTTTCACAGCAAGAATGATAAAAATCACTACAGCCTAGCCTGACTACTACTATGACCTTCATAGAAGTGGGATCTAGGATACGTTGATGTGATCATAGCCCTTCCAGTGAGTTCACAAATGAGGTAAGATTCCAACGGAGGACTTTTCTGGCTCATCAATTCATTTAACATATGCCAGCTGCTATATCAGATAAAGCTAAGAAGAATCATGGTAAATGTTCACATATACCAGCACACATTTCAAGCAGTATGGATGGGGCTGCTTGAATCTCTCTATTCAGACTGGAATCTTCCTGTGTCATAAATGTATTGACAGTAACAAGAACCTGTAATATGAAAGTCCTTAAAGGGAATACACTTTCATAGTGACTTTGCAGTGTAAGCTCTGCATTTCTGAGAATGGATCCAGCTGCTTATTCAGATGTTGAAATATGCACACAGCATTTGACACCCTGCCGGTTAAGCTTTTGTCCCCAGGGTGCCTTGGCTCTTTTACTAGCAGCCTCCTTCAGTCATGGAGTGTGAAAGCTTACAGACTCTATCTGGGCACAGATTAAGTTATCTTATTCCCTTTTGCCATCATAACACAAGCAGTACATAACAACCAACACACAAAAGATGGTTTATTCATAGGCTACACAAGACGGCTCAGAAACCAGCTTAACCTCCTACAAACTGTAATATTTCTTTTACCCAAATGGACAGGAGGAAGTGATCCATGGTGTAAGAAAAATCTCCTGAATCACAGTCTAGGACAGGGATTCGTAAACTTTTCAACCCCCAAATCCTTGGTGCACAACACTTTTTAAAATGATCCCAGGTATATATAAAACAAGTATAAAAATCAAACGTTTACCAATAAATCAACATATTCAAAGCTTGCTAAAAGTCTGATTTTCCTTTTCATGAAGTATAGCTGAAACATTTTCTGCAGAGTTCACTGTAAATGCTGCAGATTGTTGCCAACAGATTCGTGTAAATGTCTGAAAGAACTACTAAGTGGCAAATTTTTTACTGTTACCAAATTGTGTGGTTGTAACCCCAATGTTGAGCTAAGGGGACCCCATTTGGGGTCAGGACCTACAGTATAAGAAGCAGCAGTCTAAAAACTTCCTTCGGACTCTTCCCTGACTTTTTCACTTTCTTCTTCTTACTACATACTCTCTTACATTTCACAAGTGAAAATTGGAGCAGGTGTGACCAAGCAATGACAGAGTGTGATCGAGATAACAAAAATTATGATTGAGGAAGGACAAATAACCCAGCAGTGCCTACAGCAGTTTGCTTTTGTCTGAGTTTAATGGGAAGGGCAAGCTACTTTGAGTTTCCTGTGTGAAGAGAAAAAGTGGGGTATAAATAAACATAATAATAATAATAATAATAATAATAATAATAATAATAATAATAATAATTCCACTCTTTTCTCGCCTGTCCTCCATGCTAAATTGAGCACAAACCACTTTTGCACTTTGAGTTCAATTTGTAACAACTGGTAGACAACAGAAGGGAAAATTTTAAAAGCAGCATAAAAAGTGGAATGGCAAAAGATTGGTTGGGATTGTCCCTGCCAAATTGGGACAGCTGGAGAATATGATCCTGTCCAAATATCTCATTGCATAGCGAAACAAGTAATATTTGATTGAGGTCAAATATTATGTATTGTACTTCACATTTATAGTATAGACTCATAAAATCCAGTTCAGAGCATATAATGTGGATTATCTGATTTGATAATCTGGATTATATGGCAGTGTAGAAGGGGCCTTAGACAAGAGTCAGTAATATGGGAGAAAAGACTTGACAGAGTTATATAAAACTGCAGCAATAAAGCCAAGCAGTTGAAAACTTTTTTTAAAAAATCACCCTTGGATACAAATCTTTAAAGTTGCGATGTTAATTTGGGCTTCAATTGTATCTTTGAAAAATTTCTTGCAGCATTTTCTGTATCTTGCCCGAGAATTCTCTTGCTTTTTTACAAGATCACCACATGTGTAAGCAAAGTTCCTTCCTGTTCTTTACATTTCCAGCATTTGCCATTTCTTTCCTTATACGTTTTAGCTAGTTTTGCTGGGGTCAGATACCACCTGTTCGTCATTTTATTTAAAAAATTCTCTAATATCATAGCATAGAATTTTTTTAAGCCAATAGTCCACATTTTTCTTATTTATCTAGTTCTATGTTGTGCCTGATGTTTTGTGCCCATTTAATCATATAATCCTTTTTCAGTTCTGTTTCCATTTCCATCTTCAATAAAGTTTGAAGTGTGCAGAGATGGACAACAGAGGTCTTGAGCAAGGGTTGCTGGAGTGCTCTTTTTTACATTCTTCCCATTTCCCCCCATAGTTGCTAGTCCTCAACAACCTGCCCAAACTGGCCTCTGTGGGTTGGCCTTAATATAACTTTCCTCCTACCATCTGTGTGATGAACTTTTAGAAATAAAGAGACATATATTTAATAGTTATTTGGAGGTCCTTTCTCTCAAATAATAAAAGTATGAAATAAATCTATGCAAGCAAACATGATTGGTGTTTTGACACATGAATTGTATTTTAGAAAGGCTTTCCAATCTTCATTCCTGTACTATCCTAAGCCAGCCTGGATATAAATAAATTACATGGATCAAAAGCTATGGGATGGTGTGAAGAATTGAATTAATTATCTATAGCAGAGAATTGATTTAAAAGCCTGGAAGGGTCACCCATGGGAAAACTGCTTCATATTATCATTTAGACATTTGAATGTCTGCTTAGAAAATACTGTTAAGGATAGCAACATATACACTCCTTGTTCATTTTTAAATGTGAAACCAGGGACCAAATAATGATACTTCAAAAAGTGTTGTGTTATACGAATGTATTTTTGCCCAGAGGTTTTTCCATATTTTTGTGGTCCTTTAGTGCACCATGACCTCTAGTCCACATTAGAGGCCATTCACCTGCTCAAAACCTGATTGGAACAGAAGAACATTCATAAGTTGCTATATTTTCAGGGAAGTAATTTTTCATATTTGTAGGATTGTGAATAGCAGACCATCAGAATAGTTTTTCTTTAGAAGTGAAAAATGGCATAATAGGAACTTTTCTAGGTCTGAGGTAGCCCCAAACAAAACACTCTCTATTAAATCCCAACATCTAATGCTGGACTCGTGTGTGTGCACCTTTAAGTCGCCTGTCAATGTATAGCAACTCATACATTTCACAGGGGTTTCTTAGGCAAGGAATGGTCAGAGATGGTTTTGCCGGTTCCTTCCTCTGAACTATTGCCTACCACACCTGATATTCATTGGTGGCCTTCCATCAAAGTGCTAACCAGAGCACTATATCAAGGACTCAGTCCACCTCATAGAAAGAATCAGCAACCTCAAGCTCAACACCAATGACAAACTGATGTCTCTATTTACCAAGGTCTCAGTAGCAGACACCACCGCACTAATCAAACAGAATTTCCCAGAAAACATTGTAGCCCTGTTTCACCATCGCCTTACCACAAGTTACTTCCAGAGAGACAATGAATTATAAGATCAGAAAACAAGCCCTGGAAACAGCACCAAAAAGCCCACTATATGGTTCAGATATGTGGATGACACCTTCACCATTTGGAGCCATGGAGAAGAAGAACTAAACAAGTTCCTGGGCCATCTCAACATGGAAAAAGAAAATGAAGGAAAACTGCCATTTCTAGTCATCCGCAAACCCAATCAACAATTGGGCCACACAGTTTACAGAAGACCTACATACATGGATAGATACCTACATAGAAACTCCAACCATCACCCAAGTCAAAAAAGAAGCACAATCAAAGCCCTGGCAGACATGCAAAAATAATCTGTTAACCTCACCTCCTCCAAGGGGAACTGAATCACCTAAACTGGGCTCTACAGGCCAATGGATACTCCACCACAGACATCAGAAGAGCTGCAAGATCAAAAACAAGCCACGAGAGTAAAGACAAAGATCCACCCAGAGGAAAAGTGTTCTTACCATACATCAAGAGAACCACTGACCACATAGGGAAGCTGATGAAGAAACACAACTTACGAACTATCTACAGATCTACTAAGAAAATCCAACAAATGCTATGGTCAGCGAAGGACAAGAGGGATCCTCTCTCCTCTGCAGGAGTCTACCGTATACCATGCAGCTGTGGACAAGTCTACATAGGGACCACCAAACGCAGCACCCAAACAAGAGTCAAAGAACATGAAAGGCACTGCAGACTCACTCAACCAGAGAAATCAGCCATAGCAGAGCACTTGATGAACCAATATGGACACAGTATATTATTTGAGAACACAGAAATGCTTGACCACTCCAACAACTATCATGTCAGACTACACAGAGAAGCCATTGAAATTCACAAGCATGTGGACAACTTCAACAGAAAGGAGGAAACCATGAAAATGAACAAAATCTGGCTACCAGTATTAAAAAACTCAAAAATCAGAACAGTAGATGGGAAGCAACACTTGGAGGGCAGAGGAGCCCCAGGGACAGCTAATGACTCTGAACAAGGATGCCCCCCAGGCAGGAAGCCAGGAGATGAAGCTATTCAATGCTAATTAAGGTGATTAACTACAACATTCACACTGGTCTCCAACTGACAAAGAGTTCTTCTCTCACCCTGGACTTTCCACAGATATATATAAACCTTTCTTGCTTAGTTTCTCCATACCTCACAACCTCTGAGTATGCCTACCATAGATGTGGGCGAAATGACAGGAGAGAATACTTCTAGAACATGGCCATCCAGCCCGAAAAACATACAACAACCCTGTGATCCCAGCCATGAAAGCCTTCGACAACACAAAAAATAGTAAATTCAATTAAAACACTACTTTTAAAAGATAATTAAAATATATGTTACATACTAAAACCAGCACTTAATTGTATGTCACCCCATCCTAGTCATTTTAAGGCTGGAGGCTTTTAAAGCAAAACAAAAACAAAAACCAAAAAACCTTTGCTTATTATCAGAAAAGTAAAGAGGGGAGAGACTGAACCTCTCTCTGGATCAAATCCCAAAGTTTAGGAGCAGTCACTGAGAAGGCTCTTCCCTATGTCCTCACCTGTTGAATCTTGTTATTAGCTAATTGGCATTAGCCATATTTGTACATCAGTTAACATAAAAGCATTGCTGCATTACTTGAACTTTGAACTGCACTAATATCCTTTCAATGCAGCACATCTGAGAAATATATACTAGCTGTACTTCTCTGTTCTGTCCCCCTGCCCCTCAGCAAACAAACCTTATCTTTGGGAAATGTCTTTTTGCCTACCGTTGATTATTTCCCTAGTTCCATTCATCCTATTAAAAGGCCCTCTATCTCTTGATAAATGATGCTCCTGCTAGAATCAACTTCACAGTCTCTCCACTGTCTTTGCCTATAAAAAAGCCAACATATCCAGAAATTATAGCGATTGCATGCTAGGATTGTGACAGAGAAATCATCCTTGATCCATCAGAAAATTAACACTAGACTATTTTGCAGTGATTGGCTGGATTGGTTTTTTTATTTCAAAGAAAAATATTATTTGTGCCTTGAATTACTTTTTTTCCGTGTCAGGAGCGACTTGAGAAACTGCAAGTTGCTTCTGGTGTGAGAGAATTGGCCGTCTGCAAGAACATTGCCCAGAGGATGCCCGGATGTTTTAATGTTTTTACCATCCTTGTTGGAGGCTTCTCTCATGTCCCCACATGGAACTGGAGTTTATAGAGGGAGCTCATCCCAGCTCTCCCCGGGTGGGATTCGAACCTGGCAGCCTTCAGGTCAGCAACCCAACCTTCAAGTCACAAGGCTTTAACCCACTACGCAAGCGGGGGCTCCACCTTGAATTACAAAGATCACTAATATAGTAGTCTCGCTTATCCAACCTTCGCTCATCTAATGTTCTGTATTATTCAGTCTTCCTCCTGCCCAGATCCACAGCTGTTTCCCTAGGCAGGCAAGGATCACAGATTTTTTGAAATCTTCACAGGACTGAACTTTTTACAGATTTAACTTCCAGCAATGTTGTTGCTGTAAGTTCATTTTCTGCAACTCTATCTTTATTTGTAGTCAATGTTTTAGTAGTCAGTGTTTTTGTAGTCAATGTTTTCAATACATTGTGATGTTTTGGTGATAAATTTGTAAATACAATAATTACTACATAACGTTACCACGAATTAAACTGCTTTTTCTGTTGATTTGTTGTAAAACATGTTTTGGTGCTTAATTTGTAAAATCATGATGTAATTTGACATTTAATAGGCTTTTCCTTAATCCCTCTTTATAATCCAACATTTTTGCTTATCCAACGTTCTGCTGGCCCATTTATGTTGGATAGGAGAGACTCTACTGTATCTGTCTTCATTAATACCATGGGTTGTGTAGAAAAATATTATCCAATAAGAGCTGCATTAAACTACTAGAATTTGTATTTTATGCCAGACACAAACAAATGGCTTTCAGTGAATCAGTGAATTCTTTCTTCAAAGACAAGGCATGCCAATCACTGCTATGACATAATCCCTTGGCTAAATTGTGAAAGTCTAACAACTGGGACATCAGTAGATGGCACTACTATCCTAACTCAAGAACATGCCAGCTATTGGAGGTCAGAATTCAACCCAAATATCTCCTCCAGATGAAACTTCATCAAGAACCATATACAGGTCAAGGCTCTTACAGATGGAAGCTCCACAAATAATACTGTCTCCATAAATGAAGATCAGCTGTAGTCTTGCTAGCATGGAACTTTCTTTTAGTTGAAAACTAGGATATTCTTAGCATCTGCAAATTCCAGTTGAATCACAGTCATTTCTTTTGTTGTGGTTTTAGGAGTGTCTTCTCCACACTGTTTTATCATAAAGGTGGATTCAACAATCCAATAACAAGCAGAACATTCTAAGGCAGATTTTCCTTTTTAGGAAATTCCTGCGTTTCACTTCAGAATGAGAACTTAATCTAGAGTAATAGGACTAGCAATGAAAGGCACGGAGAACTGTAAACCAAGACCGTTTTAAAATAGCTCTGCTGGCTCTGCTTGGCTTCACCCTATGCAATGTTCATAAGCTTCTGCTTTCACTCTGACTCACTCAACAGGATGGGCGGGTATACAGGACAGGAGGTCTAAAGGGAGGGAAATGAAAAGCAGGAGGCTCAGGGAACACTAACACAGCAATCCTCCAGATGTTTAACACAGGTATACCTGTATTAACAAAACTTCCTAACAAAAAAGCTCCTTTTTACAAAGTCTTCATGCCTGCCCAGACCCCTTCATCCCCATTGTCTTCTGCCTAGCTGGAAGTATTTTCAGAGGCAACAGCATGGGCAGGATATTGAAAGATGGTTTGAGAAACACAGACTGGATCTACACTGCCATATAATGCAATTTGGAATTGCAGTATATTGTCAGTATAGATCCATACAATGCCGTTTAACTGCACTGAACTGCATCCTATGGATCTGCACGAACCATATAATGCAGTTCCAAACTGCACTATATGACAGTGCAGATGCAGCCACAGACTTTCTGCTGTGAAACAGCAGCAAGTCTACATTAATGTAATGAAAGCTGATCCTAATACATATATAATTGTATGCATTTGTTTATTACAGACAAGGTCAACAGTTCCTGCCTCAAGAATCCCTTACTAGACATGCACATAATTATCTCATTTCCTATGAGCATATTGTTAGTTTTGAATAAAAAGTCTGATGAAACATACTGAACTGCTCTTTTTTGTGGTTTACAAGCCTATCCCCATCCTTTCCATATTATTTTTGCGTCTGGTACCAACATTTATTTTCAAGTAGTAATGCCCAGAAACTCATCTACTTTGTTAACTGAGGAAGATCTCTACTCAGAGATTATTTCTCTTGTGTTCAGTCATATTTACCTCTCAGCAGGTATACGTAATCTGAATTCCAGCAAAGGGGTATAGTTATCTAGTTCAGGTACGGGCAAACTTCAGCCCTCCAGGTGTTTTGAGCTATAACTCCCACAATCCTAACAGCCTGTATGCTATTAGGAATTGTGGGAGTTGATGTTCAAATACCCAGAGGGCCGAAGTTTGCCCATTCCTAATCTAGCTCAATGGGCCTAACTGAAGACAACTGGAATTTAACTTCAAAGGACTGCCCTTCACAATGTAGCAGAATCAGTCACTGGTTGAAAGTGTTTTTGTCATATATTGCATTTATCTAAATGGGATAGACCTGCCCTTTTCAGCAATGAGACTTGAGCTTGGCCAAATTATGTGTAAGAGTGAGACAATGTGACCTAAAGATGTTTGAAAACTCTGGGAGAATAGACACAAAAGTAATATTTTAAAGTTGTATGATGACCTATGAAGTAGTCCAAAATTTTACCTTATTTTTTCTTGTAAAATAAAGGAGTATAGCTATCCATTAGCTGCTTCATCTTTATTATAAGTCAACACAACCCAGGAATCTCCTAAATTGGCTTCCTTTTTTGTGGGTGAAAATTCGTCTCCCGTGAATGAAAAAGAACATTCCAAATTGTATAATGGGATGTCAAGCCACAGTTCCGGTTAAGATCTTCTTATTCATGACCACCCAAAAATCAATACAAAGATGCATATAAAGCACTTTGATGAAGCAGCATAATAATCCTTAAATCACTTGCTGGCTTCCTTGCATTTCTTGTACACTACAGGCATAACAAAAGTATATGACCTAAGTCTCTGTGGCATTTAATTGACTGTTTCTATTGTGATTAGCATCAGGATGTAAAGCTTTAGGTAATTACCACATTCTGCTGGTATGTGCTCCTTCCCCCACAGAAAAATTAAGACAGCAGTTCTATGCCCTCTTCTTAGGAAATAAGCCCCACTGAATCCAGTGGAACATGCTGCTGCTGCTATTTATACTCTACTTTTTCTCTCTACAAATGAGACTCAAAGCGACTTCCAATACAACCAATTCAATACAAAATATACCAAAATATACAAACATTAAAATAGAATTAAATATTAACCTTATGAAGAATAAGCAATTAAAATACTTAAAACTGATTCAGAGCTAAAACCATGTAGAGGATTAAAAGCAAGGAAGAGGCATCCACAGTTCTATGCCCACTGGGCAAGGAAGCCAAATGTATCACTGTCTCCACTCAACTTCATTTCTGAGTCCTCTGACATGACAAAAGGATGATATCAGACCAGTGCCTGGAGGATTCTGGCAGTTGTATTCCTAAAAATACACCACATTTTCAAGGCATTGTTGGGATACAGGTTGATTCTCCCTTATCCAGAAATCTGAAATACTCCAAAACTTGAAACTTTCTTCCACCAGCCACCCACTTCTGCCTTTGGAGAAAGGGGGCTAGTCAGATATCCAGTGTTCAGAGTTTTCCTCCCCGGTAGAGGAAAGAGAACAGGGGAAAGAGGGAAGGACTCTACTAATACAAAGTCTCTGTAAAAAGTAGAAATCCCAGACACTGATGAATTTACCTTCCACTCAGTTAATAGGGCACCTGACAGGGCGGGACCTTGGAAATAGCCATGAGGGCAAATGCAGAGCAACTCTATTGGCCACTGCCTCTATCCAGCCCAAGGCACATGGGAGATTTATGGGTAGAGGATTTTCTCCTCTTTTCTCCGATATTTTTCTAAAAAGGCAGAAAGTGTACTGACTGCCCTTGAGGAAAAATTCAGTGGGCTCTGGATGTGTGAGTAGCCTCCTTTCCACATCCCTCACTAATCATGTATAGGCAAATACAGATAGACCACAAATTGAAAAGAGATCCCAAAGACCAAAAACTTCTGGTTTCAGATAAGAGAGGTTTGGAAAAGGGGCTGCCTTGCATTTATAAGGCAGATGTCCTTTATTCTCTTGGAAACTAAAGTAGGACTAAAGTGTGTCCTCTAGAAAACAGATATGAAGGCCTAAGGAAAAAAGAGAGGAAAATGGGGGAAATAATTTTCTTTTTTTTTTCCTCAAGAAAAGTTTCTTTTCTCGAAAAAATTTAAAGGGGATTATGTAATATTGTCTTTAAAAATGATGGATACAATAATGAATGCAAATATTCCTCTATTTTCCCCTATATCATCTTGAAAAACTATGTAGTAGGTAGTCTTTTATGTAAGACTGTATGCAATAATTCACATCATTGTAAATTCTGCATTTGGTTTTCTTTTTTCAATATTTTATATGCAGTATCTGCCTGATACTATAGAGAACTAAAGCTGAGGTGGTCTGCTGGAATTATGAAGGAGCTTTCATTCATGAAGATGAAAAATATTAGAATTGGTGTGGCAATATGGATGACACCAGCTGCCTGCATTTTTGGACTCTCCTTGCAGAAATGGCATAGTGTTAATTATTATGAACACTTACAAATCAAAATGTACTACTATTTAATTTAGTATGAAAATAATTTTACTATTTTATTGCTCCCTAAACTTCTAATCAGGGGAGTGTATGTAGTAAAATCTTACTCAGAATGATGGCAGATAGTGATCACCGTCACAACAAAAAAGACTATGCACCTTGGGCTACTCCGAAATTAAGTCTGAAGACAACAGCTACTTAATGAGTGAAGTATATGGGATGGAACATAGCAATACTTAAGAAATCTGGGTTGCAAGGTATTTCATGTTTTAAGAGGTCAGAAACATAGTCATTATCTGAGCTCATAATGAATTAGTGGCCAGTGCAGATCAAAGAATTATACCCATAATTAGCCCATTCAATGCATCAGGATGGGCAAAGCGGGGCCACTACCTTTTGTAGTTCCATTAACCCTAGTTCCATTAACACCCCTGAAGCTCCAGACTGACAACAACCACACAGGAGTGACACATTATTTATTTCACCCTGAAACAGATACTCCAACTCCCAAACTTCAGGAACGAAAACCAAAAGTGATATCTGATCATTTCAGGGTTGAAAACCTCGTCAATTTGACCTAGCAGTGGAGGCCTGGTGCAAAATATGGCTTTATCTCCACTATAATTGCCTATTTATGTTATACAATCACTGGTGGCAGCAGGAAACCTCTTGGAAGCATGTCAGAAAACCTGTTTCCTTCCCTAATACCTCTAACTCTGCTTTCTCGTGTTTTCTATGAACTGATAACCTGCTTTCTCTTTTATATCTCAATTAAAATTCACAAAAGTCAACAAAATGCACTAAAGTTTGAATATCTTAAAAATAAATCCAAACCAACAGTTGGCACATAAAGGCCAAGATTTTGCCCTGGCGGATATAACTATGAGAACAAAGCTCCACAATCACAGTTATGTCTGTTGATGCCATCCTTCTAAAAACTACAATTTGATCCAAGCAGCACCCCAATTAAAGAGATCTCACGCACAGCAGATCAGGATGCCGGGAGAGAACAGATTACTCCCAGTTGCAGGAAGCAATGAAACTGGTTGCTGCATGCAGCTGCTTCTCGCAATAAATCCCACTACTAGGAGAATGATACAATTACAATTTCCCTGCATCCCAATCTGAAGTGCTTCAGAAACTGGTTGGACAGCTGCCTGGGTTAAGAGATAAGTCTGAGTGATCATCTTCAGTCATAATGGCTATAAATATGAATCTCAGAACTTACAAGATAATAAATCTAGGTCTTTTTGTTATTGATTGCTGTTTAATTGACTTTGACTTACAGTCAAGTCACCTAGTCATTAACAAATAGCCCTGCTAGTAACATGGTGTCATCTAAATACCTTAAATGTTGATATTCCTTCTTCCAATTCTCACATATTTTTCCTCTGAGTCTAGTCCTGCTTTACATATATGTTCAGCATACAAGTTAAATAGATAGGGACATAAAATACAAGCTTCCTTGGCCCCCTTTTCAATTGGAAACTATTTGGTTCCTCTATATTTGATCTTGACAGTAGTCTTGTGTCTTAAGTACAGGTTGAACATCAGGACAAGCAAATGTTGTGGCCCATTTCTTTGAAAGCAATCCAAAGTTGTAATTATCGACACAATCAAAGGCTGTCTTGTGAACATGGAATAGGATTACTAGTCATATATTTAAATTAATGTCTAATATAAAGAAAACTGAACATCTTCAGACTCTTTCCATTATAGTCGTCTATTTACTATTTAAGAATGTATGCCCATTTATAGTTCTGAGGGAAATCCATATAGGATATAGGGGAACAGTCATTCAAATACTTAAGCCCTCATCTGTTTAGGACCTAAAGGCCAAAACAAGTGATTTAAACAAGTCCTCCAATGAACCAGTAATCAGTGATGCCCCTTTAATAGTAGTACAATACTTGGCCAGTAAGTAGCTGAGTGTAATTGCTTATGTTGTATACTAGATTTCGGCTGGATCTACCCTGCCATATAATGCAATTTGAAGCTGCATTATATGGTCAGGGTAGACCCATATAATGCAATTCAATGCGGTTAAACTGCATTTTCAATGCGGTTAAACTGCATTAAATGAATCTAAATCATATGTACCAAACACAAGGCCCGCAGGCCAAACAACATTTTGTGGGGCCCAAGAGGCTTTGATAACAGAGCCACATAGTTACATTTATACAGTCATACAATTTTTTTTCTTTGTGTCAGGAGCAACCGGAGTTGCTTCTGGAGTGAGAGAATTGGCTGTCTGCAAGGACGTTGCCCAGGGGACGCCCGGATATTTTGATGTTTTACCATCCTTGTGGGAGGCTTCTCTCATGTCCCCGCATGGAGCTGGAGCTGATAGAGGGAGTTCATCCGCGCTCTCCCCGAGTGGGATTCGAACCTGGCAGCCTTCAGGTCATACAATTAGAACCAGACCTTTGAAGGCAACCATAACGCTGATGTAGCCCTCAGTGAAAATGGGTTTGACATTCCTGGTCTGCAATCCAAACTGCATTATTTGGCAGTGTAGATCTAGGATTAGTTTCAAGACCTTCTCCAAGGTCAATCTCACATGCAATACATTCCAGTGTTCTTGATTCTTCAATATTCATATCTCTTACAATTCCTCCAAATTTACTCCCCAAACAACTTTTTTTTTCTTTCATGTCAGGAGTGACTTGAAAAACTGCAAGTCACTTCTGGTGTGAGAGAATTGGCCATCTGCAAGGACATTGCCCAGGGGATGCCCAGATGTTTTGATGTTTTTACCATCCTTGTGGGAGGCTTATCTCATGTCCCCGTATGGGGAGCTGGAGCTGACAGAGGGAGCTCATCTGCGCTCTCCCCAGATCCAAAGCGGCAACCTTCAGGTCAGCAACCCAACCTTCAGGCTAGCAATCCTACCAGCACAAAGGTTAACCCATTGCGCCACCGGCGGCTTCCCCAAACAGATTACAAATACCAATTAAGGTCACAATAGAAAAACAATAAAATATAATTATTGGAGGTGTAAAGAGACTGCTTGTTACATTTGAAAATGATGTAAGACTAGCAGGGACACTAAAGAAGTCATGATCACAATTCAAAAGGATCTGTACAGGATAGCTTTTTTGCTAGTTTTCACAATTACTATTTTTTTAGTTATTCAAAGGAATTGTTTGAGTTTTTCCCATCCTTTTAATCTTTCCTAGTTTATCCAAGAGGAAAAACAAACTGGAGACTTAGAAAAATGGAACACCCAAGAATAAGTCACTTCCTTCATACTGTAATACCAGCGTGAAAATTATGTGGCGCAATGTTGTAGGACTACAGCTCCCATCAGCCCTACCTCAAATAGCCAATGATGAAGAATGTTAGGAGCTGCAGTTCAACAACATCTGGACTGCATCAGCTTTGCTTTCTGCTGTCATAAGTAAAGGCAACAAATCATTATTGTAACATTGTGATGAGCAACAGGAATGCCCCCCTACTCCCCCCTTCTTAGGAAGTACATAGCCTGTCGAGTCCTGAAAGCTACTTTTAAAAAGTAAATTTCCAAACACACAAAGAAAACCCTAAAGCAGTTAAGTTACTTACCAAACCTCAGTTGAAAAGGGCACCCACAACCCTCTTCTGATGTTGTCAGGGATTGGGGAGATACATGTGGAAGGGCGGTGTTCTTTCAATATCCCTTCTGTATTGCTTCCTAGCATTCAAAGAAGGGGGAAAATAAGGGGAAATTACGATCAATAATGATGACAAGGAACTATAGTACATCTCTTAATAAACCAACATTCAGTAACAAATCAGAAAAACCCCAGGAGTGAATCTACAGTATAGCATCATACATTCATATCAATGCATTTGTTCTTACCTGCTACTGAAAATCACAGTAATCTTTGACATTCAGTAGCACGTGTTTTAGGGACAAGCTTCAAAGCTAAAACCCATGTCTTTTAGGTTACAATACAGTGCTGGAGGAAGGGGGGAAATCCTCAAGTAGTAGTAAGCTTTGCAGTAATCAGTGAGAGCCGACTTATTAGATAGGTAGCAAACATCAGTAGGGTAAACTAGAGGAAGACGATCTGGTTAGGGAAACTCCAGCAAGAATTATGCTATGTATCAAAAACCACAAATGCTAGAATAACTGTATATTGTGATTCAACAACACATGATCCTGTGACATGTGACATGAAAGCTCATTTCCTGCACCATCATAAATAGGACTAGCTTCAAATGAAGGAGTTTGCCTTTTTGAAAACCACTTGTTCTTCCTTTACCTGTAAGTATTTTTATTTTTTGTAGATCTACAATTTTATGAGGGTAGATGGTATTTTAAAGGAGGGGGAAAACCCACTTTCAATCAGAAGCAGGCTGATTGTCCACAGGGTCTACAACAGGGGTCCTCAAACTTTTAAAGCAGAGGGCCGGTCCATAATCCTTCAGACTGTGGAGGGGCCGAATTATCATTTGGGGAAAAAAATACGGACAAATTCCTATGCACACTGCACATGTCTTATTTGTAGTGCAAAACAACAACAATGAAAGAACAATACAATATTTAAAAATGAAAACAATTGTAACCAGCATAAACCTATCAGGATTTTAATGGGAAGTGTGGGCCTGCTTCTGGCCAATGAGATAGTCAAGTGAATTAGGATTGTTGTTGTTGTGTGCCTTCAAGTCATTTCAGACTTTGGGCGAGCCTAAGTCTAAAATTATTTATTTATTCATTTACTACATTTATTTATTACATTTATATCCCGCCCTTCTCACCCTGAAGGGGACTCAGAGCAGCTGTATTTACATACAATATATTATATTATTAGCATAGCACAATATTAGCATTATATATTACTATATTGAACGATACCACTATACTGTAATATTATATGTAATATATAACATATAATTAATATTATTATATGGTATTAATATTAATATTATATTGTATAACATTATAATATTATTATCAATATTATATGTATATACAATATATTATATTATTAAAATTATATAAAAATATTATATTATAAAACTGAGGGCGGGGGCCAGGTAAATGACCTTGGAGGGCCGCATCCGGCCCCCGGGCCTTAGTTTGGGGACCCCTGGTCTACAACAAGAAGATTGAGGCATCAAATTGTCAGTTCCAAAGAGCTTTGCCCACTGAGGAATTTTTCACACTTGTTTAATGAAAATGAAGGGATCAAGGCAGCATGCCATAAAGGGATGAATGATACTACCAGTTGCAAAGCAGCAAAGACTCAAGGCACCAGTACAAACACCACAGATACCAGGAGTTATATCTACCCACAGTTCACAGTTCATAAATCTAGCAAAAGACACTGCCTCCAATTACTTCAGGTCAGCTGCATGCTTTTCTTACTACAGTAGAGTCTCAATTATCCAACATAAACGGGCCAGCAGAACGTTGGATAAGCGAATATGATGGATAATAAGGAGAGATTAAGAAAAAGCCTATTAAACATCATATTAGGCTATGATTTTACAAATTAAGCCTCAAAACATCATGTTATACAACAAATTTTAAAGAAAAAGTAGTTCAATACACAGTAATGCTATGTAATAATTACTGTATTTACGAATTTAGCACCAAAATATCACGATGTATTGAAAACATTGACTACAAAAATGCGTTGGATAATCCAGAACGTTGGATAAGCGAGTCTTGGATAAGTGAGACTCTACTGTATTTAGCAACTTATAAGGGATGGTTTATCAGTGGAGACTATTTGCAGTTGCTCAGGAGATGTGTTTGTTTGTAAACATGCTTCTTTACACTATATATATATATATAAACAAATCTTACATAGTATGGTATTACTGGTGTATCAGTTTAAATTATTATTATTTGAATTTTCTACTACTGTTTGTTGTTTGGTATCTGAAAGGGGTAGCAAATGCCTGCAAAAATGTATTTATTAAGAAGGTTAAAAATAAACATCTAAGAGGACAGGAACTATATATATAACACGCCAAAACATTCAGGGATGGGTTAAGTTACAGACTCCTTTAACCTGCTCAAGAAGGTTGCATTGGACATCTAATAAAGAGAGAAGGAAGAGAGAGAACATTTTCAGCCAATGGTCTGTTTGCTAGATCATGTTTTAAAATAATCATAAGAGCTACCTAAAATAAGGAAGCCTGAATATTTCAATACATTCATTATCACATATAATGAATACCGCCTTTGGCCACATACAAAGAGAAACAGAGTACAGATACAGAGGGTGTAGTAAAATTAGGAGACCTGCAGGGTTGATGAAGTTCTTATAGTGAAGGCAGAATCAGAGTAATGTTCACCTCCCACAAATGGCCATAAGCCATGTCAGGTGTCTGTTCTTCATATTAGCTACGGAGGATCCTGGCATGTAAAATTAGCTCAGGACTTAGGAAGGAAGGAAACTGTTCAAGAACTAGGTCCTTCAGCTCATCCTGAGCTTGGTCAGAGTAGAAGGAACAAATTGCATTTTTATCCTCAAGTCAAGTCAACAGCAGCAGTGCATGGCTCACAGCTGGGACCTAGCACCAGCTCTCAGTCAAGAACCAATCCAACATTGTGCATGATGTTCAGAGGTCATTCTAGTCCTAGGAGTTTTCCAGGTGTGAAGCATCCCTGCCCAGATCCTTTCACACATAGCTTTCACAGAACTAGCATTGCCATGGCAGTGAAATTGTGGTACTGCTAAGACTGGGATGTGGGATATTCATATTCAACTCCTAAATGAACCACTTTTTCAGGCTGATCAGCCTCATAATCTTATTCTGAAGATACAGTGAGAAGGGAGGTTGCTACTTCCCCATCTTGAACTTATTGGAGGAAAAGTCACATGTAACTAATAAGCAAATACAAAACTCTTAGATGAGGCAATTGATAGTGACCTACCCATCCATTTGGGTGTATCTACACTGTAGAATTACTGCAGTTTGACACCACTTTAACTTAATGCTATGGCATCATGGGAATTGTACTTTTATAAGGCCTTTTGCCTTCTCCTTCTGGTGGTAATTCATCAAACTACACCTCCCATGATTTCATAGCATTGAGCCATGGCAATTAAACTGTTGGGCTATTCTGCAGTCTGGATGAACCCTTAGTCCATCAGTGTCATGGATCTGCCAGGCAAGGGGAATAGGAATAGGACAGGCATAATCTGAATACAGAGAATATGTATACTGCATTGCCCTCTTTGTACTTATGTGTCCAGGACTCAAAATTCTTCTAAGTGACAAAGCCTTTACTTGTTCTATACTGGCCATAATATATCTATGTCCAAGATAAAAGAACATCTGAAGAACTGTTTCACTTTTTAAAAAATGTCCTACTTTCCCTTAGTTTCTGTCGAGTATTTGCTTTACAGCTGACAGTGAATGAATGGAAAAATCAATTTCACCATGGAGTCTATTACAAAATTCTTTGCCAGCACAAAGGTCCCAGTAGGGACCCAATAATTACAGACTGCCTAAGGAAAGGAGTGAGAGGGGAGGTCAGACCTTTGCTCTGTTTTGTGATACCTCTTTGACACATGTGAGTCCTCAGAGAAGAAAAGCCAAAAGAGAAAGAAAGACTTGAGTGTGGGGAAGGAGAACCGCACTCGGTTGTTTTCTCTTCTTTGTTCTGTATTTCCTTTTCCAAGTGCCACTAAGAAGCAAGCAGGGAGAATGTATCCTGGGGGGCAAAGTTCCCAAACTTATGCCAAGACCAACATACACAGTTGCAATACTTTCAGAGATGACCAGCTGGCATAAGCCCCAGCCAATCTCGCTGTACAGATGAAATGCTGAAAAACAAATACTCTTGCTTTTGTGAGTGAGAAGGATGCTTAGGCTGGGGACAATATGAAGAAATACATGGAATAGACATACTACACAGTTGTGCATCAACACTGTAGAATTAATGCAATTAATGCAATGCTGTGGAATCCGGGGTGTTTAGTTTGGTAAGGCACCAGTATTCTTTGGCAGAGAAGGCTAAAGTCCTTGTAAAACAACACTCATGATGCTATAGCATTAAGCCATGGTTGTTAAAGTGGTTCAAACTGTATTAATTCTGCAGTGTAGATGCACCCATGGTTTGGAAGTGCCTTCAAATGCAGAGCTTCAGGGGGAAAATGGACTACAACTCTCAGAATTCCCCAAGCAGTGGCCGTGATGGCTGGATTATATTAAAATGTAATTTTTAAAATCTCGGCTTTAGCAAAGGACCAACAACATCTCTGCTCTCAGAGGCTACCAATACAGTAAAATATATGTATTTTTTTTTACAATTGCTACCCAGAGTTATGCCCCTTATGAGTGGCCCTGCTCCATGATAAAACCAACATGTTCTTACCATAGGGTTTCCAGATAATAAAAGTATGTACTTAGAGTGCTTCCAGTCAAACTTTTTATTCACACTGACAGAATTTTATGATGGTGGGATGTTTCCAAGTGATTGTGTCTTCCATTTGTAACCCTTTTGTGTTTTTTCTCCTGCTGCTTTTTATCATTTTTTTCTCATCAGGAAAAATACACATATCAAGGATGAAAAGATGAATAGGATCAGAATGCTAGAAACCCTTCATCTGGAAACACCCTCAATCAGAAAATTGCACAATAATATGTATGTTTACACATGCATACATAGAGCAAAAGGAAAAACAAAAATCAAAAGTTTGAAATAGGTTACTTTTCTTTACATGTGATAGCATTGGTGATTAATTTTAAATATTATCTTGAGTGAACTTGGTACGGCTGTTGGAGCAACATAATGCAATGACAGAATATGGCCTGTGGGACATCCAGTCAACCAAAATAAATTACACTGCAATATAGTCAATGGAGTTTAGTCCCAGGCAAGTATGCATAGGATTTCATCTTTAGTTCATGTGTTGATGTTGTGTGCCTTCAAATAATTTCAGATTTACAGTGACCCTAAGATGCCCCCTTACCGGTTCCTCTTTTTTTTTTCTTTTTTTTGGCAAGATTTGTTTAGGGAAGGTTTGCCATCGCCTTCTTCTGAGGCTGAGAGAGTATGTGACTTACCCAAGGTCGTGTAGTGGGTTTCCAAAGCCAAGCAAGGACTCCTACCCAGGTTCTCAGAGCCATAGTCCAATGCTCAAACCACTATACCAAGTTGGCTGTATTAGTACATGATCTATAATAGCCAATAACCAAAGTAATGAAAGAAATCACAAAAACTTTGGATGAATTTTTGAACATGAAGTTCACCAATTTCACTAAATTACACTAACCCCTTAAAATCTTTATACCTTTATAAATGTTTGCGCCTTTATAAACACTAAAGGTTGTTAGACTGCAACTCCCATTAGCCTTAGCTAGTATATTCAATGGTGAGGAATGCTGGGAGTCATAGTCAAATAGCATCTGGGGAGGGAGGGTGTGCAATGTGCCACTCCTTGCTTAACACTTGACACAACCTATAAAATGTAAAGAATAACAAATCTGTGAAGTCCATCAAATTAAGTAGGAAGTACAGAAAAAGTGTAAAAAGTTCCATACTGTTGACAGAAGTATGAACATGGAAGAGGCAGGATCCTTTGACAAGAGCAATCTTTCTAATTTTTAAGACCAACTATGAACACTCATCTAGCAGTTTATGTCCATCAGCAGGAAGGTGCTAAAACACCTTCCTGCTTGCTAGGCATGCATCTAGCAAGTAGGAAGGTGTTTTAGCAATATATTGTTTATGCTTTAAAAAAAATTCAAATCAAGTTGAATATTTGCAATACTGTGTGCCATTAATTTAAGGTGAAGGCCATATAGCTTCTATTCCCTGAAAACAATGATGGTTAGGACAAAATAGATGTATACATGCCAGAACAGGAGAATCATCATCATCACTACTTGCATCTCAGCTTTTTCCCAATACTGGAATTTATGGTTGCTTAAACATTATAAACACTCCTGCCAACCTAACAGTTCAAAAACATGCAAATGTGAGTAGATCAATAGGTACCGCTCCAGCGGGAAGGTAACAGTGCTCCATGCAGTCATGCCGGCCACATGACCTTGGAGGTGTCTACGGACAACTCCGGCTCTTCGGCTTAGAAATGGAGATGAGCACCAACCCCCAGAGTCGGTCACGATTGGACTTATTGTCAGGGGAAACCTTTATCTAACCTAAACATTATTGAAACAAGTACAGATTAAAAGCATACAAAGCTATCAATAAATATGTGTATGATATTTTTAAAACATCTGTCAAAAGCAGATTGTGAAACTGAATGTCTGGACTGGTAGAATACAATCCCAAAGCAATGGATTTCTCAAGGTGAGAATAATCAGAATTCAAAGCTCTTTCTAACAGCTGCAGATTTTGTACTTGGGGCTCTCTCTCTATTATTTGCACATTCACTCATAGCTGTGCAAATTCAAGTCTGGGTAATCCATGCACAGATGCTTGTTCTGTTGGCTAAGTCACACATGCAATAATTTCCGGAAACAAAATGCCTGCTTTGATTAGCTTGAGATTGCCGCTTCAGGGAAAGACCGCGAAGTTAAATTTAAACAGTGATTGAATGAAATTGATACAACGATTTGAAATGCGGTTTTGGTAAAACCATTATTTCTGTGCATGTCTCCAAACAGCAGAAATCAGCTCAATGTAGAAGTGATTTCTTTTTCCTCACCACCTTTGGCAAGATAAAAAAAAAGACCTGTGACCTATACTGTAGTACTTCTTAACTTGTTTGTTTTATTTTGAGTCAAATGGTTTGTGAATGTGGTGAAAATTATGGATCCTCTTCCAAGAAAGAAAAGTGCAACTAAATACAATTTTCAAAGTAATGAGGCAAAATGATGGGGGGGGGGGGGGCACACATTTTTGTCAATTTTATAGAATACTATCCATGGTTCACAACATACACCACATATTAAAAATCACTGTTCTTTCTCCCTGATTCATAAGACAATCTATTTTGGGGTGCATTTATCTGGACATTATCTCACACATGTCTATAGCTTTCCAAAAAGGAAGACAAAATCCAGTAACTCCCACACAGCTCTGAAAATTGAACAGCCTACACTTCTATTGCCAAGAAGCTTACAGCTGTACAAAAATATGCCAGGAACAGTCACACAGTTACCTCATGCACCAACAAAAATAATCAACAGACATTAGAATACACTGTCATCTCCCAGGCCAGCCTCGACCTAAAGTGTGAACACATAACACAGTCACTGATATTATTACCTTAATGCTCAAAGAGCCAGGATGTATATTGCACAGCCCCGTAAGGGGGTGAGGATGGTGATGTCACAGCATTATCTCTTTGCCAAATGAATTCTTGCTTTCCAGTTGTCATGCAACACCCTGCATTTCCTCATTTTTCATTTTTAAAAATTCAATGCTCATCAGCTGTGAGGAGAGGAAGTTGCAAAACAATTGCAGGACTGCTTAGCTCATTCTCTTAATGTGACCAAGAAGTTAGAAAGAAAGAACCCAAGCAAGAACCCAAGCATCACTAATACAGAGCTGATAATACACTTCCATTTTCTCTTCACTGTACTTGGTCATACAACGACAGGTGGGCAGGACATTTTACCAAGAATAATTGGAAAGAAGCTATAGTCTTAAAGATATCATTATTATTAGTATTGCCTCTCCTCCTTCCCCACCGGATTTCCTAAAATGGTCTCCCTATGTGTTTATGCTCCAACAAACAGCTCAGAGCATCTGCAGCTCTGAAACAGAAGACTGATTGCATGGTCTCTTAATCCCAGATCTAAGCCTCCACCCACACCTTCACAACACTCAAGGTATATATTTAAACACATTTCCATTTTAGAAAGTGAGCTGAGATTCTCACTGTTGTATTGAGAATCTTTCCCCAAGTCAGTATTCTCTAGAAAAAGTATGATCCAGAGTTTTAATCATAGAACTCAATCCTAAACCCATTTCTGGATTCAACTGCCCTGATTTAGCAGGAGCAGTCCTGTTTAATCCTCTACCATCTTGCGGTTTCTATAATGTCCCAATTTCTTCCACTTCCTCTCATTTTTCTCCCTTGCATTCAGCTTACTTCTATCACTATAACCTGAATTCAAAGTGCAAGCATATCATGGTTTGCAGTCAATTAACTCAGCATGGCTGAGAGGAGAGGAGAGGCTGGATCTTGTTCTTCCTTGTAGAGTCAGGCAAAAACAAACTGCTGCAGCCTTTCCCAGTTTATGTGTTCTTCCACAATAAACTTCCACTAGCCACACTCTGATGTTTCTTGGCCACCTGTGTTTTGATTTTCGACTGTGAAATGTTGGCAAATGCAGTATTCTGTGCTAAAATATTTAGAACATTATGCTCCCAGAGATTCAAGTGAATCACCCTTTGTAATGTTTCGCCCATCCAATTGTTAGCAAAACAAGGTTAACCATTAATAAACACAAAAGTTACATATACGTAAGTGAGATAACTTCAGTTTTATAGACTTAAGGCACAAAGTAGAAAAAGAACAGGTAAAATGTTGACAATAGAAATGAAAACACAATTTGTGAAAAGGGCCATTCACTTTGGTTCATTTGCACAAAGGAGTGTGGCTTCCTACAGGATATTTTGTTTTGTACTTTGTTTTGAGCAAATTATATGTGTTATGTATCATTCCAAGTAGCTGGTAAAAAGCAATTCAAATGGCCATAATGTAACTGATTTTGTATCCATTTATTTGATTGCTACCCCTTTAAAATACATATAACCCAGAATCCTCCTTAAATACAGTTCATGTGGACAAATAAATGAACAAGCAGCTGAAAATGCATGTATACTTACAAACAAAACTTCTAAAAATGGTATGGAGACTTTTTTTTGCAATATTAATAAAGTGAACTCTGAAATATTTAGTTTGCAGTAAAGGTTCAGGGGCCTTGTCCAACCCTTTCTCCCTACAAATTATACATAAGTATATATTGTCTTGACAAAGAATCCATCCACTAGGCTTCTTGGAGACATAGAGGAAGCCGATTACATAGTCCTGACTCAAAACATTATCTGTTGTTGTACAACTGAAATTTCATCTGACATCTGGGTGCTATTATCCTCCTATATACTCTTCAAATGAAAACTGGAAAGATACAGGAGTACTCCAGGTACAAGATACAGTAGAGTCTCACTTATCCAACATAAACGGGCCAGCAGAATGTTGGATAAGCGAATATGTTGGATAACAAGGAGAGATTGAGAAGCCTATTAAACACCAAATTAAGTTATGATTTTACAAATTAAGTACCTGCCACACATCATGATATACAACAAATTTGACAGAAAAAGTAGTTCAATACACAGTAATGCTATGTAGTAATTATTGTATTTACGAATTTAGCACCAAAATATCATGATGTATTGAAAACATTGACTACAAAAATGCGTTGGATAATCCAGAATGTTGGATAAGTGAGTGTTGGATAAGTGAGACTCTACTGTACTTTGAATTGTTTTCAAACTGATTGTGCTATGCACTACATGTAGCATCTACTGAACAAATGTTTATAGTTACCATCACTTCCTTTTGACCATTCTGGTAAAAAAAAACTTCAATCAGCGCTCTCTAATAGATGCTCACTTAGAGGTAAGTCCTAGTGCGTCTAAAGAGGCAAACTGCCAGGCAATTTTTTAAAAAAAAAAAATTGGTTGGGGGGTCCATTCTTGTGACCTTAAAAGATTGTACTGGCAGTCCCATATGCCCCCCCCCCAAAAAAAAACAACAACCTGGAAGCAGCCAGAATTCCACTTCTTATTTTGGAACAACATTTTAAAATATTAAAGAAAGACAGGGATACAACTGAATTAAAAGATTGCTTTATTCCTCCAGAAATTGACCTTTAAACATCAGAAAAAGAATAGCTCAGGAAAGTGTTGAGATGCGCAAAGAACAGTATTGTGGAACCACAGGTGAATTAGCACCCCTAATGTAAAGGATTAGATCCTAGCTCTGAATGAGTATTTGGTGGAGCTTTCATAGGGTGGACTCTAGCTATCCATGTTGGAATTTAACCAGGTCCTTTATACAGAAATGTCATCTTTAGTGACTAGTGAGCATTTGGGACTTTGACTAAAGATATTACTTTCATCTGTAAGCAGGTTCCTAAGAACATAGTATTAGAACTTCATTTTTAAAAGTTGCACATTTTCTCCTTTTGTGTGGAAAACTCAGATGATGGATCCAGGAACATAGACAGCAAGCACATGGCCAACAGTAACGGAAAGCAAGCTCACTATTTTTTTTTTAAAAAAAATCTTTGTATAAAAATTTCTCTGTCCTGGTTATGCTTTCAGCGTCCTCTGAGTGTCCTATAACTTTCATCACCTATTTAAATCTGTCAGTGGAAAGCAATGAAAAAGTAGTAACCAGTCAAGGTTAAGCAGACACCATGACCAGAATAGGTGCAAGACCGTGTATTCAGAATATGTTAACTCTTCCGTTGATTGATATACAGCATTCTATTAGTCTTTCTGGACCAAGAGAGACTCCAAGAGATGCTGCTGGAAAACTAGAGTTCCCATCGACTTTGACCAGTATTTCTAGTCAGGAATTATGAGAGTTATAGTGAAACAACTTCTGGAAAGATAAGAAATGCCCCCTCAACATGACAAAGGAGAATTGTTTTACCTGGTTCCCCATTTAAAGGGAACCAAACAAGCTCCTGACTTTGAGCATGAGCAAAGAGTTTGTAAATGCCTGAACTTCCCTAGCACTGATGTAACCATGTTAGCTAACTTATTTATTTACTTTTTTAGGGCATTTACACAATGCCCTTCAAAATATTTATCCCAGGCTGACTTGCAGTGCAAACCAAAATAAAGACAGTAAGATCACTCTGCTGTTCTATCACAAATAATATACTGTTAGTGTTTACTGGAAGCAATTACTATTTCCCAAAATAACAATGTGGACTGCCCAATACAGTTGGCTTTCCACATTTGCAGTTTTGATCTTTGCAAATTTGATTATTCATGGATTTGATTGAAAATGTTATCTTTAGAAATCTCTAGATTCTCCAGCAACCCTATGGTCAACTTCTGCTGGAAGTTGATCACATAGTCATGTTGAAGGACCTAGAGCAGTGGTTTTCAACCTGTGAGTCCCCAAGAGTTTTGGCCTACAACTCCCAGAAATCCCAGCCAGTTTACCAGCTGTTAGGATTTCTGGGAGTTGAAGGCCAAAAACATCTGGGGACACACAGGTTGAGAACCACTGACCTAGAGATTCCTAAAGAGAATACTTCCCTAGGAATCCCTAGCTACTCACTTAACTATTTTCTGAAAGTTTGCAATACAGATGTGCTCCTGGCCATTCACAACTAGCCACTACCACACAGCTGGCCTTAATTCCTTCCTGGTATGAACTGAGTCTATATCACTGCTGTGAATACTTTAATGACATGACTTTCTTACTGAAAGAAACTTTCTTTCTAGAGCTGACTGGATTTCAAATATTTTCTTTTAAAATAGAATATAAAAAGCTCAAATACATGTTTTTAAAAAACATAAATGTCTGCTTGCAGCAAAGCCATTGTGATCCAAATTATCAGCAACACAGAAAATATGCAAGATGAAACAAAGTATGGGAAGTTTCTGATAGACAGCTTCATTTGAACACATTTGCGAAATCACTGATGATAAATACACTGACTCATAATACCCCATGTCTCGCATTCAGGAATGGGATGTGTGTGAAAGAGGGACATTCTGGGGATGCAAGAGACAAGAGTCTCCTGGCACTGATTACTTGCAGTGCCAAGAAATCCTCATGCTTACAACCCAAAATGCTAGGAAGCCCTGCTGCGAAAACAAGCAAAGATAAAGAACCAACAAGGCTCTTGTGTAAGAGGCCTTGCCCAGCTGGCTTCAACACCAGGGAGCAATGCCGTACACTTGCCCTCTTGTAGCATATCTATGTTTCCACCTTTGTGTTTGGGATTCAAAGAGTATCCCAAGGCAGGCCTCTCACTGTGACATGTTCCTAGGGCCAGCTGAGGGACCTATCTTTAGCTCTTCACTTATCAGAGGCTTTAAATAACCATGAACAACACACAAGGCTTCAGTTACTAAACACAGAATACAGTTCTATGCAAGGAGGCATCCCCTGAAACTGCTGACTTTGAGCAGACCGAAGCAAGTTGCCATTAACCCCAGATTTAACACAAAAAAAACCTGCAGAGAGCTAAGTATTTACCACATCATTTTAAAGGCAGGTCCGCTTATACCAGGAAAGCATAGCAAAGTTACCTATGATTCTATGTACCTAGTGAGTATCTTTCTGCATAATCTCTGCTCAATCAAAATGAGCATGAATTCGCAGGATCTGCTTACAAACTATCCTGCTGCAACCCAAATGCATCCAAAAAATGTAGAGAAGCCTCAGGTGAATACTGTACTAGCACTAATGAGAAGCCAAACATTACTCTCAAGTTTGCCTATGACCTGGAGACCTGATTCATCTCACTTATGCACTCTGCTTCTCCTTAAAGAAGCAAACACAAAACAATATCCCATGAGATCTTGTTGAGAGACGGCACCAAGTGGCTTGTTGATGATACTTGGGCTATTCTCAGACTCTGACAGATCTTGCTGGAGTCTGCATCACAAGAAAAGAATTCCTGCCTCCGAGTTCAATCACTGAAGGCCATGGTTCTCCCTTGTTAGCCAGAAGAAGCCAAATAAGCTAGACTGAACAGGCAGAGGCTGAGGAAATGATGGGGACCAGTTCGGAGCAACCATCTGCATCTGCTACATGGTGTGACAGGTGTGTCTACGTGTGCATACACTTGGACACAGACAGCTATCCACTTTAAGCATTCCCTTATCCAGAATGACTGGGATCAGTAGATTGGATTTTGAGATATATTAGAGACAGGACCCTTTTAATTATGTTTCATGTACATCTTATGAACAAAACCTGAAGGAAGTTTTATATACTTTATATAGGCCCGGGCTGTGGCGCAGGCAGGAGAGCAAGCCAGCTGTAATTAACTACAATGAATCACTCTGACAAGGAGGTCATGAGTTTGAGGCCCGCTCGGAGCCTATGTTTGTTTGTCTTTGTTCTATGTTAAAAGGCATTGAATGTTTGCCTATATGTGTAATGTGATCCGCCCTGAGTCCCCTTCGGGGTGAGAAGGGCAGAATATAAATGCTATAAATAAATAAATAAATAAACAAATATACAATATTTTAGATAATTGTGTGCATGAAAGAATGTTTCTGAACACACAGCCATCAGAAAGCAAAGGTATCACTATCTCACCCACCTATGTGGACACCTTTGGAGTATTTCAGAATTTGAGATAAGGATGTTCAACCTGTGTTAAGTAAAGTTTCAATGTGGCCAAGAAAGGTATTACAGAGAACCCAAGGAAGAAAATAAAGCAAACTATAAAGATGAAGTGTGGAGAGGGTATATGTATGTAATTGGTCAACAGACACAAAAAGCTCATTAAGAGATGGGGGGGGGGGGGGCTATTCACAATCAGCTTACCATTCTCTTGGTAAGTCCACACAAGTTTGCTCTCCACATAATAGCTTATCTTTTGTAAGAAGGACAACCCATTAGAAGAAATTAACTGAGGTTTCAGATGCCAGACCCAAAAAACAATGGATTGGCAAAACTGCCACTCTCTTTTGTGTCAGAGGTTGGCATTGCTCAGCACCTCTCAGGGCTCGCTCCCTTAGTAGAGTACTCCAAGAGCCCCTGGCCTCCTGCTACTCTTGACTGTGTATTTGTTACCTGTTACTCTCCCCAGTGCTGACTGGTTGTCTAATGTCAGTGGGCCAGGGAATCAATTCTGGGTTTTAGCTTGAACTTTAAACAAACAGTCAAAACTACTGAACATTATTCCCAAATTAGCACCTTGGATAGTTCCTTTAAAGTTAAGCCTGAGACCGGATTCACTGTCCCTCCAGTTTTTGGTTTTTTTTTCCGTGTCAGGAGCAATCGGAGTTGCTTCTGGAGTGAGAGAATTGGTCGTCTGCAAGGACGTTGCCCAGGGGATGCCCGGATGTTTTGATGTTTTTACCATCCTTGTGGGAGGCTTCTCTCATGTCCCCGCATGGAGCTGGAGCTGATAGAGGGAGCTCATCCACACTCTCCCCAGGTGGGATTCGAACCTGGCAGCTTTCAGGTCAGCAACCCAACCTTCAAGTCACTTAGTCCACTACGCCATCTGGGGGCTCCGTCCCTCCAGTGAGCAAGGCAGAATGGACAGTGGAAGTCAAAAAAATAAAGGAACGGCTCCTGTTTACTTTATCATCTCCCTTTGGGTCTCAAAGAGAATCAGAACATAAATGGGAAACAGTTGTAGCAATGAAGAAACTAAGACTTAATGCTTTGGTCTCAGAAGATGGTGCAGTGTAGTTTAAAAATAATACAAGGATTGGAATGAGTTCCCTGTTTGCTTTGGAGCAGCAAGATGGAAAACACTGCAATGGGACAAACACAAAGCCCTAGGAACCAGGTTAATACAGTAATTTATAAGCTTTCTTTGCTTTAGAGATTTTCACTTTTCCTTTCTGCTAGGAAGAAAGCAAGGTGGAGTTCTAAAGCTAGATGCTCAACTCACATGAGATGGTAACCTGTCCAGTTGGATCTCATTGCTGCCTCAATATTTTCTTGTGACTGCATACTTCTGAAGAAGAGAGATAGTATCAGAATGCCTTTTGTAGATGCTCCTATGTCATTACGGTGACCACGTGTTCTGCTTTACGACCAAAGGTTCTGCAGAAAAATGACTGGGATAACATATGGACCAGAAACAACAGAGGCTGACTGAATCCCATTTTGCATTTTGCATTTTGAATCATCATTTGGCCCTTGATTATATAAGTCCTGGGGCAACCTAGGAAATTTTATCTTCACTATTTTGACCTTGGTTCTGGAAATGCCATGATTGTTGCAGAAAATTAGTGACAGATATAGTGTCCCAGGCAGCCCTCATTGTCTATGTAAACAGAAACCCATCTCAAAATGGAGAAGTGGCCCATTAGTCACCACCACAGTAGCTTTGGAGCTTTTGCAGAGTGAAGAAATGTTGCAAACACAGAAACCAATGAATGGCCTTCCCTCCATCCCAACTGCCACTGCTCTGGCCTCAGAGGGAGAGAAGAGATGGTATGCACAGTCCCACTATGCCTAGACCCATAAGCAGATGAAAGGCCCTCCCTCCACCCAAAACTACCACTACCCTAGCCTTGGAGGCAGAGAAGAAGAGGTACTATCTCCTGGCCTTAATCCCCTCCCACATTGCTATCCCCTTTTCCTTTTCTGACATGCCTTTAATTAGATTGTAAGCATGAGGGCAGAGAACTGGTTTGTTGTTCTTTTACTTGTAAAGCCCCATGTACAAAGATGGTACTATATAAATAAATTAGTGGGGGGGGGGGGGGGGAGAGGACAAGAAGAAGAGGAGATCCTGGGAAGGGGGGCATGATAAAGCTAGTGAGCAAATGAATCACCAGACTGTTTTAGCCCTAGCTTTTCAGCAACATAGGCTGTTGTGCTGTTAACAAGCATTTGGGTCAGAAGCCAAATGTTTTTCCTTCCATGCTTGAAATACCACAGTCAGATGCAACTCAGACATTCAGTTCAGTGAAACATTAGTGATCTGGGTAGGTGGAAGATTCAGAAAAATAAAGCTTCACTGCTTCCCAAATAAAGCAGAAGGTCCTATTTGAGGGGCCAGCATCATTCTCCCCTGAAGATGACCACTACTAAAGATGACTACCGTGAAAACTATTTCATAATGTATTTGTTGCATTTGTCTACTATGTGATATACACATTGTTTTGTGTTGAAGATGCTCTTGATTTGCTTGGCACACTGAAGAATACTTGGATCTTGTCATACTTCCTCTAGAGCAGGGGTTATTAACCCTTGGGGATCCGTGGAAAGATTTCAAGGGGTCTGTGAGCAAAGTGTACAAAGGTAGGCCCGGAGCTCAGCTGCAGGCGTGCTCTGGGCCTGCCTGCACATCCCACCATGCACATGCTCTTTCCAAGGCAAGGAAGCAAGTTCGGGTGCACACAAAAGCAAGCTTTTGTGTCAAGAAGATTTTTGTGTGGGGAGGGAGCTTTCAGTTTCATGTTCCCGAAGAAAAGAAACAGTAGAAACTGTAGGAATGAATTTTGCTCACAACTCTACCCCTTAACTATTACGTCAGTGATCTTTTGCTTTAGGTCAGTGATGTCCTGTATCTTTGTTTGATACACAGAATCCCATAGAAAGAAGTCCATGGAAGTGATATCTGGTGAATAATGTGGCCAGGGAATTGGGATTTCCCTTCCAACCCACCAGTCTGGAAATGTTTGGTTTAGGAACTCACAAACATACAGTCCCCAATGTGATAGTACACCATCTTGCTGGAAAACTGCAATCTGGTTAAAAACTTGGATCACCATTGAGTACATAGAACAAATCTGATTAAGATATCTCATCAATTGCCTTAGTGGGGAGAGCGCGGATGAGCTCCCTCTATCAGCTCCAGCTCCATGCGGGGACATGAGAGAAGCCTCCCACAAGGATGGTAAAAAACATCAAAATATCTGGGCGTTGCCTGGGCAACATCCTTGTAGACGGCCAATTCTCTCACTCCAAAAGCGACTCAAGTTGCTCCTGACATGAAAAAAAAAATTGCCTTAGCAATGTTTAAGATCAAGTCAGGCGGTGCTGTGGTTTTTAACTGTGAATTTTTGAGTCCCTTTTGGGGAGATAAAGCGAGGTATAAATAAATATAATAAGAATAAGAATACATTTTGTAAATGGTAAAGAGACTTTTATGGACACCCTGTATATCCTTTGGTATAGTATTTAGCTCATTTCCCCGGTGTCTGGGATGGATCTTAATGTGGGTTTGCTCCTTACTCTTTTTTTCCTTGTCCTTTGGGGGCGGATGTTGATGGCAGCTAGAAAAGTCTTTGTTCCCTTCTCTGGTAATTCAAGGGGTGGGTGGAGCCCCCACATGGCGTAGAGGACTAAGTGACTTGAAGGTTGGGTTGCTGACCTGAAAGCTGCCAGGTTCGAATCCCACCTGGGGAGAGTGTGGATGAGCTCCCTCTATCAGCTCCAGCTCCATGCGGGGACATGAGAGAAGCCTCCCACAAGGATTTATTTATTTATTTATTTCAAATATTTCTATCCCGCCCTTCTCACCCGGAGGGACTCAGGGCAGCGTACAGTTGGCAACAATTCAATGCCGATACATCATTAAAAACAACAACATATAAAAAATACAACCAATTAAATACAGTATAAAATATAAAACATAAAACGTGTTTAAAATCCGTTCGTCCAATATCCTCCAACTTTATCCATATAACAGTCTGGGTCGTCTTTATCATTTATTCATTAAAAGCCTGGGCACAAAGCCATGTTTTTAAGGCTTTGCTAAAACTCAAAAGGGTTGGGGCTTGCCGTATATCTCTGGGGAGGGTGTTCCATAGCCGGGGAGCCACCACCGAGAAGGCCCTGTCCCTCGTTCCCACCAGCCGCGCCTGTGTGGCAGGCGGGACCGAGAGCAGGGCCTCTCCAGATGACCTCAGGGATCTTCCTGGTTCATAGGAGGAGATACGTTCGGACAAGTAGATTGGGCCAGAACCGTTTAGGGCTTTATAGGTCAAAACCAGCACTTTGAATTGGGCTCGGTAGCATATCGGCAGCCAGTGGAGCTGGCTTAACAAGGGCGTGGTACGCTCCCTGTAAGCCGCCCCAGTTATTAGTCTGGCTGCCGCCCGTTGTAATAGTTGGAGCTTCCGAGTCGTCTTCAGAGGCAACCCCACGTAGAGAGCGTTGCAGTAGTCCAAACGAGCTGTAACCAGAGCGTGGACCACCGTGGCCAAGTCAGACCTCCCAAGGAACGGGCGCAGCTGGCGCACAAGTCTGAGTTGTGCAAAGGCTCCCCTGGCCACCGCTGAGACCTGAGGCTCCAGGCTCAGCAATGAGTCCAGGAGAACCCCCAGACTGCGAACCTGTGTCTTCAGGGGGAGTGCGACCCCCTCCAACACAGGCTGTAACCCTATTCCCTTACGACTGACCAGGAGGACCTCTGTCTTGTCTGGATTCAATTTCAATTTGTTAGCCCTCATCCAGTCCGACACAGCGGCCAGACACCGGTTCAGGACCTGGACAGCCTCCTTAGTGATAGGTGGGAAGGAGTGACAGAGCTGGACATCATCTGCGTACAGATGACACCGGTAAAAACATCAAAACATCCGGGCGTCCCCTGGGCAACGTCCTTGCAGACGGCCAATTCTCTCACTCCAGAAGCAACTCCGGTTGCTCCTGACACAAAAAAAAAAACTATTACGTCCATTGGTGTACCTATAACATTGTTCCAGCACTGTGCATATGTGTGTGTATGCACACGCCTTCAAGTCACCAGTTGACTTATGGCAGCCCCACTGGATTCTCTGGCAAGGGAGACTAAACGGAGATTCCTTCTTCTGAAATATATCCTACAGCATGTGGTATTCATTGTTGGTTTCCCATCCATACTAACCAGGGCTAACTCTGATGATTTCAATATCAGACAGAATACAATGCCTTTAGGGCAGCAATACAGACTGCTGGCCATCCCTGTGAGCAGGTATGGTTATTTATTCCATGCTAACACAATTGTTTGCTGTTTTTATATATATATATAAAAAGATGTTGGGAAGCCAGTTGAAGGATCATATTATAACAGTTCCTCGTGCACTGCCAAAAAAGGAGGATGACTGACAGATCTCCAATAGAATCTGCTTCGGTCTTGCAAACTCTAGAGTGTAACTTCCTTGACTCAGTTTATATAGGATATTGGCTCTTGCCCAGCATGAACTGAGAGCATGACCTAGAATACACTCCAAACATTCCTGAAGTTGCACATTGCAAAGGAAGACTGGGAATGAGTGAGCAAATTTGGCTCTCTTTCGGAGAAGCTTGTCTCCCATCAATCAACTTTTCACTGAGGAACTAAAAGGTACACTGCAACATGGCTTGAAAGTCAAAAGATACTTTGGTTTTCAATCTACAAAATAAGCTAAAGTGGCTAAAGTACCAAATCTAAAAACAGATTGAATGTAAATAACAAATGACCCTGCAGCACCTTAAATATTACTGTATTCACTGTTTACCTTCAAGGTTCCAGTGGCAGAAGTAATCCCTGGGGTTTTGTTTTGGTTTTTTTGCAAATGACTTTGCCCATTTCCTGTTAAATTTGGGAACAACTGTTTATATTGTGTTTTAGACCCAACAGAATGGTAACAGAAGACCAGTAATCCAACTTATGTCTACTTGAGAGTTTTATTCAATTCTTATACCATTTTAAACAACAACAATCAAACCACACACAACCAAATCAAGCATCTATTTCAATCTTGGTTAATAATAATAGCCACAATAGTAAGAAAGCATTTTCAAAAGCCAATTATTTCTGCTAGTTGGGTGTGAGTAGACCTCAGACAAACATTCAAAGGCATAGTGAAAACAAAACAAAATATCTCTTTAGTTTGCACTACCAATAATTTAAAATATTGCTGTAACTCCATGTGCCTTTGACAACTTTTGTAATACTTGTAGGAAATCAACACAAACCCCAATTCAAATAATGCTCTAGTTCAGATAACACCAAATGAAAGGATGGAAACAGAAACATACAAATGATCTGAGAGGCACTTAGGAAATTAAACAAAATGTAATCAGCTTCCTAGAGATAGAGGCAAATGAATTAAATTAATCAATTGTTGGAAATCAACACACTCTATAGTAGTTTGAGTACAGAAGTATCTGTGTTAATAGCAATCTCAGCAAATTGTTCAGTAGCATACTCGACAAAAGGATTATCTGCTACCTAACAAAGAATACATTAATCCCTCAAAGCTAAATTACTATGTTTCTCTCTCTCTCTCTCTCTCTCTCTCTCTCTCTCTCTCTCTCTCTCTCTCTCTCTTTCTATGGCAGAGATTAGCACAGGTAGCCATGTAAACATCTAGGGGTAAGTCTCAGAAAACACAATTGAATAGATATGGGAGGACTTTTATTTATGATTAAATAAAAGCTTTAAAAATTCGTGATGATGCCAAACTTATTCTAAGAAAGTTCTGTTGAAATCAATCACTCAGAATGAGGCCAAGATGCCAGACCTTCAAACCAATAGGGGAGTGTTATTTGGACTTCATCTTCTGCATTAATCTGACCATGGTCTTCATGACTTGTTCAAAAATTGTCTAAAAACAAGTTGAAATGCGTTCTATCCCTCCCCCCCCCCCCCCCCCCCCGCCCCCGCCGACTCCTGCTTGCAAAATCCAAACCATAAGGCTGCAGGGCGGAAGGAGGGATGAATGATCAACCAGGCTTCAACGCCATTGTTATCACCAAGTGGAAGGTAGTTGCATCATGCAATATTGTGGGTAAATAGTTAATTAATTTTATCTCACAAACAATCCTAGATGCCTTCTTGCCCCTGATGACACTGGCAAAACATGAAGAGTACTCTTTATTCTGCTCCGGTTTTAATATAATTGGAAAGCATCACAACAAAAGAATATGCATACATAACAGGCCATCAGATTATATTTTGTTGTATATACATTATGCAGCATATATCATAAGGAGAAAGATAAAAGATATGTGCTCAAATTTTGACATATAGGTTGCTAACCATTTCCTACACAGAAAGCAAGTCATAACAATTAGTGTCAGAAATGAATTTTTGATGTGACGTCTGCAACTTTTCAATTCAATCCCAAGTCACAAAAAGTTCTGATAAACATGCACAACATTCCTCATCAACGTCAGGAATATACCAATATGAGTATATTAGTTGCCCAATATTTTGCCATTCTGTGAGTTTCATATTGCAGTCTAACCTGTTCCCATAGAGAAAGAAAAAACCAATGTTTTCGACATCGTCAAAGATATCTACAGTGTGAAGTGTTCAAGTGTATTTATCAATGTGTATTTTTAGACAAACATGTAAAAATCCATTTAGAGTAAGCCTGCTTTCCTGAAATTATATGTACCTTTTTCTTTTTGCTTTCCCTTCATTATTGAGAAGGTACACCACACAGTCCTAGGCAGAAGAAGAATATTTATAAATGTGCAGTCCCCAGCTGGGAGGGCTACCAACATGTAATTATATCCTTGGTTGTATTACCCTCTCTTGTGTACAGGGGCTGCAGCTGTCCTCCCTTCCCAATAATAAACAAGTGAAAAGAACAGCCTGTGACTTGACGTCCCAAGAAGATTTCAACAGTTTCTCTAATCAAATTCAGGTTTGTCTTTACTTCGCCTTTAACACCTTCTTCTCACTGCTATATACTTACAAATGACAATCAGCCACGAGTTAGTAAAAGCAGCATAGAAAGAACTTGGCTGCATGCTTTACTACATACAGCCTTTCTAAAACAGCTTCCACTGTCTTAAGCAGAGAGGAGTGAGTAGTAACTTGGAAAAGTTACTATTCTAGACAATTCCTAGATATCCCTCCTTCAGATTTGGACTGCAGCTTCCTGAATATGCCAGCTAGCATGGCCTCTAGGATTCTGGTGATTGTAATCCAAAAAGCTAATATTTCAATGCTCTGGGTATAGGGACACATCCTCATGCTTGAGGGCATATTACGGTATCTCACCTCTCAGCTTTCAGTTCAAATATCTGGAAAAAATCTGCACCAAATGTTTTCAAGCTCACAGTTATCAACCTCAGCAATTAAAGTATTTATTAATCCATTGATTAACTTACACTCAGCCTTTCTCCCAATATGGGACCCAAAGCAGTTTACAATTTAAGTTAAAGCAAAATAACTAAAGCCAAATAAAGTTTACCACCCATTAAATAGCCATTACAATTAAACAGTGAGATGATTACAATGTATTCAGAATTTAATAAAAAATACAGCACAGCCATTAAACAGTGTTTTGCTCTAATTAGTGAAAGGTAGAAAGCCTATTGTAATAAAAGAGCCTCTTCTTGCCAAAGACAAGAGAAAAAAAGAGAACAAGCCACACATCTAAAAAGGAAATCGTGCAAGTGTTGTTCATACCACCCCTAAATAATCTCTTGCTTGTGTACTCTAGCCTTTATAAAATCCAAAGGCTTTCCCTCCCATAACTCCACTGTTCATTGGTGATAATATGTAATCACCCACGCTGCTATTTGTACTGGAAAATCAGCATCAGCTGGGGAGAACAACAGGGATGGGCTTCCTTTCAGCACCCACCATGCCAAAAAACGTTTCACCCATCCTGTGTCAAACGTCTTCCTGAACCAAACAGTTAAGCAATCCAGCCTTTGTCATGGGAGGAAAGACCAAAGCTTGTGAGTATTTTGTTGATTTAGGAAGGCAGACAATTTTCTCACCCAATAAAATGAACTTGACCACTAAATCCAGTTTTTTTCCAGCGGTGCAGACTCTGTTGGCCCCAGAAATCCAAACAACTGTAGTAGATTGGGAATGACCTTTGACTGTACACTTATCACAGATTGCTGATAATAGCAGACAAGCTTTTGATCTTCACAAAAATACACCCCCACCCATGCTAACTTTAGGCAGGAAAGCTACTGAAAAGGCTTCAAGACCTTTCCATGGGCCTCAAGTTTGCTACGCCTCACCATCATTATCTGGCTCATTGCAACCCCTAACCTAGATTTAGGAACATTGCATTTTAAAAGTCATAGGAAGCCTTCTTTACCTCCAGGCAAGTATGGATGACCCAGATCAGAATATCTGCACCTGAATAAAGAAGGTTTTCCCTAATTTATTTGCTCCCCCAATTAAATTATCTCTCCTTCTCAGTCTCTCTCACTCGCTCACTTTCTCTCACACACACATATATACAACATATACATTTTTAAAAAGATGACAGCAAAAATTCAATTCCTTTTTTTAAGCTTGCATTCAAGATGAGCATTGAAACATCGCTGAAGGAAAAGTTTAAATTTCCCATATCTTAATATAATGGTCCTAATCCACATGGGGAAACACACATACTTGCTTATTAAAAAGAACATAAAGTTGCATAAAACATTTTCAACTGAGCATGTAACTTAGAATGTCTTTGTCTCTTGTTCTGTTGTTCATGGTGGCGCTGTTTATAGAGTTCAGATTCATTTCTATTCCATATCCCATCTGTGGATAATTCAGTCCGATGTGATTACATTCAGTCTGGATACTTACATTCAATCTGATTACCCACAGTCTTCTGATTCCAAGAAGGAGGCTGCCAGAGCATGCAGACTGGGAAAGTGAGCATGGAGCCACTGTGGTTAGATGGTACTTCAGGCAGTATTTCTCCTAGTCCTATATTTAGTCATACCTTTTTCTCCATGATAACTCTTTCAGGAGTGAATATCCCTTCCTAGAGGTAGATTTCTCTCACATCCTGTTGTTTACTCCCATTCTTAACTATGAGTAATTTCTAAGTCAGATATTTCTAAGTCAGGAACTGTCCATATTCTACCTCAGACCTGTGATATTTCCTTTAAGTGCAATATCGCTTATCCAGAATGCTTTGGACCAGATCCGGTGTTTTGGATTTCAGATTGTATTTATTTATTTATTTTCTGATATCTCTCTCTCTATATATATATATACACACACACACACACACACACACACACACAACTTCCAGAAATCCCAGCTAGTTTACCAGCTATTTGGATTTCTGGGAGTTGAAGGCCAAAACATCTAGGGAGCCACAGGTTGAGAACCACTGGTGTTTATATATATATATATATATATATATATAGAGAGAGAGAGAGAGAGAGAGAGAATATCTTTGTGAAAGGACTCAAGTCTAAACACAAAATGTAAACACATATACACTTGAAGGTAATCTTATATACAATGTCTTCAATAATTTTGTGCATGAAACAAAGTTTGTATACACTGTGAACCTGTGTGCCAATAATCTAGTTTTTAGTATTGTAGATACTTCATAATACATAATGCATGTAGCCATTTTTGGATTTCTTTGTCATAAGTAAATTACCTGACATTAACATGGTGAGTAACATTAACTCACCAAAGAGCAAGACTTTTATTTCAGTGTCAGCATACCATGGGAATATTTACCAATAATATTAAACACTCCAATTCAACAAAATATGAAAAGGTTTCACTATCTGAATTCTTGGGTTGCCTGAATGCACAACCCAATGCACAAATATTGATTCTATGAGTCTAGCTACTACAAGAAACTGAAATGGCAAGATCATTCTGAGCTTTGATTTCATTTTTAGGATAAGGAAACAAAACTAGTTTGTGTAACAGTCATGTTTTACCCCTTTCCTGTTTGCGCTATTATTAAATATACAAAGATGGAAGTTCCGCTTGTGAAATTCTACCCTTTGTCAACCAGAACAACTCCCACAGTCTTTATTCTGTAGGAGATAAGGAAGGAAGGAATTTTGCAGCAGCAGTTAATGAAAGCACTTACAAATATTTCAGATTTCTATGGCCCACTTCTCTGGCATTCAGATCAGTCCACAAATAAAGAGAATAGGCTTGTTTTGGTGCATTGTAGGACATGTGAAATGTTTTGGTTTCTGGAAATGTATGCCTCTTGGTAGGGGTTATATACACAAAGCACAAAGGTACAATGAAAATGTATTAATTTTTAAGATGGTGTGGTTAATTCTATCTGATATGGTCTTTAAAACTGTTTTCACTTTCCCAACTAGAGGAAAGAGTGCATGAGTAGTATATTGCTAGTGCACTCTTACCTCTATAGACACATACACACAATTCACCTTATGAATCTACGTCATCTTTTGCTTGGAAAGGTTACTGTTTACCAGACCCATCCCAAGGTAATTTTCGGGAGTAGGCGACCAGAAATTTGCCCCCCCCCCCGCCCCGAATTTTTACGCCCTCCACTCCCCAAACAAATTGTTGAAAAATACTCGCAGCGGCGGTGGCAACGGTGGAGCCACCATGGGCATGGAGGTGAGAGTAGGCCGCAGGGCTTCCAGGAGAGGTGGTATCAGGCACTGAGGCATCTCCATCCTCCTCCGCCTCGGCCTGTGCAGCCTGTCTGCCACCGCTGCCACCGCCGCCGTGGGGGTGCCTCGACAGCGCCCCCGGGAACAATGCGCCACAGGCGGCCGCTTAATTGGCCTCAGCAGTGGACCGCCTCTGCTGTTTACAATACAGCTCCCCGAAACCTCCAGCCAGTACTATCACTTATTTCTTTCTAGAATATTTGTCTCCTACATGGTAGAAACTAGACAAGATTTTTTGTCCTTGCAATACTATATTCTTAATCTAGTGGCAATAGGGTCCACTATCTCTCCACAGCTATAATCCAAATAAGGCCCTGTTTTTGGCAACGAGTCACAATACTGCTTCACGAGTCACCTCACAGCAAACAGTTGTGATTTCTCCTCACCCAGATTTCTGCCCCTTGCTCAATGAAAAACCTTCCTCCACTTCTTGGAAAAGGTGAAAATGTTCTTGGAAGAAGGAAAGGGGAAGTTACCAATCAACATAAGGGAGTACTAGACATGACGAGTAAATAAGCACAATGATGTAAAAAGCAGTGGTGTCTCAATTACCATTACTTGTGCAACCTTACTAGATCAATGTAGTATGGATCCAGTGTTCATCTGATCTTATATAATAATAAATAACAATACTTTAATTATATACCACCCTATCTCCTCAAGGGACTCAGGGTGGTTTCCAAAATAACAGAAAACCATACAACAACTTAAACCCATACAACAACTAAACATAATACAATAATGAACGTAAGTGCACAAGACATACAAATCAATCAGTTAACACACACTTAAGAACTAATGCCAGAATATTCCACCAACGAACCAAGATACAGTGATCAGGGTTCAACATTGGGGTGGCCAGCTATAAGGTGCTAGGCATGTCAGGTGCCACAATATAGCATGGCGCCAGGAAGTGGGTAAAGTGCTGAGTGGGAACATAGCCAGGAGAACCAAGGATTAGCCCTGCTCAAAGATCTGCAGGAACCACCAAGTTTTCAGATTCTTGTGGAAAGAAGACAGAGAATCTCTCTAGGAAGGGCATTCCAGAACCGGGGAGCCATCACCGAGAAGGCCCTCTCCCTCGTCCCCACCAACCACGCTTGTGACGGTGGTGGGAGTGAGAGGAGGGCCTCCCCGGAAGATCTTTAGAGCCCTGGGCATTTTGGCTGAGTTCATGGGGTGATGGAAAAACTACATGACATTGATTTCTTTTCTTGCCATTACTAGTATTTTGGGACAGTAATAGCACTATTTTGTAGTGCCATCATACTAAAACACTCTCAATTCAGCATTTGATTCGTAGTTTGCTAAAACACTCTCCATTGCATTCTCTGCTTTGAGTATGCTGCTTCTATACTGGTGAAAGTCACAGATACAATAAGTTGTGAATCACGTGGAAGCTTCCATGCTACCTCATGTACTTCCACCACCAAGTAAAAGTAGATTGTTCCTGCTAGTCTAATGGAAGTCATGGCTCCCAGTTGGGAGGAGAAAAGGAGATTTCAGATATTGTCACAATATGCATTTGAAACCACACAAAAGCAATACTTCATAGCTGACAAAAATACACCAATAACTGGCATTATACATACCAATAAATGGCACATTATTTTAAATTGTTGGGCTTATTGAAGCATTAAAAAGTTGACATTGGAAGATAAGGCTGAAGCAGCCAGGGCAAAGAGTTGGTCACCTGGATTGCCAAAAAACAGGTGTCTTTAGACCATAATGTTACCCAGTCTGGGATAATAATAGGCTAGGACATTGCAATGTAATGGGAGAATTATGATTATTACAAAAAAAACCCCAATATATTCAAGGAAAAATATGTGGTGGCCTTCTTTCACTGGACTTCAGGCGGTGAAATGAAGGAAAAGGACAAAGTATGTCCTCTCTAGTCATTTTCCAGTTCCTCCAGCATGACTCTATAGTATTCTTGGGCCAGAAATTCTTCATTTCAATTGTGTTTCTTATTACCCATGGTTTCACATATTCATGCAAAGTCTGAGAACATATACCTTGCAGATACAGGGGTCATACTGTTCATGCTTTTTAAAAAGTGCTGATAATTACAAATACTTTTGCTTATGAAAGACATTAATGTTGTTAAGAGCAGATCAATTACTTTCTTTTTTATGTTGCTCTGAAAACTTTAATTCGGGTATACGAAAACCCAAAAGCCCAAGTATGATCTTTTATTAAGTTCAGTATGTTCTTTGCACAGATATAGGGTTCACTGATGCTAGGTGCAATCCAAACTCACAGTACACATTTCCTCCTTACTTTATGCATCCGCGTTCAATTCATATGACCGAAGGGAAAGCACACACTAAAAGGGGAAATCCCTTACATGTCAGGTCAGTAGGTAATTCCACAGTCAGAAAGAGGTTGTCAAGCTTTTGAAATCTACCTTGACATTTCTCTGTCATGTTTGCAGAATCATCCCTTGGAAATTAAAAAGTAAACATTATTTGGGCAGGAAAAAATGAGGCCCAGGCAGGCTGTAGGAGAGGAGAAAGGATGACCCAAACAAACCTGATTCTGAACAGCTGACAAAGCTGAAATGCAAAAAAACTGCAAAAGCTAGAGTCAGTGGTGAAAAAAGAAATCGTTAAACCCTTTTGATCTACTCCCAAGGCAAGGAGTATGGCACAAATAACTTTAGACAATATTTTAAGCTAGGCAGGAAATGTAGAAATTCAAACTGCATTAAGGGAAAAGATGCTGGTTTTGAAAAGCTTTACTTCCTAAACATAGAAGTTTGAACTCTCTTGTTTGAAATGTCTTTCTCTCTCTTCATCCCAGTGTCTCCAATGGCAATACTTCAAGTTGATTAAACAAACTATGTTGTGCAGCATCTGTGAATGGAAAAAATTAAGGTTACGGAGCCAAGTTAAACCTGCCTGCCCACCTTCTCCAAAGACCTGGTTAATGCCTGATAACTAATGTTTCAGCTTTGGGCCCTTCCACACAGTCATATAACCCAGAATATCAAGGCAGAAAATCCCACAATATCTGCTTTGAACTGGGATGTCTGAGTCCGCACTGCCATATATTCCAGTTCAAAGCAGATAATGTGGGATTTTATTCAATTGTGTGGAAGGGGCCTTTGTCTCCTAATTTGCAACACTATCAGTGTAAACAGAAGCCAAGCAACCCGGTATTTCTGCAATTACGCAGAACACATTGGCATGTCAAGCATTTTGGAAAGTCCAGTAAGTAGGTGGAGCCAAATCCTTGGACTATGAATCAAGCAATGAAAAATGGCAGGAAGCCTGCTGTAGTGGTTATCATTCCATAGAGGGCACAGCAATGATAATTTCCTGAATGGATTTTTCAAAAAAAAAATATTCCTCTATACAAGCAGGAAAGTATGTGGAAGACAGAGCACTGCAAGATTTTCTATTAAGCTCCTTCAATTTTATGGATCTCACTTTCATCATGTCATATAGATGGCATGTCCATTCCCTTTTGTCCTCTGAAATATCTGAGTTTGACAAAGTTATATTTTGAGCAGGGATAAATTGTACTAGGCAGCCAAGACTCCCTTCAACCCATTTCCCCCAATTTTTGAAAATATCATAGAGTTTTATTTTCCAAATCTATGTGATCAAATAGTTTAACCAGACCAGACCAGACAAATCCACGTGTAAACATCATCTCTCCATAGAATGGCTGACTTACCTGAGCTACTTTGACTATTTTACCAAAGCTCTCCTTAGATTATAGCAATATCTCAAGAATGTGGACTGTTATAATTTGATAGCCCAGTGCAGATGTGATTAATGCATGGAATGGCCTTTGTAAAAAAGACAAGAACAAGTCTCAAAGGAGTGTTCATCATCTATGAATAACTATATTGCCTGCTTATTCTCATCAAACTGAGCAATGTAAGAACTCAGCGCCTTCTGCTGCATTTTCTTGCCCTGCCTTACCCCAGGTAGGAAGACAGTGAGGTCTCATGTTAAATATGGAAACTATTGCAACAGTCAAGTTCCTCACAAATTTCTAAATCCAAAACAAAGCACATCTGGGGTTTTGCCATATGCAGCCCACTGCACTCAATGTGGCACTTTGATAGGAAAGCACCATAAAACTCCTCTTCTGTTGCACTTTCAATGTCTGAGAGCCTTATAAAATTAGAAATTCCTACTGTATCTGCTTTAATAAAAGGCCATCGTGTATAGCAAAGAAGAAACTGAGGAAAATGGGAAGTTCTGTTCTTCGTTTTACTTTTCACATGGGGTGGGTGTGAGAAAAAGATGAGCAGACATGGAAAAATTAAAGAGACTTCACCCCTTGGCACAATCCTACTCTATGTACCTACTCTAAATAAAGAAAGAAAATAGAAAAATAGAGTGGTGTATGCTGCCCACTACATATTTAACAGAGTGTGTAGCTTAACACCAACAGTTCCTACAGAACTTCACACAAGACTCTTTATTTTACACTTAGTTCCGTGTCACAAATCCTTTTACTTTTAACTTCATTCAGTTTTTTAGTTTCAGTCTTGTATTTGTTCTTCCTTGTTCATAGGAGGCCATAATTTCTTTTAAGTGTTGTTGAGTTCCTGATTTTCCTTTCTATTTTTTTGTCTGTCTTTGAGATATGTATCTTTCAACTTCTTGCCAGTTCGTTTCTTTTCTTGATCTGCCTTGATATTTAGCGAGTAAGTAGGTTAGTCTATCCATATTTTTTATTTCAGAAACATTGATTAGCCACTTTTCTCTTGAGGGTATTTCTTTCTGCTTCCAATGTCTAGCATGTGTGATTCTGGCGGCTGCCGAGAGATAAATCAGTATCTTTTCTTTGTTGGTTCCTGCGGGGGGGGGGGGGGGGGGGGGTTGGAAATGCCTAGTAGATATGTTTCTGCGTACTTTGGGAATTTTGTATCTAATATTATTTGTGTACTTTCATGAATCATGGTCCAGTATTATTTTGCTTTTTTACACCTCCACCAGATATGATGGTATGATCCTTCTTCTTCACTGCATTTCCAACATTTTGTGTTAATATTTTTATTTATAAATCCGAGTTTTTTGGGGGGGCTATGTGCCATCTGTATAGCATTTTCAGCCAGTTTTCTTTTAACGAGTAGGCATATGTGAAATTCAGCTTCCTTCCCCAGCAGGCTTCCCATTCTTCCATAGAGATTGGCCTTCCTATATCCTTGGCCCATTTGACCATACAATTTTTTACCAGTTCTGTCTCGGTGTTCCACTCTAGAAGAATTTTGTATATTTTAGATATTAATTTCCCCTCTGCCAATAATATTCTGTCCCATAAGTTGTCTTTATCCATGAAACCAATTACCTTGTCCTGGCTGTAGAATTCTTTAAGTTGACGATATTGTAACCATGAGATAAATTGATATTATTCTTTAATTTCTTGTTGTATTTTGAGTGCACAGATCGATCCGTGTTTCTTTACTAAGTCTTCATATTTAGGCCAATTTAACCGGCCCAACAGCCTTCTTTGAGCTGCTTCTAAGGTTGATATCCAGCCAGGCATCTTGTTATACATTCTTGTTTTATATTTAGTCCACATTTTCATAAGTGCTGATCTAATAAAATCTTGTTTCATTTTTATTTGTATGGTTTTTTTTAGCTGGGAACTGACTTGTATACATTTTTTTCTTTTTTTCTTTTTCAGAAAGGCAGGATGTAAATCAAATAAAAATTACATTATCAGCAACACACCAGACAGCTCATTAGTGTTATATTTTTAAAATTATGTTCTCATGTAATGCGTAAAGTGCAGTTCTCATGCAATCAAAGTAATAAAAGACTTTTTGGCAGTGAACATTCTGGCTGGCAAAACAAAGCACACACATCCTTAAAAAGCATTGAGTCATTTCCAAATTACAGTGATCCTAAGGCAACCTGTCCTATGGTTGTCTCAGCAACATTTGTTCAAAGAGGGATTCCTGTTACCTTCCTTTGAAACTGAGCAAGTGTGACATGCATAAGGTTACACAGTGGGTTTTTGTGGTCAAGTGGGGGTTATAGTCCAGCATCCAAACCTTCCTGGTTCCCATTTACCTGGGAAGACTTGCTCATGTGTGTCACATTTCCTCTCTTTACAGAAATGCTTAAGTGTGTATGTATCTTGCTGACGCAGAGAGTATCTGCCTTGTAAATTAGCACAATTAAAATATTTCAAAGCACTCAGCAAAATTGCATGAGTACATGTGCATAAAGTTATGTAATTCAGTCTCAGTCATGGTGTCATAGTCACTATCAAATTATTACATGTGACACCTTAACAATTACATTTCACATAATGTTCGGTGGCTCTGCCATCTAAATAAAGAATCACATTTACTGAGTCACTTTGATTGTGGCTTTGAATGCTGAGACAATGCTATGTCTCTGAATCAGCACCCCATTCTTCAGTGGTTGGAAGAGCTCCTGTGCCACAACTCAGCATTTAGAAGGTTTTAGATTGTTTTCAAAAAGCATACACTATAAATTATATAATACTAGCTGTGCCCAGCCATGCGTTGCTGTGGCAAAGTATGGTGGTATGGGAAATAAAGTATTGAGGAATTGGTGGTAGTTAAGGTAAAGGGTAAAGGTTTTCCCCTGACATTAAGTCCATTATAAATGGGCGATATAGCTGTGTGGAAGGGCCTTGAGTCTACACTGCCATATAATCCAGTTAAAATCAGATAATCTGTATTTTATAGGCAGTGTGGAAGAGGCCTAAGTGAGGCCTAACTCTGCCTGTCCCCTGGGCTGAGTGGGTTGCTAGGAGACCAAGTGAGCAGAGCTTAGCCTTCTAACTGGCAGCAATTGGATAAAGACAATTATTCCTCTCCCTCTAATTAGGACTTTATTTTTCTTTTCTTTTTGTTGTATGAACGTAGAGGCATGGATGACGGGTTGTGCTGCCAAGTTTAGTGTTTCTGGAATGTGTAGTTTTGTTGTTTTGTCCTAGGCCGAAATTTCATGACCCTTTTATATATATAGATTATGGCAACCACTTAAAAAAAAGAAGAAGCCCAAACTATAAATTTATTAATGCTTGTCTCTTTTAGACTGAGAATATATATACACACACATACATACATACAGTATGCATCTTATATCGGTGAGGGATACATTTCCAGACTTCATGTGGATATATGAAATGGTGGCTAACAGCAAATCCTATTGGAATGTATCCACTTCTGCCAAAATGTAGCCTCTTTGGGTATTTTCTAGGTTTGCTACTTCAAATCCACAGTATTCCTGGGCCAGAGGTCCTTATTGAAATTAATGATACTCTCTCAGCATCAGAGGGCCGTGGTGGAGCAATGGGTTAAACCCTTGTGCCGGCTGAACTGTTGACCTGAAGGCTGAAGGTTCAAATCCATGAGATGCGGTGAGATCCCATCTGTCAGCCCTAGCTTCCCATGCAGGGACACAAGAGAAGCCTCCCAGCAGGATGGTAACACATCCGAGCATCCCCTGGGAATTTCTCTGTAGACGGCCAATTCTCTCACACCAGAAGCGACTTGTCTCAATTCGCTTCTGACATGATAAAAAAACGTATCAGAGGAAGGGAATGGTAAACCCCTTTGAACAAATCTTGCCAAGAAAAACTGTGATAGGTTCATCTTAGGATCACCATAAGTCAGAAATGACTTGAAGGCACACAAAAACAACTAAGAGGGTAAATATGTGATCATAATGAAAAAAGGGACAACCCGTTCTTCCAAGGGATAATCCTCCTAGAAAGACTGCATATTATGCTCCCAAGAAAGTTGACTGTAGACCTACTCATTCTATGTAGCCTTTTCACATACAGGAGATACTGCTCATTGGAGAAAGAATAAAAGAGTGGGTGTTGCTATGAGAGCAGAAATCAATGAGATATGCAAACTGGCGAAGTTTACACATTTCACTTCAATTCTATGCTTACGTAGCTCCCATTGCATACAACGGGCTTCACTCTTGAGTTAGTATGCATATAATTGGTCAGGTATGCAGATCTGTTTATTAGGTTGAAAAGATGAATCAGAGGCTAAAATGAGCTGAAAATAGGAAAAGCAGACATCTTGTTCTTTACAAGTCTAACTCCCAAAGGAGATGGACACAATTCATTGCCTTTGTTGCCAAAGAGCAGAGAAGTCCTCACTCTAACATTATGGTCAGTATGGTGCACAGTAGTGAACTAGATATGGGCAAAAGAGCTGCTCACAATCACTATAATAACTGAAATGGAAGCATGAAAGGTGCCATTCCAATTCTGCTGGCATAATAGATGTACAAACCCTGCTACTCTAGTAGAACAAGAAAAAGATGTAAAAACTACTGGCTGTGTTTTTTAAAAGAAAAAAAAAGAAGCCAAAGCTGTCATAGAGATCGAAGAGATCACAAAAGCCATCCAGTCCAACCCAATGCCATGCAACAATACACAACCAAAGTACTCCTGAAATATGGTCATCCAGCCTCTGTTTAAAAACCTTATAGCAAAGGAAACTCCACCAGATTCCCAGGCAGTATATTCCACTGCCAAACAGCTCCTACCTGTAAACCGCTTAAGGTTTAGGTAGAATCTTTTTCCCTGCAGTTTGTATCTGTTGCTCTGTGTCTTAGGACGCATCTACAATGTCGAATTAAAGTAATTTGACACCACATTAATTGCCATGTTATGGAATCATGAGAGCTGTAGTTTGGTGGGGCACTGAATTGCTTCTTGGCAGAGAAAGCAAAATACATTGTAATACTAGAACTCCCAGGATTCCACAGCATTGAGTTAAAGTGAGGTCAAAATGCATTAATCCTACAATTTAGGTGGACATCCTGAATGTGAAACAGCAGTCAGCATGCTCCCAGAAGCAACTAACTGGATATAGATGTATACCTAGAGTTCTATCAGATGCCTTTCACATTCAGGCAATAATGAGTATCCTTACGCAGGAGGCTGAGGTTACTACATCTTCCCAAGGTGAGCAAGGCAGGCTAAATGTGCTCAGAAACACTCACAGATAGGAAGTAGGTGGGAGGATGGAGGAGTCCATGGCTGCTGTTGTGCACTGAGGCAGCAAGTGTGAATAAAGGAGCACCCACTGCACCCACCCACCCCTCCCCTTGATGACACAGGATCTGTATAAAATGGCATAGGATTGCTGACAGAGCCTTTCACTCCACCACAGAATGCTTCCTGGATCTTGGCCATGATCTCTCATGGCTATTTTACATTTAAAAGCCTCTGCTCCTGTCATGTCATCAGATATAGCTGGTTTCGACTCAGTTATTTAATACAAACATTAAAAATAACAGAGTGGCAGTTATTAGTGAAAGACAAGTGTTAATTGGGACTGGGCATCTAATAACAGCTGCTAAAATGCTTATGACTTTAAACAGTAAATATGTCAAAGATCCATTTTGTATCACATTGGTATGATAAAGAATGAGGCAATGTCAATAATGGATAAATGGTTCTTATAGATCAAGAGAAATCTGAACCTGTGGTACACGGATACCTTTTTACAAACTTGGCTCACTTTCCAAAATTTTGTGAGAACTAGAAAGCAAGAATACAAATGATGGAAGGGAAGGGTGTATGGATTTTTCACTAGTTCTTTTTACATATAAAGAAGTAGTCTGTATATCCTGCAAAATTCAAGGACGGCCCACTTTATGCCAGCTAAAATAACCTGAAATTCCTTGTTCTGATAAAAAAGAATGTATCATTGCTCTGGATTTAAGCCCGGAAAAACAAATGCTTCTGGATTATGGTTGTATATGTATAAGTAAACTTGTTGAGAAATTACCTTAAGATGAATTTAGTGAACAAATGGATTCACAGATGCCAGTGCAAAACTATCCCATGCACCAACAGAGCTAGCAACCTGGTACCCAGGAAGCTGGTATCACATGCAGAAAAAAATTAAAAGGCCTGACCTGAAAAGATGCTTTTCCTGTCACTGATTTTGAGTTTCTGGTGATGCTGCTGCAGCACCAGCGTTGAGAGTCACTTACTCCAAAATATGATGTTTATGTTTCAGTCAGCAGTTTAGTCAATAGGCTTCTTGCCAAACATGCACTATACAGCTGTAGCTGCTAGGCAACTCTGGAAAACTCAGCTAATGCCATTAAAGCAATGAACAAAGGCCCAGGGAAGCCTTCACCAAAGCCTCCACAGTACTAGAGATTTAAGGTTCAGACACTCTGTGAGACTGAGCGAGATCTCCGTATCTACCATATTACTCATTTACTGGGCATTTTGCAATGGTTTCATGTTCGAATCAACAGAACAATGTTAACAGAATTGAATTAGCAAGACACATTTCAACACGTGGAATAAAATGCTGTAAATATAATTCTGTTTTGTTTTACACCACTTTTAAAGTATTTAATTACCAGAACACTTTAAGGCAGTGGTTCTCAACATGTGGTGCGGAGACCCCTGGAGGTCTGCAATGTTGTCACAGGGTGTCCGCAAAGGATTCAATTATTAAATTACTATTATTAATGATGATACTATTGTTTTAAATTTGTATAGAATCATTATAATAAAAATATTATAATACTCCTATTATAATAGGAATGTGAGCATTAACAGGTTACCTTATATTCCCTTCTCTCTAAATTGAAATAATGATTTGATGTGCATTAAATCTTGAGTTAAGTTCTGGGGCTCCTCAACCACAAAAGTATTTAAAAGAGGATCCATAGTGAAGAAAAGGTTGAGAACCACTACTTTAAGGCATTTTGTGTGTGCAAAATAAATGCATAACTGCTACTACTTAGAATTGCAACTATTTGTTGTCTTTATATGAAGAGGTATCCATAATAAATTCCAAAGTACATTGTAAACATGACCACATTAGGCCAGTTGTCTAGGAAAAGAGTCTAAATATCCTGAATCATAAAGAGCCATCCCATATTTTATGTGTGAATCTTAAATAGCACAAGATTCCTTCTTTCTGTAACTTCAGTTCAAAAATTCAGATTAGCCACAGTAAAACAACAGAATAGCAAAATTCTGTCTGCTACAATCAGAAAGAATTCAGTAGCATTTTCTATCATAAGTTTTTCTCTTACCACTTAGTGCTATCAATAGGAAGACGTGTTCCCAAAAAACTGAAAAAAGCAGGAGTTCAGTTCGCACACACATAAATAAGGAGACTAATTAGCTTCTGGGAGGTACAATGGATGTTCTCTTTGGGCACATCCGTACTAATTAAAAAGACCACAACATCTAATGTTTTGTTCCTTTTCTTTCCAATTTTGTTTTAGAGATCCATATACATGTAGCTTATTTTGTCAGGTATTGGTACACTCAGAAACTTTTTTACACTAACTCCCCAGGTTAGTTTGTTTTAACCCATCATAAAATAAGAAAGAACAGGAACAAAATCTGGGGCTTTTCCATCAGCCTGGATTTCTTTTCCTCTCTAAAACCATAATAGAGAATGGAAAACCAGGTCCAGATTTCATACACTATATCACCCAGGCAGCATATTGCCACAGAATGAGAACAAAGGCACATGGAAGAGGGGGAAAAGAGGGGGGAAAGTACATCGAAATTGTACTGCAGCTTCCTGCTGATAAGAGAATTCCTGGACTTGGGCCACCCAGTGTCACTTGGAAAGCTCCATATACAGTGTGGAAGTTTAATATCTGCACGTGTAATGACTACATACAGTAATTTAAAAAAATAGATATACAGTGAATATTTGGCAGCTGTTCAGAACAGATAAGAGAGAAATATTAACATGCTTTAGGGAACCATGCTATTCTAGAATGGATTGTACAAGAAGGACTTGAAACATATTGGTGCTGTAGGGAGTTCCTGTTCAGTATTCCAGACAGTTACACCTTCTTCTATGATATTCTGTTCTTTCACCCTTTCTGTCCAATTTTCCATTCCCCTCAATAGTCAGAATTCCACATTAACTGTGTATGGTCAGTAGTCATTGAGCCACTTCGATAGCATTTTATAGATTGACAAATAATATAGAAACTGTTTATTCCAGCTACTTTAGCAAGATGGTAAGCAAAGTCATACGTGTGCTACACTTAACTGTAATAAAAGCTCTCTTGGGTAATATTTCCAGCTTGGATACAGTACAGGCCTCCTGTAATTTTAAATCTTAACAGATCATAGAGTGAGATAAGGTATCATAATCTCTCTCAAGTGACACAAAGATATCTGTTCCACCTCACTTTGCAAACCCCAACACTGGTAGAGTGGGCCTGGAGAAGCCTGAAACAAGACTAGAGCGTTGAGATGACAGGAACTGAGCTGGACATCACTCCAAGCCCCTACAAGTGTCCACATTGGGAGGGGACAGCTATGGTCAAAAGTTGGAGTTTGGAAGAAAAGGGAGGAAAGGTACCTGCATCCCATCTGAGAGAGATGTATAGTACCAAGATCTATTAAGAAATAAAATGAGTAGAGCCTCCATGCTGAACTAATCTGGCCACCTTATTCTTGAGATCTGGACCTGATAGCCTTTCATATCTGTAAGATTCCAGATCTGGATTCTGTCACTCAGGCCCCTTCCACACAGCTGAATAAAATTCTATATTATCTGCTTTGAACTGCAATATATGGCAGTATGGACTCAGACAATCCAGTCCAAAGCAGATACTGTGTGGTTTTCTACCTTGATATTCTGGGTTATATGACTGTGTGGAAGGGCCCTCAAAAGTGCTAAATGTGCTCTAGAATAGATAATAATAACCTGAACAAACCTCTGAGGATGCCTGCCATAGATGCAGACAAAATGTTGGGAGAGAGTGCTACTGGAACATGACCACACAGCCCAAAAAACTCACAGCAACCCAATGATTCCCGTCATGAAAGCCTTCAACAACACAATAATAAGAATATTTTGCATTTCTTACCCGCCTCTCTTCATGGTTCAAAGTGTGGCACAACATGTCACATGAGACAGTTGAAATGGTATTGCAGCGGGACCATCACATTTGTGGACGTTCCCTATTACACAATACCATATGGATACTAATACTGGCCTGTCTCCTTTCTGTGATCCTTATCCATTAATGGGTAAAACCCACTAATAGTTCTCAATGCCACAACATTTCTGTCACCTACCTTGGTGCAAAGAGTCCCTTGTGTTTCTGTGCCCGCATGCCCCTTCCTCCCTCCTCTCCCCCTTGCTATTACCAACCTAGCCATTTCCCTTTTATTTTATACTTTAAAGTTATATTTTTCTTTTTTATTTTAAAACCTGACAATTGCTTTAAAAATTAAATTTAACGAATATCAGTAGAGTAGGAAGAATAGGGATTATGATAGCATGTGAAAGTGGAATCTTGGGATCATGAATTGGTGAATCGGTGCAACTGTGTGATTAAACAGAGGTGCAATATCAAAGGGACTTAAATCTTTGCATTTTAAACTCATGTCCTGTGTTTTAATCTTTTTTCTGTGTATTTTAATATGTATTATATAGAAATATGTATTAATACGTGTATTTTAAAGAAATATGTTTCAATAAGTGTAATTTATAGAATGCTTACAATTTTTTATCATGTCAGAAGCAACTTGAAAACATTCTGCAAGTCGCTTCTGGTGTGAGAGAATTGGCCATCTACAGAGACATTGCCCAGCTGTCTTACCATCCTGCAGGGAGGCTTCTCTCATGTCCCCACAAGCTAGAGCTGACAGACGGGAGCTCACTCCATCTTGTGGATTCTGGTAACCTTCAGATCAGCAACCCAACCTTTCAGGTCAGCAGTCCACCCGGCACAAGGGTTTAACTCATTGTTTAACCCAGTGATTATGTGTTCTTAATTATGTTGTCATCCATCTCAAGCCACTAATAATAATTATTTGTATCAGCTATCAATGATAGTGCGACTATAGTGGAATAGCGTTTGTGTGATAAAGTCCCCAGTTAAAATCTAAAATCTGTTTAAAGTTTGCATCTGAGAAATGAAGCCTTCAAAGAAAAGAAAAGCTACTCTTATTAGATCTTCTCCTCTGATACAAAGTCAGCTGCATAGCTAGTATCTGTAAACAGAAAGAAAAGCAAGAGGCACAGGAAAAAGCAGGCAGTAACCTGTCTCTGCAGCCTCACTCAACCCCCAGTGCAGAGACAGAGAGCAGCCATGCATAAAGTCAAACAAATATGGTAGAGGAAATTAACAGCATGGCGGGGCGGGAGAGGAGCGAACCCACCTGCCATCTGCTCATTTTATTTCTGCTGTGAACTTTTAAGTTGAAAGTCATTGGGACACAAAGCAAAAAGGCATTCAAATACTTGGAAAGTAACTACAAACAAGTTAAGGAAAGAGGTAGTAGTTTGCTAAATTCTGAGGATTACCCAACAAATGACATTCCCCTCAGTCACAGATGGGGAACTAGAATGGGTCTGAAGGGCAATTTTCTGTCCCTGGACTCTTCTAGGGACTGAATAGATGGCCAAAAATATAAGAAAGAGGGACAACACTGGGAACAGGTCAGATTCCATGACTGTTTTTTAAAAAGCATGTTTTGTTTTCTTAATGTTGGTGCAGAAGAAGAGGTCACAACCTATGTAAAAGATACATTAACACTCCTCAATGCTTTCAGGAAAGCAAATCACCTGTTTTATGACCAGAAAAAGAACACTTCAAGAGACTAGAAGGGTTACGTGCCGCAAAATAACCTCGGCGAGATCACCTCGGTGGCCACGTGCAATTTTCTACTCCTGCCTTAAGTCATAAAGCAACAGTAACAGCTCAAATTATAATGCTTATATGCACACGCATTCTTGCCACCTTCAGACTTGCCAAGGTTGAGAGTGTTCACAAGAAGTCCTCCTAAACCAGTCCCATTCCCTTATCTCTAACGACAGCCTGAAAAACCAAAGTTAAACCCTTTACAAATGTATCTGCTTTAAGTCCTGAGAGAGGAGGAAGTCACCATCTAAAGTTCTACTTGCAAGGCCATTGTTAACTATCACTAGGGCCAAGTCAGAAAAGAGAAGGTGACAGCTTTATTAAAAAGAGTTAAAAGGTTTATCCACATCCCTGCAATACTTCAAAGTCACCAAATCCATATAATCTTGGAAACTAAGCAAGGTCAGTCCTGGTTAGCACTTGAATGGGAGACCATCAATGAATATTAGAGAAAGGAACTAGTAAAATCCACCTATCAATATTCGTTATTTACACTGACCACTGAATGCAGTTTCAAACCGATGCTGAAGAAAGCAGTTACACTGTGAATATGATTACAAAGGAAATCCTAGAACCAGTTTGAGGCCTGGATGGTCCGATTTCACAAATCACAGAGCACTGATACACATGAAAGGCTTTCTTTTACACAGCTTTGTGGACATTTGCTGTCTGGCTGTTGCAGTTTGAAGCTAGCCTCGAATGGCTTTCAGCGTAGATGGAGCTTTTGAAAAAAAAAAAAACAACCTATGAAATCTATGGGGTTGCCATAAACTGACAGGTGACACACAATAACAGAAATGTGTCTCCACATCAGGCATGGGCAAATTTCAGCCCTCCAGATGTTTTGGATTTCAACTCCCACAATTTCTAACAGCCTACTAGTTTGGTCTCTACACTGTAGAATGAATGCGGTTTGACTCCACTTTAACTGCCATGGCTCCATGCTATGGAAATCATAGGAGTTGGTGAAGAGCTCCCACTCTCTGGCAGAGATTGTGGGTGGGATTTAGGTGGGAGGGTAGGTGGGTTGGGTGTTTGGGCAGCTCCATTGGCTGCTGATAAGTTTCCAGTCTCAATTCAAAGCGCAGGTTATTACCTATAAAGCCCTAAACGGTTCAGGCCCTGCCTACCTTCATGACCACATCCCCTCCTATGTACCTATGCGATTGTTAAGATCTGCTGGGCAGTCTCGCCATCATCACAAGTGCGGTTGGTGTGGATGAGGACCTTCTCGGTGGTGAGCCCCGGCTCTGGAACACCCTCCCCAGAGAGATTAGACAGGCTCCCACACTGTTCTCCTTCCGGAGAGATTTGAAGACTGGGATATTTAGACAAGCCTTTGAGAATGTCTAGACCCAATGGTGCGCAATTAATGACACAGCACTTCACTTTCATCCCATGCCCTTGTTCCTTAGCTACAATTTGCACTATCTGGTTCCCTTGCTCTCGTTTACAATTGGCCATGTTTTACCACAGTTGTCACCACAGCTTATTGAGCACTGCTCTGAGTTTAAATTGTTTTTTATATGCTACTGGTTTTACTTGGGAGGGTTGGCTATATAATACTCCAGAAGACAGGAGCAGAATTCAAAATGATCTTAACAAATTACGAGAGATGGGCCACAACCAACAAAACGAAGTTCAACAGGGACAAATGCAAGATACTCCACTTAGGCAGAAAATATGAGATGCAGATACAGAATGGGGGACGCCTGGCTCGACAGCAGTACGTGTGAAAAAGATCTTGGGAGTCCCCGTGAACACCAAGTTGAAGATGAGCCAACAATGTGATGTGGCAGCTAAAAACGCCAATGGGGTTTTGGCCTGCATAAATAGGAGTCTAGAATCTAGATCCAGGGAAGTCATGCTACCCCTCTATTCTGCCTTGGTCAGACCACACCTGGAATTCTGGGCACCGCAACTGAAGGAAGATGTTGACATACTGGAATGTGTCCAAATCAGGGCGACTAAAAATGATCAAGGGTCTGGAGAACAAGCCCTATGAGGAGCGGCTTAAAGAGCTGGGCATGTTTAGCCTGCAGAAGAGAAGGCTGAGAGGAGACATGATAGCCATGTATCAATATGTGAGGGGAAGTCATAGGGAAGAGGGAGCAAGCCTGTTTTCTGCTGCCCCAGAGTGGAAGTGGAACAATGGCTTCAAACTACAGGAGATTCCACCTGAACATTAGGAAGAATTTCCTAGCTGTGAGAGCTGTTGGGCAGTGGAACTCTCTGCCCCAGGTTGCGGTGGAGGCTCCTTTGGAGGTTTTTAAGCAGAGGCTGGATGGCCATCTGTCGGAGGTACAGTAGAGTCTCGCTTATCCAATCTTCTCTTATCCAGCATTCTGTATTATCCAACACAGTCTGCCTTTTAGTAGTCAGTGTTTTTGTAGTCAATGATGTCAATACATTGCAATATTTTAGTGCTAAATTCATAAATACAGTAATTACTACATAACGTTACTGTGTACTGAACTGCTTTTTCTGTCAATTTATTGTAAAACGTGATGTTTTGGTGCTTAATTTCTAAAATCATAACCAAATTTGATGTTTAATAAGCTTTTCCTTAATCCCTCCTTATTATCCAACATTTTCGCTTATTCAACGTTCTGCTGGCCTGTTTATGTTGGGTAAGCAAGACTCTACAGTATTTTGAATGTGATTTCCTGCCTCTTGGCAGGGGGTTGGACTAGATGGCCCATGAGGTTGCTTCCAACTCTATGATTCTATGATACTTTTTGTATTGTAGGTAAAGTTAAAAAGTAATTGTCATTAAGTCTAGTCATGTCTGACTATGGGAGTTGGTGCTCATCTCCATTTCTAAGCCGAAGAGCCAGCATTGTCAGTAGACACCTCCAAGGTCATGTGGCTGCCATGACTGCATGGAGTGCCGTTACCTTCCCGCCAGAGCAGTACCTATTGATCTATTCACACTTGCATGTTTTCAAACTGCTAGGTTGGCAGAAGCTGGGGCTAACAGCGGGTGCTCACTGCTCCCCGGATTCAAACCGCCGACCTTTCGGTCAGCAAGTTCAGCAGCTCAGCGGTTTAATCCGCTGCACCACTGTCTCAAGTCTCTTCGGGGAGATGGAGGTGGGGTACAAAAATAAAGTTCTTATATTATTATCATTTCATAGAATAATAGAGTTGGAAGAGACCTCACGGGCCATCCAGTCCACCCCCCTGCCAAAAAGAAAGAAAATTGCATTCAAAGCACCCCCGACAGATGGCCAGCCTCTGCTTAAAAGCCTCCAAAGAAGGAGCCTCCGCCACACTCTGGGGCAGAGAGTTCCACTGCTGAACAGCACTCACAGTTATGTTCAGGTGGAATCTCCTTTCCTGTAGTTTGGAGCCATTTGGGTGGGATTGTTTTTCGGAATGCATTTTAGTTGTACAGTAGAGTCTCATTTATCCAACATAAATGGGCCGGCAGAACGTTGGATAAGCGAATATGTTGGATAATAAGGAGGGATTAAGGAAAAGCCTATTAAACATCAAATTTGGTTAGGATTTTACAAATTAAGCACCAAAACATCATGCTATGCAACAAATTTGACAGAAAAAGTGGTTCAATACGTAGTAATGCTATGTAGTAATTACTGTATTTACAAATTTAGCACCAAAATATCACAATGCATTGGAAACATTGACTACAAAAATGCGTTGGATAATCCAGAACGTTGGATAAGTGAGACTCTACTGTATATTGAAAACATTGACTACAAAAACATTGACTACTGCGTTGGATAATCTAGAACGTTGGATAAGTGAATGTTGGATAAGTGAGACTCTACTGTATTTATTATATGTTACTTGCGTTATAACCTAACCCGCACAGTACTATGTAATCGTGTTTTTCTTTTACTTTTGTGTTAAATGGGGACCAAAGTGTGAGATTGTTAGCCGCATTGTTAGGAGAAAAGGCGGGGTGGTAAATGCAACATAAGAACGAATAAAGTTACAACTCCCACGGCGCTGAGACACGGCAGGTGACTGACGCGGTCCATTCCACGGCGGCAATGCACCCAGAGGGAGCCAGGCGACACGTGTAGGAGGGCCTGCTTCCCACGGGTGTCGCGGGTGACGCGCGGGGCAGGCATGCCTTGGCGCGCCTTCCCGCCCCAGTCTCCCCGGCGCGGCACGTGGGAGCTCCCCGAGACTGCCCGCCACAACAACAACATCAACAACAACCACTCCGCCGCGGTTCACGAGAGATACTGAGGCGCCCGCCTGTCACCGGGAACTTCCGCACTCCGAGAAGGCCGAAAAGACTTGCCAGCCGAGCCCCGCTTCCCGCGGTTACATAACCCCGCTTCCCCTCTAATCTCCCTCCTGCCTCCGTTCACCTCAGAGTTCAGTCCCCGACTTTGTTTTGCACCTCGGCTTCCGGCTACACTGTTGCATATTTAACGCACTTAGACACCGATCGAACCGCCATTGGCTCATTGCTGGAGAATCCTGGGAATTGTAGTTTGTCACTACCGGTCTCTTGAGCCTTCTCCGCCTCGACAAACTTCAACGGCCTGGGCGCCAAGCTCTCCAAGGAGGCTTGGGAAAAAGAGAGGCGAGAAGGGACCCCAGAGCCATGCTTTTAACTACAGTAGAGTTTCACTTATCCAATACTCGCTTATCCAACGTTCTGGATTATCCAACGCATTTTTGTAGTCAATGTTTTCAATATATCGTGATATTTTGCTGCTAAATACAGTAATTATTACATAGCATTCCTGCGTACTGAACTACTTTTTCTGTCAAATTTGTTGTAAAACATGATGTTTTGGTGCTTGATTTGTAAAATCATAACCTATTTTGATGTTTAATAGGCTTTTTTCTTAATCTCTCCTTATTGTCCAACATATTCGCTTATCCAACGTTCTGCCGGCCCGTTTATGTTGGATAAGTGAGACTCTACTGTATTTGAAAGACTGTCACGTTGGAAGCGGGGCTTAAGCGGCTGAGGGGGAAAAGGAAAGGGCCTGAGGCTGTCAGGAATGGTGGGAGTTGAAGTCCAAAACACCTGGAGCGAGGGCCCAAGTTTGCCCATGCCTGATGTAAACGCACCACCAGTCCTTGGAGCCTCTCTGGCAGGGAAAACGAAAGACCTTGTAAAGCCATTGCACTGAGGAGTGGGGTCAAACCACTTCTCGGGACGGCGCTGTCCTCCTTTCACCTGCTCAGTTGGGAGGGAAAGGTGCATATAAGCTGCCCCCACTGCCCTCTATTGTATAACCCCCGCCACTTTTAAGGAGACACCCCACCTCCCAACATGGAAGTCTCTGAGGTCCGGCTTCCCTTACCTTCTTCTTCTTTGCCGTGAAGGTCAGCGCCTCCTGGAACCACCTCAAAGGCGGCGAGAGGGAGGGAGGGAGGGAAAGAGAGCCGCTCCGCGAACTTGCCTCAACTTTGAGCCTTTTTCCCTGGAGCTTTTTTTTCCCCCTCGCCTTTTCGCTGGACGCTGCCGGGCAAAACCAGGCGCTCCTGCAAGCTGTCCTCGTCTCCTCTTTCAGCCCCGCAAAAGCACACCGCGCGCCCTCCGCCTCATTTGCGGCCGCTGCTGTCACCTTCTCGCGCTCCCTCCGACTTCCTAGGTGTTCCCAAAAGAGGGCAGCACTACGCCGCCGCTTGGCCACGCCCCCTTCCCTCTCTTGGCGTGGCACCCTGGGAAATGTAGTTCCCAGCGCCTTCCACCCCCTCCGGGCGCTTCCTCACCCAGCAGGAGTGGAAGGCAGAACTGGGGTAAGAAGAAACTTTGGGTGCTTTCGTTTTCTTTCCTCTAGGAATTCGTCGACAGCAGGCATGGGCAAACTTAACCCTCCAGGTGTTCTGGACTTCAACTCACACAATTCCAAACAGCCGGTGGGTAAATAATAATAATAAAATAATAACTTTATTCTTCTTATTGTTTATTCGTTTAGTCGCTTCCGACCAGCCCACGGCAGAGCTTCCTGTCGGCCTTTGTCACCCCCACCAGTTGAGGAGCCCCCGGTGGCCAAGGGGATAAAAGCCTCGCGACTTGAAGGTTGGGTTGCTGACCTGAAAGCTGCCAGGTTCGAATCCCACCCGGGGAGAGTGCGGATGAGCTCCCTCTATCAGCTCCAGCTCCATGCGGGGACATGAGAGAAGCCTCCCACAAGGAAGGTAAAACATCAAAACATCCGGGCGTCCCCTGGGCAACGTCCTTGCAGACGGCCAATTCTCTCACTCCAGAAGCAACGCCGGTTGCTCCTGACACGAAAAAAAAAACCAAAACAAAACAAAACCCCACCAGTTTAATGTGTTGTCGAAGGCTTTCATGGCCGGGATCACAGGGTTGTTGTATGTTTTCCGGGCTGTATGGCCATGTTCTAGAAGTATTCTCTCCTGACGTTTCGCCTACATCTATGGCAGGCATCCTCAGAGGGTGTGAGGTATGGAGAAACTAAGCAAGGAAGGTTTATACAGTGTTCCCTCACTTCTTGAGCAACCGGAGTTGCTTCTGGAGTGAGAGAATTGGCCGTCTGCAAGGACGTTGCCCAGGGGACGCCCGGATGTTTTGATGTTTTACCATCCTTGTGGGAGGCTTTTCTCATGTCCTCGCATGGAGCTGGAGCTTATAGAGGGAGCTCATCCGCGCTCTCCCCGGGTGGGATTCGAACCTGGCAGCCTTCAGGTCAGCAACCCAACCTTCAAGTCACGAGGCTTTTATCTCCTAGACCACCGGAGGCCGGTGGGTAAAGAATAATAATAAAATAATAACGTTATTCTTCTTGTTGTTGTTTATTCGTTTAGTCGCTTCCAACCAGCCCACGCCAGAGCTTCCTGGCGGCCTTCGTCACCCCCAGTTCAATGTGTTGTCGAAGGCTTTCATGGCTGGGTTGTTACCCTGTCTCCCCGAAAATAAGACATCCCCTGAAAATAAGACCTAGTCGAGGTTTTGCTGAATTGCTAAACATAAGGCCTCCCCTGAAAGTAAGACCTAGCAAAATTTTGTTTGGAAGCATGCCCACCAAACAGAACACCAGAGCATGCAGGATCGGTAAATGTACGTACCATAGATTGCTGTACATGGAAATAATGGTAATACAAGAAATTCTTGATAGGATTCACAGTTTGTCTGGTTATGCTGGTTTGTGATGACAACTACTGTACAGTATATAATATGTAAATGTTCATTTCTTCTTCATGGAAAAATAAGACATCTCCTGAAAATAAGACCTAGTGCATCTTTGGGAGCAAAAATTAATATAAGACACTGTCTTATTTTTGGGGAAACACAGTATATGTTTTCCGGGCTGTATGGCCATGTTTATTTATTTATTATTTATTTATTTAGTATTTATATTTCGCCCTTCTCACCCGGAAGGGGACTCAGGGCGGATCACATTATATACATATAGGGCAAACATTCAATGCCCATATATACATAGAACCAAGACAGAGACAGACACAGAGGCAATTTAACCTTATCCTGAGGGGATGTTCGATTCTGGCCACAGGGGGGAGCAGCTGCTTCATCATGCACTGTGACAGCACTTCTCATTCCAACGTCGTAAATTAGTTAAATTTGCCTCCCCACTTTATAAGTGGTACTTTATTTCATACTTGATAGCTGCAACTATCTTTCGGGTTGCTAGGTCAGCAATGAGCAGGGGCTATTTTTTATTTTTTAATTGACGGATGCTCACCCCGCCACAGGCTGGCCTCGAACTCATGACCTCATGGTCAGAGTGATTTATTGCAGCAGGCTGCTCACCAGCCTGCGCTACAGCTGACGTTTGGCCCACATCTATGGCAGGCATCCTCAGAGGTTGTGAGGTATGGAGAAACTAAACAAGGAAGGTTTATACAGTGTTCCCTCACTTATTGCTGGGGTTAGGTTCTAGGACCACCCACAATAAGTGAAAATCCGCAAAGTAGGGATACTATATTTATTTTAATGTTTATACATTATTTTAGTAGTTATACACTATTTTAAGTCTTTATCAACCAATCATGTGTTGATAAATCGTCTCCTTCTCTTCCTGATGCGGCTTGGGCTCCTTTTTCTCTCCCTTTGGCTTCTCCTTCCTCCCTTCCTTAGGCTGTAAATTGTAATCTTTATGATTTATAATAGCCTTTTAGAGTTTATTGAAAAACTGCAAAACAGCGAATCTGCAAAAAGTCAACCGCAAAGTAGTGAGGGAACACTGTATAAACCTTCCTTGCTTAGTTTCTCCATACCTCACAACCTCTAAGGATGCCTGCCATAGATGTGGGCGAAACATCAGGAAAGAATACTTCTAGAACATGGCCATACAGCCCGGAAAACATACAACAACCCCCAGTTCCTTCAAGGTCAAGCCAGTCCCTTCAAGGATGCCATCCATCTTACCCTTGGTCGGCCCCTCTTCCCTTTTCCTTCCATTTTCCAACAGCATCATGATCTTTTCCAAGCTTTCCTGTCTTCTCATTCTGTGGCCAAAATACTTCAACTTTGCCTCTAATATCCTTCCCTCCAGTGAGCAGCCGGGCATTATTTCTTGGAGGATGGATTGGTTGGATGTTCTTGCGGTCCAAGGCACTCTCAGGATTTTCCTCTAACACCACAGTTCTTGTATCCCACCTCATCTCCCCGAAGGGACTTGGGGCGGCTCACATGGGGACCAAGCCCACAATACACCACAAAATACAACAACATGGTACATTTAAAACATATAAAATCAAAGGCATATAAAATACAATAAAAACATACTCACAATAACCAACAACAACAAGGTACGTTTAAAACATATAAACATATAAACATATAAAATCAAAGGCATATAAAGTACAATAAAAACATGCTCACAATAACCATTAGCCTTCTAGGTGCAGTGAGCATAATCAGGATTGAAGGTAAAGCAATATGATTTATTTATGTGCAATATCTTGGAACTTCTGTGCTGGGTCAGAATAAAGTGCAACAGCTGGGTATAGTTGGAAGTGAAAGCACACAGTCAATTGGTGCTGAATCAGTCAAATGCACATCAAAATAGCCAGGTTTTCAGCTCTTTCTGGAATATGGCCAAGGTGGGGGCTAATCTAATTTCCTTTGGGAGGGAGTTCCAGAGCCAGGGGGCTGCTGCCTAGAAGGCCCTCTCCCTCGTCCCCGTGTTTGAGACGGTGGCAGGAGTGAGAGGAGAGCCTCCCCCGGAGATCTCAAAGATCGTGTAGGTTTGTAATAGGAAATGCAATCACAAAGATAAGCCAGACTCAAACAAGACTCAGAACATGGGAATCCCAGGCACAAAACAGTCAGGGCTGGCTAGCATCTCCCAACAAAGTATTCCCCCAGGCAGAAAGCAGCCAGGCTTTGAAGGTGAAAGGCTATTCAGTGCTAACCAAGGTGGCCAATTGCAACATTCACACTTGTGATGTAATGAAAAATCAAAATGTGTAGTCCATGCACTGCCTTGCCAGAGAAAGAAGATATGTGCCACACAGGTGAACAATAAAGAGCACGTGGTTTATTCTTCTTAAACCCAGAATAACATATGTACAATGTGATCAGTTGCACCAACTCACATCATGTCCTTTCGTGGGAGATTTAAAATAGTCTTTCAAAGAGAATTGGGATCTGAAATGGGGAAGATAGAAAAAGTCAAAGGAAAATGAAAATATAAAGAACTGAACCATTCTCTTTTTACGATTGATCAGTTAAAATAATATCTGAATGAAGGGAAGTACTGTTCCCAGAGGGTGGAGGGAGGGAGGGGAAATATCAGGAGACACAAGTTACCGTTGCTGCTGGTTAACTGAGGGCACTTCCACACAGCCATATAACTCAGAATATCAAGGCAGATGATCCACAATATCTGCTTTGAACTGGCCTGTTTGAGTCCACACTACCATATAATCCAGTTCAATGTGGATTTTATACAGCTGTGTGGAAGGGGCTTAAGAGTACACTGTATTAATATCAGCATCAATCATGACCATAACTGCTGTGTTCCTTTGTGGTTTAGGACTCATGGTGACCCTAAAGTGAACCAATCATGGAGTTTTCTTGGCAATATTTGTTTGGAGGGGGTTTTGTAGCAAGCATCCTCTGAAGCCGAGAGATTGTGGGAATTCAAACCCTGATTTCCTAACTGAGGATGAGGATGAAGTAGGAAAGTGGGGGGGAAACATGTGACATTTTAAAAGGATTTTAAAATATTTGTCTTGATATTATATTGAAATCTTATTTTAAGGAGTGGTGGGCCAAATGTAAAGGCACACATACTTCATACATGTATAGACTCCATAAGCATAGCATGACCATTAGTCTACCTGTTCAAGCCTATACAGGTATACGCTTAATGATGTCCCATTACATTCAGTTGGACTTACTCTATAGGATGGCAATCAAGGTGGCTTTTGAAAAAGAATTACACATATTCATAGGAGAGATGATGGAGGCAAAGGCCATCATAGTTTGATTATTTGTGAGCGACTGTCCAACACCAACTCACCCACAAATATTATTTCTTAAGACCATGGCCCAAATTATGTTGGTGTACTATGAAGTTACAACTTCACCAGTATATATGATTGTAGGAAAAAAACTGAAGGCCCATCTGCCATAAAGGACACCAGACACTGAATAAAGGTTAATCAAAGGTGGTAGATTTTCCTTGCCTTCCATGCCCACCACTCCATGGGTTCATCTACATTGCAGAATGAATGCAGTTTGACACCACTTGAATTGTCGTGGCTCTATGCTATAGTATGGAGCCCCTGGTACTGCAATGGATTAAGCCCTTGTGTCGCAGACTACTGACTTGAAGGTTGGGTTGCTGACCTGAAGGTTGCCAGTTCAAATCCAACCCAGGGAGAGCGCGGATGAGCTCCCCCTGTCAGCTCCAGCTCCATGCAGGGACATGAGAGAAGCCACCCCCCCAAGGATGGTAAAACATCAAAAAAACATCCGGGAGTCCCCACGGGCAACATCCTTGTAGACGGTCAATTATCTCACACCAGAAGCAACTTGCAGTTTCTCAAGTTGCTCCGGACACACAAAAATATTCTATGGCATTGTGAGAGTTGTCATTTTAAAAAATCCTTTGCTTTGTCTGCTAAAGACCGCTGGTGCCTCACCAAAGTACAACTCTCAGGTTTCCATAGCATTGAGTCATGGCATTTAAAGTGACCCCAAACTGTATTACTTCTATGGTTTGGATGCACCCTATGACCCCTTGAAAAAATGTAACCACTAGCCTAATGCACCAACGAGATCCCAGCACATGAATGTTATCAATAATGAATCCCAGTGGTTGACATGCCAGAATAGTGAGTCTTTGGTTATAAAACGTGGCACCTCTAAATCAAAATAGGATGAATTCTCACTTAGTCATACTGTGCTTCGAAACTACATCACAAAATTGACAAGCTTAAGTCCCTTTTATTTTAATGGTTCTGTTGTAAGTGTGACTAAGATAGAATCCGTCTGAATGTTATGCAAGGTATGAAAATGAGGTGGAAGACGCAATTATTAGGCCAACATAATATAGTCATACAGGTTAATTGGATGAAATCCTTTAACTAGTTTAGAACAGCGCTGCTTGTTAGTGAGGCAGCAATTTTTAAGAGTTGCTTTAAAGAGAAAAACTTATTTGAAAAAAATATAAACAGAAGACATCACAGAAGAGAAAATCTGATACAAGCAAAGACAAACCTCCTCTTCTAAAATAGTGTCCACAGTAACATGGATATATAAAATGTATGAGAGTTTTAAAAATCTACTTCTAAAGTGTTGGTTTGACTCATGCAAACCTATGAAGATAAAATCAACTCAGCATGCACTAATTGACCAATTAACATGTCTTAATCAGGTAACAGCATTAATAATGACATACTTGTATACAGTCCACTTACAATGTGTCAGTACAATAAAATAATTATCAAACTAATGACGTCCCTATGAGCAAGGATGTCATTTGAGCCATACCACACTCTTTCAATGTTTACATCATACTAAAATTCTAAAAAATACATAGCTCAATCCTGTGGAAAATTCTAAGTAGTTTATAGAGTGTGTTCACTCTTCTTGATGGGCAGCCAGTTTAACATATTATCTCATTCATTTCAATAGCTAAATAAATGTTCTATATTGTCTTTATTCCAATAGATACCATCCATAATTATGTGCACCAATTAAACAAAATACTATTGAATATGCGTGGTGATGTTGGGCTAATAAAGCTTCTAGGGTGAAATGGAATAATTTTTGCTAATATGCTTTTCATGGGCATTATTTAAATGATGAAACATTAAAATACTGAGTGGGAATATGCCAGAAATTCATGATGCCACCATAGGCAGTTTGTCAATAATGACAATAGAACTAACTAATTGGAACTATTTCCTTAGTGATATGCTGGGAGAATGTGGGAGGAGGATATGGGCACATATGGATTAGCTACCACTGTTCCCCACCAATAATGAAAATGCGAAATGAAAATAATGAAAATCGTATGTCTACCACTACCACCGATATTTGTAAGTAAGTAAAGTAAGTAACTTTATTCTTATACCCCGCCACCATCTCCCGACAGGGACTCGGGGCTGCTAACAAAACAAATACAACAGTTAAAACACATTACAGTAAATAAAACCACAATAAAATTGACACTATAAAACAATACATTACAATGATCATAAAACTCATTTAAAAGCATAAAATGAGTACAGACATAGTAAAATGGAATGAACCACCAGGTTAATGGAGGGGGGTAATATGGAGGGGACGTTTGAACTAAAGTGCAGTAATATTGTTATAAAGTGCTGTGGGACAAACAACAAGATGGAAAAAATTTTTTAATCCTTTACAGGGGATGGGTGTCCGTTGTGGAAAGCAAAAACGGTTATTTGTTGTCTGCATATTTAGATGATGACTTCCGTATTAAACATGGCACTTTCAAAGTGTACTAATGTATATATAGAGAGATTTCCACATAAGAGATACGTAAACCGTTGCCAAGTCACATCCCCTGTTTTATGGAGAAACTTGACACACTAAGTAGGAGCTCCCTGTTAGATGACTACTTGGGAACAATATTTCCACCATGGACATGAGAGAAGGGTGGGTAATTCATGTGACTCTGCTTGCTCCTGCTTATGTAATGCACCCTAAGAGTGGGAAAAGGAGCCTGTGTGTGCTAGAAGTAGTAGCCAATAGATTAAATTGGGGCTATGGAATTTGGAACCTTTCAGGTGTTGGATTCCAATTAACATCAGCCTTGGACAGCATTCTGAGTAGACAGGGATGATGCGGGTTGGAGTCCATCATCCTCTAAACAGAGGCTGGATAACCATCTGTCCAGAGGTGCTTTGATTATGCTTTTCCTGCATGGTAGGGGTTGGTCTCGATGGCCTGTGTGGTCCCTTCCAACTCTATGATTCTACCTATCTTTGGGGGGGAAAGTCAAATTGAAGAGGGGGCAAACTTGTTTCGGTCTCCTAGGGTCCCTTCCACACAGCTGTATAAAATCCCACATTATCTACTATGAATTGGATTATATGGCAATGTGGACTCAGATAACCCAGTTCAAAACAGATATTGTGAATTATATTCCTTGATATTCTGGGTTATGTGGCTGTGTGGAAGAGCCTAGCTAGGATAAGGAGCAATGAATTCAAATTGCAGGAAAGGCGATTCCACCTAAACATTAGGAGGAAATTCCTAACAATAAGAGCAGTTTAGCAGTGGAATATGCTGCCTCTCAGGGTGGTGACTTCTTCTCTGGAGGGTTTTAAGCAGAGGTTGAATGGTTATCTGTTGGGGTTGTTTTGATTGTGTGTTTCTCCTGCATGGCAGAGCATCGGACTGGTTAGCCCTTGACGTTTTTTTCCAATTCTATGATCACAAGGACTTGGGTTTCTCCAAAGCTTATTTAAACATTAGCCATTTCTTTTCTGCTTAATTTGAAACAAGGTTACATACTGAAACCTTTTCCGAAGTCTAGATTTTAATGCTGGAATGTGTGATATAATAGAGGATGGAATGATGTGCTTCTCAGTTTATTATCAATACCTTTTCAATACCATGCACCCATACAAACAGCAACTATAATCAGAGAACCTGAATTGTCTGGTTTGTGGGATCTATAGATATGTATGTGATACTGAAACATGATTTCCAACTCTCAGGCCTGGCTTGTGGGCAGATCAGGCCTATTTTTCTACTCCCCTGTTCAAGGAGCTCCACTGGCTGCCTTTTATTTTCCGGTCCCAATTCAAGGTGTATACCAGGGGTCCCCAAACTAAGGCCCGGGGGCCGGATGCGGCCCTCCAAGGTCATTTACCTGGCCCCATCCTAAACTTTAGACTTAAGGTTGACCTAAGTCTACTTGGTCTTTGGAGGTCTCTTTGCTTACCTATGGTCTTACGAGATCATCTAGATGGTCTTTGAATGTCTCTTTGCTTAGCTACGGCCTTATGAGACCATCTAGATGGCTTTTGGAAGTCACTTTCCTTACCTAGGGTCCTATGAGACCATCTAGATGGCCTTTGAGGGTCCCTTTCCTTACCTATGGTTTTATGAGATTGTCTAGATGGTCTTTGGGGGGCCCTTTCCTTACCTATAGTCCTATGAAACCATCTAGATGGCTTTTGAGGGTCCCTTTCCTTACCTATGGTCTTATGAGACCATCTAGATGGTCTTTGGAGGTCTCTTTGCTTACATATGGTCTTATGAGATTATCTAGATCAGGGGTCACCAAACTAAGGCCCATGGGCCGAATGCAGCTCTCCAAGGTCATTTACCTGGCCTTTTAGGTTGACCTAAGTCTGAAATGACTTGAAGGCACACAAAAACAATCCTAATTTTTGACTATTTCATCATAGTCCGGCCCCCCAACAGTCTGAGGGACCGTGATCCGGCCCTCCACTTAAAAAGTTTGAGGACCCCTGGTGTATACCATCACATATAAAGCCCTAAACGGTTTGGGGCCCACCTACCTTCGTGACCGTATCTCCTACCACAAGCCTACACGATCCCTTCGCTCATCAGGGGAAGCTTTCCTGTCCCCACTCCCGATATCCCAGACCCGCCTTGTGGGAACAAGGGAGAGGGCCTTTTCTGTTTTTTGTTTTAAAAATATTTTTATTGAGTTTTGCACATGTACATGAAAGGAAAGAAAACACCATATACATAGAGGGAAAAAGAAAAAAAAAACAAACAAAAACAAAAAAAAACAAAAGAAAAACAAAAAACAAAAAACAAAAAAAAAAACAAAAAACGTGAGTTTAATAAATAGTGGTAGTAAAAAAAAAAAAAAAACGAATAAATACACACAGTTGGGGGGGGGGAATGGGGGGGGATAGGGAGTGAGGGGGGGGGAGTCGACTTCCACTGCTCCCGACGGTAAAGCTTCTTTTCTCCTTTTGAAAACTCATCCATCTTCTCTTCACTTGCTTCTTTGCTGTTGGTGCTTTGGTTTCCACCTCACTGGGTGGGGTGCCGAGTTCCTAGTTTATTTTCAAATCTAATAATTCCTATCTCTTTTTGGTAAATCTTTAATCTATATCCATTTCTTTTGTTTATTTGTACCCTTATTTATTCATTTTAATTCCTTGTATATTTACCTATGTATATATAAATATGTACTTATTTAGTTCTTATATAATCTTTTAATTATTCGTTTGTTTAGAGCTCTTTTTTGTAGTCAGATTGGCCTCTAGATATTTTTCTATTCCTCGCCAGTCCGTTTCTTTCCTTGATCTGCCCTGATTCCTTGCCATTAAGTAAGTCAATCTATCCATATTTTTTATTTCCACCACTTTGATTAACCATTCCTCATTCTTAGGGATTGTTTCTTGTCGCCAATATCTAGCGTATGTTAATCTAGCCGAGGTGGTTAAGTATATCATTAATTTTTCCTCATTTGGGTTTCGGGGTTCATTGAATATTCCTAATAGGTAGAGTTCTGGAGTTTTCCTAATTTTAGTATTCATCATTTTTTGTATAATTTCATGTATTTTAGACCAGTATTCTCTCGCTTTTTTGCATTTCCACCATGTATGGATGAATGTTCCTTCTTTTACTCCACATTTCCAGCACTTACCATTCTTAGTTTTGTTAATTATTCCTAATTTTTTAGGGGTGAGGTACCATCGGTAGAACATCTTCATCCAGTTCTCTTTTAATTGATATGCGTAGGTATATTTTAGTTTCCTTCCCCAGCACGCTTCCCACTCCTCCATTTGAATGGGTCTTCCTATATCTTTGGCCCATTTACTCATATTGTTTTTTACCTGTTCTATCTCTGTATTCCATTCCAGTAATATCCTATAAATTTTTGAAATTAGGCGGCCTGTTGTAAATAAAATTCTATCCCATAGATTATTTTTCCCCATAAATCCTTTCACTTTGTCTTTTTTATAATATTCCTTCAGTTGGCCATATTGTAACCATGTTATATTTAAATTTTCTGCTTTCAATTCCTCCTGGGATTTTAATCTAAGCTCCGATCCATGTAATTTTATTAATGTTTCGTAATTAGGCCATTGTGACCAACCTAGGAGTCTTCTCTGGACTGCCTCTATGGGTGAAATCCATATCGGGGTTTTATTGTACATTCTTAATTTATATTTATCCCACGTTTTTATAAGTGTCGATCTAATAAAATGATTGCCAAAGTTTTTTTCTATTTTAATTTTGTCATACCATAAATATGAATGCCAGCCTACTCTTAAATCAAAACCCTCTACTGTCAGAATTCTTTTATTTTCCAGTTGTATCCAATCCTTTATCCAAATTAGGTTGCAAGCTTCGTAATAAGTCTTCAAATCAGGCATTGCGAAGCCGCCTCTTCTTTTATCGTCAATTAAATTAATCCTTTTTATTCGGGGTTTTTTACCCTGCCAAATAAATCTACTCAAATCTTTATTCCATGTTGTAAAAATTTTCTGGCTTCTTAATATAGGCAGACATTGGAATAGAAATAACATTTTCGGTAGGATACTCATTTTTACCGCTGAGATTCTACCCATTAGGGAGATTTTTAAGTTATTCCAATTTTCTAAATCCATTTTTATATTTTTCCAGGTTTTTTCGTAATTGTTTTTTAATAATTGGGAGTTTTTTGAAGAGATGTATATTCCCAGGTATTTAATTTTGGGTGTTATTTCAATGCCTAATTTTTCTGATATCAACTTCTGTTTTGCCTTATTAATATTTTTTGCCAGGGCCTTTGTTTTATTCATGTTAATCATTAAGCCTGCGACTTCTCCATATTCTTTGATAATCGAAATCCATTTTTCTCCCTTCTTTGCTGGGTCTCCTATAAAACAAATAATGTCGTCTGCATATGCTTGTATCTTATATTGTACTCCTTGGATGGTTGTTCCTTGTAGTTCCTCATTCGATCTTATATTAATTAATAGGGTCTCTAGGGTCATTATAAAGATTAGGGGCGACAGGGGACACCCCTGCCGTGTTCCCTTTCCAATTTCCAACTCTTCTGTTACCTTCCCGTTTACCATGATTTTTGCTTTTTGTCTCTGATATATGGCCTCAATTGAGTTTTGAAGGTGATAGCCCATATCGAGTTCTTGTATTAACAATTTAAAATAGTCCCAGTTTACCCTGTCGAAAGCCTTCTCGGCGTCCACGGCCAGGAGTAATATCTCCTGTTGATTTTGAGATTCATAATATTCTAATAAATCTACTACTAGTCTTATATTATCTTTGATGTTTCTATTTGGTAGGAAGCCGGATTGCTCTTCCTTTATCCATTTTTTTAAAAATATTTTTAATCTTTCTGCAATTATATTGGAAAAAATTTTGTAATCTACATTCAATAACGATATAGGTCTATAATTTTTTATATCTTCTGGGTCAGAGTTTTCCTTATGTATTACGGTGATCAGGGCCTCCTTCCATGAGTTTGGCATCTTTCCTTTTTCTCTTATTTCATTCATTATTTTGAGCAGATATGGTGTTAACTCTCCCTCGAATACCTTATAGTAAATTGCCGTCAGGCCATCTGGGCCTGGCGATTTTGAGCTGTCTAGTTTCCTAATTGCTGCTTGAATTTCTTTTTTAGAAATTTCTTTATTGAGATCTTCTCTCTCCTTTTCTGTGATTTTTTGTAATTTTAACTTCCCTAGATAACCGGTTATCTTTTCTTTTTCTATCGGGTCTTTCCCATATAATAGTTTATAGTATTGTGCAAATTGTTTTAAGATATCTTCCTCCAGATAATGGTATTTTCCCCCTGTTTTTATTCTTTTTATGTATGTTGCTTCTTTCCTTTTCCTTAATTTCCTAGATAGCCATCTACCTGGTTTGTTTGCCGATTCAAAATGGGTCTGTTTAATGTAGTTCATTTGCTTGGCTCTCTCTTCTAATTCAAAGTATTCTCTCTTTTTTTGTGTCATCTCTAATCTTAGCAACAAGTTTGAGTCCCTAGGTTTCCTTTTAAGTTCTTTTTCAATTTTTGCTATTTCTTCCATTATTATTTTAATTTGTTTTTGTTTTTCTCTTTTTTTCCAAATTCCCTGTTCTATTAGGTAGCCTCTCATAGTAGCCTTGCTGGCATCCCATACCATGTGGAGGGGTGTTTCTTGGTTATCATTTATTTTAAAAAATTCTTCCAGAAGAGCCCTATTTTTTTCTATATCTTCTTTCCTTTTCAGAAGGTTACTGTCCAATTTCCATCTCCAGTGTTTTTCCTTCTTATTTAATATTACCTCTATGGGGTTATGATCTGTATCTGTCCTTGGTAGTATCTTAATATTTTGAACTAGGGGGGAAAGGGATTTGGAGGTCCATACCATATCTATGCGGGACCAGCTTTTATTTTTTGCTGAGTAGAAGGTATAATCTTTTTCCTCACCATGGTGTGTCCTCCACACATCGTCTAAATCGTACTCTTCTTTAAAATTTCTGAAGTCCTTTGATAAGAGTCCTTTAAATTTCTTGTCCCTGCTGTTTCTCCCCGGATTTCTATCAATTTCACAGTTCATCACCCCATTGAAATCTCCCATTAAAATTATCTTGTCAAATTCCTTATCTTGTATTAATTCCTTCAGTTTTTTCACAAATTTGGATTTAGGCTCATTTGGAGCGTAAATATTTATCACTAATATTCTTAAATTTTCAGTGTTAATAATAATTCCCAGTATTCTACCCTCCGTATCTTTAAAAGATTGTTGAGCTTCTAATTTGGGGCTAACATAAGTTACTACTCCTCTTTTTTTTTGTATGTCTGAAGAATAAAATTCCTTACCTAATTTTGGTTGCGATAGAAGTTCTGCTTGGTCCCGCCTTATATGTGTCTCCTGGAAAGATATTATGTCATAATCTGATTTTTTAAGGGGGTTATAAATTTTATTTCTTTTTTGGGGGGAGTTTAGTCCATTCACATTACAACAATAAATCTTCAGGTGTCTTCTCATAGTATTTCTTCTCTTTTTCCACCTTCCATTGTCTCTTCTTCCTTTTCAGAGAGTGTTATATGGTTATCCTCCTCCTCTAAATCCTCTTAGAGGGCCTTTTCTGCTGTGGCCCCCTGATTGTGGAATTCTCTGCCCGCGGAGATTAGGCAAGCCCCCACACTAGCAGCCTTCAAGAAAGAATTGAAAACATGGCTCTTTCGCTGCGCTTTTGGAGAGTAACCATTTTATATTTCTTTTCCGTTGCTCCCCCTAATATCTATCCTCCAGAATACCCCACTCCCTTATGACCCTGTTCGCTGTGGTTTTTATTTTTATGTCTTTCTCACCCCGAGTTTTAACTTAATGTTCATGTGGTCTGCCCTTGTTTTTATTGTCTCCTTGTTTTATTTTGTAATGGATATTATTTACTGTATTGTTTATTGTATTGTGTTGTGCTGTTCTTTTATATGCTGTTTACATTGTATTGTTTTGGGCGTGGCCCCATGTAAGCCGCCCCGAGTCTCCATTGGGGAGATGGTGGCGGGGTATAAATAAAGTTTTATTATTATTATTATTATTATTATTATTATTATTATTATTTTTCCTAAGCACTACACTGGAATTAGCCCTACATCCAGCATGCCAGCATCAAAGTTGTAGTCGGGCAAGGAGAGCACTGCCCACCAGGTGGCAATACTGTGATACAGATCCTCCTGTAACTTCCTCTGTGGAAAAAGGCTGCAGATTGCTGCCCCATCTGCCAAAGGAAATGCAGACACATAAGCAGGCTTTTGTACGCAAATGGTTTGATGAATAACAGCATCTAAAAATACTTGCAGCTTTGTTAATATAAAATACTGCCTAGTGCCTCTGTTTTTACTGATCAAAGAACATATGTGTTTAATCCAAGAACAGAGAGAAATACCTTAAAAGCAACAGACGTCTGTCTGATCTTGGAAGCTAAGCAGAATTAACCCTGCCTGGTTAGTAGGTGGATGGGAATCTACCAATGAATACCAGGTGCTATTGATTACATATTATAGGAAGAAACTAGCAAATCCTGCTCTAACTATTCCTTGTTTAAGGAAACCCCTTTACATTCATGAAGTCAAAGAGGCCGTTTCTACACTGCCATATAAAATCTAGATTATCTGCTTTGTTAATCTGGGTTATATGGCAGTGTAGAAAGGGCCTGAGTCAGCAAGCAAGTTGGAGGTATGTAAACATCGGGAGGCAAATCTGAGTAAAAACCAGATTTTGTATTTTAAAAGCCCTGGGACATAAAACAGTTCTTTCTGCTTTCAGTTAGAGACCGTTCCAAATAAAAGAGCATGATAAGTAGTTTTGAAAACTACCTAATTTTTGTCACCCCATTTTTTCTGGTATTATCACTGCTGCCAGCCAGCCAATAGACAGTTCTGGTATACTGTAAGTTGAACTGATCATATAACCTCCTAGAGACTGATTTGGATACCTGAAGATCTCACCCTTTCCCATATATTAAAAAAAAAATCCTAGGACTCATAACATTGTTAAAAACCTCAAGGGTCAGCCAGTCCAACCTCTTGTTATGTAGGAATCCAACAGCTAAAGCATTCCCAAAAGATGGGTGTCCAACAGCGGTTCAAAAATAGCCAAAGAAGAACCAACCTCTTTGAAAACTCCTACTTATGAAGCAATCCATTCCACCATTGGACAGCTCTTGCTGTCATGAAGTTCTTCCTAATGTTATTAGTGGAAAGTGAGGTGTGTCTGCACAATTGCTATTGTTTAGCCAAAAGATTAAATCTAGGTGTACAGATTCCAGTTGAGATTGTTCCTCTTTAACGCCTTCTATGGATAGCAAAACAACCAATGAGTAGACTTGAACACATGTATTACTTTTAACCATTTATTTTCCAGTCTGCCACAGATATGATTAGAGTATTGCCCAGTGATTCAAGGGAAGAAGAAATTCAGGGCTCCCAGAATACAGAGACTTCAAAAGGACTTGTCCAATACAAGCTTTGAAAGGAAGAAAGGAGAACAGAGGTGTGGGGGCTTTAAACCACTATTTAAGAATCTTAAGGAAAGGCACTCTAATTGAAGAAGCCAAGCATGTTTTAAAGAATCCTTTCCAGGGCAGGTAATAATAAAACAAACAAGCAGGCTTAGGCAGAAGTGGCGAAGCCAACCCTATTATTGCCCATGTCATAGACGGAATAGTACTCCCTGAGGAAGATATCTCCAAGGATCCAGAGAGGCTGTCCGTTTTGGGAAGGAAGGTATGTGGGCTCAATCCCAACTGTGCAGTAGCCATTGTTCTGTGAAATAATGAATAGCATGAGATTTGGTGAGTGGGAGGCAGAAAGAAGGAAGCCCAGTGATGACAAAGGCAGATTTCATATCAGGAAACGTATAGGCTGCTCAGCAGCATCACAATTATGTAACTTCCTTTGCTTACAGATCCAGTCTCATAAATGTATGCCTTTCATGCAATTTGTGAAAAATATACATGTCTCTGCAAGCTTTTGAAGAATAAGCAAGTGCTGATTCTGTCTTTCATTGCTGCTTTCTTGCACTTTTGTATTGTGTTTTAGTAAGTAGGCATTTATAGTTTTGTTATTTAAACGTGTATTTTTTTTTAGATTTTTAAAGATATTTGTAATTTGTGGTTTTACTGTGCATTTTATGAGGCTTGTTAGCTGCTTTGAGCTCTTATGGAGAAGAGGGTATACATCATTATCATCATGTTATATTTATAGTATGACCTCCGTATCCACAGGGGATACATCCTGAACTTAGAGTGGGAAAAGGAAACAGTGGATAACAGAGAACTCCTTTGAAATGGATGTCTTCTGCTGGAAGTTACCATAGAATTACCCTGGAGGGCTTAGAAAAAAATCCTGGAGAGGTCTCATTTCAAGGAATTTGCTAGGTTCTAAAACAGAACTCTATGGTAGCTTCTGGCAGAAACATATCATAAAATCACATGGTAAGATCTAGAAAATTCCCAGAGATCACATATTTTGTCAGATGCATATAAGCAAAACAGCGGGTATGGGGATCGTGTTGCATAATGAGGATTATATTAGCAACAACAATAATTATTATAGCACCCACAGCAATAGGAAAACAACAATTTTCTTCCTCCAGAACCCTGTCTCTAGTTTTCTTTACTGTTTGAATGCTTTAAAAAAACATAAAAGATGTTGACATGCAAGCCCATGATACGTACATTGAGGATGTAGGCAGAGGGAGGCAGAGGGAAGGAAACTCCATTGATGGTGAAGGAGATGGTGGGAAGGTTCTGAACATTGTTGCAATTAACAGCATACTGTGAAAGAGGAATGTGGTGAATTGTTAATCTCCCAAAGGAACAGACTTCTGGAACTATATACAACTCACAAAGATGAATTAATACAACAGGTTTCCATGCAAAGGTCATTGGAGGCTTTCAGGTCATCCACACACACAGTATGGCCTATCTCTATTTAGAATCAGTTCATTCATTGTGTTACTCTTCTAGCATTACAAAAATATTAAATCCCACCTACCTGTCCATACTGATTCTGCTGGGCACCCACAGCACTCAAGAAATTGCTCATGTACTGCTGGGGAACGGTGAGGAGAGAGGTCCCAGTATCCACAATAGCCTGGCAACCTTGACTGCACCAACCAGTTGCTTGTCCTCCAATAGAAAACCTAAGAAGGAAGGACATATTGAAAACCCCAAATACCCAGCATGGTTAGTCTTGATTGTATGATGGGTGAAACGAATACTGTATACCAGGGGTCCCCAAACTAAGGCCCGGGGGCCGGATGCGGCCCTCCGAGGTCATTTACCTGGCCCCCGCCCTCACATATAATATTGATAATAATATTATAATGTAATACAATATAACACTAATAATAATACTATATAATATTAATTATAGATTCTATATTACATATAATATTACTAATAATATTACAGTATAGTGGTATAGTTCAATATAGTAATATATAATGCTAATATTGTGCTATGCTAATAATATAATATATTGTATGTACATATAATTTGTAAGCCACTCTGAGTCCCCTTTGAGGTGAGAAGGGTGTGATACAAATGTAGTAAATAAATGCAGTAAATAAATTTCTGAAATGACTTGAAAGCACACAACAACAACAACAACCACGCTAATTAACTTGACTATCTCATTGGCCAGAAGCAGGACCACACTTCCCATTGAAATCCTGATAAATTTATGTTGGTTAAAATTGTTTTTATTTTTAAATATTGTATTGTTCTTTCATTGTTCTTGTTCTTGTTGTTGTTTTTGCACTACAAATAAGTCATATGCAGTGTGCATCGAAATTTGTTTGTATTTTTTTTCAAATGATAATCCGGCCCCTTAACAGTCTGAAGGATTGTGGACCGGCCCTCGGCTTAAAAAGTTTGAGGACCCCTGCTGTATACCAATCCTGATGCATGAGAAACTGGGAGAAGTCACAGAGATTTGTATACCCCATGAAATATAGATCAAGTAACTGGAGATCACAGATTCAAACTCCAGACAGACTAGACCAATTTCACTGGTATTCTTACTCATTTGTCAGCTGTATATTATGCTTTATCTACTTATTGATTAATAGTAATTTCTTGCTTTTGTATACAATGTCCTCTTCCCTAGGGGAGCTGCTGTCTTTCTAAACTGGGGACACAGACACCTTACATTATGTAATAATAAAAAGTTGAGATACAATGCATGAGAAAGGGTTTTGTGTGTATGTTTGTTTGTTGCCTAGATATAGATACACAAGAGTGCCCTGTACGACTGGCTAGCCACTAGAGTGTGCACATTTTCCAAAGACAAAGACATAGTAGCAACAGAAGATGTCAACTTAATCCTAATTCTCCGATTCTAGAGCTATAATATTATTATCACTTTCTTTGAAGAAATCCCAGAAAAGCTAATATTACATGTATTTAAACAATAATTATATAGAATCATAGAATCGTAGAGTTGGAAAAGACCTCACGGGCCATCCAGTCCAACCCCCTGCAAGAAGCAGGAAAATCTCATTCAAAGCACCCCCTACAGATGGCCATCCAGCCTCTGCTTAAAAGCCTCCAAAGAAGGAGCCTCCACTACTGTCTGGGGGAGAGAGTTCCACTGCTGAACAGCTCTCACAGTGAGGAAGTTCTTCCTAATGTTCAGGTGGAATCTCCTTTCCTGCAGTTTGAAGCCATTGTTCCGCATCCTAGTCTGCAGGGCAGCAGAAAACAAGCTTGCTCCCTCCTCCCTATGACTTCCCTCACATATTTGTATATGGCTATCATGCAGGCTAAACATGCCCAGCTCTTTAAGCCGCTTCTCGTAGGGCTTGTTCTCCATACCCTTGATCATTTTAGTCGCTCTCTGGACACTTTCCAGCTTGTCAACATTCAATTGCGGTGCTCAGATTTGGACACAGTGTGACTCCAGGTGTGGTCTGACTAAGGCAGAATAGAGGGATAGCATGACTTCCCTGGATCTAGATGCTATACTCCTATTTATGCAGGCCAAAATCCCATTGGCGTTTTTCGCCGCCGCATCACATTGTAGGCTCATGTTTAACTTGTTGTCCATGAGGACTCCAAGATCTTTTTCACACGTACTGCTGTCGAGCCAGGCATCCCCCATTCGGTATCTTTGCATTTCATTTTTTCTGCCTAAGTGAAGTATCTTGCACTTGTCCCTGTTGAACTTCATTTTGTTAGTTTTGGCCTATCTCTCTAATCTGTCAAGATTGTTTTGAATTCTGCTCCTCTGGAGTGTTAGCTATCCCTCCCAGTTTGGTGTCGTCTGCAAACTTGATGATTGTGCCTTCTAAACCTTCGTCTAAGCCAGTAATAAAGATGTTGAACAGAACCGGGCGTAGGGCGGAACCCTGCGGCACTCCATCCATCACTTCTTTCCAAGAGGAAGACGACGCATTGGTGAGCACCCTTTGGGTTCGTTCGCTTAACCAATTACAGATCCACCTAGTCCGCATTTGACTGGCTTGTTTCCCAGAAGGTCATGGGGGACCTTGTCGAAGGCCTTACTGAAATCCAGATAGGCTATATCCACAGTGTTCCCCGCAACTACCCAGCTTGTAACTCTATCGAAAAAAGAGATCAGATTAGTCTGGCATGATTTTTTTTTTTTTTTGGTAAATCCATGTTGACTATTAGCAATGACCGCATTTGTTTCTAAGTGTTTGTAGACCACTTCCTTAATTATCTTTTCCAGAATCTTGCCTGGTATTGACATGAGGTAATTGTTTGGGTCATTCTTGTTTCCCTTCTTGAAGATAGGGACCACATTTGCCCTCCTCCAATCTGCTGGGACTTCTCCCGTTCTCCAAGAACTCTAAAAAATGATTGCCAGTGGTTCTGAAATAACTTCCGCTAGTTCCTTCAATACTCTTTGGTGTAGTTGATCTGGCCCTGGAGACTTGAATTCATTTAGAGCGGCCAGGTGTTCCTGGACAACTTGTTTGCCTATTTGGGGTTGGATTTCCCCCAATCTTTCATCCATTCCATGCTGCTGAGGTTGAGGCTGGCTTTTTTTTGTGAGAAGACTGAGGCAAAGAAGGCATTAAATAGTTCTGCCTTTTCCCTATCCCCTGTCACCATCAGCCCATCTTTTCCTCGCAGAGGCCCTATCGCCTCCTTGTTCTTCCTTTTCCTACCGACGTAAGCAAAGAAGCCCTTTTTATTGTTTTTAATGTCTCTGGCAAGCCTGAGCTCATTTTGCACTTTAGCCTTGCGAACCTTTTCCCTACAGGAGTTGTCTATTCATTTGAATTCTTCTTTGGTGATTTCTCCCTTTGTCTTCCCTTCTAAGCATGCCTTGAAAGTTCAGGCTTTCTTAATAACTCAGAATTTGAGCCCTCTGCAAACATTCTGGGAAATTCTTCACAGCATCCTTGTATATATTTTTATCAAATAAGGTCTACTCACTCTTGAATTCCAATCTGCCAATAAAGTTCTTGGGTGACCGGAGCCCAATAAATCTCTCCAGAATAAAGACGAGTATCCACACCTCCAAACACGACCTCACCACCATACTGTGAGTTTGGTTGGCTGCAAATGCAAAAAGGAAGTTAAACATTCATAGTTTACCCATTGTTCAAGAATCTCAGAAATAAAGCACATAGTACAAGCAACCCCCAAATTACAAATTTACAAATGACTCATAGTTAAGAACGAGAATGAGACAACAGATAGTGCGGGAAATCTACCCCTAAGAAGTGAAATTCACTCTGGAAGCGTTATCATGGGGGAAAGATGTTTCCACTGAAGCTTTATTTTATTTACATCACTTTTACCCCACCTTTCTCTCCGTTTTCTACAACAAGCCAAATTTTTGAAAATCCAATTATCACAGGGACAGAAAGTGAGGTGAGGTTTTCTGAACAGGAGCATAGACAGCAAAACAGACACCACAGGGGTGTTAACCCTTCCCTATGCTATCCAAATTACACACACACACACATTTGGCTGGAGCTACACTTAAAATGTACTTGTTCCTACTTATGTATAAATTCAATTTAAGAACAAACGTACAGAACCTATCTTGTTAGTAACTTGGGGACTGCCTGTATGAAGGAGTCGTGTGGGTGTGGGTGTGTGGGGAGGTGTGTAATTGTAAACAGAAGCCCCTTCTACACTGCCATATAAAATCCAGATTATCTGCATTGAAGTGGATTATATGGCAATTTAGTCTCATATAATCCAGTTCAAAGCAGATAATGTAGACTAAGCGATTTGATAATCTGGATTATATGGCAGTGTAGAAGGGGTTTAAGGCCCCATCTACACTGCCATATAATACAGTTTCTGATCCCAAATTATCTGCTTTGAACTGGATTATGAGGCGGTGTATACACATATAATGTAGTTCAAAGCAGATAATTTGGGATCAGATGCTGGATTATATGGCAGTGTAGATGGGGCCTTAGGTCCCTTCTACACTGCCATATAACCCAGATTATCAAATCAGTTAGTCTACATTATCTGCTTTGAACTGGATTATATGAGTCTAAACTGCCATATAATCAGTGTAGATATGGCCTAGGCCACTTTTAAGAAATTTAAGAATACCTGAGTAGAATAGGCAGTCATTTCTAAATTCAGCTGGCCTTCCAAAGAGCAGGCATTCCACAACCAGAGTGCAACAGCAGAGATGATCTTCCTCCAGACCCTTCATATTATATTCTTCTCACTGGGGCACAGAGGTCAATGTTTATAGGGGGAGGCTTCTTCAGGTGTTGAAATTCCAAGGCTTTTAGGTCTACATATTATTAGGTCTACATATTATTACCAGCAGCCCGGATTCAGAACAGAATAATATTGGCAGTCAGTACAATTCCCTTATGAGCAGTGCTATTATTTTTATGTCATTTGAGTCAGAAAACTAGTTGCTGTGGCACCTCAATTGTGCAATGACCTCCCCTTAACAATAACTTTCAAGATGTCTTCAAAGGCAGCCCTTCATAAATTATATTATAGTTATCTAAGTGAGAAGTTTCCAGCACATGACTATGGTTTAGTTACCCCAGTCCAAGAAAAGCTGTAGATGGCAGACCAGTCAAACATTGCCCTAGGCTGACCAAGACACTAAGTTCACCTGAGTCCCAGTGACAGAGATGGATTCAGAAGTACTTCCAAGTTGTGCACCTGCTCCCTTATAGCAAGTAAAATCCCATTCAGAACAGCCAACATCTGGACCAGAAACCACTAATCAAGAGAGAAAGATCTATATATCTTCTCTTTCCTGGCACCCATCCAGCCCATGACAGTGTTCAAGCACTGATCCAGTACCTGCAGAACCCCAAATGATTCCAATGATGAGGAGATGTAGAACTATGTGTCATCAGCTTGGTGATGACACTCAACTCCTAATGAGTTCACACAGTAGCTTCATAGAGACATTATACAGCACAGGGTTTAATACCTTGGGAAAGACAGCTTGTGCTCCTTACCGACTCAGGTAGAAGCTAAAGACGGACTGTGATAGCAAGTTTTCCTGCAGCATCCTTTCTAATGCTGTAGTAGCACCACCAACTGCCAGAGAGGGGTAGGCCATGCCCAGAATACCATCAAACTCCGCATAAATGAAGTTGGCACCAGGTTCGTTTTTACTCAGACCAAACTCTTGGTTAGTGACGACAATGTTCTGCAGCTAAGGAGATGGAAAGAAAATGTCAGGAAGAGTCAAAAGATTAAAATATCTCCAGATTCTGCAAGCAAACTTTGCCATGCTAATGGGAGGTATTCTGCAAAATTTTATTCCAAATGAGTTTTCTAAGGTGTATTTTCAACTGGTGTCAATCATCATTATGATCTGCTTGTGAGCTTCCAGAAATACCTTGACGGTTATTGTTGGAGACAGGTTGAGCATGAAGAATTGAGACACAGTATTTTGGCCAAATTCTTCTCCTAATATTGTATATCTGATAATTGATATGCAGTGCAATTTAGTATCTGGCAGTATATGAGGACTAGCACTTGATACATAGCATATACTGATTGCAATTTTGTAATTATTGTAATTATTGTTTTGTGCTGTTCCAGAAACTAAGACACAGACCAATGGATTCAAAATACAGGAAAAGAGGATTCACTTAAACATCAGGATGGTAAGCAAATGCTTTGATTGTATGTTCCTCCTGTATGGCAGGGGCTTGGACTCGATGGCCCTTGTGGTTTCTTCTGACTCTATGATTCTGTAATATCTGACAGCTAATAAGTAATGAAAATGTATATTTGATGCCTGGGAAATCTATCAAGAAATGCCAGCTTGTCAGTCCCACAATTCAGACAAAAAAAATGAGTGTGGAATTTCATATTCAAAAATTGAGTTTAAATTTGAGAAAAATTGGTAGCTTTCATATACAGTAGAGTCTCACTAATCCAAGCTAAACGGGCCGGCAGAAGCTTGGATAAGCGAATAACTTGGATAATAAGGAGGGATTAAGGAAAAGCCTATTAAACATCAAATTAGGTTATGATTTCACAAATTAAGCACCAAAACGTCATGTTATACAACAAATTTGACAGAAAAAGTAGTTCAATAGGCAGTAATGTTATGTTGTAATTACTGTATTTACGAATTTAGCACCAAAATATCACGATATATTGAAAACATTGACTACAAAAATGGCTTGGATTATCCAGAGGCTTGGATAAGCGAGGCTTGGATTAGTGAGACTCTACTGTATTTGTGAACATTTGCTCCAGCTCTATGCTAGACAGATAGGCTTTTGATGAACAACCTTGGGGCCCACAGTCATATAACCGAGAATATCAAGGCAGAAAATCCCACAATTGGTTTGAACATCTGAGTCCACACTGCCATATATTCCAGTTCAAAGCAAATAATGTGGGATTTTATTCAGCTCTGTGGAAGGAGCCTTGGCCTCTAGTTTGTAAGGCTATATCTTACATGTTAACTGGGACAAATAACACTGGAATTCAGGGTCAGATTTCATACTATGCTAAAGCAGGCAACATGCAGCTAAAGATCACTTGTTTATTATTCTAAAATAAGCATGTGCAGTTCTGACTTGGAGAAAGTTCAAATCTCCCACAGCCATATGTACTGATCCAGTCAGTCTAAACAGTGGCCATGTATGTTTATTTTAGCATTTAAAAAGTGATCTTTAACTTTATACTGTATTTACAGTTCAGTCTTAGATCGTAAAACCCTTGGCACTCTGCAACCAAAGGGTGTCCATTAACAAAAAGATAACACGAGAACTGTATGCTAGCATTCGGAAAAGGAACCATAGGAGCACTTACTGTCAAAGTGTCATAGCCAAAAAATCCTGCAAGGTTTCCACTGCCATACTGCAGAAAGAAGGTCTGCCCATTGGTGGAATAGGTAGAAGACTGGCTGGGGTTGAACCTGGCATGCCTAGCTAGTGGAGAAACATAGTAAAATTTATTTATTATAATTTTTGTCCTACCTTTCCAAAAGGTTCAAAACAAATAATCATTTGAGACCACAAGCTGCAAGCATTTCATAAAACAGAATAAAAAATGTGCCACATTATCCTTCCATGTTGTCCAGTCTTTGCCAGCATAATCTAAACCATTTTAAAGACAAACCAGATGCATTCAATGCATTTTCCTCAGTGGGCAAAGACCATATACCCGAAGCATATTTCCCTCTCGGATGCTAGTTTATGACAGAGATCATACTTAATACGAGCAGAGAGGTGTGTTTCCAGAATCTTGTACTGTTTTTATTAGACTTTTATATTCATTGTATGTACTGTCTACAAAAGAGAGATTGCAGAATACAGGATATGTAAGTTTTTGCCAGCACTATTCTCCCAATTAAAGCTACTCTGTTAATCAGTGTCGCATCTCAGTTTCAAAGGTCTCCAAGATCAAAGGCCCTGCTTGCAAGCAACTGGGAGAATGGCTGGTTCTAGATGGAGTCAGATGTGAATTTGCCTGGCCTTCCTTACCAGCACTGATATATATTATTTGCATCATTACCAATAGTATGCCTAATACACACATGCTTAATTAAAAATTGCTGACTTTTTATGATTGTTTTGACTTGTGGCAATTTATTTTGGTGAATTTGTCTACATGCCTCAGTTGATGGCTAAGCTAAAATTTGTTCTCATGGAAATCACTGTTGGGGAGACAGGGTTGGAACTACTGACCTTATCATATCTCTGGCAGCCAGCTATGGTAGTGCTCTGCTTCACTGCAAGGCATGGGGAATCGGGTGCCCCACTCCCCACATCACCCAGATCCAAGGGAGGGCGATTACACAGGAAAGTTTAAGGGTGCATGGTGTGCATGACTTCTCTTATAGACTGTATGGCCAGCTCTGCCCTCCTTCACCCAAGAAGCCAGCATGGCATTGTGAGATAGTGACCTGGGCTAAAATTGATACATGCCCAATGTGATGAGGTCGAAAGTAAAGCAATCAGGAAATAACTGTTCTCCATCCCACTATTCCAACAAAACTATCTTGATACACTTAATAATGTTGCTAAATGCCACCATTTACTTGTATTGTCATTAATTCTAGCCATTTGTCAGCAGATTATTAAACATGCAGCAGAAGATGGTGATGCAATTTACAAGTATATGCTCAGATTAAGCTTGGGAGAAGTGCAGGTTTATAATGCTATTATACATGAGGCACAGTTAGTTCTGAACTATTTGCAACTAATCAGAAGATGACCTCCAGTTTATAGCCTTAGTAACCAGTACACTTACATTGATAGCTGAGAGAACTAGTGTCCCTGAGCAATGGAAATTCAATAAAGTGCAACAATTATTCCTAACAAAGCAACATCAGTACCGAAATGTCACTTGTATTCTTAGCATGTCTGTCCCTGGCAAGCCATAATGCATCAGCTGTAATACTTTCACAGCTTTTCCCATACAGACAGAGAAGATTGTTAGCTGATGTTGGTAGATGGAGATGTCTTATTGTGCAAAACACCTGCTCTATATTGTACACCACTTGTATCATTTTCTGTTTCTTTACACACTTCCTGTTCAATAAGATCACAGAGACCAAAGATTGCATCTAGAAGTTCCTGTATATGGTAAATATTCCCAAAAGACTCATGTTTAACTTCATGACTGATTTTTTAAAAAGTCAATGTTACTGAAGCAAGAATTTTCTGGACCTGCATTTCTACATCAGGCTTCATTGTAGCTGCAGTTAGATCAAGCTGTATAAAAAGTTGAGATCTGGTTACTTACTGCATGCCTCAGTATTGCAATAGATGGAAGGAACCCAGAGATTGGAAGAACCAGTGTCGAACAGCACCAGGAAGTTCTGAGCTGGAGTTCCAATGCCAATTTGTCCATAGTACGATGCCTAGAAGAAGAGAAAAACCACAGTGTGAATTCCAAAAAGGTACTTGCATGAATTTAGCACTTCAGCATTACATGAGAAAGCTGCAGTCTTGAGTCATTAAAAATCATAAAAAGTGCTTGTTGTCACTCTTGCCTCTCATCTTTTCAAAAGTCCAGATTTTTTTTTACTTGGGGCAGAGGAAGCAGAGATAACATGATGACAAAAGTTACACCCAAGATCCAATAGGGTATCAGGAGTTGGAGGGTATAGAACTACCCCTAGAGCAGCGGGTACAATTATCTTTAAGAAATTGTGTAATATCCTCAGGGGATTGATGAAATTGGTAGCTCCCCCTTCCATTCCAATGAAGAAACACATACAATTGAGCCACTACAGAATTATAGAACTATTATTCTACAGTAATTGACATGATTTCATCCTGTGGTTTATAGTTTGGTGAAGTTGTGGAGCACTTTGGATAAGAATGCTAAGCACCCTTACCTAAACTGAAAGTCCCAAAATGGCAACTAAAGGTGGAATACTAGCTGTTGTGACTCAGCTGGAGTCTCAGAGTGATTCTGATGGGGATTGTGGGATTCGGGTTCCAGATGTATAAGATGATGGGATTCAGGTTCAAGATGACTCTGATGGGAATTATGGGATTCAGGTTCAGAGTGTCTCTGCTTTGAGAGATGAGGAGCAGGGAGGCATTCCCATGGCAGGGAATGGTGTTGACAATACTGAAGTTGATACCAAAGCTAGCCAGGTGAAAGGGGAGGATAGCTCCCAGTTAGATAGCATGCAGACAGAGCCTGCTAACGAGCTGCCTGGCCTTGACGAAACGGCATCTCTGGATCGAGCTGGCCGTTTGGAATTTCGGGTTCGCAGGAGTGTCAGAATAGCAAACAAGAAAGAGGTCAGAGACCAAAGAAATGTGTTCATGCTATGCAGGGAATATTAAAGGGTGTGCTGAGAGAGAAATCTTTGTCAAAAGCAATGTCTCATTTGAGTTAGAAGCAGCTCTTGATTTATTTATTTATTTATTTATTTATTTCCATCATTTATATGCCGCCCTTCTCACCCGAAGGGACTCAGGGCGGCTCACAATACAGTAGAAAAATAAAACATAGCAATATAAAACAATCAATTTAAAACAATCCCATAAATACATTTAAAACAGTATAATAAAATACTTAATCCATTCGTCCACATAAACCTTGCACGTAAACCTTAGTCCGGACCGAGTTAAAGCCATCATAATTCATTCTTGGATTATCCTGCAGCTTTGTGTATTCAAGTTCATGGGACTATGTCATGTATTAAGGGAACCTTGTTTTATGCCTAAGGATTTCTTCGATTATTCTTTATAGCCTTGGTTTTGCAACAATCTTTTGGATCTTTACTTTTGCTTTTTAAGGACTATTTATTTCCTATTTCCTAATAAACTACAAAAGACTTCAATCTGTGTACAGCCTGGTGTGTTCAGCAAGGTGAAACTAACCTGCGGTGCAACACTAACATTATAACTCTGTAGTGTAAATGGGCCAGATCACACTCACAGTTCTCTCCTTCCTATTCAAATAATATGCTTTGACTGATCTCATGGTAGATGAGTCCTCCCAATCCCTCTGATGTTCCCCTGTGTCACAGTTTCTGGGTTGGGACTCCAAACGGGGAAGCTGGAACTGTCCCCACTGTCCCCGGGTGCGCACCTGTCTCCCTGACTTTGCTTCTGTCCCTCAGGCCTCTTCTCCCAATGTATGCCTCTATTAACCTCCTGTCCCCACACCTCTCCCAGCCATAGGCCTGTCTGTCTGTCTGCCTTCCTTTAAAATCTCAAAAGTAAAAAGTGGTCATGAGTGAAGTAATCTTCATAATCTCTGTACCAACTAGGTAACAGAAAGACATATTTCTGTTTCTGTGGAACTGTGCAAATCTGACATTTAAATTTTAAAAAGAAGGAAACAATAATGTGAAAGTGGAAAACATGAAAGAACCAACCTGGATACAGAATATTATTTGAGAACATAGAAATTCTAGACCACTCTGACAACCATCATGTCAGACTATACAAAGAAGTCATTGAAATCCACAAGCACGTGGACTGGACAATTTCAAAAGAAAGGAGGAAACCATGAAACAAACAAAATCTGGATACTAATATTAAAAAATACCAGAATCAAGACAGTAAATAAAGAACACCACTCAGAAACAGAAAAATTCCAGACAGCAAACAATCAAGTGCCTGTTAACACCTCCCAAACAGATGATGCCTCCTGGCAACAAAGCCCAGACTACCTCTATGCAGATATGCTCACTGATTGAGTTACTACTCAGTGCTATTCAAGCTCGCTAATTGCAACATTCACAACTGCTGCAACAGACAAGGGTTCTTTCTCCCACCCTGGACATGCCACAGAGAGAGATATATATACACTCCACTTGCTTTATTACCAATAGAACCTCTGAAGATGCCAGCCAGAGATGCAGGTAAAATATCAGGAGAGAATGCTACTGGGACATGGCCATACATCCTGAAAAACTCACAGCAACCCATGAAAGTCTTTGCTGGGAAATCTTATTACAAAGGGAACGTCTTTTTCTGACTGCCTGTGGAAGTGTAAGGCTGGCTGATTCAACATAGGACAGTCAGTCAAGAAGAAAACACCCCCAAAGAGGCACGTAACTGGCACAGATGATGCAATGCATTTGAAGTATGATCATATATCAAAAGCTGTGCCTCTGACACACACCGAGAAATAAAGGACGTGTGAAGACAATTTGGAATCCATCTTACAAAAGCTACCAGATGCATAGCCTTTGCATCCAAGTTCCTATGGGTTGCAGACAAAATGGACAGTGTGATATGTGATCATGCCCATAGGAATTTGTATGCAAAAGGTGTCAAAGACAGGTTATTTTCCTTTGGAACAAGATCCTGAGTGCTCACTGCTGTTTCTGCAGTTGCCACTGCCTTTTATTTGTCTTGAGGGAAGTCGTTAGACTAAAGAAGATGCTGGCAATGTGAGCACCAACAGTTTTGAACTTCTGCAAGAGTCTGAAATTATCATAAACTCTGTACTCTATGTTTTTGTGTGACTCTGCTTTGGTGAGGAAAATAAATCTTTGTTAGACAGAATGTTACAGACATGAATATAAGAAAACTAGGAAAGAAAGAGAGCCTCACATCCATGTATGCCATTGGTTCATAAGCAACATTGTACTCATTGAAGTGGTACTTCCTGGCAGGATCAAGATTGTGATGTTTCAGATAATCTTCCAGCACACCTTTCTCTATCATCGTCTCCCGAATAGACTTGCCTTTTTTCAGAGGGACTCTGCATGGAAATAAAAAGTAGATTGTAGGTTAAAGCGGGGGGGGGGGGGGGGAGGCTGGAGGTCACCCTTTCTATTTAAACATCCCTTGGATAATATTCATCATGGCCAAACAAATGGCCACAAATCAAACTTGATCATGTTTGCTCACATTGCTGCATTGCGACAAAAATCGTTCTTCATATTTGATCAAGGAAGAATTATTGCTTCCCAATTATTTTTTCTTCCCCCTTAGAAATGACACCATATAATAAACCAAGCAATGACATTCCCAGTTTCTTACATTCATTTTTCCCATGATATCACCTTGTTTTTATTATCAAAAATGTAACTCATTGTTTTAGCTTTGCACAGTATTCCTGAATGATCCCTGCATATGCAGACAAATGCATTGCCTTATGTGGAAGAGGGCTTGGCAACACTGTTACTACTGTTGTCCTTCTTGCATAACAGGCCTTTTAATGTAGATTTTAATACTATGTGTCGGCGAAGGACAATTGTGTCATTGGGAATGAATGTTCAAAAATTGCATTTTAATATTATTTGATAAACAAATATTGCACCTTGTTTTTATTTGTTTCATACTGATCCAAAATGAATCCAACATTGGCCAAATTGTTAATAGTGATTTTGCTTATCTGAAAATGAAATAAATTTTGATGGCAGCACCTATAATCTGTAAAATATTGTTTTGTATCAAGTTCCATTCAAATTTATTCAAGGGGCATCTAGACTGATTAAAAATACTGGAAAGTGCCAGATCTATTCCTGTTCTTTCCGATTTTATTTAGGAGATGCATACAAGTTTTGTTTATCCCAGAATATTTTCTGTCAGCTGCTGGTATGATCAGAAACCTTTTACACCAAAATCCCAGATTGGTTTTTTGGTGTAATATACAACTGAAAAGGACAGAGACAAAATCTGAGATTTCTCAGGACCCTTCCACACAGTCATACAACCCAGAATATCAAGGCAGAAAATCCACCATATCTGCTTTGAACTGGGTTATTTGAGTCTGCACTGCCATATATCCCAGTTCAAAGCAGATAATGTGGGATTTTATTCAGCTGTGTGGAAGGGGCCTCAATCAGCTTGGATGTGCCCCAAGTCTAGTATTTAGCCTACTGCCCCTAAAGTCTCCAACTTGCACAAAACATTAGAGATGTTAGCTCAAGTGGAAATTTCAAGTGTGGTCAAATCAGCACATAAATGTAAATATTAGAGCAAAAACACAGACATCTAAAATGCTTATTTGGAAAGAATTCAATGCAGTTGGAGATTGAGTCTCAAACTTCATATCATCCCCTTAAATAACATACCCGGTTGATGACTTTGTGATTAAGACCATTGATTTGCAGACAGACAGATGCACACTTTACATGTTATTTTACTAATAATTATGAATACTCAGCAAGAGCACTTACGTCACTAATCCCTCTGAGAGCTGGAAGCAAGCCAGCATCAACATCAACCACTTCATGATGCCTGGTTTCTTCCACAGACAACACCTAAAGAGTTCCTTGGACCCCAGCAGAAACTGATGATTTGATTCTTCAGCCTTTGCTTTTATACCCTGATATTTGCACTCTTAAAATTAATTAGTTCACATTGCCTATAGTGCCTTCATTCACTATGTAAACACCCTTAAGTGTGTTTAAATATTCTCATTTTATTGACCTTCAATTAAAAGCAATAGTCATGTTTATAAAGAGATTAAGATCCGATAAGGAACAATACATGCACTGATAGGATAAGAAGAAAATTGGGGTTATCAAGAAATGGAATGATATGGTCACTGTTTTCCACCTGTGACAAACATTGTGTGTACTTTCCAAAAAACAGAAGGACCCAATGGGAGAAACTGTGCTGAAACAAAGTTTTCATGTTACCAGTCTCTAGCAGTACAATCTACGTAATGAAATAGATAATATGTTCAAACCAAAATCATAGATTCAACAAAGGCAAATATTCACGTCCTCTTATTGGTAAAAGGAGAAAATATGCTTTTTCCACTGTGAACTGAACCAACCCAGTTAGTACTTGCTAAATGAATGTACAGAATCTTAAGTGACTGTTTACACACCTATTACAGCTACACTTCCATTTACTATTGCTGGAAAGGAAAAAGTCTCCAAAACTAAGCAGATCTTCGGAAACACTGGAAATATGAAATACATTAAAACTATAGGTGTATTTGTTTCAAAATTAATGCTTCCATATCTTCTTCTTCAATCACTCAGTCGTTTCTGACTCTTTGTGACCTCGTGCACCAGTCCACGCCAGAGCTCCCTGTCAGCTGTTGCCTTCCCAGTTCCTTCAAGGATACCATCCATCCATCTTGCCCTTGGTTGGCCTCTCTTCCTTTTGCCTTCCATTTCCCCCAGCATCATGATCTTTTCCAAGCTTTCCTGTCTTCTCATGATGTGGCCAAAATACTTCATATTTGCCTCTAATATCTTTCCCTCCAGTAAGCAGCCGGGCATTATTTCCTGGAGTATGGACTGGTTGGATTTCCTTGCAGTCCAAGGCACTCTCAGAATTTTCCTCCAACACCACAGTTCAAAAGTGTCTATCTTCCTTCGCTCAGCCTTCCTTATGGTCCAGCTCTTTCATCCGTAGGTTACTATGGGAAATACCATTGCTTTAACTATGCGGACTTCGTTGCCAGTGTGATGTCTCTGTTCTTCACTATTTTGTCAAGGTTGGCCATTGCTCTCCTCCCAAGAAGTAGACGTCTTCTGATTTTCTGGCTGCAGTCTGCATCTGCAGTGATCTTCGTGCCTAGAAATATAAAGTCTGTCACTGCCTCCATGTTTTCTCCCTCTATTTGCCAGTTATCAATATGCCAGTTATCATATGCTTCCATATGAAATTTGGAAATTTGGATTGGAAATGAGAGAAGCCTGCCACAAGGATGGGAAAACATCTGTGCATCCCCTGAGCAACGTCCTTGCAGATGGCCAATTCTCTCACACCAGAAGTGACTTGCAGTTTCTCAAGTCGTTCCTGACACGAAAAAAATGATTGGAAAGTTATTATTATGTTTATAATGTTTATTATAATGTTTATTATACCCCATTTTTTCTCTCCACAAAGGAGACCCAAAGGTGCCTATATTAAAAGCATTTCAATACAATTTAAAGTCTACAAAATTTACAAATGTTAAAACAGAATTAAATATCAATGGTATTAAAAATCACAGTTAAAATCCATAAAACTGGTGATGGATTCAAAGCTAAAACCATAGCACCCCCTGACTTGATCTTAAAAACCTTCTTCTTGAAAAGCCTGCCTGATTAAAAAGGCTTTAGCCTGCTGCCAGGAAAACAGCCAGGCCCTCCCCACTGGCCATTCTGGCTTCCCTGGGAAGAAGGGAGCTCCTGAGTCGAGGGGCAGCCACTCAGCGAAAAGACCCTCTCTCTCTTTCCCAACAACCAAGCTTGTGATGGAGATGGGACAGTGAGAAGGGCCTCTCCGGAAGACCTCAGGGCCTGGGCAGGTTCATACAAGGAGATGCAGTCAGCCAAATAGCCTGGACCTGAGCTGTATAGGCCTTTAAAGGTCATAACCAGCACTTTGAATTGTACTTGAAAACAAACTGGCAGCCAGAGGAGCTGATCCTGTAGCCAGCCTGTATCAGTACCAAAACCACACACAGCAAAGGGACAGATAAAAAATTGTCCATCAAAGTGAGCAATGAAAGCTATCGGTCACCAGGAGGATAAACAACTGAAGAAATCTGCAGTAGTTTTTCAAAGAAATAAGGCAAAGACATCTAAGGGCAAATAGGCAGGAAAGTCCTTTAGGGCATTGGAATTTTACCAGGTAACACATCAAACATAGCCACATGTCTGGCCATTAGTTATGTAAAAGAAGAGAAAGACCTAATGGATACAAAATCACACATAGATATTTTGTAATTCAGTTTATGAAATCCCTAAAAGGGGGACCAAAAGTAAGTGAAAATCTCCCTTCCCTCCCTGATCTATTTCAGCACAATTGAAACATATCTGAAAGATATCAAAGGACAATTGGAATACCAAGATAAATCAAGATTGAATTCTCAACAGGTCCTAGAGATCTACATTAAGATTTTAAAAAGAACACTTGGATATTGAATTCAGACATAACACAAGTAATGTTAGTGGTATATAACATTATTTTATAGTGCAACAATAACTATCATGTAGGACAGAAATGCATTTCTGTTTTAACCGTACTGTAAATATTTTAACTTTTATATTTTAATAACTTAATCAGCAACCCATAGTTAGCATCCAATAGTTGCCTTCTAAAGCTTGATTTGGAATCCAAACCAAACAAAGCCCTGGTTAGATCTGCACCCTACTGGGACTCTGTAACCACCTTTCTTGTTTATCTCACCAATTGAAAAGTGTGAACAGTTATGAAAGTTGATTTTGTGACAGACTAAGAAAAAATAGTTCTAAGAAGGAAAGTGGTATTGTTTTGTTGTCTCTTGTCAGAATATGTACCCATAGTTCAAACCATCGGTCCTCAAGTAATTTATTGTTTATCAGAACTCATCATTTTAAGATTCAGAAAGTCGCTGAAGACTAGAATCAGAAAGATTTTGGAAGAATTGTCTGTTCTCTTGTACTGTTTAAACGGCGCCATTTAAAATTATCTGTAAGTGTTCATGCAGAGCCAGCCCTAGGTAATTTTCAAGTGTAGGCGAACAGAATTTTGGCACCCTCCCCCCAAACCAATCACTGAAAAATAAAGCATTGGATAAGTGAAAATGTTGGATAATAAGGAGGGATTAAGTAAAAACCTATTAAACATCAAATTACATTATGAGTTTACAAATTAAGTACCAAAACATCATGTTTTACAACAAATCGACAGAAAAAGCAGGTTGGTGGGAACTGGAGTCCAAAACACCTGGATCACCACTGAAGCTTGGGAAGCACTTGAAGGAAGTGACTCTGCGCCTCTGTTTTAAAGTGAAGGCACCTCAGCACCACTTTTAACTGCCATGGTGGCCCAGCTGCTGCGGAGGCCAGGCCAGGCCGTAGAAGCAGGAAGGCCACGCCTGGGCAGAGGTGCCTCAACGGTGCCCCCTAGGGGATGGTGCTTACACCAACCGCCTACTTCGCCTAATGGTTGAACCTCCTCTGTGTTCATGCAACCTATATTATAAGCAGCAGTTTGGAGCATTCTAACACTAGAATGTATTTCCATGTAGCAATGGATTCCAAGATAATGAATTAAACACAATTTGATGCAGAGTATTTATCCAAGTTAATTAACCTATAATTTCTATACACATTTAATTTAGAAATGGTGACTGAGACTATGTATTATAAGATGCTTCAAGAAAGATGTAACTATGTCTTGTAGTTACATGTCCTAATGCTACTCCTCTGTTGGGCTGTATACCCACAGAACATGGTCATTTCCAAGTTGTGGGAGAATGGGAGAGTGAGCCATGATGCAATCAGTCTTCGAACCTCATCACATTACAGAATGTTAGTGTCCTAGGATGCTTGGAAGATGTTGGGTGGACGGAGCCTACCGGATCCAGTTAGACAATATATAGCTTCTTCCGGCGGGGCTCCATCCTCCCAACATCCTCCAAGTATCCTACAATGCTGCCCAGAGAACATGAGATACTTCCCATGTTCTCACTGAAAATAATAGAGGTAAGCTGGGTGGCAACACTTTTCTCCATGAAATGGGGGAAGCGGCGATACAGGGTGCGGGGTGACAGTTTCCCCTGCTGCCCACCGGAGTCACCACGCTCTTGGCAAATCCCTCTGATATCACCCACAAATTGGACCTCAATGTGATGAGGCCCTTCTTCCTGTAGCTGGGTGTGATGTGAAAAGCAACCACTGGGACCCCAAGATAACAAAAAGTCCCTGAAAGTAACTGCCACCTCATTCCCAGAGGTAAATAATTAACATTTTTCAGACCACACACCTTCACCTTGCACTTTGCTACACCTTTTAGTTACTTCTCTTGCTCCTTGCATTTTCCCATTACTCCCTGCCATGTTTCCATCTCTTCCTTTCCTATTTGCTTTACCATGCTGCTGCCTGTCTACTTGTACTCTGAAGATACTGCAGCTGCACAAAGCCATAGTTGCTGCTTTAAATAGAGGGCAGTAAGCAAGCAGGTGATGGCAGCAGTGTGGCTGCTGCAACACTAGAAGGAAGAAATACGGTGAGATGAGGGCAGAATCAGAGATTAATTTATTGCTTCTTGATCAAGGAAGAATGTCAAGAGAGAGTCCCAGATCTGACATTTTCTTCTGTTCTTGGCTATCAATATTACTATGTAACAAAATTAGAAAAGTTTTCTGTTCCTAGTTTGAAAATGTTATTTCCTGTTTAATTGTGTGGTACGTACTTTGAAAGTAGTTGTTATACTCCAGAAACTTCATTTTTGTGTCTGCCACAAACTATGTTGAATTGGTTGAGGTTATATGATATATTCACTAAAAATGATAGCAAAACGCGCTGCAGGATGTCCTGCAAAAACATTTTTTTTGCAGTTTAATAAACTTTATCCATGTTTTTATGACATAACCAATTAGGAAATGACATTTATAATCCAGGAACAAAAGTCATATTACATACAGCCTCATCAGATGAGCAAAATTGCCAGTCACACAACATTTCCACTACACTTGTAGCACAGCCTTTGCCTTTGTTTGATTCTGATGTGCCTTTGCATGACTCTGATGAAGATTCTGGGTTATATGTGCATAATGATGGGATGCAGGATGAATTTGAGGATGACTCTGATGCTGGGAAATATAGGAGCGTTCCAGCTGTGGGAAATGAAGAGCAGGGAGTTGTTCCCATGGGAATAAATCATGATGTTGTTCCTAACGAAGAATTTCAGGTGCAGGGAATAGAATGGGAGGATAGCGCTTTGCCGCCTGATAATGAGCTCAGTGGGCTTGACTCTGGGGATCTAGATTGGGCTACGAGACTGGAATTTAGAGGGTTGTGGAGAAGCCTTCGCATAGCCAATAAACAAGAGTTCAAAGGGCAAAGGAACGCCTTTATGTCATGCTTTTAAAACAGTCTGTTTGCAAAGAGCTCTCTGTCAATGCAACTCCATCGCTTGATCTAGAAGCAAGTCTGCTTTACTGTGCCAAGTTTGCTTTCCTGTAATATCTTGTGGATATATTCTGTTTGTTGGGACTTTTGGCTTCCATGAAAAGGAACTTGTTTTATGCTCTATGTTTCTATGGACTTATTGCTTACAGCCTTGGTTTTGTACCTATCTTTTGGAACTGAACTTTTTCCCTTTTATAAACTATCTTTTGCATATTCTAAATGAACTACAAAAGAGTACTTCCAGTGTGTGGCTTGGTGTCTTTAGCAAGGTGAAGCTAACCTGAGGTGCGACACACGGAGCCCTCCGGTTCCCATCCCATGACATTGTTCCGGTAGGGCACCATGCCACAAGTGAAATGGAAGCATGGTAAGGGGCTATGAGAACTTCCCATGTTGCATAGGAAACAAGAGGGGGAAGTTGCATGGCGGAAGCTTCCTCTTGTGGGATGGGGTGAGGGGAAAAGAGGGTGATGCGGGGCAGCAGAGGGTGTTAGACTATGACAACGGTTTCTAGTGGGCTATCTGGATTGAATGGCCCTCAGATGGTGGTGAAGGGCTTTCAGATTACTTTAAATGAGATGTATTATGTTCTCAAATGATTGGCTGCCAGCCAGTATTCTGAATCAATGGTAGCTCAGGTATTTGTCCAGCAGCTAGATGTCAAATGCCCTACTTGTGATTTATGCCCATTGTGATGTTTCTGGAAAGGAGAAAAAACAGGTGAGGTTTCCCAGGGGGAGTTCCCAGAGGGAGATATCAGGTGAAGACATCAGTAGATGATTAATCAGAACCCCATTTTCAGGGTCTTGGACTTTTGGATTTGAGTTTACATATAACAGTGGAAGGAGGCAAGATGATTTGGAGAGGAAGGTGAAAATAATGTGGATGGCTCTCTTCCTCACACAATCGGTCTGTGGCAGAACCGAGCTACTCCTCAGAAGTGGAACACATGGATCTTATTAAAAATGCATAATTTTGATACATCAAACAAGTAATTAAAAACAACAATTTCATGCAACCTAATACTAATAGTTGAATTACTGCTTTTGTCCTGTAATGTTGCATCCCACTTCCTTCAAGCTAACAGTCTTTTCTCTGCAAAACAAACTTACGTAATTTAAACTTTCCTCCTTAATCTCTAAAAAACAGATTTTCCTCTTGAGTAGTATCTTGGTATCAGGGAAATAAAAATTGGTGTAGAGAGATAGCTTCGATAGGGCACAGATATCTATATCAAATGCTATAAGAATGGTATATATATGTTAAAAAACAACAACTTAAATGTATATACTCTCATGTAGGTTTTACCGTGTGTATTATGGTATGCTAGTATTATTGAGTATTTTCTTTACAGTCCCAACTGGGTACTATCTAATTATGAAACATATAACACAAATATGGTATATATACAATTATACAACCTTATTGTGTAACATATAAAGTAAAGCATACATCAAACTCAACAGAAAACAGTCCACAACTGTTGTGTGTATATAAACAAAACTATGCAACAACAAGTAATCCCGGGTACACTGCCTCGTTTTGGGAAGTCCTTCTTCAGGTTGTAGATATTTATGTGAGATCTTAAACAGTCTTTTGATGTATGGTAATTTTCTTCTTATCACAGTAAGAAGAAAATTACCATACATCAAAGTATCACAGTAAGAAAAATCACAGTAAGAAGAAAAATACTCAATAATACTAGCATACCATAATACACACGTTAAAACCTACATGAGAGTATATACATTTAAGTTGTTGTTTTTTTAACATATATATATATACCATTCTTATAGCGTAGAGAGATAGCTTGTCTGTTCTTACTGATAACTTTTACCTTCTTGACCACACACTAATTTTACTTGGCCACACATATCTTGGTTTTCATGTGTGAAAAGTTTGAGGGTGGGAATTTGTTGTTGTTTATTTGTTCAGTCACTTCCAACTCTTTGTGACCTCATGGACCAGCCCACACCAGAGCTCCCTATCGGCGGTTGCCACTTCCAGCTCCTTCAAGGTCAAGCCAGTCACTTCAAGGATATCACCCTTTCATCCATCTTGCCCTTGGTCAGCCCTTTTACCCTTTTCCTTCCATTTTCCCCAGCATCATGATCTTCTCCAAGCTTTACTGTCTTCTCATTATGTGGACAAAGTACTTCATCTTTGCCTCTAATATCCTTCCGGGAGCGGCTTGAGCGGCCGCTGTTAGCCCCAGCTCCTGCCAACCTAGCAGTTCGAAAACATGCCAATGTGAGTAGATCAATAGGTACCGCTCCAGCGGGAAGGTAATGGCGCTCCATGCAGTCATGCCGGCCACATGACCTTGAAGGTGTCTATGGACAACACCAGCTCTTTGGCTTAGAAATGGAGATGAGCACCAACCCCCAGAGTCAGACATGACTGGACTTAACATCAGGGGAAACCTTTACCTTTACCTTATCCTTCCCTCCAGTGGGGGGAGGGGCACTTTTTAAACTGATATCAGAAACAATGAGTTGAGATGTTTCTCATCTCACAGTTCTTTCTTTATCATTTATAACAACAAAAGCCAAAGCAAATGCATCTTTGAGAAAGATTACACTTCCAAGTGTAGAAAACAATTCCATCAACAATAATGGATCACTTTGAGTATATAAAACTCATGCTTTCTTTATGCCTCATAACAGAAGGCCACTGTTATCAAGAACAAAAGGAATTTTACAGTATTCGTACAAGCTCTATTGAAATACAGGGTGAAAATTCAGCTGAGCAAGTTTCAAAGTGTGCATTAGAGAATTCAGTTAAGAAAGAAAGTAATACAATACGTGTACCCTGGCTACATAAGCAAAGGAAGGCAGTGGAACATCATAATAGTGGTGTCATATTCTGAATCTTATAAGCAATTCTATACATAATGTGAGCAGAAAAATTTAAAAGGAATATAAGCCCCATAAGTACACCACAAGGTGGGATAATCACATTATGTCCCCAGAAGAAAATAAACTAAGCCAAAACATTCAGTGCAACACAGAAGACAAAAGCCCTATTATTAATATACTTAGCAGCCCCATATGTTGCAGTTTCACTAGCTGCTTTCCCTACACTCATGCAAACATAGGTGTTGTTGTCTTATGCTAGGCCAAGTCCAGCATTCTCCTTTGAAGAACAAATGCTCCTGCATGTCTGTCTAGAAAAAGCAGAAGTGTACAAATCTCCCATCATTCAGATGATTTAGCCTGCTTGTCTGTATGTCCTGGAATACTCGTCATTCACTGGGTTTAGTCTTCTGGTGGCATACATGATAACATAGGTCCTCCCCCTTGTCGATGGGAGCCCTTCAATAATGCTTGGAAAGTACCTTTTTGGCAAACAATGTGCCATTTCTGCCTGTCCCTAGGTCTTGCATTTTTCAACAATTCATTTCCTTCCTCCACACCTTCCCAAATCTTTGGCAATATCACACATTTGGATCCTGAGACGAAAAGGATACTGTTTTGATTCTTCCATAATGCTAAATACACTGTTTCGTATTTAATTCATTTTCATTTAAGCCTATTTGATTGGATAGATAGGTATCATGTCTTTTCGAGCTAAAGAGCCCATTGGACGACTGGGACAGAAGGTGCATCTTGAGAAGCCTTCCTATATCTAAAGTAATAATATACTTGAAGAAAGGGCATTTGATCCTCACATCTCATTATATAAACACCACAATAATTGTATGTTTTATTTTATATAGGATGAGCTACTTAATTTAGAAGTAACAGAAAGGCACACTCTTCAATTGTCCTGATTTTACAGTTGCTGAAAACTGATTCAAAAGGAAATCCCCATAGGTTAAGGCAAAAGCAAACTGGTGCAGTCTTTCATAGAATAAAAGCTGGATGTCTCCATTGACATTTAGGAAGGGTTATACATGAGCCCCTGGTGGCGCAGTGGATTAAACCACTGAGCTGCTGAACTTGCTGACCAGAAGGTCGGCGGTTAGAATCTGGGGAGTGGGTGAGCTCCCGCTGTTAGCCCCAGCTTCTGCCAACCTAGCAGTTTGAAAACATGCAAATGTAAGGAGATCGATATGTACTGCTCTGGCGGGAAGGTAACTGCAATCCATGCAGTCATGCCGGCCACATGATTTTGGAGATGTCTAGGGACAACGCCGGCTCCAACCTCCAAAGCACCAACCCCCAGAGCCAGACACGACTAGACTTAATGTCAAGGGGAAACCTTTACCTTTACCTAGACAGAGTATATTTCAGAGCTTGGAAATTTCTTCTTTGTGTATATTACAACTCCCAGTATATTGCTCCAGAGCAGCCAGTAGGAGCCTGGGAGATATAGTTCAAAAAGTAACTCATCTCAGTTTCATCTTACTGTTAGATTCGTGTTCATTGACTATGGGTTTTTGACAAACATATTGATGCCTTTACACTTTAGTCAATGAGGGTGAAGAAACGACTCAACCTGAATCTTATCAATTGATCTGAGTGACTGAATATTAAGTCTTATTTCCATTATGTTCTTTTGGTTTGAGATCTTATATTTACCCCTTCTGGTTTTAGGAAATAATAGCCCAGTTTGAAATGGAATTGCTTCTATGGAAATGAACACAATCAGCTATAATTTCCGCAAGAGGTTTATTCTTCATTAACAGACTGATAAGAAGATATCTTAGTAGACCAGAGCAAAGATTCATCTCATTTAGCCTGTTATCTGTGAGATGCTTCTAAAAAGCTCAAATGTTTGGCATCTTGTTGCCCTGATATGTGACAATTTGGCTTTTGAAAAAGGAACCCCACTTTAACTATCTTAATTCATAATAATTACTAGATAAGTCTTTGTTAATATATCTATTCTTCTATAAAATTCATTTGTGCTAGCAGTTATCATCAGATATAGGCAGTCCCTCAGTTACAAATAAGATAGATTATGTAGATTTTCCCCCTTGAGTTAAATTTGTATGTAAGTCAGAATAGGTACATTTTAAAGGGTAACTCCAGCCAAAAATATAGATTTTTTAAAGCTTTGGATAGCATAGGAAAGGGTTACCACTCCTGTGGTGTTTGTTTTGTTGACTGTGTCCCTGCTCAGAATATTTCGCCTCACTTTCTGTCCCTGTGAGAATTGGATTTTGAAAGAAATGGCTTGTGAAGGAAACAAGAATAAAGCTTCAGTGGAGACATATTTTCCCCATGATAACTCTTTCAGGTGTGAATTTTTCTTCTGAGAGGTAGATTTCTCTCACTTCCTGCTGTTTCACCCCCATTCTTAACTATGAGTCATTTGGAAATGGGATGTTTATAACTCGGGGACTGCCTGTATTGTGATACTGAATTCCAAATTATTGTGTGTTGTGTGAGTACTTTTTTGTATGTCTTCAACCTGTTGCCAATTTCACTGAATAATCTCAATTTCTGATATTTTGAGATAATGATCACCACTGTGCTTAATGATTTATATTCTGGCTGGTCTTCTGTTTCCTTTCGCTAGACTACATTTATAAAATGATAGCTGTTATCTGAGCTCATAGTCCTAAACAGATAAAGCAGCATAACTAATAAGCAAATGAATATGTTTGCTATCAGTATGTTTTTATACATGTTTAGTATGCCCTGTCTTTAAGTTTATCTCAGCAACTCTAATAATTCAAAATATGAAAATTTTTCTCTTTTTTAAAAAGGGGAAATAGCATTTTACTCCAGGAAAGAAATTTGGGTTAATTGTAGTTAAGATCAATACTCCTGACTTCAAAAGAGGACTCTTCAGATTTAATCACAGATTCAATTGTCAATGCTTAAGACTTGAGCAGTCACTGAACAAACGAATTGAAAGAAATTGTATTGTCAAGTCACTTCCTAAAATCAGCCTCTGGTTTCCCCACAAACCATGTCAAGCAGAATAAGAAATAGTTTGGCATAGTAGAATTTATTTCTTGGTTGCGACTGTCAGGAGAACTAATTTTATATAAGCTGTAGCAGATTGATTACAGAACGTGAAGATTGCTGCAATTTCTGTTCCAAATAATTTAGAATCAATCTTGTAAGTGTCCAAGAAGGTAGCAGAATTATTAGTCTAGGCATGTATGCAGCTCTCTTCTTTTTCCTTTTAAGCTGATGGTGCAAAGCCCACCCTGTTGTTGGCCATATCGTAGACGGAATAATACTCCTTGAGGAAGACGTCACCAAAGATCCATAATGGCTCTCCAGTTGGGGAAGGCAAGTATGTGGCCTCAATCTGAACTGTACAATAGCCATTGTTCTGTGAAACAAAAGCCAAAAGAAAAGTTATGCTTCTGCCAGGGGAGTAAAACAAAACATTTTAAGAAAGTCTAGAATAAGGACTTGTTTGCACGATTTTGTGTGATCCTCCTTCATCTTACAGTCTTTCAAGAGAACTGCCAAAAGAGGCAGGGATTTCTATTTGTATCAGTCCAACCGAATGCCATCCTGAATACATAAATTTGCTAGATCATTGATGATGCTCCTTCTAGTGTGACGTATGATTTGGATCATCTTGTGTCTGTTAGAAGCAATAATAGGACTCTTCTCTCTGTTAATCCTGCTTTCATAGAATTTACTGCTTGATTCTGACAATAACAATTACAGAAGATCTGTTTTGAGATCTGTTCTAATGTAGAGAAGTATTAAAATGCCATTGACAATTTCATTCATGCCTAAAAGAGGACCATTAGGAAAGAGAAAACAGGATAGGTCCAGGGACTGTTAAAATAGCCAAGCCCAGTTGTCAAGATGTGTAATGAAATTGGCACCTTCTAAGAGCTCAACACTGGCTTTTCGGCTTAGAAATGGAGATGTGCACCAACCCCCAGAGTCGGACATGACTAGACAACATCAGGGGAAAACCTTTACCTTTTAAGAGCTCAATTGCTCTTTCCGACTAAAGTGAAGCCACTGAATTAATCAATCATATTTTCACTTCCTAAATTAACAGTTTCTAATATCACTAGCTGGAACCAAAAAAATGGATTGAACCTCAAATACTATAAACCAGGTTTGGAAATGTGAATAGCCAGGTTCAAGCTATGTGAATTAAGTTATGAACTCTTATATACTCACATTGGCAATGTAGGCAGAAGGTGGTAGTGGGAACTGGGATCCATTAATAATAAAGGTGAAGGTGGGCATGTTCTGGACATTGTTGCAGTTCACCTCATACTGTGAAAGCACAAATATTAACAGGATTATAACAAATGCAACTTCTCCACCCACTCCATCCCACTTCCTGTATTGAAAATGTCTAGATAAAGTAGCCCCCTGAAACATGCCAGACTATCATAGACACCAAATCTATGTCTGCATAGCCTTTTTCGGTTAGTTCAATCTCACAGAAGACATTTCATGGATGTAGCAGATAATCTAGAGTCGTGGAATTTCCATATCAGGAAATCCACTCCTGGAATATAGAAAATCCCCTCATGTTGATGATTAAGATATATGCTGTCCATGGAGGCCCTAGATATCACTTTGGCAATTTGGCTTCATTTGCTGTTGCTGTGTACCTTCGAGATGTGTATTTTCAGAGTCATAGTCCAACATTCAATCACTAGACCATGTTGTCTCTCTGATTGGTTGATTAGACCTGTCTTAATTGTGATTTTGACATCACTATGTTCTGGTAGCATACAGCAATATACCTATTTATCTTGATGCACAAATGCTTTCCAAAGTTAACTAATCCACTTACCTCACCATTATATTCTTGGCCTCCCACAGCTTGTAGGAAAGTACTCATGTACTGTTGTGGCACTGCCAGCAGATACGTCCCAGTATCCACAACTGCCTGACAGCCTTGGCTACACAAGCCAGTAGCCTGGTTGCCAATTAGAAATCTATATTAAAAATGTACATTATTAAGTTAATGAATGACTTTTAGAAGCTTACAGAGGTGTAATATAGGTGTAAATTGGGGTAAAATGCATGCTCTCTTTATGGAAAGTGAAAACTAGTACAGCAATGCTTTGATTAAAATGGAAAATGTCAATCTGGCCTTGGTGTAAAAGAGTGATGTATATCACTTACTCCTCAATTCCAATTTGCCAGTAAGCCTCACGGGTGACAGGCGCCCAGGTAATTTCCCCAGAGAACATCTGGGTGTCAATACCTCCCAAGATCAATTCTCCTCCATACTGAGCAGTTGGTTGTCTGGGAAAGTAAAATGTTTGAATATAGTCAAAATTTCACTATATTTATTAACCTGGCAGAAGTCTACATATTCAAAATAAATGGACATAGAGGGGAACAAGCCAAGTATGAAAGGGGAAAGCAGGAGGCATTTCACACTATATAATTACAACACTATGAATTCACTTTAACTGTCATAACAACATTCTACAGACTCCTGGGATGTATAGTTCAGCGAGGCATTAGAGCTCTTTGACTGGGAATTCTAAATACCCTCTCTAAAAGGAAAATTCCAGAATTCCATAGGAAATTAGAAAAACGAGGGAAATCATAGATCAATATGGGACAGAGTATTTCAGACTTGCTAACTCAAAACAGACACCATATTCTGATCTGACACTCACAAGTAGCATCTAAACATGTATTATGCCAACCATTTATTATTTCAATTTTGAAGTGACCAGAAAAGAGTGTTTAAAAGGAGTTCACAGCACTTATAACTATGTATAAGGATGAAACATTGTGGTACGAATGGTAATTTATTGGATCTATCTTTATTCCTCTATATGCAAATATGTATCTATGGAACCAAACAAAAGTTGTCAGATTTTGGATCTTACCGAGAGAAATAGAAGCTGAAGATGGGTTCAGAGAGCTGGCCTTGCCTCAGCATCTGCTGCATAATAGTGTAACCCCCTACATGGCCTACAGCTGCAGAAGGATAAGACATCCCCAAAATACCATCAAAACTGGCATAATAGAAAGGACTGGAAGGTTCATTCTGACTGAGGCCAATTTCCTGGTTGCGTACAACAATGTTCTGGACCTGGGGAAAAGGAACAGATATACAGTAGAGTCTCACTTATCCAACACTCGCTTATCCAATGTTCTGGATTATCCAATACATTTTTGTAGTCAATGTTTACAATATATCTTGATATTTTGGTGCTAAATTCGTAAATACAGTGATTACTACATAGCATTACTGCATATTGAACTACTTTTTCTGTCAAATTTGTTGTATAGCATGATGTTTTGGTGCTTAATTTATAAAATCGTAACCTAATTTGATGTTCAATAGGCTTTTCCTTAATCTCTCCTTATTATTCAACATATTTGCTTATCCAACGTTCTGCCGGCCCGTTTATGTTGGATAAGTGAGACTCTACTGTATTTCACTTTTGCAAACTGAGTCATAATCAAATATCTCAACTATCACTGGTAAGGACATGTAAGTGTAAGTGTAAGAATAATGTTGAATTAAAAAAAACTTGTAACACCTTGCTGACCATGTTGAATATAATGTGCATCAAAGAAACATACCTACTCAATTAGAAGAAATGTAGAGGTTGTTACAAAGTACCAAAAAAAATATGTCTATTGGACATGTAACATGAGCCTCATGAGTACTCAGTGTAAGTATACCATTAGTCACAAAGCCCATTCTTTTGTATTTTCAGTAGGTTCATAGAATCATAGAGTTGGAAGAGACCACAAGGGCCAGCCAGTCCAACCCCCTGCCATGCAGGAAAGCACAGTCTTGAGATCCTTTCACATTACACAGTTACAGTGCTATGATTCCACTATCACTGTCGCAGCGACATCATACAGAGCCTTAGGGATTGTAATTTGATGAGGCACTAAGGCTCTTTGGCTGAAAATTCTGAATACATCTCTCCAAACTATGAATCCCAACATTCCATGAAATGTTGCTATGTCATTTAAAATGGAGTCAAAACATTATAATTGTATAGTGTAAAAGAACCCATGTATTCTGAACAGGAAAATTATTTTTCTGCAAAAGATTCTTGATATTCTTCCCAAGCCACTCGTTTGAACTTTCCCACAAAACAGCAAACATAAAAACGACGGATGCTTGCATCATACAGAGTTTGCTTACCTGCACAGTATCATACCCTAGCATAACAGTTAGGCTGCCACTTCCATAGTACAGGCTAAAAGTCTGTCCATTGTTAGTGTATGTAGAGGATGCACTCGGGTTGAATCTGTTGTGGTTGCCTAGAATAAACAACATGGCAATGAAAAATTCAATTAATGTTTATATGGATTTCCCTCCAAGGCACCATATACAACAGGCCTGATTTTGTTGCAGTCCCAATACATAAAGCATGAATGAGAGTCACATGTGTTCACACCAGTCCCTGGAACACAACTTCTGAAAAGCAATTAATTAGGGTTCCGTTGACCCAAAAGTGGTTACTTGATATTTTTCTTTTTGAATTTTTTCCCCTATATCTCAAAAGTAACTGACTACGTGGGTGCTACACACTGCTGACATCTGTTAAAAAATACATTATCTTCCTATTTGCCCTATCGCTGTTACAATACAAACAACAGGATATGCAGCTGTGACAGGAGACACATCATGAGATGACTCTTGAGTGGTATAATGTACTTCTTTCACACCCTGGAGCTGTAGAAGTTATTAAAACATCACAGTTGCACTGCAAAACAAGTGGTGCTATCCTTTGCTGTGTTATATTCAGAATGGAATCTAGTTCTGACGTAAGGGTTAGAGGAAAGGATTAATTACATGTAACTTGTTTACATGATTTACCATTTATTTATGACCAAGTAAAATAGACCTTTAGTCTCTGCTGAGGCTTTGTTCCACCTACCGTGGATACCAAAATCCATGCTCAAGTCCTGCTATTTACAATGATGCAGCAAAACAATGTCCCTTATATAAAATGGCAAACAATTCAAAGGAGTGGCAGAGAGTGCCTGTAGATCTGTGAAATGTTGAGAGAATACAGCATAAACACATCAGCCTAGTGCTAGCATGCAACAAAGTCCAGATTTGTTTTTTGGAATATTTTGCTAGATTTTTTTCAAGTCATGGTTGGTTAAATCTATAGATGTAGAACCTATGGCTACAGAGCCAACCTTTCCAAACTATGTGTCGCGACACATTAGTGTGTCAGCTGCAATGTGTAGGTGTGTCCCGTGAATGTAATAAGAGATCTCTGAGTCTATGTGACATAAGCAAGAAATAATACATTTTCAAAAATATAAATGAAAGTTGGGTTGGTTTAATCTCTGATTTGCTAGTAAAGCTGAAATACTGTGTCGCAAAATGATGCATGTCTAAAGAGGTGTGTCACCAACAGGAAAGGTTTGGAAAGCTCTGCTGTAGAGAGCTGGCTGTAGGTCAAATGTGGATCGCTGGGCATCCCTGAAAACGTAGAATATTTTTCTGGAGATCAGGGCTCAACCATGCAAATCCACTGGTGATACATTCTATCAGTCTCAGAAGAAGGCAAAGGTAAAATGTTTTTGAACAAATACTGCCAAGAAAACTTGTAGAGAGATTCTCAGGATAAGTCATATGACTTGGGGGCATACCACAAGTTTCTCCACAAACATTGAATTCCTATGGCCTCTTTTAAGTGTACTATGTGCTTTAGTATAACACTGTAACATCTCTCATGGAAGTTTTTTTTAAGTAACAACCACAATAGTTGTTTTACACATATACAAGAAAGGAACCTTAATATTATGCCCCGTGATGTATCTGACATTATCAGAAGTGTAGATCTAGGGCCAGATACATCAACAGAAAAATCTCAAATTAATATGTGTTTATTAAATGTAGCCTAGAAAAGATGAGTTTGGGAAAATAAATGTGGATCATTTCTAATAAATATAAACCGGTTACTAAAAAACTAAACTGAAATGCACATGGATTTATTACTCACCACATGCAGCAGTATTGCAATACACAGATGGCACCCAAAGATTGGCAGAGCCAGTATCCATAAGAACCAGGAAATTCTGTGGTGGTGTCCCAATACTAATCTCTCCAAAGTAGAAAGACTGTCAGAGGAAACATTTTAGTCAGATGACATATCCCATAAATATTTATATTTTAAAATATTTTCAATCCAAAATGGAGGATACATATTGTGTGGTTGAATGAAGATAATATCATATTTGCAGAATTGATTTCTGCTTTTGTTCTAATCATGTCTGATATAGACTGTGAATTTTTATAGTCCTCCCATAATGGGCAAACAAGTCAATGCAGCAATCATCACTCAATCCGTCTATCAAAATACTATTATTATTATTATTATTATTATTATTATTATTATTATTATTATTATTATATTATGATTATTACAATATTTATATCCCGCCCTTCTCACCCAACAGGGGACTCAGGGCGGCTTACAATAAAACAGACATATAAAAACAGTACAATACACTATAAATCAGTTAAAAAATTAACTTACATATAACATTCATAAAATGCATTTATAAAATATAGATAGGCGTGTACAAGTTTAAAAGACTGGGTCTGTCAATTGAGTTCCAGCATACATAATAGTAATTAATGCTACCCTTGTTTAGTCCCTGTCAGCTCAGATCACATCATTGTGAAGTTGGGATTACTTTTTGCCCCATCCCTTCCTAACAAAGATCCCTCAGGGTAAGAATAGGGATGCCTCATTTAGTAAAGTATACCTGTTCCTTCATAAGTAAGGAGGGTAGGGTTCAGCATCTAGAGGAATCCCTCTCAAGTTGATGAAAACTAACAGCAGATTATCATTCCCACTGACAATTACATCAATAGCTGCCGTCAAGGAAGGCCATACAAGAACCAAAATGTCGTAATGTTGCCCTCTTCTGTAATTACATTAAACTTGATGCCCAAAGAAATTATTTGTACAACTACAGTTTTGCTTGGTTAAAACTGGTTAAAGTTCCTTTGGTATATTCACTTCAATTTCTAGTGTATCTCACTAAATATTTATCTATAATCAAAAACCAGAGAGCTCCAAAAGACATGAACATTAAGCACATTCAAAGAAGTAATTTCTTCTTCTTGAAGCTGGCAGGAGTAATGGATGGGTTGTTTTATTGCATCATCATGTATTGAGCTCAGCAGTTATTTCTCAATGAGCAATCATTCTAATATTTAGTAATAAAAGTACACAATGTACATGGTTTTGATACTCACATTTAAGTTATTGCTAATTGGTTCATAAGCTACATTGTATTCATTAAAGTGGTATTTCAATGCAGGATCAACACGGTTGTTCTTCAAAAATTCCTCCAGCACACCTTTCTCTTTCATGTTCTCTCGAATGGATTTCCCTTTCTTCAGAACGACTCTGCACAGGACACAACAATCTCAGGGGATTAGTTTAGGGATTTCAGGCCCTTCATATATCTATGATGTTTTTCAGCTCATTGATTTTTCTATTCATCTCACTCATGATTCATAAGCTTAGTAAGGATACTCACCTCTCCAGTCCCTCTGACAGGTGGAGACAAACCAAGAAAAGGATCAACCACTTCATGGTGCTTGATGTCTTCACCTTTGTGATCTACTAGAGAATCCTTCCAAACCCTGTCCATAATTCTGTCAATGAGCCCCAACTTTTATACTAAGGGCAACCATCCTCTATTATTTACTCTAAATTTCCCATATCATTATGCATACTCAATACCTACGGTTTCTGTTTATTTACAGATAAAAGGTGTTCAACACATAAAAGGTGTTCAACTTGATAATAAAGATTTTAAAAGCAATTTGTGCCCTTGATTTATAAGAAAGATTAAGATATAAAAAATTGGCCCTAGTGTAAACCTTTGTTACTAGAGGCGGGGAAAACAGTGATAAGCTGTCAATATCAGTTAAGAATAATCAGTTTCCTTGGAAAACTGGCAGTATTCTTTTTTGAAATAGTAAAGGGCAAGTTAATAATCAAAGTGATTGTGGCAAATATTGACATAATCGGGAAAGGCAATTTTTGGTTCAGATAGTTTGAACCAATATCCAAAGTAATACTAAGGACTTTATTGCATGCAGTTATTATTCCACAGTGGTCCCTGCCTTCCCACACATCTAATATTATTTTCTAATATGATTTTAAAGCACATGTTCACCTCCAGAAAGGGTTAATTTAAATAAAAAAAACAAAATGGCAAAAATAAACAGCTCAAGAATGGTGAGTGGGAGGGGAGTGGGACCCTAACCCCACAACTGTAGAGGATCTGCTGCAATTGATCTGTATTTTAAACAAAGTAATTCTGAGATGTGTGCCTTTATGATTACCTTAGTAGCATGCCAAATTCAAATATATACATTTCATTGTTTTGGAACTATAGTTGAAGCAGATGTATGTGAGTTTTCCAGGCTGTATGGTCATATACCAGAAGCATTCAATGTTTCACCCACATCTATGGCAAGCATCCGCAGAGGTTGTGGGGTCTGTTGGAAACTAGGCAAGTCAGGATTATATATCCGTGGAATGTCCAGGGTGGGAGGTGTCCACCACAGACATCAGGAGAGCTGCAAGACCAAGAACAAGCCACAAGAGTAAAGACAAAGATCTACCCAGAGGAAAAGTGTTCTTACTATACATCAAGGGAACCACTGACCTCATAGTGAAGCTGATGAAGAAGCACAACCTACAAACCATCTACAGACCCACTAAGGAAATCCAACAAATGCTACGTTCAGCAAAGGACAAGAGGGATTCTTTCACCTCTGCAGGAGTCTACCATATACCATGCAGCTGTGGACAAGTCTACATAGGACCACCAAATGCAGCATTGCCCAAACATGAATCAAGGAACATAAAAGGCACTGCAGACTCACTCAACCAGGGAAGTCAGCCATAGCAGAGCACCTTATGAATCAACCTAGACACAACATATTCCTTTGCACCTTAAAAACAAGATCATTAAACTATTTGTTTTTGACCAAATCTTCACCTGAATTACTCAGTTTTTCCTACTAAGAATTTAACTGCATATGCAGAACACTCAGATACAATTAAAATTGCTCATTGGCACTCACATTTACATGGAAAAGTGAGAGATGTTTAGATGGTATGATTATCCATCCAGAAACCACTATTTATACATTGCCTAACTAAAGTAGTCCATGCTGTATTCCCCAAACAATGTGAATGTGGAAATGCAGAATCATTTTGTTTTATGCCAGTAAACATGAGTCCTTCATCAAAAACTTCTAAACCGGCTGTGTTCAGCTATTGAAGACTGGAAGCAGGGCCATAGCCAGAAAAAATGTTCAAGTGGGGGTTGAAGCTTTTTTTAAGCGAATCATGAAGAGTAGTTCTATAACGCAAAATAATTTAGAAATCAGGCTCCATCAATAAACTTCAGTGGACATCCAAGACAGATAAACTTCAGTGGACACTCGTGGGGATTTGGTTAATCAGGTAAAATTCATGAGTAAACCAGGTTTTTTTTAAACATGAAAAATGTCAGGGGGATTTGAACCCCTGACACACAATCCCCCCCCCCCCGCTAGAGCCCTGACTGGAGGGGGACAAGGAAGTACCATCACTGCAAAAACAAAAAACAAAAAAAACTACTACTACCCCCAAACCTTCTGGAACATAGGGGTAAGTTTGGGAGTATTTCTGGGCCCTTAGAGGGCACTTTGAAGCAAAAAGTATTTTGAAAAATTTCACAAAATTTAATTTTGATTTCTAGGTTTCCAGGTGTATGCCAGACATATGGAAATGCCTTATACCCTCCATCAGTTATTAATTTAGGATATTTTGGAGTCATTTTTAAACATCTGGGGTCTCTGGCAGCTTCAAAAGCAGCCCTGGGAACTACATGTGATCCATGGTCTAAACTTTGTCCATTCCTTCTCTAAACAAATGTTGCCATCATTATGTAAGAAAAGAAATGTTGTTATGGACTTGAAACTGGTTAAAGAAGTTTAAACAGACAGTAGGAATCAATGGCCAGTTCTTGCAACAGAAGCATATGTACAATTGAGTTCCTCAGAAATCTTTATTGGTACTAGTGAATATAAAGTCAGGGATGAGAAATGAAATAACTGAATTTGCTTATGATATCATTGCATTAGAGGTGGCTAAAACAGCAATGGATTGTGATTAACTCAAAATAAGAACAAGCACTAAAATGGCAAATGAATTTCTGACTAAGCAAGTCTAAAGGGATGGGGCAAAAATGAATTCAAATTTTACACTGATGTGATCTGATTTGGCAGAGACTGACCAAGGAAGGGATCTTGGGATCTTGATAGATGGATTGCCAGGTCAATAAACTTGTCAACCTAGTGTAGGAGTGCTATAAAAACTCAAAATTAGACATGATTAGAAGTAATAATGGAAAACAAACCTGCCAATATGACATTACCCTTATTCAACCACATAGTATACACTGCATTTAAAGAGACAAATAAACAAGGTCTTCATAAAGGGGCAAGAAGGATAAGAGGCATGGAAAACAAAATATTTGAGGAAAGATTGCGGGAGTTGGGAATATTCAGTCTGATGGAGAGAAAACTGGGAGGTGACATGACTGTACTCCTTAAATATCTAACAGGTTGCCAAAGAGAAGAGGGGCAGGTTTGCTGTCTGCTTCCCCAAAGGGTAGGAGCAAATGTAATAGTCACATGAGGGAAGAATTTAACTGAACTTTAGTCTCCTTCTCTAGACATCTTCAAATAGAGGCTAGACAACTACCTGCTCAAGATGTTAGCTGAAGTTCCTCCACTGAAGTTGGATTTGGTGGCCCATGGATCCCCTTTGAACTCTATAATCTTACAATTTTATACTTCTGTCTTCTAGTTACTGCACTTAAAAAAGGATACTGTAAATGCTAAGCTTGAAAAGATGTGACCAAAATAATAAATGGGCAAGAGCAGTTTTATGAGGAAAGGTTATGACATTTGGACTATTTGGCTTTTTAAAGAGAAAGGTAAATATGATATATGTATATAAAACAATGCAATGAAAGTGAATAGGGCATCTACACAGTACAATCAATGCAATTGATACCACTTTAACTGCCATGGTTCAATGTTATAGAATTCTGAAAGTTATAATTTGGTGAGGCACCAGCACTCTTGGGCAAAGGAGGCTAAAAACCTTGTAAAACTACAACTCCCATGATTCCATAGCATTATGTCATAGCCATTAAAATAGTATACAATTGCATTACTTCTACCTATAATGCAGATGCACCCTAATATAAGCTTTTATACCTTTCCCATAAAACTGGAAGTCAGCATTATTTACTAAAGCTGAATATTAGAAGATTCAGCATAAGTAAAGTAATACACATTGTGCATAATGCACTACCATGATTATTGTTATAGCTACTAACTGGATGGTTTATAAGGGAATTAGAGAAGTCATGGAGAATAGAGCCATCAATGCTTGTGTTGCACTCCTGTGCTGCTCTTTGTGGGCTTCCAGGAGGCGTGTAGTCGGCCACTGTGAGCACAGAATGTTGGATTACTTAGGCCTTTGGCCTGAATCACTTTCAGGGACACCATAGAGGATGGAGGAAAGTATTACCATACCAAATAAGAATTCTGTTCCCCAATGAACTTTTTAATTTTAAATATCTTTATTATCAGAAAAATTTATACAGTGAGGTTTTAAAAAAAAGAGGGGAAAAGGTTTAGGGTAATGTGAGGGTAGATGGATTGGGGCTGGGGAGGTTGACTAGAAGGGGGAAAAGGAGGGGTTGAAGGGGATTAAGGAAGGGTTTAGGGTCAGAGGGTTTTCTTTGTAACTTCCCATTTATCCTTCTGTGTTAAAAGTCTGTTTTGTAGTTTATTCTTGTTAGTCAATGGTTTTTTTCTTCAGCACTGCAGACATTGAGACATTGAGAATTGCTCAAACCTATAAATCTGTGCTCTGTTTTCCTTTATGACTTTGCCAGCCCCTTTTCTTTGGATGCCTAACTGCATTTCTAATGCTTAACCCAGGTTTTAAGTACAGTAGAGTCTCACTTATCCAACACTCGCTTATCCAACGTTCTAGATTATCCAACACATTTTTGTAGTCAATGTTTTCAATACATCATGATATTTTGGTGCTAAATTCGTAAATACAGTAATTACTACAAAGCATTACTGCGTATTGAACTACTTTTTCTGTCAAATTTGTTGTATAACATGATATTTTGGTGCTTAATTTGTAAAATCATAACTTAATTTGATGTTTAATAGGCTTTTCCTTAATCCCTCCTTATTATCCAACATATTCGCTTATCCAACATTCTGCCGGCCCGTTTAGCTTGGATAAGTGAGACTCTACTGTAGTTGCATAGAAAACTGGGGAATGAAGAAAAATTTAGTTGTGAGGCAATGCTTTCATCCTCTTTTAGCTACACCATTATGTTCTCAGAATTAGAGTTGAATATATATATATATATATATATATAGAGAGAGAGAGAGAGAGAGAGAGAGAGAGTGTGTATGTATGTGTGTGTGTGTGTGTGTATGTGTGTGTGTGTGTGTGTATTGCAGTTCCAATGTTTCAGCAGATGAATTGATGTCATATGGGAACTTTAAGTAGCAGGTGAACCTAGCCCTTGTTGACTCTAGCCATTGGACAGTTTCTACAGTGGGCAACATAGTTCATTTCAAACATTATCTAAGTCCCCATATGTCCTGGCATCATAGTCAGTACAGGAAGATAGTGAGAGCTTGCAGGCTTCTGCAAACTATGCATGTTGTTTTCAGAGTTGTCCTAAGATGTAATCCTTGAAACATGGATTTCAGCACTCAGCAACTGAATAATATCACAGATAATATCACAGATCTACAGTACCCTACCCTACAATAACTTTTTGGGTAGGATCCACACATTCAGGGTGTAGAGAATATCATCAAAACAAAAAAAGTCCACCCAAAGCACTTTTTTCCTGTATGCACTGGCTACACTTTCCTCCCAGCAAATAGAATTACAGTATGTTGATATAAACCCCTCCCAAGCCATTTTAGCATAAATCTGTATTCTGAGAAGCAGAATTGTGGCAATCTGCCAAAATGCTAGCTCAATGCAAGAAGGATATACAGATTTTCGTAGAGTCAGGAAATATAAATAGGGGTCAGGAGACACATAGAACACTCACCTGAATGCAGTTCACAACCCTAAACCTCCTCCTTGCCCTGGGTACATTAAACTTTTCATTGGAGTCACAAAATGCCTAACAACTTTCTCAGTATAAATCTGTTTTTTAACATTCCTGGCAGGTGAGACTCAAAGGCAGTGAGCATAAAATCTGCTTCTGCTCTGCAACTTGTTTGGTAGAGTTCTTCTTTTATTAAAGAAAAGTTAAGCATTGTCTTCTTGGATAAAGCCCAAAACTTACATAGTCCCTGTTTTTATTTCTTGTTTGAGATTCTGGAGTAGGTATGTCCCTAATGCCCCTAATATCATCTATGGAACAGAGGCATGGGTGCCACAGACCTTTTGTCACTGAGTCATCAACATCATTAACACCATTGCATGCCACTATTACATTTATGCTACCAACCTTATCTCAGTTACTCTCAAAATTACAGCAAGATCCCTTTGTGTTATTGTTGTTAACAGCCTTCAATTCTACTTTTGATGGCTCTATGAATGAGAGACCTTAATGTTCCTCTTTCCTAAATAGCGCTGATAAGGTCTTGCAGATTCAAGTCTGTTGCTTTTATAACTGAGTCTATTCCCGTGGAATGTGGTTATTCTCTTTCCATACTGTCTTCTACCTTACCAAATACTATTGTCTTTTTCTTCTCATGATATATCCATAGTCCAACCTCAGTTTAGACATTGTGGCTTCTAGGAAGAGTTCAGATTGATTTGGAGACATTTAATCATTTCAATGACAGCAACAAATATGTTATAGACAAGCCCAAACAAAATTGTGACATATTAGAGTTTATTATTTTGATTGAAAGTCATTCTATCAGAGTCCAAGAGAACAGAAGCATAAGATTGGAGAGAAACTGGGTTTTGTCACATTCAAGCTGATAGTGCAAATCCCACCCTGTTGTTCGCCATGTCAAAAACAGAATAATACTCCTTAAGGAAGACATCTCCCAGGATCCACAATGGCTCTCCACTCTGGGAAGCCAGATAGGTAGGCTCCACTACAACTGTGCAATATCCATCATTCTATAAAAGAAAACAAAGGGATCTTTAAGCTTCCACCACTCTTCAAAAACAATATCCTGAAGCATTTGTCAAGAGAACATTCTAAAATCAGGTCTTGTTTAGACTGCATGACAAGAAGGTAACTGCTTATTTCTGGTTATGATCATTAAGGCATTGTCCACACAGCTGTATAAAATCCACATTGAACTGGATTATATGACAGTGTGGACTCAGATAATCCAGTTCAAAGCAGATATTGTGGATTATCTGCCTTGATATTCTGAGTTATATGGCTGTGTGGAAGGGCCCTATAATCAAATAACAATGAGGACATGCTTGCCAAAGGTTTGTTTGCCAGGGCATATGATGTGAGTCAGACCCACATTAGATGTGCCCCAGGGTGCACTTCGTGATCCGAATGTGCAGGTTCAGATCTGACCATAGTGCACATGATGCAGTGTGCATTGTGTCTCACGTTTTGTAGGTTCCACAATCATGGCCTCATTTAAAATATGAAAAGCCAAAGCAAAGCTGAGAAGATATTTGTGTATGTAACTCCATGAAAATAATTCAAATGCCCATAGCTGATCTTTGCAGGATTCCCAATTTTCTTGAGCAAATAAATGCTCATACGCATCCCAGCATTTTCCAAGTTGTGACTACAGAAATTTGAATAATATTACCGCAATCTCTTGATATTATAATATTCAGACAGCATGTTTTAAAATATATATTGTTAAGCAATAAAGTATACATACATTGGCGACATAGGCAGAGGGAGGCAGAGGGAACTGGGCTCCATTAATGACAAAAGTGATGGTGGGCATGTTCTGGACATTGTTGCAGTTCACTAGTAACTTTAAAAAGAATACAATAATGTTAAAACAGAAATTCTGTCCCCGTTAGTAAATAGACTGACAAAGGGTCAAACTAGATGTTAAGAGATCTGTGTATCTCAAGAATTAACTCTTTTTTTCCTGACAACAGAATTTCCTTTGAGATGTGTGCCATAGCAGTCACACTTGCCAATAAGCAGGTGTTTAAGTTTCATTGACTAGTCACAAAATAAAGCATGCCAAATGCAAGATACATAGGTGAAGGAAATAATGTACTATTACAGACATCTTTCATCATGTGATGCAGCATCTCTTCTTTCAAAAACACTATAAATAGCTTAAATCATTTGTTAATTACAGTTTAGAAAACAGCCATTAAATCAGTTGGATTTACCTACATGATGACTCACAGTTCAACAATTCTAGCACTTTAAAATATCATAACTATTTTATTCTTTTCATGTAAGTTGCTATGACTTTTTAAAAAAGCAAAACAGGAAATTGATTAACTAACAAAATGAATAATTAAATCAGTCATCCATCCAATATATTATAACTTTGGAAATTTCTTTATTCACATTTCCATGGATTCCTGGTTCACTAGAGAGATTCATACCTATTTACTACATCATTTCTCCCCGCCCCAATACTATCAGATCTCATACCTAAAAGAAGTTATCACATTTCTCTTGCACCAACTCTGCTTACTTTTATCTTGGGTGTTACTTCATGTGTTCAGACACAATAAATTTGAACACTTCCTCTGGGAATTGCAGTAATGCTCTGAGAAATATCCCCAAGGTCCCCTCCTTCACTTACCTCACCATTATACTCTTCAGCTCCCACAGCCTGCAGGAAAGTATCAAAGTACTGCCGTGGAATGGTAAGCTGACAAGTGCCAGTGTCTACAATTGCCTGGCAGCCTTCACTGCACCAGCCAGTGGCCTCGTTGCCAATGGCAAATCTACAGGGAGAAGAGCAAAGAATGTTGTACAGGCAAAGTTTGTAAGCAAGGAACAAACCAGGTGAAAGCTTGCAATTTTCAATCATTCCCAGAACCAGTGTTTGGAAAAATTACTCTTTTGGATTACAACTCCTGGGATCCATCAGCTAGCACAAACAATCTCTGTGAAATCTGAAAAGATTATTGAACTGGAGCTGGATTTTGAGCAACCCATTACTATACTCATTTTACCCACTGTAGTTACAATCCTTCCATATGGGAAATAAAATAATATTGTCTGTGGTGCTATAGAAGTGTTAAAATACTTTTAGGTTTGTGTGTGTGTGTGTGTGCACATGAGCAACAAATATGTACACATTTTTCAAGTAGCAATTCAGCTGTTATAACCCTAAATTTTGTGTAACACTCAAGCTGCACTTTCCTCTTGCTCAGCAAGTTATTGTTTGTTCATTTATCTCCATCCCTTGTCACTGAGAATGAATGTTCCTTGCAATATGGTTGCAGTAGGCATACAGATCCTGAATTTACAAAAAGCATAGACTGGATTCTCCTCTCTTGTAACATTCAAGTACAACAGTAATTCCCATTGAACCCTTATTTATTTATTTATTTTTAAAAGTACACAACATTAACAAGAGTAATGTCATCATCTGTAGGAGTGTCTTTTATGTGACTTTTATTTTATTGTATTATTATTATTACATTATGGCTAAATCTTCCCTTTGAAATGAACAATACTTCTGATGCATATCTTTGGTAGGATAACATTTATAATATTAAAATGTTCAGTGCTAGACACAGGAAGGTAGTGATAGTGGAGAGGGACTGATGAGAGCATGACCCTCCCTATCTCCCACCCCATAAGAATTTAAGAACTCAATTAAATGTGCCTTCAGCTTCCATATTTCTAGCACTGCAGTGATTTAAGATTTCCAATGAGCAGTTAGAAATACAGTTTATGCATCCAAAAAAGGGGGCAGGCAAAATTACTTGGGAAATTTTATATGTGAATGATTCACAATGTGTCACTGCAAGACTAGAAATTTTGGTATTGAGGGAAAATTACATGGTGAAGCAGAATTCTTATTTCGGGAAGGGGAGGTCTTCAGGAAATAAGAATGCTTATTTTGGATTTTGCCTCCCCTGTAGCTACACCTTGAGTCCTTAGTCCTTTCCTCCTGCATATACACACAGATTACACACATACATAAAAAGAGAAAAAGAAATAAGAAGAAAAATAACTATTTCTTTCAGCAAATAAACTTCCAGTTAGAAACAGGGACCTTTTCTTACCATCTCGGCAAAGCAAAAGGACATCAGATCAGAAAATCAGGCTTCAGCTATATATGGAACATCACTTACTCTTCAACACCAATTTGCCAATAAACTTCACGGGTGACAGGTGCCCAGGAAACGTCTCCAGAGAATAGTTGAGTATCAACGCCTCCCAAGATCAGTTCCCCTCCATATTGAACAGTTGGCTGTCTAGTAGGCGAAAATTGGGAGAAAAGAAGTCAAATGTAGATCTATGTTAAGCTGGAATATGTGCATAGATATCTCTGTGGTCAGAAAACTAGCCCAAAGAAGAAAACATAGATGAATCCTGAATAACCACAACAGCTATTTTTACAACATTTTGATTTTCATGCCATGGAGTAAGAGTTAAATGCCCAAGATCTTGCATCAGGATATGTATATGCTACATGTAGCTACATCTCCCCATGCTACCATTGCACTGGAGATGTTGTGACACAAAGACACAATGAGGGCCTGACAGGTCTTTTGCAGGTTGCACGTAGTGTTGCAAGATAGGAACCTTCACCATAGGTTGTAGCTGTGCTTCTATTCTGGTTTGCCACCTTTGTGCAGTTTTGCAAGGTCTTGAACTTTCTTTGCTGAGGTGGCTCATCAAACTACAAATCCCAGGATTGCATACCATTGAGCTGTGGTCATTAAATTAGAAATGAGGTCTCTCAAATAGAAGCTCCAAGTGCCCCTGAAATAGCTTCCCCTTTTGCTTTGGTTCAGAACTAAGATTACCATATTATGCAAATTGGATGTGCATCCTAATTTGGGGGAGGTAATTTAGCCAAAAAGGTGAGCATTAGATGTGAGTAAACACAATATTTCTCCTTCAATTTTTTTTCATCCTTCAAAATGAGGATGATTAGGTGAAGAAAACACCACCATCCCTCCAATTTCCATGCATATGATGGAAGAAAAGTCAATTCCTATTATATCGAGGGCAATAAACCATCAACAGAATACTATCAAAGAGCAGTAACTTCGTTATTTTAGATCTATTTTTCTAACATCTTGTATTTTCTCTTTGAAAAATTAGAGAGTTTTGGACCATACCGTGAAAAGTAAAAGCTAAAGATGGGTTCAGAAAGCTGTCCTTGATTCAACATCTGCTGCATGACTGTGGCTGTCCCTCCTACCGCTAGAGATGGATAAGCCATACCCATAATTCCGTCAAAGCTGGCATAGTAGAAGGGAGTCATAGGTTCATTCTCACTCAGGCCAAACTCCTGGTTGGTAACGACAATATTCTGGACCTTGGAGAAAGGGGAAAAAAAGATCCATCCATTCGGGTTTCCATTCTAAGCTTTAATGGGATCTCTTTTTTTCAAATATCCTTTTAAGAGTGCAGCACTATGTTCTGGATAAAGTTTAGAGGTATTACTTTTGGGAACTACAATCCATCAAATCCACCAACTACCACAACCACTGGCAATGGATATATGGTATATGTAATATAAAGATTAACATTTCTAACCTTCCTAAATGATTTTTTTTTTCTGAATTTGGACAATGTTTGAAGATTTTCCAAATAAAACACACTTAACAATGCAAAGCATACTTACCATCACAGTATCATAACCTAGCATGACTGTCAAGTCACCAGCTCCATAGTACAGGGTGTAAGTCTGCCCAGAGTTGGAGTATGTAGAAGATGCACTAGGACTGAATCTGTTGTGCTTTGCTAGAGTAGGAATAAAACAAAAAAAAATCTTTTTATCTTCAGCAAACAGATTTATAGTTGTATGCCATTTGCAATTGCTTCTCATATGTTAATTCCCTAGAGGTCTAGTTTTGTTATAGGCTTGGTGTATTGTCTTCACGGCAAGGAAGCAAAATGAATATTCAGCAAGATGAGGGGATCTTTCATAAAAACGTTGAATGGGTTTTTAAAAACTTTTATTGGAATGAATATAACTTCACAAAATTTAGAATAAAATTTACAACCTGATAGCATTTCTTATCAAAACATGTAATGCACACATATATAAAAACACTTGTTTTTTTAGCTTTCAATTTAATATGTCATTCCAACGGAACAAGAGGATCTATGCAATCCAAAGATAAATTACATTTTTGAAAAATCTCCATGAGCAAAAAATCTCTTCGAATATTGTTCTTTGAAGCCACTTTTCCATACAAAGGCCAACGAGATGTAACTGACAGAAAGCTACATGAGTTAAAATTAGAACATATTACTTTTTTGGACTAAAATACCCAGAAGTATGCCATGGCCTTACCAGTTGTAGGATTTTGATACTCAGCATTGAAGCTCACTAGTTGAACTTCCTTAAGTAAGGAGTTCTCAACCTTTCCCATAGAATTATCATAAATACAAAATGATATAATCCCATGTACACTTCCCCTACAACATTGGAGAAATAAATGTAGAAATAAATAAATGCACTTCAACTGAAAATATGCAGGCATTTGATTCCTACTGAAAACTATTTACTATCAAGTAAGTATAGATTTTTGAAAGAAGCCAGGTGTCCATTAATGAGCTTCCTAAAGCCAAATCTCTGTGCACCAGTGTGTTAGTACTCACCACAGGCTGCAGTATCACAATACACAGAGGGAACCCAGAGATTGGAAGAACCAGAGTCCATTACAACCAGGAAATTCTGTGGTGGTGTCCCAATACTAATCTCGCCAAAGTAGTAAGACTGCCAAATAAGAAGGTTTCAATAAGTTGGCAGGTTTTCCCAAACTTATACAAGTTTTTAACACTGTTCTCTGCATTTCTACTATTTTCTATCTGAATATCATGAAATAATACATCCCTTTTGAGGAATTTGATAGAAAAAAAGGGACGTTTCCCTATAGAATTGCTCTCCAATATCATCAAAAGGTGCAACAGAATCAGTGTTTTAGTATTCATATAATAGTATTTTAGTACTCACATTCAAATAATTGGTAATTGGCTCATAAGCAACATTGTATTCATTGAAGTGGTATTTTAATGCAGGGTCGACATGGTTCTTTTTCAGAAATTCCTCCAGCACACCTTTCTCCTTCATGTTCTCCCGAATGGATTTCCCTCTCTTCAGGATGACTCTGTGCAGAACACAAAAATTTCAGGGAATCAGTGGAAATCTTTCTAGAGCTTCCATGTCCTTTCTATGCCTGCTCTGTTTACCACTTGTCCTCTGCATTGGTGTTGGGAACTCAGAGTAAGAAAGCATGTAAGACAGGATACAGTATGTATTACAGAACTTGAAAAGAAATAGTTTAACTTTGCTGTGGAAAGATAGCATTATTCTGTCCTGAAAGAATAGGCAAAAATCTATGCCCCCCCCCCCCCTATTTGTTACTAGTGTTAATTCCACAATATTTATGACAAGTGTGGTTTCTGATAGTTACCTCTCTAGTCCTTCTGACAAGTGCAGATAAACTAGGACTATGATTAGCCACTTCATGGTGATAGGTATCTGATGTCTTCTTCTGGAGAAAGCACAGTTACCACTGTTGTGTCTCTGGTTTTATACTCAGAGAATAATTGTCGTTTTCTGCCTTATCTATTCATTCTTAATTTACCATATCATTACAAACAACATTATCTACACTTCTGTTTCCTCGTGAATGATAGCGCATTAATGCCCTTTGATACAAACGGTGCCCTTGGTTTTGACAAAATGGAATGAGTGAGTGCTGATGAAAAAAATCTGAAAGCTTTGTGACTAGCCCCAAAAAGTGATAAGATATCAAAAGGCCAGAGTAGTATCACTTTCCTTGGGAAATGTTGGTATCGTTTTCTGAATTATTTATTTATTTATTTATTTATTTATTTATTTATTTAAATGACAAAGGACAAATTACCTGTAGCTGGAGAGATCCAAATTTTATTTGACTACGACACATGTAAAACAATAATGCCCGGCTTCTCCCCTTCTGAATCATTGTGTCATTTGTTCTCTGACCTTGGGAAGCTGTTCTAGGCAGTAACTACATTCAGTCCAGAGTGATCATGATGGTGGTCAGATGCACTGGGCCAGACACACTGTGGTGCCACATAGGTGTTCAGATGGTTCAGTTGAGCTGAGACTACATCGGTTTTGCTGGAATGTCTTTGGGACTCTATGTTGCTGCCATCACTCCTTGTTTGCCATGGACCTCACTGCAAGTACCTGGCTGTTGTGGTTATATTGGGTAATGTCATAATGCAGCACCCACATGACCTGCAAGGAGAGAGTAGATTGACCCCTTTTTTCTTCCTCATAATGTAGGTACCCCATTTTCTTGCTTATAATGCAGACAGTGGCACCCCATCAGCTGGCAGAGAGTTGTGGTGGTGACATAGAGTGGAGCCATCCTCTTCCCCTGTGCTGATCAGTGTAGGGAAGAGATGATGGTAGTGGTGCCTTTTTGGTCATAGGATTTGGATAAAACTGACCAAATCCAGCTGTCCAGACTGCTGAGAATCCTGCTGAAGTTTCCTGCAAACTTTGGAGTATTCCCCAACTTAAAGCAGAGCAAAGTCAGACTAAGGAGAAAATTCTTACCAGAAGTCACCATGCATTGTGAAGACAGCCAGCACTAGTTTGAGGTGAATCCATGGTTTGTTTGGTTTTTGCCCTTACACATAAGCACTTAGTGCAGGTAGTATTTAAGGAATGTCTATCTCTGTATAAGGGTGCATCTATACATGCCATTTATTCTGAAGCTGGTCCAAAGTAGCAATACTGCCTCTTGCCATTGCCGGACACCCAATGGAGCTCCAGAAGAACCCCTGGCCATAGCAAGGCACCTTTACCTCACTCACATGACTGGGGGAAAGGAAGGAAGATCTCCATTTCCTTTCCCTGGTTATATTTGTGCCTTTGCTAATATGAGCAAAGGTATCCAGCTACAGCCAGCAGCTCTCCGAAGCTCTGTGGCCATCTACCACAGCATTGAGAAGACAACAGAGGGCTGATCCAGTTCCTTTCCCCTGTACTTTAGACCTGTTTGTATTAGCACTGGTCCAGCTGTCCACACTAACCTCAAAGTGCAAGCCAGCCCCCAAGTTTTGGCATTATGACTTCTAATACAACGGGATAAAATTATGCATTATGAACTGGAAGTCCTTGGATATAATCTGGACATCCAGATTCACTTTCTGGTCAAAATAGGGAAATAATGTCAACAGGCCCTCAGTCCATGTTGATGTTAAGAATTTATTTGTCTGTTTTGTGACTTCAAGTAATTTCTGATTTATGGCGATGCCAATGCAATACTTTCATGGGGTTTTCTTGGCAATATTTGTTCAGAGAGCGTTTGCCTTTGCTCTACTGAGGGGATTCAATGACATAGGAGTCTTGGCTGTCTAGTTTTGCCAGAACATTTTGAGGGGACACAGCTCCCATTCTAGCAACCCATTCCAATGTCCATGTCTCTAGCCATTTCCAACTTCATTTTTGTTGTCACAATCCTATATAGCCATTGTGTACTATATAGCATAGTAACAACATCCCAGTGCAATGAATTCTGCTATGGCATCCTGCGCCAAGCCACACTTACCAGCAAGTAGCTTCTGGGATCCAGAGAGGTCAATTTCCCTGTTGATCACTGTCCAACATTCTCACCCCCTTTCCATTAGTGATCTTTGGCACAACAGTCAGAAAACGACCTCTATCTCAAATCCCCTTGTTCCAAAAGTTTTGAAGTGGGGAGGGGCAGGCACCAAACTGCAGGGGAATGGAGTCTGATGAATGCTAGTGAATGCTTTCTAGTAAATGGCATAGAGATGAGAAATACATGGCAGTTGCAAATGAGTGACTGTGGGTTATATATTCACCATTTCCCAACAGGATTCGGACCTCTATTTCTGGCATTTTGGGTTCCTCCACAAGGGATCTCTGGAGTAGAAAATTGATCCATAGACCTGCAACAGTTGCCCACCACTGCCATATTGGCACTGTATCAATGGATACTAACATATTGTATATACGTGTGCAGTAAAATTGTTCATGTGCAGTTTAGCCTTTGCATTAGGATAAGTATTTGTTTATGATTAGGGGGAAAGATTGTACAATTGCATATTCTGGTTGGACATAAAGAAGTCAGAAAGACCACATCCAAAGGTGCTGTAGAAAATGCTTCATGGAATGGCATTTGGGAGACACCTTACACATTGCCAGTAATTAAGGATTGGATAAGACAAACATGAAACCAATACCTTCATCAGCACACTATACACTTAGAATAACTTCAAACATAACACAAAGCAAATCCTTCTGCCTTTTAATAAACTTTAGAAGACACCAGACCAACAGGCTCATATTATTTTAGAATTATCTTCCAAATGTAATATAATTGGAAGTTGAGTAAACATCATATAGTATCAACTAGATGATGCTCAGACATACAGAAGCATTGCATTAAATATCTCCCTGTCAGAAATATAAATAACTCCAATAGTGCACAGTAAGTGAGCAAAATTTGTTTCAGGGCTAACTATATTATTTTGTTATTTGAGGCAAAAGAGAAGATGGGGCTCCTTTCTGTGAACAGAAGCTGATTTGATTGGAACTGAATCTTACATCAACAATACTGAGAGAATAGTATTCTTGTCTACAGCTGAGGAGAGCAGATTTGTTGACAGAATGCATGTTGGAGATCTGAGAGGGACAGCTATTATTGTCCGCCAGCATCTCTCACCTGAAGCCATGTCTGATGTTAAGGGAGGGTTCCGATTTGTCTTTGCATGATGACAAGGGTGACATGAGGAAGAAACTGTGTTGATGCTGGGCCACAACATTGTATTAACTTCCCCATAATTCACATGTATCTCAGCAGCATCCCTGCTAAATGAATGTAATTGTCCTGCCTTTACCTTGCAGAGAACTGAGGGGAGGAAAGGGAAAATCTGTCCGCTCAGGCTTTTTCATGCATTGAATTTTTGTTTCCTTTTAGATCTCCATGCCAAATATGAAGTTTGGGTAAATTCTTAAACATGAAGTGCACTGAATTTTTTAGTCATTTGTACTCTTAAAACTCAATTGGCATTGTGTTGTCAAAGGCTTTCATGGCCGGAATCACTAGGTTGTAGTGAGTCTTCCAGGCTGTATGACCATGTTCTAGAAGCATTCTCTCCTGACGTTTCACCCACAACTATGGCAAGCATCCTCAGAGGTCGAGGGGTCTCAACCTCTGAGGATGCCTGCCATAGTTGTGAGCGAAATGTCAGGAGAAAATGCTTCTAGAACATAGCCATACAGCCTGAAAGACTCACAACAACTCAACAGACATTGCTATATTCAATGTGGAGAACATATTGTATCTCAAATAATCTCATATGGAAAATCCTTAAGCTGCCAGAGAACCCCATAAAAGTCTTCCTGTGTTGTGTTTCCATTTAATTCAGGAGAATGAGTGCTGCAGCTATCAAATGCACTTCACCTCTGCTCACCTTTTATGTGCAAGTAAGCATTGGGTTACTGTGAGTTTTCTAGGCTGTATGGCCCTGTTCCTTTACATGGCCATACAGACCAGAAAACCCACAGCAACTCAGTGATTCTAGCCATGAAAGCCTTCGACAACACATTAAGTAAGCATTCATTATCATTATTTTTTAAAGGAGCGATCTATTATTTACTGTGAAAATAAATCCCTGAATGAGTTGTTATCATATCATTATCTTAGTCATTTTACCCTAAGAGACCAAAATAGGGAGGTGATTAACTTGTATGACAACTGTACATTTTTAAACCACCTTAAGAACTAGGAATAGGAGAAGGCATACATAATTCCATTCTGCAGCTTAGCAAATACTTTGGGATATCACATTTATCCTAAAAAATTCTTTAAAAACACACAAAAAGTAAGGAAAAATCCACATGGATCAAGTTTGTTTAATTATTTTATTTGTTTGCAGTAACTTTGGAGAGAAAGCCAACAATCATGTTATGGATTTTTCACAGGAGGTATTTCAAATGCTGCAGAAGAAAAACATCCAAGTTCTTAGAAAGGGAAATGAATGAGTAAGTGGTGGACTTAATGTGTAGCAAACAGAAGCATCGGAAAGAGGAAGAATGAAGAGGCTTGAAGAGGCTCGTAAGGATGCTGGATGAGTTTATGCTGCTGCTGCAAAGCCAACCTGGTTGTTGCCAAAATCGTATACAGAGTAGTATGACCTGAGGAAGACATCACCAAGGATCCACAAGGGTTGCCCATTCTGGGATGGCAGGTATGTGGGCATAATGCCAACTGTGCAGTAGCCATTGTTGTTCTGTAAAGGGAAGGGCACAAGGTTGAGTTAAAGCTTTTAAACTGTGAGTTTAATTTTTTTATCGTGTCAGAACGGACCTGAGAAGATACTGCAAGTCACTTCTGGTGTGGGAGAATTGGCCGTCTACAGAGACGTTGCCCAGGGTACACCCAGATGTGTTACCATCCTGCTGGAAGGCTTCTCTCATGTCACTGCAAGCTAGAGCTGACAGATGGGAGATCACCCCGTCTTGCGGATTTCAATGGGCAACCTTCAGGTCAGCAACCCAACCTTCAGATCAGCAGACCAGCTGGCACAAGGGTTTAACTCATCACGCCACCAGAGCTCCATTTCAGTTTTAAAATGTGGCATAAATAGTGAACAACAATAAAAAATGTTGGCATCTTTCCCCATGTTAATGTTTATATGTTGCTATTTTTAACAGTAAGCTAATTGGAGCAGGGTATCTGAATTAGCAGATTTCCATGAAACTGTCCATTCACTGCCTACTGGAAAGGGGGATCACCAAGGAGCACTAACTGCTATGAGATCTTTATCAGAGGAAGGCAATGGAAAGCATCTCTGAGCATTTCTTGTCTAAGAAAACAGAAATTCATGGTAATAAAGTGATTTGAAGGCATGTACACACCTTCCGTGCGATCATGTTGCTTTGGGATTCTCTAAAAATGTCTACAAACTGTAGCTCATCCATTAATGATGATATTTCCTAACTAATGCCAGTTCCTGCCCAAAATCATCTTTAGCATGCAAACTGTTTTCTAAGCATCCATTGGAGAAGGCAACACTTCCCAGTGAAAAAGACTTCTTCATAGGGCTTCCTTTCCCACCTACAAGTAGGTAGCATTTATGTAGAAAGAATCATATATGTTTTTACTTATGAAGTAGAACTTGAAACCTTACTTTGTCAAAAGTATATATGTAGATTACACAATTGGTTCTGGTATGTCCAATATAGCTGTAAGGAAATGCCCAAGTGTGAAGCTAACATGAAAGAGAACAGCAGTTCAAGAAGATTACATACCTCCAAGACATAAGCAGAGGGACTCAGGGGGAAGCTGCTTCCACCAATGACAAATGTAATAGTAGGCATGCTCTGAATGTTGCTGCAGCTGACAACATACTATGGAAGTAGAAACAAGAAAAGATCAATGTTGCTACTGTAAATATTTCAATCATGATTGTGCTTCAAGAAGTCTAAAAATGATAGAGATTCTGAAATCTCCCTCCCTTCTCATTAAAACAAGCACCCAGATTTTCTATGGTTTGTCCGTAGAACAATAGCCACACTCCAGCCAATACTAAACAGATAATTTAGGAATTATCTGTGTCTGGGTCATACTCCTAATCTCATATACTCATGTTGCACAAATAAATGAAGCAAGTTCCACAAGAGACTAGACTCCTTGTCTGGTTGTTTAGTTACACCAGTACATATGGGGGACATGTGGGATCAAAGAATAAGTCTGCACTAAAGCCTACATTGCATCGATTAATCTTGGTTACAATAAATCCATTGATTCAATTATTTAATGTTGGTAAATTCTAGTGATTCTAGCTGGGACTAAGAATAGGGTTCAACCCTAACCTTTTTAATACTGATATTAAGTATTTTCTAGTAAGTGAATTTCCCTCCTCATTATAGGTATCTGGGTGCTCTTACCTGCCCATTGCCGTCCTGCTCTGCTCCAACATATTGCATCAGTTCGCCAAAGACCTGCTGTGGAGCAGTGAGGAGGGACGTTCCAGTATCGACAATTGCCTGGCATCCCTGACTGCACCAGTCAGTGATCTGGTTGCCAATATAGAAGCTAGAGAAAGAGCATGTAAAAGTTATTTTAATCATATTACATAATGAGACATGGAGGGTTAATATCAAAGATGTCAAATTTCCACGCCTGCTTTCAGTGTTCTTGTGGTCAGAAGCCATCACCGTAGTCTTTTCTTAGTGTTTCATAATGAAAGAAGAATTCTTGTCCTACTTAGTATTGGAATTGGTTATTATTCGGCCATCTGACTTACTGGATACAGCCACTGTGGGGTGGAAAGAGTGGAGTTTCCAGCCACCTCTGCCCATGGGTAAGGTTGGGGGGCAAACACTTGGATCAGCAGGAATCTCACTCTGTCAATAGTTCTATTTCTTGTTTCCAAATCTTAAAACAGGAGGTGCACCAGAGTCCAAAATAAATTGAATAAGGCATGTTTGCTTTTTGTTTAATTATGATTTTAAGAGGGGCTATAAGCAATAGGAGCCTCCAGTGGCTCAGTGTGTTAAAGCACTGAGCTGCTGAACTTGCTGACCAAAAGGTTCCAGGTTCAAACCTGGGGAGTGGAGTGAGTGCCCGCTGTTAGCTCCAGCTTCTGCCAACCTAGCAGTTCGAAAACATGCAAATGTGAGTAGATCAATAGGTACCGCTCCGGCAGGAAGGTAACAGTGTTCCATGCAGTCATGCCAGCCACATGACCTTGGAGATGTCTACAGATAATGCTGGCTCTTCGGTTTAGAAATGGAAATGAGCACCAACCCCCAGAGTCGGACACAACTGGACTTAATGTCAGGGGAAACCTTTACCTTTACATATTGACATATTTGACCTTGTTTCAAAGGCTGTGACATAATTGGAAAAGTTCAATTGAACCAAGAGACGTAAATTATTATAACTGAAATCATGGGGTGGAAAACTTACCGTTAAGACTGTAGGCTTTATGAAAAGCAAAGAAGTATCCACGCTTGGAGGTAGGCTGTTCTGCCCACTGGTTGGGAAGTTATGCTACTCCCTGTGGGCCAGTCAAGGACAATCTTTGCTCATGTTTGGGTGCCTGTCTAGCATGCAAGTTGCCCATTGTGTTATCCAGAAGAGAATGGAGAAACACTTGTCCAAGGAGGCATTTCATAAAGTACAATTGTTCATGTAACCAGGAGTATACAATCTGTTCACAGTGTTCAACTGTGAATTTCTGGAAAGTTTTAATCTCCCTCTCTCCCTCTACATACACACACACACACACACACACACACACACACAGATGCATATACTAACCAATGTGAGTGAAAATTACTTTACCTTTGAATCCCAATTTGCCAGTAAGCTTCTTGAGTGACTGGAGTCCAGACAATCTGACCAGAGTACAAGTTGGTATCAACTCCTCCCAAGGCAAGTTCACCACCCTGGGAACCCTCATTGCTATCAGGAGAAATAGGCAAGAGATGATACATTAGTTCCTCAGAGATACTGCACCATCACTGAGACATATGTCAGTCTCCAGACCTAAAGAACAAAAACCGAAAAGAGACAAAGATGTCTCAATGACTGACTAATATAGAAGATGATGGAAACAGAGTTGGCAAAGATATATACAGCTATACTGCAGGCTGTATACATTAGATGTTAGAATATTGGCCTTCCGGCTAAAAAGTCAGGGTTCAAATGCCCACTTAGCCATGAAGTTTGCCAGATGAATTTCAGCTAATCTTTCTCTCTTAACCTCTCATAGTTAAATTATCAGGACCAGCAACTGTACGGATTAACTGTGTATTATTAACATCTTTGAAAATTAAATTTCTTTTGTACTGCTAAATTATCCATTTTCAGCTTGAAAGTCACCCACCATTGCCATTATGGATAGGAAATAAGTAATATTTGCCCAGTGTATATAATTTCAATTATTTTCTCTTCATTGGCCAGTTTCCTATCACTGCTGAAATGACTACTTAGTATTGGAGTTATACATTTAAAGCCAACAGAATGGAAGACTTGCTTCTTTTTGCAATTGTTCTTTACAATAGATGGCAGGACCTCCATGAAATGTGCACATAGAACAAGACATGTCAAATGCCAAAGGGAAAAGATGCTGTCTTCACCCTTACCCGCTCAAATAGAAGCCAAAAACAGGAGCATCAAGAAGGTTTTCCTGTTGCAGTCCCTGCAGCACAGTGGTGGCACCACCAGAAGAGATGGCAGGATAAGCCATACCCAAGATGCCATCAAATTGGGCATAGACAAAGTTAGTGCCAGGTTCAGTTTCACTCAAGCCGAATTCCTGACTGGTAATGGAAATGCCTTGGATCTACAGAGGAGTGGGAGAAAAAAAGTCAACACAAAAACCCTTGGTAAGGCTTGTTACTGCAAAAAATGCAGCCCGTCAGTAGAGTATAGACATCTGAGAAACTGGATGATTCCACACATATTCAGGATTACAAAGAAATGTTTTGTATGGAGCAATTCAAAGTATATATGGAACCATGTACAGTTAGTCACCATCAAGTAGTAGATGAAGGGATGGAAGCTTAAGAATTCATCTCTTGGTTATCTGCTAATTTGGCATAAGGAGTGTACAGAACAGAGCTTAGAAAATGTACTCTTTTGAACTACTCTTTTGAATATATCAGCATCAAGTTGTCACCAGAGAAACAAATACATTCCTTTGGAGCTCTGATACTTACAGTTACAGTGTCATAACCAAAGATCCCAGTGAGACTTCCAGTTCCATATTGCAGAGAGAAGCTTTGATCGTTGGTGGAGTAAGTAGAAGACTGGTTCGGGTTGTACAGTGGATGGTTTGCTAGTAGTGGAAATTGCAAAGTGACGTTAGAAAGGTATCACTTTTCAGCTCAAAAGTTACATCGTAAGCAAGCCATCCTCTCTCCCACCAGCTACAGACAATGAGCTTATGGTTGGGTAGACTTTGCATCTGCTAGATCTTAGTATCTTCACTCATGCAATATTGTTCATTCCCATTACCAGCAGGGTGAGGGATACTCACTGCAGGCTTCACTCTGGCAGTATACTGAAGCCACCCAGAGGTTGGATGACCCAGTGTCAAAGAGAACCAAGAAGTTCTGTGGTGGGGTTCCAATGCTGATCTCGCCATAGTAGGACATCTAGAGGGGGAAGGACGCTATTGTCATCTGTGGGTTCCACCATACAGTTATCCAAAAAACTTTTGCATGTTCAGCACAACTATTTGAAGCAAGAAAAAAAATCCTCTTCCCCAAAGTATTTCATAAGTGATCTTAAAATAACAATATTTTAAAAAATAATATGTTGTTTCAGAATTAGTAGTTTTAGAAAATATCCCAAATGATTCAGGTGGGTATATCACCATGTTTTCAAAACTGGTTCACTACTGAGCATGACATACGTATTAATCATATGCATGGCTTCCAAATTATAATAGATTTTGAGGTGTTGTGTGATTTCTGGGCTATATGGCAGTGCTCTAGTGGCATTTTCCCCTGATGTTTCACTGGCATCTGTGACTGGCATCTTCAGAGGATTTTCCCCATGTTAATTCACATTCCCTTCCTTCTGTTTTAATTGAGTCATATTCAACAAGAGCTAAAGCTTAAGATAAACATTTCCATGGGCAGGATTTAAGGACTGACATTCAGTCAGGGCCAGGCTTCTGATTTGGTGAAATATTTCTCTTCCCAGTTCCCATCTTTCCATAATCAAGCGGCCAGATACTCACATCCATGTAGTTAGACAGGGGTTCGTAGCCAGAGGCGAATTCATTAAAGTACTTGCTTGCTGGGTCAAATTTATTGTTCTTTAAGAATTCATCCAGGACACCCTTCTCCTTCATAACCTCTCGCATGGACTTGAATTTTTTCAGGGGAACTCTGTATTAGAATAAGGGGCAAAAAAAAATCAATCATATGAAAGTTACGACTGTAGGCCAGAATCCTGTATGGCAGTCTTCATAAGTGGATTTATGTATGCAGGGATGATAACTAGTCAGTTTTGAGGTCTGTATCCTGTAGGAAGCTGTTATGTAATTTCATAGCACAGCTGGCAAAATAGCTGATACACGTTGCCATATCTTCACAATTCACTAACTTCTGCTACTTAGGTAAGAATACATAAAGTGATATAGGATTCCAGCATAAAGTGTGCTCAAGAGCCAATGCTGCATAGGGGTTAAAGTGATGGATTTGAACTTGCAAGTAAATTCAGATTTAAGTCCACACTGAGCTGCGAAACTCACTAGATGATCTTGGACCAATTCCTTGCTATCAATCTGACCTACTCCATAGGGTTGTTATTGGGAAAGTGAAGAAACAGATACACCAACTTAGGCTTATTGGAGGAGGCAGATAAAAATCAAAGAAGGAAGAGGAATAGGAGTTTTTCTTCTTTTCTGTCTACATGAAGAAGTCTATCTTTAGATTTTGCCCATCTTTAAAATGTACTTCTTCCAATGATACAACTGAGCTAATACAAGATGTTAAGTAAAACCATTTGGGAACATGGTTTTCTTTTGCTTTGGTTTTTCTCTCTCTCCTTTTCTTTGACTTTCTCGATTATGAGCTCCAAAGAAAACAAGTGTTTTGTATTTTTATTGTAAATGGTAAGGTGGCTTCAGCAGATCCCTGCTGAAACTCCAAGAGTTTCATTTGCTTACTGAGAGTGTTGTGGGCTTTTTTTTAAAAGATAAAGCTATTACTATTACCTATATTTTATAATCTAGGCTTCCATTTCAGCTAAAGTCTGAATTAATCGTATCGCCCTGTTTGATCCTAACAGGTTTCATTGGTTTTGAATGCTGGTTGGATGACTCTGGCTATTTTGGCTCAAATAACTAATAACAACCCCTGTTCAATTGTCAGGAGTAAATCTTTGCATCCATGCTTTCAAGACCATGAATTTTGAATATTGTATATATTGGTTTGTTGGAGCCCCTGATGGCACAGCAGATTAAACTGTTGAGCTGCTGAACTTGCTGACCAAAAGGTTGCCAGTTCAAATCTGGGGAGTGGGGTGAACTCCCACTGTTAGCCCCAGCTTCTGCCAAACTAGCAGTTCGAAAATATGCAAATGTGAGTAGATCAATAGGTACTGCTCTGGCAGGAAGGTAACAGCGCTCCATGCGGTCATGGTAGCCACATTACCTTGGAAGTGTCTAGAGACAACACCGGCTCTTCGGCTTAGAAATGGAGATGAGCACCAACCCCCAGAGTTAGACCCGACTAGACTTAATGTCAGGGGAAAACTTTTACCTTCACTGTATATTGGTTTGATTCTAGTCAAAATTGAAATGACATGTTAATTGACATGAGATGTAGCTGTAAAGTTGAGGTGCGTTCGCTCAGAATACATAAAGGTGATTACATCTCTTCAGAAACATTGCTATTACATACCACTGTTTTCCTGGTTTCCAGGCTCAACTGCAGCTGCAAAGCAACTGAGAAATCCCCAATGTCATTATTTCATACTCACTTGATAACTGCACCTTCACAAAGGTGAAGGCACACCATAGCAAGGATTAGCCACTTCATGGTGCTCTTTTCTTAGGTGCAGCTTCTGAATTCTTTAGGTTCTGCAGCTTGGTTTTAGAATACCATGTGGGTTTTCATGTACCAGGGCTGCTACTTTTATACCCTACATGATGCTGTTTCCTCCACCCACTTTCAGAAATGCCACATTCACAGATCAGGACCTTATCTCTGGGTAAATAAAACTTCACTCTGAGGTTCTTCTTAGAGCTCCTTTATCTCTGGAATGTGGGTTAGCGTTAACCCCATATGTTAGAGGCAGAGGTCCATACTGTTTCTTATCATCATGCATTCAGTTATCTTAAAAAAATAACCTATCTAACTTGCTTTATCTTTCACTTGTTTGAGTTATAATAGTTAGTCTGATGTGTGTTTTCTCAAGGGGGAGTGAAAGAAAAGGTCTATAGGTGGAACCTGGATCTGAATGGAAAAAATCATGTCTAACATAAGTAGTTATGCCACCTTTAATGTTTCTATTCAAAGTCTTATCAGTATTATGTCACCATTGCACCACATCATGGAAAGTCCCATTATTTATTCTTGGATTAGATTATGTAAAAATACCAACATCAACTAGTCTTATGCAGTACAATGTCATGTGGAGGACCACGTTTTGCCATTCCCTATGTCATAAATTGGGCTACATTTTGGTGAATCCTTGGTTCAGAGTTTTGGATACAAGTCTTCTCCACCACCTGCTGCTCATGTTTCCTTCAATTCAAGAATAGGCAAAGGGTGGTTTTCCAAATGTTGTTGGATGTGATCACCCCTCATCATAGGCCATACTAACCAGGGCTATGGAAACTACAGCCCACCATCAGCTGCAGCGTGTTAGGTGGACTAGGGTGCCTTGACTTAACCATATGCATAGGAAAACATCAGTTTTAATGCTACACTGTGAAGATGAACTCCAGTTCACGCTAATACTTACTTGACTCTTGGAATATTTGCAGGAATGTACTGAATTGAGCATTGTTCTTAGTGGAGCATTCATACACCCACTTGGCATCAGTAAAGTAACATTCCAGAAAGAAAAGAAAGGCCGTCACACAACTACGGTAATAGTCACGCAAGCTAGCCCTCACACAAACGTGGAAGAATGGCTACATATAGACAGAGTAATGCTTTTTTTCTGTTCTGTTAGTACTAGTGACGTATAGCACAACTCTCAAATGCTGTCCACTCTTCCTGTTTTAGGACTCTCCCCACTATGGAGGATTTCCCCAATCACGATTCTTTATAATCAAGGTGAGCTATGTGTGGCCCTCAGGATCCCACGTGACCTATGAGGAAGTTTCTGTCAGTCCCTGGTCCTTCCAAGTCCTCTTCAACACTTCTATGAGTTGAAAAAAAGATCTATTTGCTTTTCATTCAAGCCTGTAAGAGCCATACATTGCTACTAGTGTAACTAGTAATGTTTTATGTCCATTTTAGTATTCCTGGTTCTTAGATTTTGAGCATTGTTTGGATTGAGATTTAATGCTAATGGTTTATACTTTCTTGCTTATTTAACTTTGTTTTGACTGGACAAATATTCTATCTGACCATGTTTTTATTTCAATTGTGTTTTTGTTTTGATAGACTGTTTGTTTATTGTCTTATGGAGAGATGGTGGTGGGGTATAAGAATAAAGTTGTTGTTGTTGTTGTTACTATTACAACAAGTTTCTTTGTAATGGTAATTTTAGATCCTTTTTGTCAGAAAATCTAATTTCAGATCACGTTCTTATTAATCCTAAATTTCCTCCCTTAACAAAATAATGGAAAGGAATAAAAAGTGCAACAAATAATGCAATAAGTTACGTTTTAAACATGTAATGAAAATAGGTTACTTTTCAAACACCCAAATAACTTAAATGTTTTGCTTTTAAAAGTAACTTTCTAATGTCTTATCAGACTATTTATTGAGACCAATGACATCTATACTAAGCTAACTTTAGTAGTGTCAATCTGGCTGCCAAGCATTTCTGATAGGAGGCTTTCTCAAACTTACTTAGAGGAGCCAGGAGAAGCCAGGAGATGAACCCAACACCATCTGTGTATAAAACAGTGGTTCCCAACCTGTTTTTGACAAGGGCTCACTTTGATCAGGGCCCACTTGACCAGGGACCACTCTCTAACATTAGTACCAAAAGGGTTACGAATCAGTTTCTGGTCAACTTTAGATTTGGTTTGGTTATTTGGGGTGCTGACTCAGGAAATTGCATTGATAGAACACATCAGCTCTAGCTTCTTATACAAAAATATGCCATCCAGTAGTTGCCATCTGCAGGGCCGTAGCCAGAAAAAAAAATTTGGGAGGGGTTTTGAAAATTTCAGGGGGCGGGGGGTTGAACCCCTAGCACCCCCTCCCCCAGCTACAGACCTGTCAATATCTGCTTGAGATAGTGGCTGGAGGGACTCTTAATGTTTTGCGTCTCATAGACTTAGCATGTAGATTTGGTTAACCAGTTAAAATTCATGAGTAAACCAGGTTTTTTTTTTAACCTGAAAATTTTCGGGGGAGGGGGGTGTTTAACCACTAACCCCCCCCCCCCCTTGCTACAGGCCTGGCCATCTGGTCGCCTACAGAAAACCATACTTAATAGTCTAGAACTGATGTGGTCTATCCAATGCAATAGTCAGCTCTGCAGAAGGGAGCAGAAATAAAATAAATAAATAAATAGGAACGAGGTTTGAGGACTGGATTTTTTTCTCACGGCCCACTGCTTGGCCGTGGCCCACAGATTGAGAACCACTGGTATTAAAGTATGTGCTCTACCATCATACAGCCCTTTTTCATAGACTTCATTTTGGATGAACAACAAATGACTTCCCATCCCTTTGCCATGAGCAGTTTTAAGAATAATTTTAAGATTTAATTGAAGCAGATCTGTAATGACGTGCCACCATGCCACCTGAAGCTAAGCAAAATCATGCAGGCAGGCCTGATCAGTACCTGGATGAAAACCATCACATATTACCTGGGATCTCTAGGCAGGGTTAGATTAGAATTCTGCCCAAAGTCCTGGAAAACGAATGGCAGCCAGAACAACAATAGTAAATAAGATGCATTAATGACCTGATTCAATTTAAGGAATCTTCCTGTGTAACATTAAAAACACAAAAGAAAAAGAGAAAGCAGTTGCCCTATAATTTCAATATCATTTATTATTTTGTTGATTAATTCTCCATGGCAGACTGTGTTCCCGTCTCCTTCATGCCCTCTTTCTCTGATCAAGGCAGTCTCAGTGGAGCATTTGCAACCCAACAATATCTTTTTTTTTCTGGAGCTTTATCTGTCCATTTTAATCTGATTCAGGCAAAGTCCAGTGCCATGCTTATAGAAATGTAAGAGCTTTCTTTCCCTTCCCATCTATTCATCTGTCATGCTAAAACTACATTTCTAAGGAATGGGAAATCCTCCACAGCAGGTTTTTAGGATGTAAATGGAGGATTGGCAAAGGGATAGTGACCTCAGCAGAAGCATCTCCCATCCATAGAAACACTGCTTTGGATGCTGACCCTAGTTTTTTATTCTACGACTTGATGAAAGAGTTCTGTCCTCACAACACTTTTCATCTTTGTCAACTTTCAGGAACATTAAAATCTTATCCATGGTGCACAGCAAATCCGCCTTTGGCTGTGCAAAGTCACTCAGAAACAGAGTGGCTGCCAGATAAAAAGCTCCCAGTGCCCACCTGGCACCATTCAGCTCAACAGGATTTGGCATTTAATATCAGATTGCATGCTGCGTGGCACATTTAGTGCCCTCTACAGTTCTGATTCAAAAATGGAGAGAAGATAAACAGCCATTCACTTAAAGTAGTGTTATCATGTATGATATGCTGTGGAAACATTGTGGTTCATAATTATACTTCACAAGTAGAGTTCCAAAGGACAAAGTACAGTAGAGTCTCACTTATCCAAGCTAAACGGGCCGGCAGAAGCTTGGATAAGTGAATATCTTGGATAATAAGGAAGGATTAAGGAAAAGCCTTTTAAACATCAAATTAGGTTATGATTTTACAAATTAAGCACCAAAACTTCATGTTATACAACAAATTTGACAGAAAAAGTAGTTCAATACGCAGTAATGTTATGTTGTAATTATTGTATTTACGAATTTAGCAGCAAAATATCACGATATATTGAAAACATTGACTACAAAAATGGCTTGGATTATCCAGAGGCTTGGATAAGCGAGGCTTGGATAAGTGAGACTCTACTGTATATACAAAAACGCAAGCATGCAGCCAACACCATTACACATACTCTGATCTGATGGATTTCTGCAAGATTTCCAATGCCAAGATGATTTTTTTTTGTGAACCTGAGCAATAAGATAGAGCCAGACAGCATTAAGCCAGTCACTTCTACCATCACTTCCTTAAGATTCATCTTCAGATAGTCTGTGGGATGGTCAGGTTTACAGCAGTCTAATTGTCTATAATATATCAAGGTAGGGAGCATTATACTTGTATGGCCTAGTGGTTTGAGCATTGGATTAAGACTCTGGAGAACAGAGTTTGAGTGCCTGCTCAACCATGAAAACCCACCATTCATTTCCATGTTTGGTTTGAGGGTGGTATACATACTTTCATGTCACTTGTTATTTTATAATGATCCTATGAATTTCACAGGTTTTGGGGGCAAGGAATAATAGGGGCCCTTCCAGACAGGCCCTATTTCCCAGGATCTGATTCCAGGTTTTCTGCTTTAAACTGGATTATATGAGTCCACACTGCCAGATAATCTGGGATAAACAGAAAATCTGGGATCAGATCCTAGAATATAGAGCCTGTCTAGAAGGGTCCTAAGAGGCAGTTTGGCATTGCTTTCCTCTGAAATACAACCTACAACAACTGCTATTATTTGCCTGCCTCTGCCTTGCCTGTGGTTCTGCATAGCTTCCAAGATAAAAGAGGATCTGGTACCTTCATGATATTTAGACTGTTGCTGAATTCTTATAAAAACATACAAGATCTGATGTAACAGTTCAAAGGTCTATCTAGACCAGTGATGCACAACCTGTGGTCCTCCAGGTGTTTTGAACTTCTGTTCCCAGAATTCCTGACCATTGGACAAGCTGGCTAGGGCTTTGGGGAGCTGGAGTCCCAAATGCCTAGAAGGGCACAGGTTGCACACCATTGATCTAGACAAATCTTCTGTTTCTACCATAATCATCCAGATGTTTATGGCAAACCCATAGGTAGGGGATGGATGTAGTAGAACCTTCCCAATTATGTTGTCTGTCTATTACGCAATATTAAAGACAGCTTGCAGCCATCACAACTGTAATTGAAATCCCCACCTCCATGGGTTTCCTAATGCCCTTTTGAAGCCATCCCAGTTTGTGGCCAAATGGTGAGAAATTTTTGAAATGGAGTTACTGTATTTTTAGGTGATTTAGCTTTGTAGGTATACAGACTGGAAATTGCTAAAACTGTTTTAGAAATCTTCTGAATAAAACCAGCAGAATCCCATAGAGTATGAAATAAGAAACAACCCTTATGGATTTGTCTGTGTATAAAATCCCAAGGGAAGAAATCAAGGCAATAGGAATACCACAAAAAATAGCAGGCATTTGGCTCTAATTCACAGCCAGAAATTTTTAAAATGTATATAAACAGAATTTGGAAATCTTGCATTAACATGCAGTATTGGTAACATAAAATGTGATGTTTCATCGGATGCTCTAGTCCAGAATGTTGCACCCAATAATGGTTACAAAGAAGTTGTGGAGACAGCAAGAAATCTCATTCAATTGCCTTAACATATGGCATTCAGAGGCTATCTTTGCAAATGGAGTCGACCCATACTCCTTGTTCTAGCTGAAGAAGAAATATCTTTGTGTCCAAATACCTTTGGCAGTGAAACTATACAGGGCCTTCTTCACAGTGCCATCTCATCAGATATATACCAGGCACTGACTGTGTGGATATTTCTATGCCAGGCTAAGATCCGTCTGTTTGTTGCATTTGTATTTGCTAGAATATTGCTGGCTTGTATTTAAACAATACTGAATTTTTTAAAAATCCGATAAAACGCACACTGTAATCATTTCCATCTTCTGTACCGTTTGTGTTAGAACCAAAAGTTTACTTGTATACTTCACCGTTCAGCAGGCCTTACACAGCTGTTTTAGTTAATCATTCAAGTTACGTAACACAGTTTGAGAATGATGGAGTCTCAAGGTCATTTCTTTTCCTTCTGACTTAATAGCCTTCATTGCTGAGCAGATCAAAACTTAGTTACACAGTTCCAATTTCAGTATTCTAAGACACACCAATTAGTTTAGCTCCACCGAGTGGGGAAAATCACTACACATTTTCTAGTTTTCAGATAGTGATTGATCAAACAACTCCTGTATGGTTATTCATTTTGATGTCAAAACCAGAGGCAGGGAAGGAATAGGTTAACCACAACAAAAAGGTAGAAAGGGCCACGTAACACACACACTCATCTTTGTATTACTGATAGGCCTAGTGTATTTCAGAGGAAAGTTTTGTCTTCAAGGGTAAAAAGATAACTTGAGTATGGCATTTATTAGGAAAGGATATAGTTTGGGGTTTTTGGAATTTGATTGTGCATATCAACTAGGCATCAAGAGAGAGATTTCTTAGCATAGGGTCAGGGTCTCATTGCAGTATTCATTTTAGCCTGGAAGTTTTGGTAGATAAGAATATGAGATTAACACCCTTCCTGTGAAAAACTAAAAAGGGGAAATAGTCCCCTCTATAAAAGTTTCTAGAAGAGAGGCTTGCATCTGCACAGTAGGGAACACTTTGTGAAAACATCTGCTATAAACCAAACCTGTTATTTCAGATCACAGTCTCTGGTTTTGTTCTACAAGGGTTTATTAATACTAGCCTAGATAAGTTTCCTCACTGGTGGAAGCAATGCATATGACTTGAGATGACCCCCCCCCCCCCCCCAACAAGGCACATGGGTTTGGATTCTCCTTGTTATTCAACACTTGCTGCATCCATTAACCACTTAAATTAGATATTTTTGTCCTTGGAGTAAGAATATTTTAGACCTTGCTAATCACTTTCTCCCATTACATATCTATAAATAGGGTAAAGCACTGCTCAAGTATAGCTTTCACAAGGAACTCCACTGCAAGATCTGATAAAAGGTTATGCTAATCTAGGGATAGAAATGATACAGAAGTCTTGAGCTACAGGACCAAAGAAAGATACTATCAGAGTCGATATAGTCACAATTAAGTATGTCGTTCTTGTCCACAAATCAAAACAAGCCACACCTTCCAAAAGATAATCATCAGATTTAATTTATTTCAGATACATTCTTAGTGCACATTAAAATAAGACACGAGCGCTCCTCGATCACATGGCACTGCTAATGCTCTTCGCTTTGAAGGCTACACTCAGATGAGACACAAAGAGGGAAGGAACAGAGGTACACAGCAGGAGTCACTTGAAGAAAAATCACAGAGCAACTTGTACAGCCAGAGCAGCTGGGCATCCCCAAGTGCCTTTCCTGCCACATCAGAGAGTGTCAGTATCAAAGACATCAAGTACAAGTAACTATGAAGAAAACTGCACATGGTAAAAGCTTGAGATTTGCCTTGGTAGTTGGACTTTTCAGTAGGAATCACTTAACTGGGGGAATGGGACTTCCTTTCTGCAGTTATATTTCTTTCAGTATACTGAGTGAGTTAAACAGCAGCTCATATTTCCTAGGTTCTAGTCTGGTAACATATCCAACATAAAGGCATCTAGCCAAAAAAGGTAACTGCAGGAGTTTAGAATTTCAGAAGAAGCTGAAAAATCATAAAGAAGGATACAGCCACGAGGTGGCTACCTTTCACAAGGGACAGAGGTCCTGCACTTCTAACACCTGTGTATGACGAAAAATACTGCCAGATGCAGGTTCCCTGGTCATTGGAAAGGAAATGGCACCATGCATCATTGTTATCGCTATTTAGAACACAGCTTTGTTCTGTTTTTCCTCCATTCAAGAACACAAGAAACATATATAAAGTTGCGTAGGATGGGATATACAGAAATTTTACAAATAAGGCCTCTTCTTCCACAAGAAGCAAGACAGTTACCCAACCAAGAAGTACAGGCACATCCACTGTGAGGCAACAAAGCATATATTGGAAATCACAGACATCCTATCCCTTTCATATCAAGTGTAAAACAAAGAAACAACCAACCAAAGATTGTATTTGATGTGCAAAACAAAGTGTATAATAATTCTTGGCACTTATGTCACACAAACCCTATGTACACACCTTCCACATAACTGCACAGCCATTATGATAGAACCTGTACTGGATTAATTTTTGCCTGTCCCAGTCTTGGGAAAAGCAAGGCAACCTCTTCAGGGGAAAATGACAGCAATCCAAGTTAGTCCGACAAAGGACATCACTTGGTAACTGACTAGAATTTATATGTTGAACTCAACTGTCCTTCTCATAGCACCTTAAAAGAAGGTAAATATCCACTTTGGATGCTGAGCACCTTGTGTCAAGAGATGGGGCAGCATAACCCATTATGCCTATGAGGTTTATAGAAATTGCCTACAAGGCCACAGAACTTTCTGTTTTGCTAGCTTTGTTATTATTAAGGCTAATGTGGCACATGAAAGCAAATGAGAAAATAACAATTTCTACTCACATGTCTGAACCACACATTCTGTAAATGATTGCTCAAATGTGCAAATCAAAAGAAAAACAAATAAAAGCCAACACACAGAGCTCAGGAAACAGAGAAATCATTTTCTTAAGCCTAGAAAGGAGAAGTACAAAAATAATAGTTTGGAAAATACTGACTTTTAAATGTTGACTGAGGGCTGAACAGAAGTATTAACTTCTCAGATTACTGTTGTCCTAGTTTATATGGAATAGATTACTACACGTTTCGTAAATAGGTTTGGGCTGAGATGGACGTATAGAAAGACTTTGGGCTAAAAATAATGGGTTTTGTAAACTCTCTCTTTAGAAATGTTGCCTTTTAGAATTCTTCCAAGCAAAGCAATCCTGTACCCTTAAAAGCCCCATGAGATAAACATGCTCCACACACATAGCTTTCTTTATTACTACATTGTTATAATGGAGGAAAGTGCCACCTTTTGACGTTATGCTTCTCATGCACCTATCCAGAGAGCCCTCTGTGATGGCAACCTTGCACTTCTTGTCAACCTTACACTTGTTCTCTTGACAATAAGACCAATTATAACTTGTCCTGGAAAAGTCTTTGTTGGCACAGCACAGATGGGTGTGAAAACAGCCAATGTCTACCAAAATTAATAGTAAAAAAATACAAGACAGACACTTAGGAAAAGTTAACAATAGGCATACACTTCAGAAAGACAACGCTGGGGGGCAGCAAGCTAAAGCCTGTTTTATGGAGGCTGCGGAATCACTGTCTCCACAAAACACTTTAGCTATACTAATCACAGTTTGGTGTCCAATCGTTTAAAATCTGGGCAGTGCACATTTCATGTCTTCACGTTTGTAACATGAATCCAGAGAACATAGAATTTCAAAAGCAAAGTTCTAGCTCTTCTTATAATAAAACAATTCCAAATAGCACAGGTCATTGTTTCATGAAATCCAATGATGGCTTTTCTCCCCTCCCTCTAATTATTCTTTTGCAAAATCTGCGGAGTAAACAAACCCAAAACAGAAATCAAGGAGACCTCTGTGCTGTTTTTCTTCCTTCTCTTTCCCAACTATCTAATGGTCATTGTGCGAGATCAGGTATTATTCCATGGTCACTGCTTCCCAAAGTTATTTGATCGTTAATTAACTCTTATGTTCCCTAATTTGTGAGGCTGCAATAACACTAATTCTTTATGTTAACTGAATGGATAAATCAGGTTTGCTACAGACAGCCCGGCTTGCTATTCACACTGAGTTGTGATTAAATACTATCTGAGAAATTGATTCACTTCCCTGGATTTGTACTTACCTGTCCAATATCTCATTACGAGCAAGCCATTAGTTATTGCTTTGCCATGAGCAACAGCACATGAATTCAAGAAATGAACTGTAAGCCATTACATCTAGTGGAAGTACATATCATAGGTATTGAAACTAGTTTACAGTGGCAATTAGAGACAAGCAATTACTTTGATTCTATGTAAAGGAAATAAGAGAAGGCATTTTCTCACTAGTTTTAGCAATGTATGAAAAGAGAGAATGTCACAGAAAAGATATAATGATGAAAGGCCATTCTTCATTAACATCTGTTAATCAACTTCTCTTGTTTTTGTGGCGTAGCGCTTAGAAAGGCATTGGTGATGAAGCAAAATTAAATTCATTATTCTATGAATCTGATTAAAGATGAAAGTTAACTAACCACTTGAGCTTCTCATGGCTGGTGGCTTGATCACTAAAAACTATTAAAAACTACCCCTTACCCTGAAAACAACAACACCAAAAACAGCGCTGGAAATTGTGGGATGTGAGGGGACAATGCATCTTTATGCCTTTTCTTCCAGCAGCAAAAAGAAATCTCTGTACCTTTGAATTCATCTTAAATTCAAGCACATATCACATACATTGAGGTGCATTGGGTGGCCACATCATGGCTTACGGGCTGAAAAACATCTGCTCAACTTGCAATACCAATCCTCTGCCTAACAATTCTTCTTGCTCAGCTTTCTTCTCTGTTTTCTAGAGTCTAGAAGATATGAGAACTTATGCAGCTGTCATACATAGAATAAGACAATGATTTCAACTGGGTTAATATTGCCCAACATGACTGGCAGCAAGCTTTTTCCATCTTACCTCACAATGCTGGGGAATAGCCCTGGCCCCATCTATACTGCCATAGAATGCAGCTTCACTGCATTATATGACAATGTAGATGACTCCTTGATAATTTTACACACAAAGCATGTACTGACCAATGAACCTTGATCCCCCCCCCTCAAATATTGACATTACAATCCACAGAAGCAAGCATACCAAAATAGGGCCCTGCAATACATTTTTTAAATTTAAAATAATGATTCTAGAAATGCTTGAACAATTTCCAAAAGCATTGTAATACCTCCTTCTTTGGGTAGGGCTTTACTGTTTGAGATTAAGATGACATGGAGAAAAGATCCTAACAATGGCAATTTAAATTGATAATTTCTCTGCACTTCTTGTTATAAATATTTCTAAATGGTCTGTCTAGTTCTGGGCAACATAGCTTCAGAAGGACATCAAAAACTGCAATGTGTGTAGAGGAAGGTGATTAAGATGGTACAGTGTGAAAACCAAGCCATGAGAAGGTTGAAAGATGATAGGATAGCTATGTTCAAAACCTGCAGTGCTGTCATGTAGAGTGATTCTGTACAAGCTTGTTTTCTGTTGCTCCAAAGGGTGGACTCAACCAATGGACTCAAATTACAATTAAACATGAGGAAGAACGTCCTGACAATAAGAGCTGTCAGACTGGGGTTCCAGACTTCTTTGGGAGGTGCTGGATTCTTTCTCTTGGACCTTTTAAACAGACATTTGTTGGCCATCTGTCACTGATAATTTATGAGAGGAGGCTAAACTTGATGACTATGGGATACATTTAAACCCTTTGTGTTTTCAGGGCGGCTTAGAAATTGAAAATAAATAGAAAATTAAACCAGATAAAAATAACACCATAATAAAAATAATAAAAACAATGAAAAGTAGGGAGAAAACTGGGGACAAAATTCAGAGGTGATGACACTTTTCTTATCTTGACCCAACAGTATTTATAATCTGCATTATCAACAAGAAAGAGCTACCACCTCTAATGAGTACAAACAAATTACAACTGCTACTAGGAGAGCTTCTAACCCACACTTCTGTAAAGACTTAATACATGGTGGGTTTCCTAGAGATCCCTCACCCATACAGTTGGCTGACTTGACAGCACATGACAGCAACAAAGAGAGGCAGGTAAATTATTATTCTTGGAGGCGCTACATTTGGGGTAGAGTAGTAGCAAAAAAATGGGGGTAGGGGAGAAGGGAAATTGCCATGTGCACATTCCTTATTTTAGATTTATCTTCCTTCTAAAGCAGATGTGGAACCAACAATAAAAGGCTCTGTTAAGTCTTCAAGCTTATTACTCACAAATGCTGTGTTAGGATCCACTCATGTATTCAAATGACTTAAGAGCTGGACACAATAAGGCAAGGCTGAGGGAGAGAGGTTCCAAATGACACCAGGAAAACAGCGAAACATATTTGCATTGAAATCTCTTCCTAGCACTGACACTATGATAAAGTTGGCTTCTCACAAAGACTCTGTCGGACAAGTATGAAAGCAACAGCAGCAATCTATGAGAGGCTTTTTAAAAAAGAGTTTTTGCTATATACCGTCCTGTGGTTCTTTTTGCTGAAATGCCAGAGAGAAGGGTAAGACTAAGAAACAGGGATGTGAACTAGGAAATTGGACTTCTTTACATGTGGAATGATCTCTTGAGGGTTCATGAGATCAGACCCATTCTGACATTCATTTCCCAGCTGCAACAGATTCATGGCTCTCCTTCCTCAGCGATCCACTTTAATAGGCACCATTAAAGCAATGGGATCTAATCCAACACTTTAGGCTCAATCACTTCCCTCTCATGAAAAAAACATCAAACCGCAAAGCATTTTACTTTTGCTTGGCACCTTAACTTAGAGGCATAATTTAAAATAAATAAATAAATGAAAAAAGTAGAGGTGGACCCCTGACCAATAAACAAACACATAAATAAATAAATACATAAATACATAAATAAATAAATATTTCAAAAATAAATATCCCTTTGTACACCTTCAAAAACAAAAGGATAAATAAAGCACTCTCTGGCCATTGTTCTATCTGTACCACCAAAAGTTTGAATATTTTTGTTCATTCTGTTGTAATGCTTTGATTTTTTTTCCAAACCCAACACATCCTATCACTAGGGGCTTAAAATGGATCCCACAAAAATGAGAATGAGAGCTTTCCAGATAAGATTAACATACAAAGTAAGAGAGGGAACAGGTAGTAAATCTGATGTTACTCCTCCTCTTAATAACCAAAGTCAAGTTTCCGTCCACTTGGCAGGGCTTCAAAAACTATATGGCAGGAGAAAATGGGGCGTGGTGGAAATGGGAAGAGGCACAGAGAGGCTACATTTCTCAAGTTAATAGTATGGAGCTATCCAAGTAGGTCACAATGAGAAACACAGGGCACAATGGGAAGATGCCAGGTATGCAACATGATTAGCTGAAGAGCAGGAACAAAAGCCACAATGTGGTGCTTGGTTTTGGCATCCCTCTTATAGAGGGAGGTCAGTGCTGTTATGCCGCGTTTTCCTAGAAGTCCCATCATCCCTAGGCAGTGCCCTCTGCAAGCTGGACATGGCTGCTGTCTTTTTAAGATCAATGACTGCGTAGGAATCCGTCCTGCGGGCTGGGTGGGCAGCCGAACGTGGGGCACGGGGGACTGGTGTGCTTTGGCACCCTTTGTGGGGGTCATCCTCCAGTTCCACTTGGATATAATTGAGCTGCCTCGGCTGCTCCATACAGGGCCGTCGGAAGTCAAAATTGAAGACGTTGGGTGTGCAACTGCGGCGGCGTTGTATACAACCACCCCTATGCCGGCCTCCATGCAGGGCAGCGCTTTCTGAATTCATGTAGTTACGTAAAGGGTCCTCCTCATCCTCCAGCTCAGGATAACCGTTGGGCGAAGGTGTCATTGCATCTCCAGAGTCCTCATCATCCTGCTCTTGTCTCAGTGGTTGGCACTCCCACACAGGTGGCAGCGAGGGCAGGTTCTCATAGTGTAGTAGGGTGCTCCGACGATGGGAGCAGCTGGGTGGATTCAGATCTTCTCGAGCTATTTTCAAGCGCCCACTTCCCCGGCGATGCAAGGTACCTCGAGCAGGCAGGAGGCCATTTATATTCTCATAGACATATTTTGGGGTAAGGCACTCATCCTTGCACTCATTGTTGTTGTTGTGGGTACAGATATGCCCTGTGCATTCCCAATGGGGTCGGCAGAAGCCATCACATTTCATCATGTGCCTGTAACCAGGAGCAGGGCCCAGCACAAACTTCACCTCTCCTGGCTGTAGGTATATCTGAGGATTGCGATCCTCCAGGGAGCAGCTATGGCTGGGATGAGAAATAGGAGGATGGACTTCAGGCAAAGTGTGCATGCAGTGGTGACCCCTCATGTCTTCCTCACCACCAGCTGTGTTCACATATGTGTGAGACTGCAAGGAGAGAGAAAAAGTTGGAGGGTCATAAAGAAGGGAACAATGTACAGGTACCAGGAAGCATATTCATGAGGATCAAGGTATTAACTAAGGGTGTTAATGCAATGTAGGGAAAAACATGAGGGAGTTGCAACAATAGGTTCAACACATGAGGCAAACACATGACAGTATGTGACTTCTCTGATTCAACAGACCTTACACTGAATTTTAAATGATTCGGTCTCCCAAAATAAGATAGGTTTGATCTAAGCATAAAGCTAAACACATTGAGGAGTAAGCACCCAGTGAAAACAGTGGGACTTATTTCCAAGAGCACATCTACAGAAGTAATGCAGTTTGATGCCACGAACTGAAATGGATTAATGGGAGTTATAGTTTTACAAGTTCTTTAGCCTTTTCTGCCCAAGAGTGCTAGTACTTCACCAAACAACAAATCCCAGGATTTCATAGCATTAAGCCATGAGAATTAAAGTATTGCCAAACTACATTATTTCTACAGTGCTCCTTGCACAGGAAGGTGTTGAGTGTGAATCAGATTTAGAAGCTTGTTTGTTCCCCTTGACTCAATATTCACTGAGGAATCTCAGATGGCAGTGATATCTTTGGTATACTTTTTACCAGCTTAGAGAAATACATCTAGCAATCCTATCAGGGGAGAATTTATTTTCTTTAAGTTGTCCATTCAGACTACTGAAATAGGACTTCCACTGAAAATAAATAAAAAATATCAATAAATGCAAAATGCAGTTGCTTGAATATGAAGAATTGATCATCAATCATTACATTTAGCTTCTATAATATGCCCAGTGCACTGGTGTTTCTGGGTTCCATTTAAAGTGTTGCTATTTAAAGCTTAAAGCAAAGTGGTACCCAAGTACTTGAAGGGCTTTTTACTTGTATTGGCCTGTCTACAGCTTGGGTATACATCTGACATCATACTTACTTATCCATTTCTAAGAGCAACTATACTGGGGAATATGTGCAAAAGATGGTGCAGCAGGGGCTTGATGGGTGCAGTGCATCTATGCTGTAAAATTAATGCCATTTGACACCACTCGAACTGCCATAGCTCAATTCTATGGAATCATCGGAGTCATAGTTTAAACAAGGTTTTTCTTCTTCTCTGCAAGAATGCTGGTCCCTCATCAAACTATAAATCCCACAGCATTGCACCATGGCAGTTAAAGTGATGTCAAATTGCATTAATTCTATGGTGTAGATGGACCCTAGGTTTCAGGTTATGTTATGCAGTTTTAGTTATAATTGTTGGCTTCTAGAGTTTTTACTTGGCCAGATGTTTTTATGCTAGCATTTTGCTGATTTTTAAAAATTATTTTTAGCATCAATGCATTAAGGGTTTATTTTTCTATTAAAGGGTCAAGGTTTTCCCTGACACTAAGTCTAGTCGTGTTTGACTCTGGGGGTTGGTGCTCATCTTCATTTCTAAGCCAAAGAGATGGAATTGTCTGTAGACACCTCCAAGATCATGTGGCTCACATGACTGCATAGAGTGCCATTATTATCTTCCCACCAGAGTAGTACTACCTATCGATCTACTCACATTTGCATGTTTTCAAACTGCTAGGTTGGCAGAAGCTGGGGCTAACAGCAGGAGCTCACCCTGCTCCCTGGATTTGAACTGCCAACCTTTTGGTTAGCAAGTTCAGCAGCTCAGCAGTTTAACCTGTCTTGGGAGGATTTTTCTCTAAAAGTAGATCTATAAATATTTTATATAATCATTGCCTATACAGGTTGAATTTAGTTCCTATAAACCGAGGCAGTTAAAAACACATTTTCAGTTTCACTCTTGTGGCATACCTTGTTCAAAAACAGGATTTTAAAAAATCTAATTAAAAAAAATCAGTTTAAATTCTCCTAATTTCTCTTTTTACGCCCACCCACATTGCAATGCTCATTGCAAAATGACTGGGTTAATAATAAAGATCTCAACCGGCATTTGGAAACAATAAACATTGACAAAATTACGATCTGCCAACTGCAAAAGGCCACCCTACTGGGATCTGCGCGCATCAGAAAATACATCACACAGTCCTAGACACTTGGGAAGTGTTCAACTTGTGATTTTGTGAAACGAAATCCAGCATATCTATCTTGTTTGCTATGTCATACAATAATAATAATAATAGTAATAGTAATACTTTATTTATACCCCGCCACCATCTCCCATAGGGACTCAGGGTGGCTCACAAAATAGCACACAAAGATGCCATAAATAAACTACATAATTCAAAAAAATAAAATACGTCAACATGAAAACAATAATGTATATAAAAGGCTTGTATTAACATGGTAATTTATGCCACTAGAGCAGTTATAAAGAAACATACCACCACCAATGAGTATGAAAATTTCATTATTTATGCAAAGAGATGCAGCTTCACCTTTTAACGGAGAGGTATAGATATTACAGTTTCCTCATATATAGAAGTGAATGATATCCCACCATGCCTATCAATGTTTAAAGAAAAAAGATCTACAAAATAGGCGACAAAGAATAGGTGCCTATTTCACTAAGCAGTTTCTACTTTGCTAGCACATATGAACACATATTCCGCCCATCATAATGAGAACTTACTTGATCATCAGGCACAATGAGGGCATGTGTTGAGTCCTCACCAACTGAAGAATGCCTTAAACTCCCCATGGAGGTATGTCGGACTGCAGGACAAGTTGTGGCCTCAGCAGGAAAGCTATGGAACCCATTGGGAAACCCTGGAACTGTATATGCTAGAGCTGGATAAATATGAAATGAGTGTTAAAGACTATGGCTATCAGAACTCCAAAACTGAGTTTAAATGAGATTCTATCTACAGGCCCTTCTACATAGGACCAAAACTCATGATTGATTCTGGATGAGCCTGAGGTGTCCAACCAACATCTCAGGCTGATCCGGATTCACTCAAGAGTAAACCTGGATTTCCAGGTTTACTCCAGGTTAAAATAACACCTGAAAAGATCTGGAATTTCAATAAGGTCCAGATCGTTGCAGGTGTGGACCATATGAGGACTGAGTCTCGGGATTGCTTTCTGTGATCTCAAGAATCAATCCCCACTGCCATCTCCGTTTTTCCAGGGTCTAGGAGCCCAAAGAACCAAGATGGATCTACACTGCCATATAATCCAGTTTCTCGTCCCAGATTATCCACCTTGAACTAGATTATATGGTAGTGTAGACTCATATAATCCAGTTCAAAGCAGATAATCTGAGATCAAATACTGGATTATATGATAGTGTAGATCCAGCCTAAATCATGTATTCTCTGTTCAGTAGCAGCAAAGAGGGTCACCACTGTATGACATGAGGTACATTTTATCAATCAGGCCAGATTGCCTCCTATAGTGAAATGCCAAATGGCCTAGAACACAGGTTATGTAAACAGAAATTGCACCTACAGTGCAGAATAACAATTTGACACCACTTTAAGTGCCTTGGCTATGGAATACTATGGAATCTTGAGATTTGTAATTTGGTGAGCCAAGTTGGGGAGGCACCAGCGCTCTTTGGCAGAGAAGGTTAAAAGCCTTATAAAACTTCAACCCATGACTCCAAAGCATTGGGCCATAGCAGTCAAAAAGGTGTCAAACTGCATGAATTCCACAATATAGAAATTACACAGACGCCTACATAGAACATATCTGAAATCTTATGTTATAATGATTGGAAACAGGGTATCACATGAGCACCAAGTTTAGGACTTTACATGGGACACAACTAAACTGATTTTATGACAAAAGGGGCATGAGGATTAACTGTTAACATAATCCATAAGGTGAGGAATCATATAGGCAAGGATAGTGACTTATAAAGGGCCCATAAGTGATCCCAATTGAGGAAAGTCAGTAAAAAAGATCCTGATGCAAGAGCAATGAACTTCCCTCATGGTGCTACAACATCTCAGTCCCACAATGGAGATGTCTAGTCTTGGATGTGAGCCTACTGTAATAGGATATTTGACCCTGCAGAATAATCCAGGTGCTAGTGGAATAAGTTATGCTTGACATGAATATAATTTAACTAATTTAGCCAAGATGTGAGCACTTTACCACTGGGTGTCTGGGGTGTCCGAGGCAGTTCCATTTCGGCAGCATGACTGTTCCTTGTGATGATTACAGGCTCCTCCACCACATTAATGCTGTTACATTGCATCAAGTCCTGCAGCAAATTAAAAATCTCCTCCGCTCTTGAGCATTTAAAAGCAAAAATTCCTAGAGTATTGTGGAAAATGAACAGAAAGGTCAGTTTTAATATGAGCTTACTAGCTACGAACAGCATTTCATTGATGCCTGAGGATTAGAGCACATCTTGCCTTATGAGGTCCATTGGTGGATACTTTTATGATTAGTTGGTTAGTTTTCTAATGTGCTCATAAGGCAGCATCAGGTAGCTCAAGCTTTACTTTAAGGCAGTATAAAAACTTACAAGAGAATGCAACACTAAGTACAAAAACCAAAGCAGACACATTTCTCTCATATGCCCAGCTAATTTCTTAATCTATGGGCCTAGTGAGGGAATTCTAGTTGCCCTCTTCCTTCTTAATCAGTAGCCTAATTTCTATGTGCTAAAACAACCATTGAATCAGGACCTTTAGATATATTGGTTATCACTTTGGGGAATCAGTGAAAAAGAGAGCTAAGCTTCTTAAGTTTTGTACAGCATCTTCTGAAGACAGCGATTTTCAGCCACCACATCAAGGCCTATACCACTCTGGTTAAGAAATAATCTGTTTTATAAGGTATTTGAACATGTTTGAGCACACTTCATTGACACAGCATGTTGAGTGCAAATTCTCTTGTCACAAGCAAAGAACAATCAATAATTGCTGGCTGATCAAAAGGCACATTTTATAATTACTGCCATGCTATTGGGATTTTTTCTTATAAAATAATTTCTGAACAAATAATTCAAACTTAATTTTCTCAGCATGTCTATCCTTAACTTTCCCCTCCACCCCTGACATATCAAGTGTGATCTACACTAATGCAGTTCCAAACGGCATATATAGCAGTGTAGTTCCAGCCATAGTGGGTGGGGGAGAGGGGAGATTGGGGAGAAAGGGGGAAGATAGGTGCATTTTTGAAGTACAAAAATTTAACAAATCTAGAAGATTGAAGGCAGAATAAGAAATATAGAGTAATCCCACACAGTAGGGATAGGGCACAAAAAAGAAAACAAGCCATTTCCCATTGCATCTGTCAGCAAAATGTAAGGGCCTGATCCCTTCCTGTGAATCACAGCAATCTTTTTATTGATTTACATGAACTGAAATAGGTTCTTAAGGGGGGAGAGACAATATATCAGTTTGATTGCTTATTCAACAGCAACAGCAACCCTCCATCCTGTAAAATATTTCAATCAATTGCCTGAGCATGTTGAACAAACCAATCGGACTCAGGCACGCACAAAGTACGCACAAAACTCCCATAGCAACGAGGAAAAGGACATGGCAACAACAGTTGCTATTCTGAAGAAAAATGTTCTTGCTGATGTTTTCTTTTTCTTTTTTAAAGCCAGATCACACACACATTGCTCCATTTCTACCTATCTTCCCTTGTATAAAAGGGCATACAAGAAAAATAACCCTGTGCAACAAGGACACAAGAAAAACAAAGATAGGAAATCTAGTTGAGTGAAGGGGGAACCATTCATGGAAGCTTATACAGACAGCATATCTCCTTCTTTATATGAAAACCTATGTTATAGCCATGGTTATTATTGTTTTTGTTTTGAGGTTGATTTTGCATCATGATGATGTGCACACAATTTGGGAGATACCAATGCTCTCTTTGAGAAAACAATGCCTTGCAAAATGGAGAGTCAACAAGGAACATGCACACTTACATGCATGATTTTCCTGCTTTCTCTTTCCATATAAAATAAGGCATTATATTACATTAAAATAATATTATGTAAAGCATATGTGTAAACTACTGGCTCTTTCTAAAACAGAAACTGAAATTAATTATTTAAAGAGGACTTGCTGATCATTCTTACCAGATCTACGTTTACCCATCTCAAATACAGGTAGAGCATCTTCTATCCAAAATACTTGGGACAAGAATGTTTTAGATTTCAGATTTTGAGGGATTTTAGAATATCTTATTTTCATATATGGGCATGGGACCCAAGTCTAAACTCGAATTTATTTGTGCTTCATGCACACCTTGTACACATAGCCTGAAGGTAATTTTATACACAATATTTGTAATAATTTTATATATGAAACAAAGTTTGTGTGCACTGAACCACCAGAGAGCAAAAGTGTCACTATCTCAGCTTCCCATGTGGATAATTTTGGAGGATTTTCAGATTTCTGGGTAAGGGATGCTCAACGTGCACAGATGTACTGTATGTAGGCATACCTTAACAGACACTCATTCGTGTTTCTTAGGTTATCTGGTCTGTGGTATCAAGCAATGCAAGGACTGTGGTTATGTTCTGTGACATAAAATATTCTTCCCCTTTAATTTCTACTACATCTGTTTTTCTTAACTACATTTGTTTAAAATAAACTACAATTTCCATAAATTAATAAGTACTGTATGTCCGAAATTGGTTGGTTCTAAAGTGAATTTTTCCCTTCTCTATACTAAAAGGCAGCACTTTAACAAGAGATTAAAGAAATTCATGTGAGTTGTATCTATGGCTTGTGAAACCCATGTTCAGAAGACAATATGCCTCTGAATGCAAAGGACAAGAAGGAATTGATGAACTGAGATACATTTCATTAACCTCAGAGGAGCATCTGACTTGATAACTAAGTAAAGATAAAGGTTTCCCCTGACATTAAGTCTAGTCGTGTCTGACTCTGGGGTTGGTGCTCATCTCCATTTCTAAGCCAAAGAGCCGGCATTGTCCATAAACACCTCCAAGGTCATGTGGCCAGCATGACTGCATGGAGCACCGTTAACTTCGTAACTGATGTGCAGCTAATGTCTTCCCCAACTAATGTGTTGGGGAACACATGTATCTTCAAGTATTAAAAGACTGCAACTCACATCATCTCTCATAATTTGCAATCCTGGCGAGCGCTGATGACAGCTGCAGTCCAACAACATCTCAGGGTGCATCTACACTGTAGAATTAATGCAGTTTGACACCACTATGACTCAATGCAGTAGAATCATGGGAACTGTAGTTTGGGAAGCCGCACCAGCACTCTTTGGCAGAAAAGGTTAAAACACTTCCATGATTCCATAGCACTGAACTATGGCAGTAAAAGTAGTGCCAAGCTGCTTTAATTCTACAGTATAGGCGCACCCTTAGCTACATATTATACACCCTTGTATTAGATTATCTTTAGCTAACTTAGCAAGAAAGCTTTTCTCCTCTTTTGACATGTCACTTGCCAAATACCAAAAGCGGACTGCTTCATCTATTCAAGATGTGCTGAATTTAAAAACCTGATATAATTCAATAGTGAAACTGAACATGTTTCCAAAAAATAAAGTCTCATACCTGCTCTCAGGCTATCAGTGCACCTGAAAGACTACTGGTTTCATAGCCTACAGCATCAGAGAAATCAATGTCATGAGACACAGCCACAAATATCCAAATCTCAAAGAAAATGCTATCAGAAACTACTATGTACTGGCTATATGTGACATCCAAAATTAACATTATCTCTGAATACCAGCTGCCATAAAACACAACTAGGAAGGTGCTGTTGCACAAATATCCTGCCTATGAGATTCTCATAAGCATTTGACTATTGTGCTTCTTTGGCCTGTTTTAGGACAACTTTTCTTATACTAACATTTACTTGAAAACAGTAATATAGTATAACTTTATATCATACTAGGGCAAACCTGTTTCTACACAAGAATCACATGTGAAAACTGGTTGTTATCCTAATATCATAACTATCTGCAGTCTGAATACTTTGTCCCTGTTCAGAAATCAACATACCCTGTCCAGTCAGGCAGCGACGTCCACTCTCAAAAGAAAAGAGACTGGAATCATAACCATATCGACGTAAGCAGAGATATGGCCACCGAACGGCATCACGTTTGTGCGTGTGCAAAACAAGCTCCCTCTGGGTCAACTCCATAATCCCTGAGCCCAACTCGTTGCCTTCATCGTCGACATTTGTGACCTGTAGGAATGGCAAAAACCACCATCTGGAGCTCCAGGCATTACGCCAAATAGCATATTAGTACACAGACCAGATACTGTACAAAATTAGATGCTGGCAAATTGTTTGTTTAGAAAGGTACACAGGTTTAGCATTCCTTCCTTGACACAATCCCTTTTGGTCTTATAAAATGTGGAAATCCGTTAAAGCAGGCATGTCCCGTGGGCTGCATATAGTCCAAGTTAAAATTAACTAATAAAATAAAGAGCAAATGGACTCTCTTGCAATGTTGCATAAAATAAATTGTGAAAAGTAATTCAAGTGTGTATTCTCTACTAAGCACAGTGCTGCCAAGCACAGTGCACTCTCATTATTTGTATGCATGCGTGGTATCAGTTTTACAGCAGTGTGTGGCCCAAGATAATTCTTCTTCTTCCAATGTGGCCCAGGGAAGCCAAATAATTGGACATCTTTGCATTAAAGAATGTCTTTAACAACTGGGATAATATATTGATATGATACAATTTGAGACTCAAGAGTCCACTCTATGAAAAGATCCCAAATCACTTCTACGGTAACAAAGATTTGTGGCACATGCATTTACCTTTAATGCTTTAGTTGTATTTTGAAAATAGACATACTGTAAACTTACTTATGGCCAACTGCCCAAAAGCTGACAAAGAAGTAAGCAACCTTTTTTGTAACAAAATTTTAAAAATAACTGCAGCAAGGATAACCAAGTGTTTGTGATATTTATAAAACAACATTTGTTTGTTTATTTGTATTTGTTATAAATGTGATTGAAACTGTGCAAGTTACCAGATGAGAAACTCTAAGATCCAGCTAGATAATACCCTTAATAAATCAATTAAAATATCACCAAATAGTGACCGAGCTTTCAAGTTCTTCATAACTCTTCATCAGGGTGTATGTTAAATGGTGTAGGAGGGTTTTCATGAACCAGCGAGACTTTATTTGCTTGTTATTTAACAAAATGAAACACAGTTTCCTCTCTCACAGATTATCTGAATCGCATGGCTAATGCATGACACTTTTGAGTTTCCCTTATCCAAAATGTTTGAAACCAGAAGTGTTTTGGATTTTGGAATACCTGTATTCCATTTTGTTGTTTCATTTACACCTTATATACATAGCCTGAAAGTAATTTTATACAATATTTTAATAATTTTGTGCATGAAACAATGTATATGTACATTGAACCATCAAAGATCAAGGTTGTTACTATCTCAGCTACCCATGTGGACAACTTTGGATTTTGGTGGATTTCAGATTTCGGAATTCTGAATGTGTGGTGCTCAGCCTGAAACACCATGCCAAAGACATGCAAGAAGCAGAATCATTTGCAAATCTAAGGGGCAAAAATGCAAGCTGAAGATAAGTGGTGTTAAATAACTTTAATGCCTTGATGGCATGAAGTTTTGTGTGCCTTCATTCAACCTGACTAATGATAGCTAATGTGAGTTGAATTCATGCAAGTTACCTTAAATTTGGTGGGGTGGTTATCTGGAACCCTGTCTTTGCATGGACAGCTACAACAAGTCCCCATTATGTCAACACCCTGTAGAAGTCCTAAAGTACAAGGAGGGAAAACAATATCATGAAGCCTGAAGAATAAAATACAACTCATCTCCTCTCATCAAAAGCTTTCAGGTGTTTCATAATACAATTGCATAGAGGAGCAAGGAAAAGCAGGCAAGGGGAGCAGCAGCAAAGTGACAAAGAGGGAATATGTTTATCAATTTTAATTGCTCATATTCCATTAGTATTGAGAAAAACAATAAAAGAGCAACAGATGGTGACTAAAAGAATATCTACACAAGGCTCATAGCCAAAAACTGTGTGTGTGTGTGTGTGTGTGTGTGTGTGTGTGTGTGTTGAAACCATTTTTTGGCAAATCATGAAGAATAGGTCCATAACACACAAAAAATAAAGTCTATGACTAATTCTATATTGTATATAGACTTAATTAAATCAAATTACTATTTTAGCTACAAAGTTTCAAATCTAAAAAAATCTTTTAATTGGTAATTTAGTGGTTATAAAGAATACTAAAACACCTGTTTGAAACACTTGAAAACTGTCAATACGCTTTGGCAGAAATCAGGCTCCATCGATAAACTTTGGTGGACACTCAAGAGTGCAAGTCAATCTTTCTTGCTCCATTGTGCTTCTTATGTATGTTTTCAAACATTTAAAAGTTGGAAACCATCTTTCATTTGAAGCTGTTAAAACTGGCAATGTTGCAGAAAAGTAAAGAAGCTTATTCACATTCAGAAAAAATTGTCCATCACAAACAAGATATGCTTCCAGTGAATTCGATTGCTTTTCTGTAGGTGCAATCTTTTTTCCATTTTCTACACCACAGGTCAAACTCTTCCATCAGTGTTTCAGTATCTTGATGGCATTCATTGTAAAGTTCTGTGCACTTGTTCAAGTTGAATTTTAAATGGCCACAATTATAGGAACACTTGCAGTTACTGAACTACTTTCCTGTGCCTTGTCAACCTTGCTTGAAGCTGACTGCAGGAAAAAGTCCAGAAATGTACACATTTAGCCTATAATATTCAATTAGTGTTGGTGAATTTACCTGAATATTTTTGCAAGTCTACTTTGAACAGATGCGAGAAATCTTAATTTCTCCACCTATAGACTCCACCACTGTTTCTTGTTGTGTCAAATATCTCCTGAAATTCTTTCACAGATTCAGTGTGCATTTTCCTGGCTTTTTCTAAGACATTGCCAAAATGTTGCAGACTACAGAAAATGTCCATATCTGTTCTTTGTAATGTTTTGCTAAGATGAAGGGATGATGACAGAAGCTTTCTTAGGATGTTTACAATTACTACAAAATCAGCATTCAGAACAGCTTAAAGGAGGTATCCAAATTGGGAAGAAGTCTCTGTTGTATAGAGGACTCTCTTTTAGTTCTTCAAGTGTTCTCACCACTATACTGTACAGCTAAAAAAAGGATAAAGCTGCATCATGTCACTCAACCCAATGGGTTTCACAAAGTGGCAACAGGTTGTTTGCTGTTGATTCAGGGAAAGTCTTTTATATTTTTCTTCAACAATTCCAGTTCATGATGCTCTAATTAAATTGCACACAGATGATATTGTTCCTTGGCAGTTTCTGACAGGTGAAATGCTACAAGTCTTTGCTAAGGCTTGATGTAGTGAATGAGCACTGCAGTGGATTTAGACGGCCATTGGATACTTCTACAATATAATTGCCTGCACACCACTAATTTGACCACGCATATTAGCAGCTCCATCATAACCCTGTCAACACAAATATTGCAAGTTCTGTTCATTTTTTTCTAGTGTTTTCAAAATAATGTCTGTAAATCCTCCACCTGTCATATCACTTAGCTTCACAAAGCCTGTAAATACTTATCTTATTCTTGCAGCTTCAACATCAACGTACTTTACAGAGAGCAATAACTGTTCTGAGGTACTCAAATCCAAAGTTTCATCTGCCAAAACAGAGAAACACTGTGATGCATTGAATCTTTCAACAATTTTTGGACTATCTTGTCACCACAAATGTCTATTAGTTCATTTTGTATTTGAGGACTAGTATACTGAGCATTCATAGCTTCAGTTTCAAGTCGAATTTTTTGGTCAGTGTCTCCTGCTCTGGCATGAGAACTCTACAAGGCCCAGAAATTACCATCATTGTGCAACGGTTCTTCACAGGTAATAGATACCAAATCACTGCTCCATCTTAAAACCAGTCCTTCTCAGCCACAAAGGACAATCTTTCCACAATTGGCAGAAGTTTTTTGGTTTTCTTGCTCTTGGTTTCTTTGGCAGGGCTTGGCTTAGATGAACCAGTGGCAGACACCTCAGTTTCCACAGTTTCCTCAATTTTCATCTGCAATCCAGGTGTGCATGTTCTGGGGTCTTCATCAGTACCAACTGCTGTAATGGTTCTCAACCTGCTGCTTTCTTGGTCTTCAATATTTGGCTTTTTCTTTTTTGCTATGAACTCAAAAACATTCAGTTGCTTTGATAGATGTTTAAGCATCTTTGGGGATCAGGTGGATAAAAGGAGATACTAACAGTAACTAACAGGGCTTTAAGTCTCAGAACAACAACTCAAGCTAGCAGAAATTTCACAGTAAAACAGCTATGTTTGGAATGCCCCAAAGTTGCTTTCATGCCTTCCTTTTATACCCCAGTGGAAGGAGCAAGAAAGTGGATGTAAAAGAGAGCTTTGAAAGGGGGAAGAGCAAGAGAGCAGTGACGACTACTTTCAGGTGTTTTTATATTTCAAAAACGATTAAAGAAAATTACATGGAGTAAAAAAACAAATGAAACTACATAATAAAATCTATAACTGTATTCAAATTTCACAAAAAATGTTGATTAGAATCAGAGGCGCAGAATTTTGAAAAATCTCTTACACATATATTTTCACATTAAATTGGAATATCTAAAAATCAAGATGTATGACCCACACATATTATTACATGTTTAGAAACTGCATAAAAATACCTTTAATCTGGCACCTAGTTATTCAAAAATACTTGATAGTTTAGGGGAAATTAAAGAACAAACTGCTAAAGTAAGCACAAATTATCACAGTTGTTATATATCTGGAAACATCATAAAATGTATTTTAACTTAAGTTTTTCTGATGGATTTTAACCTGGGGAGTGCAATTTTGATGTCAGTTTTGGTGGATTATGTCATCTTCACATTGAAAATGTTGATTTAACATCTGAGACATCTAAACTTAGTCACTTCCACTATGTCAGCTATTGCTGCTATTGCCATGTAAATTGGCGGAATGGCTGGTAATAATAGTGTGCATAAATTACCAAAATTTGGTTGAGTACTTGCAGTTCTGGAGGAACTCTAATTTTTATTGTCATAGACTTAGCATGGGGATTAGGTTAATTAGTTAAAATTCATGAGTAAACCAGGTATTTTTTAACCTGAAATTTTTCGGGGGGAGGGGGCTTGAACCTGTAACCCACTCCCCTTCGGTAAGGGCTTGACCTACACTATTCTTGGGCAATTTAATTGCCCAGAGGCACTTTTTTCCATTAGGCTCTATGACAGATTTCAGAGTAAAAATGTAGGAAAGAAAAAAATTCTGGAGCTTTCATACCTTGTTTAAACCCTACCCAGCCATGGCTGTTAGTAATTTTTATGGGGATGGGAGGAATTCCCACTTTTTTCCCCACAGCCCTCTACTGGGAGTCATGGTAACCAGGACGTCAAGGAGACACCTACATCTTCCTAGAAACCATGTCATCTTTCACCTGGCGAGAGAGTCAAGAGAAACAGAACAGAGATGCAACATTTGGCATTCAAAAAGACAGCAATCTCACAGATAGGAACTTTAAAAATCATAATTCTTCTCTTTAGGATTTCAGATCAGAAATCTGTACCATCATACATACAAGTTTATCTTTGCAGGGAAAGATGAGACACAAATTCCTCCGCTTTGGATTTAGCGTAATTACACTTTAATATTTTACAATGTTCTGGGCTAATTTCCTTTCACACAGGGAAATAAGAAATATGCTTGTGTGTGCATTAAGATATTTGCATGTGCGCATATGAGCATATGTTGGAGAGATTTTTTAAATTAAAAAATTAAGGATCTAGGGAGCATATTAATCAAATTTGTGAGCAATTAAATCCGCAAATGTTAAATCTACAAATGTGGAAGACTTGTAAAACTTTGTTTTATGGTTTCTCTCATCACCCAACTCTAAATTCAAACCCCGTTTAATGTTATAAAGATTAAAATAAAGGAATGGTTTTAGAGAGTTCTAATTGCTTTCCAATTGTGCTTTGCTTGAGCCACCTGTGTGTCCATGGCTCCATTTTTAACAGCCTGATAAACTGTTTAAAATATGCATGTGTGCTGGAGCAGTCCACAAAGGGTGAAGAGAAGGAAATCATATGCTTTGCCTGACTGCAGGGATATACAGTCATGTGAAGGTGCATGGTTTTGGGGTGGAATCAGGTTTTAAGGACACCTGTTTAACACATGCTTGTTAGCTGTTAACCCGATTCCAGTTGCACTTTGTCTAAATGTCATTTAGCTATCTTCCCCTTTTATCCTGGTTACTTCCAGGTTTTTAAGCATGTGCAGAAGAGCCTCATATAATCCAGTTCAAAGCAGATAATCTGAGATCAGATCCTTGGATATAGGGCGGTGTAGATCCAGCCTGAGAAAATTGGCTACTTTCTGTGCCATAGCACAGTATAATCCACTAAGAAGGTTGGGTGGAAACCTCTCTTTCTCTTGCAGGGTTAAGTATCTTACATGATTTAGGAACAGATGCCTTGTTAAAGCCATGTATGCATCCAAGAACTATACTGGCCCCACACATCTGTGATGGATAGAGGTGCAGGCCCCACCATGAAAGTGAAAAGCTACAAACATTGCAACCTCTCCTCAAAACATTCATGCTACAGACTCCTGTCAACAGTATCCGCCTGCCACTCTAGTCCCACCTTGCCACCGGAATACCACAAACAGATTTAAAAATGCCTTTCAGTTCGTCAATCTCCCTGTCCCTCCTCTTTTCCTCCCAATTCACCTTCCTTCAATCTCCTGTACTTCTAAGAGAGCCAGCCAGATTTTAAAACCCTTTCCAGTCCATCAATCTTCTCACCAACTCCTCTTCCTCCCAATCCACCTCCCCTCAATCTCTTGTCCTTCCAACAGCACCATTTGGGTGGCTCCGTTGGAACAACGGGAAATTGAGATCTATGGGCTTGAAAGGTGGCAGGATTGCAATGGCTGAAAACGTTTGCGACTCTCAGTGAGGTGACTGGTTTTAACACTTTTTAAATGGAAAGTAAACTAACAAGCCTATAGCGTCCTGGATTTTCAACAAGAACAGTATCTGCATTTCAAACTCTTTGAAACTCACCTGTCTTCCATGATTTTGCTGGTTGTTTTTCCTGCAGTCTCCAGTTTGGCTATACATTACAGTTCCTTTGTACAGGTTTGAAGTGCCAAACATTCTGTAACCAATTAATATACAATAAACATCACTAGGTATTCAACAGAAAAGCCCTTGAAAATATACCCTTAATGTGACTCAGAATACTTTCGCAATGGCAATGTGTACACAAACACGTTGAGCATGGGGTAATGTGGAAGATGTGGATGTAAAGATGTGGTAGTATGACATGTTAAGGAAATTTCAAAACAAAATATCCGTGACTTCTTTGATTCACTTCTGTTCAACAACACAGTACAAGCCCAGTATCCTTGGGGGATATGTTCCAACCTTCCCACTCCCCATTGATACCTAAAACTGTGGATAATTGTAAAACCTATATGTTGACTATACTTGGGACATAAGTGTGATATAAAATATAAGTGGAGGATGCCCCCCCCCCCAAACTCTTCAAGATGTAGGGAATATATTTTGGTATGTAAAATGGTTGATATTGAGTCCATGGATGAGGGTGTGGTTGTACTGTAATTGAAAAATAACCAAAATATATTGTAATGCAAAATTCCAATATGTTTCATAACCTTATATTAAGGGTCAGAAAGTGGTCTACTTTGTATTGGGAGAGGGATGCCTAGCAGTAACATATAGCCAAGTAAATCTTCTTGAGGCAGCATTCTCAAGCAAAAGGTTAAATTACAAAACTTACAGATAACTGTTGATGCTTACTGCGTCACTAACCTTAAGAGCTCCCTGTGCATTTAAGTTGCATTTGATAATGGCTTTCAAGTATGTCTGTCTGGTGCAAAATTAACACTTGCTACATGCAAAATGCTGATTGCAAATCAGGAAAAGAGGACTCCCTCCACAGCATCATCCTTTTTCCTTTGCTAGTTTTAAACATGATTCTATGCTACATTGTTCAAAATCTTTCTCCCCATAATTGTGGTCTGCAAATCAACTTCAAACTGTGTCATAGTTCAGTGCTAGAGCCATGGAAGTTATAGTTTGGTGATGCACCGGCACTCTTTGGCAGAGGAGGCGAAAGACCTTATGAAACAACAACTCCCATAATTCCATAATATTGAACCATGGCAATTGAAACTATGTCAAACTACAGTGTAGTGTATTCTGCAGTGTAGATGTACCTTTTGTGTAATATGAAATATGTTTGATACAGTAGGACTGAAAAGAACTGTAAGAATTGAAAATTGTCATGATTCCATGGGAATCTTCAAAAAATATTCTTGGCTAAGAAGTCATAGCAGAAAGGCCTTATTAATGCACAGAGACTACAGCCATATGGAGCAGATGCTGAACCAAATGGGAAATGGCTTCAAAATCAAGTAGTACTTTTCAATGACAGTTTTTATGCATCTATTCTAAATTGGTTTCATTTTGAAATGTGCAATGAATTCCTCCAAACCTGCTGTGGCCAAGAACAAGAGGTCCAAAGGTGGGTAAAATAGCCATATGGTGAAATGTTTAACCACATAATAGTTAATGCAAACAAATTTGCAGAAAGCTTTTAAACCATGGATTCCAAGGATAAAACTAACCCCTCACTGCTACAGATCAAAAAGAAATCTTTCCCATCTGCAGAGGGAAACTCGGCTGCTGTCATTTTGAAAGAGTCTCTGAACAACAATCTGGCAGTCGGTTTCAAATATGCAAACAAATCCACTTCATAAAATAATATTAAACATAGAAGTACTTGATATAAGAGAGTGAGGTTAAAACTATTCCTATTGATGATGTTTATCTCTTAAAGTGGAAAAGGCTACTAATATCTTTTCAATCCGCCGCACTTTCTATGCCCAACAAGAGCAGCTCCCTCTATCTGCTAAAGTTTCCAAGAGGTGTTACAAACAGTCCTCTCCTTTACTAAAGACATCAAATATATATTTAACAACTAACTATATAATAACCTTGCTTTGCTCCTTACAGAATGTTTGAGTGTGCGTACACATGTGAGTCCAAGGACTTCATCATATGCAAATCATGTCGTCGTCGTCCCCTTTCCACACACTTCTAAAACAGTTCATAGATGAAGTTCCACAGTGTCCGTCATATGACGCAGACTTCCAGCTGTCATCCATGGTGTTTCATCAGTGAACTGTGTCAAATGTGTAGAAAAATGGTGGAGAACTGAAGCCAGGGAGAAACCAACTTCTGAGATCCTGATGCGCATGGCAATTAGAGAAAGCGCTTAAAAACACATGAGATGGGAACTGTCAGATTCACCTGTATTGAATTGTTTCAGAATTGGTGTTACTATGGATGGCCTAATATACTCTACTTCTTTTACAAAATTCTTCTACATGAGCCTAGAACAGTAATTTTTTTAATTACTATAATCCTAAGGAATAGTGCCATTGTAAGATATCACAATTTTGCTTTTGCTGCATTTTCTCCTTCATAGGAATCTAGGCTTTCGAAATTGTGCTAGCTTTTAAACTTTTGTTCCTTTTTTAATCAACTATAGGACATTAGAATTGTATCATGGGTCTCCTCTAGAGTAACAGAATTGAGAGGGAAAACAAGGTATCCCACACAGGGCCATAGCCAGAGCGGAGGGGTTTAAAAGTTCAAACCCCTCTCGAAATGTGTCAGGTTAAAAAAACTGGTTTACTCATAAATTGGTTAGCCAGTTAGAATTTATGAGTAAACCAGGTTTGGGGGGTGGGGTTGAACTCTTAAACCCCTCCCTCTGGCTACAGCCCTGATCTCAGAAGTGGTGTCTGTTTTAAGAATGGTGCCTTGGGTCTCCTCTAGAGTAACAGGACTGAAAGGGAAAGTAGCCCATAGAAGTGGTGTCTTAAAAATGATGCCTTGTGTCTCCTCTAAGCAGATGGTTGAGGTGGGAGGAGACAATTCTATGTGATGGGGGTAAGTAAATTCTCCATCTTCTTGAAAGAGAGAATCCCATACAAAGAAGGTGATTCTGCATGCACGAAGATGATTTCTCCCACTTTCCCCAGCTCCATCTGATGAAGTCCCAAGTCATCTGTCAGCTTGTAGTGAACACATGAAATTCACAGGGTTTCATCAGGCAAAAAATACTCAGAAATAGGTTTTCTTCCGAAATAGAGCCTATGGCCCCTTATGCAAGTATTAACCAGAATGAACATTCTTAACTTCCAAGATCAGGCTGGATCTGGTGACTTTAGGGTATGATTGGTCATTTCCCCCTCAATAATGCTCTTTACTAATTCAAAATGCAGAAATCGAAAGTAGAGTTCACTAATGCTAGGCCATTAAGATTCCAAACATTTACATGGCCAGCAAGCAAAATATAACTGAAGGCTGAGTTACAAATATCTGACTTACAAATAACTCATAGTTAAGAATGGAGATGAGACAACAGGAAGTGAGAAAAATCTACCCCGGAAGGGAAATTCACCCCTGAAAGAGTTATCATTGGGGAGGAGGTGTCTCAAATGAAGCTTTATTACCAATCCTTGTTCCGACAGCAAGTCAGATTTTTCAAAATCCAGTTATCACAGGGACAGAAAGTGAGGTGAAATCTTCTGAACAGGGGCACAGACAGCAAAATGAACACCACAGGGGTGTTAACCCAAAGCATGTGTGTGTGTGTGTGTGTAGCTGGAGTTACACTTAAAAATGTACCTGTTGTAACTTACATTCAACTTAAGAACAAACCTATAGAACCCATCTTGTTCGTAACATGGAGATTGCCAGTATTCAGGACGGTTCACTCTGCCCCCTTCCACACAGTTGTATAAAATCCACATTGACCCGGATTATATGGCAGTGTGGACAGTTCAAAGCAGTTATTGTGGATTATTTGCCTTGATATTCTGGGTTATATGGCTGTGTGGGCGGCCCCTCTGTTGTCTATAACAAAAACTAGAACTGAAAACCACATTTGATTACTTGTCTTGGAAAGATGAGTGCAATTGACTAGCTCCAAAGTAAATAATAACCCTATTTTCCACTGCTACAGTGTTCCCTCACTACTTTGCAGTACACTTTTCGCGGACTCACTGTTTCGCATTTTTTAATAAACACTAAAATAATATTATAAATCATAAAAAATATGATTTACAGTGGCGGTGGTCTCAGTCGGGTGCAGGCAGCGGAGCAGAAAAGGAGCCCAAACAGCAGTGGGAGGAGAAGGAGGCGGTGCCATGTTTCCCTGCCTCTTTCTTCCCTTCTTCCCTTCCTTCCTTCCTTCCTTCCTTCCTCTTTCTACTTCCTTCCTATGGAGAAGCCTAGCATCCCTACTTCGCGGATTTTCACTTATTGCAGGTGGTCCTGGAATGTAACTCCCGTGATAAGTGACGGAACACTATAATTTATTTATTTATTGCATCAAAAATGGCTCAGGTAAACTTAATGCCTAATTAGGAGATCACATACTTATAGTCATTTTCAAATGCCTGAACATCGTTTATTGGAAGATATAGGGCACTGATTCCATCAAACGGTATTTCTTTTGGTTTTTTCTACCTTAGAGTACTATCTATTATTGATAGCATAACCATTAAATAGCTATAGCCCTGGTAGCATTTTGCTCATATATCAGAACGCAAGTGTAATCACATGGGTAGTAGAGAAAACACCACTGATAAGCAGAAAAGTTACTAACAAACCAACATAAGAGTCTGTCTGTATGTTTGGGTGCATGTTTGTGTTTATATGGACACCTTTCCCCTTTTCTTAAACTCAAGGGAGAGAGCAAGCATTTGGGAAAAAAGAAAACACCAAAGTGCTAACTGAAACATGTATTATCAGAAAAAACTAAAATATATGGGGCACTGTAGATAGATAAAAGCAGATGGGTCCTTGTTTGCGTTTCAAGTGTCCTCAAATCTGAAAAATACATATAAAGACATATACCAAAATATTTTGCTGCCATTAATACACTTTTCACTGAAAATATCATTTCCACACTGTTCTTCAGAGGGCAGCTATTGCACCATTCTGTTCATTTTTTTTTTCACCTTTTGTGCTGTAAGGACATCATGCTCTCATGATTGCTTCCCCAACCTGACCTCTGCCTTCCTCCAGATTCCAAATGTCATCATCCCAAAATATCAGGAGGACACCAGGTTTTGATCATCCTTGTTTCTATTATGACTCTAACACAAGAGCATACATTCCTAGCTGTCATCTTCTTAGCAATACATGGTGTTAATAGGACCGCACAATATAAAACTATATGGACTATATCAGACATTCGTATTTTCTAACCATTTATTTAATAAATAAAAATCTTGGACTTCAGGACTCTGTGGTTTCATCTGCACTGCAGAATTAGTGAGATTTGTAGTTTTGTAAGGCACCAGCATTCTTTGACACAGAAGGCTAAAGACTGTAAAACCTCAGCTCCCAATATTCCATTGCATTGAGCCATAGAATTTAAAGGGGTGTCAAACTGTATTAATTCTACAGTGTAGATGCACCCTCTTCTCATCACACTTTAAACCATTGTTAACTGTACCACTACTAGGACCCATAATGACTTGAGAAGATAAGTACAAACCTGACTTTCAAAAGCAAACCTGATGTTTCTCCGTTCATAATTAAAGTATTTTCTTAAAGCTCTGATCTATTAACCCTTTGCCAGTTTAGACATTGCTGTACTAGCTTCTTTCGAACTTCTGGCATATTAGTACAATCTACAGCAAACTTCTGAATACAAGATGACATCCAGAAAACAACCTTCGATCTGGAGAAATATGCTAATTGAAATGAAGAAAAAATGCAAAACATGTTTCTATTTAATGCCGATTGAATATATCCTTAGTAAAGAAAATATGTAAAGGGTTCTAGTACCACCTTGGAAGGAAGGAAAGAAGGAAAGAAGGGAGGGAGGGAGGAAAGAAGGAAGGGAGGAAGGAAGGAAGGAAGGAAGGAAGGAAGGAAGGAAGGAAGGAAGGAAGGAAGGAAGGAAGGAAGGAAGGAAGGAAAAAGGACTTTAGGTAGGTAGGTAGGAAGTAAGGAACGAAGGAGGGAAACAAACAAGCAAGCAAAGGGATCTTGTACCATCAAAGGGAGAGAGGGAGTAAGGAAATCCCTTTAGATGTGACACTATCCTTCGTGTTTAGTCTGGAAAAAGAAGATCCATCCTGAAATGTGTTTACTCCAGCCATGGCAAATGGAGAGAGGCCATGGAGAGTTACAGCCCAGAGAATAGGTGAGGTAGTGATTCATCAGTACTTGCATGAAATTTGACACTGGCTGACAGTGTGTGTGTATTTAGTACTCTGGCTTACAGGTGAAACAATAGGAGAAATGCTATTTAAAATCTCTGTAATAAAGCAATGAAGATAATTGGGTTGCTGTGAGTTTTCCAGGCTGTATGGTCATGTTCCAAAAGCATTCTCTACTGTCATTTCGCCTGCATCTATGGCAGGCATCCTCAGAGGTTGTGAGGTCTGTTGAAAACCAGGCAGGTAGGATTTATATATCTGTGAAAAGTCCAGCGTGGGAGAAAGAACTCTAGTCTATTTGAGGCAAGTGTTAATGTAGCAACTGGTCACCTTGATTAGCACTGAATGGCCTTGCAGCTTCAAGGACTGGCTGCTTACTATCTGAGGGAATCCTTTGTTAGGAGGTGTTTGGTGGCCCTGATTGTTTCCTGTATGGAATTCCCTTGTTTTTTGGGTGTTGTTCTTTATTTACTATCCTGATTTTAGAGGGGTTTTTTAGTACTGGTGGCCAGATTTTGTTCATTTTAATGGTTTCCTCCTTTCTGTTGAAACTGCCCACATGCTTGTGGATTTCAGTGGCTTCTCTGTGTAGTCTAACATGGTGGTTGTTAGAGCGGTGCAGCATTTCTGTATTCTCAGATAATATGCTGTGTCCAGGTTGGTCCATCAAGGACTCTCCTATGGCTGACTTCTCTGGTGGAGTTAGTCTGCAGTGCCTTTCATGTTCCTTGATTCATGTTTGGGCATGCTGTGTTTGGTGGTCCCTATGTAGACTTCTCCACAGCTGCATAGTAGATGCCTGCAGAGGTGAGAAGACCCCTCTTGTCCTTTGCTGAACGTAGCATTTGTTGGATTTTCTTAGTGGGTCTGTAGATAGTTTGTAGATTGTGTTTCCTCATCAGCTTCCCTATGCGGTCAGTGGTTCCCTTGATGTATGGTGAGAACACTTTTCCTCTCGATGGATCTTTGTCTTTACTCTTGTGACTTGTTCTTGGCCTTGCAGCTCTTCTGATGTCTGTGGTGGAGTCTCCATTGGCCTGTAGAGCCCAGTGTAGGTGGTTCAATTCACCTCAGAGGAGGTGGGGTTCGCAGATTCTTTTTGCACGGTCCGTTTTTAATTGTGCTTCCAGACAAGAAACAATCAGGGCCAGCTAACACCTCCCAACAAAGGATTCCGTCAGGCAAGAAGCAGCCAGGCTTTGAATCCAATCAAGTCTGTCAATTACAACATTCACACTTGCCTCAGGCAGACAAGAGTTCTTTCTCCCATCCTGGACTTTCCACAGATATATAAACCCCTCTTGCCTAGTTTCCAACCTCTAACATGCCCGCCATAGATGCAGGCAAAAGGTCAGGAGAGAATGCTTCTGGAACATGGCCATACAGCCCGGAAAATTCACAGCAACCCAGTGATTCCGGCCATGAAATCCGTGAAGACAACACAATGAAGATGATTACCTCGAGACAGTGAGAATGTACGGAAACATGTATCTCCAGAGCTGGGGAAAGGTGGAGGACGAACACCCAGAATGAATAGACAAATAATCAGGAGAGGAATGAATCCTGGAGGGTGGGGGATGTTGTCCTCAGGGATGGGAAAGGGTTAACTGGGGGCCAGGATGAGGGTTGGCATCTTTCTGGGTATAAATAGACTGGGTATAAATAGGCTTTTCCTACCACTCTGGACTCAGGTCCTGGACAGCTCTGGGAAAATATATATATATATATATATATATATATATATATATATATATATATATATATATATATATATGGGCAGAATAAATGAATGTTAAAGGTGAATTTGTGGGAGAGATGATGCTCTATAGGAATGTGAAGAGAGTCTATTACAGGCATGGGCAAACTTGGGCCCTCTCTCCAGGTGTTTTGGACTTCAACTCCCACCATTCCTCACAGCCTCAGGCCCTTTCCTTTTCCCCCTCAGCCGCTTAAGCGGCTGAGGGGGAAAAGGAAAGGGCCTGAGGCTGTGAGGAATGGTGGGAGTTGAAGTCCAAAACACCTGGGGAGAGGGGCCAAGTTTGCCCATGCCTGGTCTATTAGTAGGTAGGTTAGTGGCACTCAAGAGAGATGGTTTTAGTGTAGGGCGCAATGGGAAGAAGGGAATGCAGAGGAGGCTTTTGGGTCTTGTGCCGGGTTATTTGGAGCAATGGGAGGACTGGGATGCAGAGGATGATTTGGGATTTGTTTTGGTTTGGTTTGGGGGGTGTCTGGAAAGGCAGGAGGCCGGAGAACGGAGGAAGAGGAGGAGAGTGTGGGGGCCACCAGTACGCACTGGCTAAACCGGGGTCCCTGGGGCGAGGAAGGGGGGATTGTGGGGTGAGCTGGCGGGCTGGGCTTGCGGGGAAGGGTCGCCTACCTGTGCCGGCCCAAGGGGTCCGCGGGCGCGGGAGGATGGCGCTGAATCCCGCCGTCCTTTCTCCTCCTCCTCCTCCTCCGTCTCCTTCTGCCGGAGTCCGGCCCGGGAGCAAGGAGGCAGCCCACAGCGTCGCTCGCCGGCAGGAGGACCCGGGCGAGGAGGACAGCTCCCTGCATCAGCCCCGTCTCAAAACAAACCCACCCAAAAAAAAAAAATAATCAAGATTTCCTTATTGTCAGAAGATTGGAAGTCGCTTTCTGCGCCATTTCTCCCCTTGGCGTGGCAAGAAACCAAGCAAGGCTTCCCCCTTACCCCACGCCCGGAAGCAAAGGCACCAGCTGGCATGGTGCTGGGTCTCATCTGTAGTGGGCTTAAAGCCATGCTTTGTATTTATTTACTAGCTTGGGTTATTTGAAAAAGTCCGATTTTGGATACGGTAGTGGGTGAACTACAACTCACATCACGTCAGGTTAGCCCCAAGAAAAAGTGTGCTATGTTGGGCAAGTTTGCTCTGGATGCATCACCCTATTGGAAAATAACTGCACCCAGTCTTTGGGCACATATCCTTCTTGTGGCAAATGTGAATCTCCATGAACATGTGGAGATCGCCTTTTGGAAACCACTAGTCAAGAAAAGCATGACCGTGCTAGAAGTTAACTCTTTGAACAAGTGATATTCACAAGCATTCATGTAATGGCACACAGGTAACTCAGCTGTTAAACTGAAGAACCGTGTCTTTGAACTGCCAAGGACAAAGACATGCCACGGCAAAAATATATTTGCCTAGCAGAGGATGGTTGCTTCTTTAAAGAAATTGTAGTTGCATTTGTACTGTAATTATAATTGCAATTGTCCAAAACATATACACTCCCTTTGGAAACCTTTTAGTTTAAAATATACACTCAGAAATGAAAAAAAACAAAGTCTTATTTGAAAAATAACGTATCTTGTTTACTCATAAAACATCATGTATCAATTCACATTTCTTATTAAGGTTCAGTTATAGATAGGATATAGCTTTTCTCTGTGTTGAATACACAGGGTATCATTCATAATCAATAGTCCATAGTTTTTAAGTATACTTGTGCTCACTGAAGTCCAAACAGCAACATACATGCATCTGCCCCCACTTAGGTCTGATGCCAAAGGGAACATAAAATGTAGTCCTGGGTCTGAACATGCTCAGTACAATCACCCCTCCCACACCAAAGAGATAAGTCAGAGTGGCAAATGAACATACACATAGAATAAAGGTTAGCGTGTATATACACACACACACATAAATAGTGAGAGGCTTGGGAGGTTGCTATTTCCAACACGCCAGTGGGGTTCAGCATGCTCTCTGGCTATAACTATAAACTATAACTCCCACTATGGTGAGTCAATCCTCTCAAACCCCTCCAGTAGGTTGAGTTAGTCATGGGGGTTCTATGTGCCAAATTTTGTCCAGGTCCACCATCGGTGGAGATCACTGTTTCCCTGGTTGTGGGTGAACTACAACTCCCAGAAAGTTCCCCTCAAAATCCCCCAGTAATCACATTTCAGCATATGAGGTATGTGTGCCAAGTTTGGTCCAGATCCATTAGTGTTTGGGTTCACAGTGCTCTCTGGATGTAGGTGAACTATAACTCTCCCAAATCAAGGTGAATTTTCCCCAAAGACCTCCAGTATTTTTTGCTGGTCATGTGGGTCTGTGTGCCAAGTTTGGTCCAATTCCATCTTTGGTGGAGTTTAGACTGCTCCTTGATTACAAGTGAACTATAAATCCCAGTACCCACAACTCCAAAATGCCCAGGCCAATTCCAATCAAAACTCACCAGTATGCAATTTGGGCATATCGGGTATGCGTGCCAAGTTTGGTCCAGCTCCATCATTGTTTGGGTTCATACGTAGTGCGCTCTGGATGTAGGGGAACTACAACTCCTATAAATCCCTTCAAAGACCTCCAGTATTTTTTGTTGGTCATGGGGGTTCTGTGTGCCAAGTTAGTTCCAGGTCAATTGTTGGTGAGGTTCAGAGTGCTCTTAGATTGCAGGTGAACTATAAATCACAGTACCTACAACTCCTATAAATCATGGTGAATTCTCCCTAAACCTCTCTAGTTGCTTATCAATTCTTGTTTGCTGTGTGCCATGGAAAAGAATAGGAAAGGGTTATGGGGGAGGCAGTGGGCAGAGTCATGCAAATTCCACACCAATGGAGAAAGGAACACTGGGATGTCTGTGGTGAAGGAAAAACAGAACATCTAGGGTGAAATTGTCCCCGTATGAAAGCCTTCACTTGGGTGATGGGCAGGATGGCATTTGTGAAGGACATTGGCAGGGCTCTTTATAACCTGCAATGTCATTGGAGGGAGGGTCTTGGTGTTTCCTGCATAGTAGGAGCTATAGCTGTTTGTGAAAGTGGGAGCCTGTCTGTGTAAGTGGACACCCCAGCCATATACACATACATATTTTCACTTTTATTATGTGTATAGATAGATTTAAAAAGGAAGAGCCATGCCCTGTAAATTGTTTTTCCCCTACTATTGCCAAGTTATGGTCTGAGAGTGTGTGCCCTAGGCCCCCGATATCTGCTGAGGCTTGTTTCTAGGTTGGAGACCAAAACCTGTGGATGCTCCTGTAAATCCCATTATGTACAATGGTCTCCAAAATACAAAATGGAAAAAAATGTTTTCTTTTTGGATTTTTTAAAAAAGTGATCATTAAAGCAGTGGTTCCCAACCTTTTTTGACCGGGGCCCACTTGACCAGGGACTACTTTCCAACATTACACCAAAAGGATTATGAATCAGGTTTTGGTCAACTTTAGACTCGATTTGGTTATTTGGGGTGCTGATTCAGAAAATTGCATTGGATAGACCACATCAGCTCAAGTTTCTGATACAGAACATATGCCATCCAGTAGTCTCCATCTGCTCGCCCACATAAAAAAATTATGATATAAAATATTTAAAAATCTAGAGTTGATGTGGTCTATCCAATGCAATGATCAGCTCTGTGGAAAGGAGCAGAAATAAAATAAATAAAATAAATAAATGAAGAGAAAGGAGGTTCGCGGACTGGATTTTCATTCTCACAGTTTACTGCTGGGCCACAGGTTGAGAACCACTGCATTAAGGGATGCTCTATATCAAGGTTCCTCAAACTTTTAAAGCAGAGGGCCGGTTCTCAGTCCTTCAGATTGCTGGGGGACCAGGCTATAGTTTGGTGGTGGTGGTGGTGGTGGGGGGGGGGGGGGACCATGAACCAATTCCTGTGCAGACTGCATATATCTTATTTGTAGTGCAAAAAACACACACACACACACACACAAAAGGACAACACAATATTCAAAATGAAGAACAATTTTAACCAACAGAAACTTACCAGCATTTCAATGGGAAGTGTGGGTCTGCTTTTGGATGATGAGACAGTCAAGTTAATTAGGATTGCTGTTATTCATAGAATCATAGAATCATAGAATCATAGAATAGTAGAGTTGGAAGAGACCTCAAGGGCCATCTAGTCCAACCCCCCGCTAAGAAGCAGGAAATCGCATTCAAAGCACCCCCGACAGATGGCCATCCAGCCTCTGCTTAAAAGCCTCCAAAGAAGGAGCCTCCACCACGGCCCGGGGGAGAGAGTTCCACTGCCGAACAGCCCTCACAGTGAGGAAGTTCTTCCTGATGTTCAGGTGGAATCTCCTTTCCTGTAGTTTGAAGCCATTGTTCCGTGTCCTAGTCTGCAGGGCAGCAGAAAATAAGCTTGCTCCCTCCTCCCTATGACTTCCCCTCACATATTTGTACATGGCTATCATGTCTCCTCTCAGCCTTCTCTTCTGCAGGCTAAACATGCCCAGCTCTTTAAGCCTCTCCTCATAGGGCTTGTTCTCCAGACCCTTAATCATTTTAGTTGCCCTCCTCTGGACGCTTTCCAGCTTGTCAGCATCTCCCTTCATCTGCGGTGCCCAAAACTGGACACAGTATTCCAGGTGTGGTCTGACCAAGGCAGAATAGAGGGGGAGCCTTCAATTCTGTGCCTTCAAGTCGTTTCAAACTTAGGGTGACCCTAAGTCTGAGGTTTAGGGCGAGGGCCAGGTAAATGACCTTGGAGGGATGCATCCGGCCTATGGGGCTGGGTTTGGGGACCCCTGGTCTATGTCAGGTAAATATAAAAGGCATCTCCCCCACTATTGCAAAGTAGTGGTCTACGGCTGAGAGTCAATGCAGTCATCTGGCTCAGCTAAATCCGTTTCAATCCTTCCATCCTTTCCCTAAATTAAATTGTCTGTAATCACATTTAGACCCTCACCATTATTTCCTGAAATGTTGAGGGAGTGTAAAGGTTCACCACAACTCAGCACTTACTATGCATGGAGGAGGGATATCAAAAGTAAAACCATGTGACGTTGCAGCACTGGCCATTCCAGTTCAGCATCTGGCTGCCTTCCATCTAAATCTGGTCTAGAACAGGGATGACGTGGGTGCAAATTTAGGACAGTGTCTCCATAAGAACTTTGCCCCCTCCCCATGAAATGTTCCATCAGCCCCCAAATGTTTAGCATTTCAATAACTTCATTTTTTTGTTTGGGCATCAAGCAAAACTAGTTTCTCCATTCAATGAGAAAGGGTAGGCCTGAGAGCATGTCAACACAGCAGATGTCAAGTGTTCTGAGAAAAATTGATTTTCAATGTCTCACCCTCTGCAATGCTATAATTTGGGAAGGGAAATTTCATTTCAGGGGGCTGCATTCCTATTGTGCATTCCTATTGTTCTATTGCGTGGGGTGTGCCCCCCTCCCCCCATCATAGCCTTATAGCCAGAAGTAGAGCAGACATCATTACCCTCACACTAATCAAACAAAACTTCCCAGAAGACATCACAGCCCTGTTTCACCATTGCCTCACTACTAGCTACTTTCAGTGGGACACTGGATTCTATGAACAGAAGGATGGAGTGGCCATGGGGAGCCCTCTCAGCCCAGTAGTAGCAAATTTCTATATGGAATACTTTGAAAAACAGGCCCTAGAAACAGCACCAAAAAAGCCAACTGTTTGGTTCAGATACGTAGATGACTCCTTCACAATTTGGAGCCATGGAGAGGAAGAACTCAACAAGTTCCTGGACCATCTTAACAGCATCCACCCAAACATCCAATTCACCATGGAAAAAGAAAAGGAAGGAAAACTGCCATTTCTAGATGTTCTGGTCATCCGCAAACCCAATCAACAATTGGGCCACACAGTTTACAGAAAACCTACACACAGAGATAGATACCTTCATAAAAACTCCAACCATCACCCAAGTCAAAAAAGGAGCACAATCAAAGCCCTGACAGACCGTGCACAAAGAATCTGCGAACCTCACCTCCTCCAAATTGAACTAAACCACCTAAACTGGGCTCTACAGGCCAATGGATACTCCACCACAGACATCAGAAGAGCTACAAGGCCAAGAACAAGCCATGAGAGTCAAGACAAAGATCCACCCAGAGGAAAGGTGTTCTTACCATACATCAAGGGAACTACTGACCGCATAGGGAAGCTGATGAAGAAGCACAACCTACAAACTATCTACAGACCCACAAAGAAAATCCAACAAATGCTACGGTCAGCGAAGAACAAGAGGGATCCTCTCTCTTCTGCAGGAGTCTACCGGATAATAATAATAATAATAATAATAATAATAATAATAATAATAATAATAATATAATTTTATTCTTGTATCCCGCCCCATCTCCCCGTAGGGACTCGGGGCGGCTCACATGGGGCCTTGCCCAACATCACAATATAAAAACAAATCAAAACACATAAATTTACAACAATAAATCAACAATATCAGTAAAACCATCATAAAAACAATATTGCAGGAAAAAGCATTAAAAACAGATATAAAACACAAGTCTAGGCCAAAGGGCGAATGTGTCAAATCGGGGGGAGGTAGTTACGTAATTGACATAGTCATTAAAGTACTAGAAATGACAATAATGACAATAAGAAGGCGAATCAGTGGGTCTATTATTATGTAGGCAGACAACTTGAACCATGCAGCTGTGGACAAGTCTACATAGGGACCACCAAACGCAGCGCCCAAACAAGAGTCAAAGAACATGAAAGGCACTGCAAACTAATTCAACCAGAGAAATCAGCCATAGCAGAGCATTTGATGAACCAGCCTGGACACAGAATACTATTTGAGAACACAAAAATGCTGGACCATTCTAACAACTATCATGTCAGACTACACAGAGAAGCCATTGAAATCCACAAGCATGTGGACAACTTCAACAGAAAGGAAGAAACCATGAAAATGAACAAAATCTGGCTACCAGTATTACAAAACTCCAAAATCAAAACAGTAGATGGGAACCAACACAATGAGGACTTGACTGAACAAAGGATGCCCTCAGGCAAGGGACAAAACATTTCCAATGCTAATTAGGGTGATCAACTGAAACATTAATGCTGGCTCCCAGTGACAAAGAACTCTTGCCACACCTTGGACTATACACAGATATATATTCTTTCCTTTCCTTACTTAGTTTATCCATACCTCACAACCTCTGAGGATGCCTGCCATAGATGTGGGCGAAACGTCAGGAGAGAATACTTCTGGAACATGGCCACACAGCCCGAAAGACATACAACAACCCTGTGATCCCGGCCATGAAAGCCTTCGACAACACAGTGTTGTAAAACTCTAAGGCCACTAGGGGGTGCTGCATGACAGTCCAAGGCGGACGGATGGGACCCTCAAGCTTAAAGGTTAAGGCGTACAGGTTGAATATGCCTTCTCCGAAATGCTTGGGACCAGAAATGGTTTGGATTTCCTTGTCTGTCCCCCGCCCCCTCCTTTTGTACATTATAATGAGCACAATCTTCAGGATACAGGGCTTAATTTTAGCCAAGGTTCAGCCTCAGAACCTTTGTTTGAATGACAGATTTCAATCCTTAGGCTAGATCAAATTATGGAACAATATTTACCTTGCCACAGAGCATGTGAAAAGTAGCTTTCAGTCATGTCATTAAGATACAACGATGGGAAGTCTCCCCCACCCCATAATGTTCTCCTGTCTTAGCGTTCAGCCACAGTATATTTGAATCCCTATTTCTACAACAAGCCATTTTTTTCCAAAATCCAAGTGTCACAGAGACAGAAAATGAGATGAAATCTTCTGAACAGGGGTTCAGACAGCAAAACAAATGTCACAGGGGTGTTAATACTTCCCTATGCTATCCAAAGCTTTGGCTGGGTTTCCACTTAAAATATACCTGTTTCAACTTACATACAAATTCAACTTAATAACAACCCTACAGAACCTATCTTGTTCCTAACTTGGTTACTGCCTGTATTCTCAAAAAAGTCCAATCTGTGATAGAATGCAAAGTTCCCTATTACTCTTCTATAGATTAACTCTCAACTGAAGGCTCCCCACAATAGATGGCTTCTTTTCACAGGACAAAATTGGTCTAAGATGCTGGTTAAGTGGACCCATAATTTCTTAACAATAAATAATTCCTGCTTGATGTCTGCAAACTGCATTGAATTTTCATTTTGCAAATAGATAGTGGCTCATTGAGACATATGCTTCTATCACTTCCACAACCCAATTCATTCAACAAACAAGTTTGTGAAGGGAACAATTACAACTACCAAGCGACAGCTTGTATCATACAACGAATCATCACTGCTGTTTAGGCTCAAAGTTGAAGGCAGTCCCATCACTTATCATCTTGACCTTTGTGTGAACAGCTCTGATGCCTTGCATTGAAATGTGTTTTCATTAGAACAGGATTATGCCTGAGGTGGTGATATAAAACCTCAAATTGATGGTGTTTGAAATTGACAGATTGATGAATATACATGACCAAACTCATTCTGAACTGGCCCTTGGAAATAAGGCAGAGGTTGAACTCAAGCACACATTGCCTTTAGCTCCATTATGCAATATTTTTGGCCTAACTTTACAATTGTCTTACTCCTATGGTTTGTTTATTGACATTTAAGGGATCCAAGCTTAGAAATATTATTCTTTCGAATGACGACTCCAAGAATATCCCAGCCAGCATGGCCTTTAAAGTAAAGGTAAAGGTTTTCCCCTGACATTGAGTCTAGTCATGTCCGACTCTGGGGGTTGGTGCTCATCTCCATTTCTAAGCCAAAGAGCCGGCGTTGTCCATAGGTGCCTCCAAGGTCATGTGACCAGCATGACTGCATGGAGTGCCGTTATCTTCCCACTGGAGTGGTACCTATTGATCTACTCACATTTGCATGTTTTCGAACTGCTAGGTTGGCAGAAGCTGGGGCTAACAGTAGGAGCTCACTCCTCTCCCCAGATTCAAACTACTGACCATTAGTCCATTAGGCTAGAGGAATCTAGGAATTGTTGTGAGCTGCAGGAGAGAAGCAATGTTTCTAAGGTCTTTGGGGGAATATAACTAAATCAGAAGTGACTATTTATGAATAGACTAGCAGGATAAGGGATTTTCAGAAAAAGAAAGCATGCATGAGCAGTTTGCTTATATTTCCAATCTCATTTGTCTGCAAATCTCCTTTGAGGCAATGTCAAATACCCTCCCTGCCATGAAAAAAACATCAAGAGCAAGAATGTACAAATTTTAAAGAGTGGCACAACAACAATGTTCAGCAGTGTTTTCCACTCATCAATTTAGAGAGTATTCTAAAAGGTAAAAGACCTCTCCACCTCAACCAAAAGCACTGAATGCCTTAATTTGGCCTTTTGTGTGAGATTCAGAGGAGAAATTTGCAGAGGCACAACAGGGTACATGACATGATAAATCGCGCTCACCTCAGAGCACAAGTCGTCAAACAACCAACATTCATTCTTCTGAAACAGATGGAACACCAATCACACAAACAAATGGTCCTCTTTATAGTTCCTCTTGCCAAATACTACATGAAGTTTTCACTCCTACCAATTTGTGCTGGCAAAACACATAGTTTTCCCTTGCAAAAAAATTCCCATGGCCTTGAATGCTATTTTTCTAAAAAGGTGTGCCTCTGTTTTTCCCACTCCATATGCTTTTGTTTGTAACTATCAGATACACCCACAGATGTATGCCAGCAAGCATGAGTAGAATCTCAGTAGCGTTAATTAATATCATAAAATAATAATGCACAATATGTTACGCCCACATAGCAAGAAAGTGCCTAGGCAGATTACACAAAATGATGTCTGTGGAGTGTTTAGTTTTACAGAGACATCCATTAGCTCTTCACGTGTGCCAAGTTTCAATATCAATTTAATGTTTTTATTTTAAAAACTGTCATGAGTCATATTTGTGATAGCCCAAACATTTAAAATTCCCTCTGATGTAAGTGTTTTGCTCCATATCAGCTCTAATCTGCTACAGAGGACATGCTTATTATGTTGTGTTTTTAAATATAAGCTTGGAACAAGGTGCTTAGATAAACTACTACTTGCAGACAAAGCCATGTGGTTCCCAGGAGGATTTTATCTGTAGGTTTAGGTCAGATATCATTAAATAAGAGGTGCTTATTGGGTCTACGGGGGGGGATTAAAAATACTATATATGATGGTTTCTTGTGATTTCTCAATTATGTGTTGATCCCTGCACTCTTGTCTTCTTAGCTCAGGAGATTAAGCATCCTTTGAAGCATCAGAGTTGTTTTTTTTTATAAATTTGTTGTTGGGCACTATGTAAGCATTGTAAATAATCATATGTGAGCCAGTCCTGCAGTGGTTTAAGCATCTGGAGAACAGGGTTTGAATCCCCATTCGGTCATGGAAACCCATTTGGTGACCTCGGCCAAATCACGCTCTCTCAGCTTCAGAGGAAGGCTAAGGCAAAGCACCCTTTGAATCTTGCACACACACACCCCTCCCCCCCAATTATAAGTTCACTTTAAGTTGTTAAAGGTGAAGAGTTACACCACCACAACAAAATACCGGTAATGGGCCAGAATGCTATTGGCTAGTCTCAACTAGAATAGACTCAGTGAATACTGGGTCAACACATAGGTAAGCCCCATTGATTCAATTAGGACTAGCAAGAGAATTGAAGCCAATTGCTTTTTAACTTTAACCCCTGGATCAAACTGATCCCAAAATAAAAAGGAACACTTCCTCAATTTTATGAACTCTTTCTCAGACCACGGAAACTGGCAATCTTCCATGTTTGACTAGTAATGTTCTAGTTGCTGTTATGGAACAGAGCTTTATACAGTGAAGTCACCTACCTTTAGTATGGCTCATTCACTTGGTTCATTCCTCCCCTTTGTTTGCAGAACAGTAAACTCTGAATCATGGGGATTAATTTACACCTTAATGAAGCTTAAACTGTGACCTTCTCAAATGGACATCCCAAGGTATATTACTCTGAAGCAGCTGACATTAGAAATATCTATTTAAACAGACTTAGAAATAAATCTGTTTAATTATTATGTTTCATTCTTTGATATTGTGTGATGTAATTGTGGCACTGAATGTTTGCCTTTTTATATGTATGTAAACTGCCCTGAATCCCTCTGCGGAGAAAGGCCGGACTAGAAAAAAGGTTTATTATTGTTGTTGTTACAGAAGAGTCTCACTTACCCAACCTTCACTTATCCAACATTCTGTATTATCCAATGCAGTCTGCCTTTTAGTAATCAGTGTTTTTTGTAGTCAATGTTTTCAATACATTGCAATGTTTTGGTGCTAAATTCGTAAATACAGTAATTACTATATAACAATACCGTGTGTTGAATTGCTTTTTCTGTCAATTTGTTTTGGTACTTAATTTGTAAAATCATAACATAATTTGAAGTTTAATAGGCTTTTCCATAATCCCTCCTTATTATCCCACATTTTTGCTTATCCAAAGTTCTGCCGGCCCGTTTATGTTGGATAAGCAAGACTCTATTTTTTATTATTATTATTATTATTATTATTATTATTATTATTATTATTATTTACTCTGGGATGATCTGGGAAAGAAAAGCCAGGGATAAGTATCAGGGCCAAGGGGAACCCAAACAGAACTCAAAGAGTGAATCATGATCTAACACAAACCAGGAGGACCAAGAGCAGTTGATGGGCCTGTTGCCATGGGATGGTGAACCCTGTATTGGTTTTATAACCATTCCACCTGCAGCTGCCCTGAGTTGGATGAGTGCCGTCTCAGTGCACAAATGTATAGCATCAGTTTCGGCACTGGAAAAGATCCTATAAAGCTTGGAGCAGGAGAACAGCAATCATCTGTTTTTATGATTGCAGATGGTTGCACATGGCATTGAATATCTGCCTTTGTATTTGGAAGCCACCCTGAGTCCCTTTGGGGAGAGAGGGTGGGTTAGAAATAATTAATAATAATCATAATAATCATAATCATAATCATAATAATTGAGGTCCATAAGCCAGGGGACAGTGGGGGACAGCGGGAGACAGCAGGGGAAATCATAGGTTAGCATAACACATTATGCCCTTACCATCGGTGGTTATGGGATCCCGTCCCACAATGTTTTCCCACTGTCTCAGCTTCATTCTGCTTCCTCCCCAGCTTCTTCTATGAGGAGTTGTGTATACACCCGACTTCTCTGGGCTCTGCTTCTCTGTGTTGCTGGAATGGAGCCCCATCGAAAGTAACCCTGTGTCATTTGATGGGCTCCAGAGGACTCCGTGCCGGCAGTGTATGGGCAGCACATAAAAGAGTAAATGTGATGAAGCATGAGAGTGGATTTACTATCCTACCAGCAACAGTTCTACAAGCCACCTAGCAGAACTATACCAAACATCTAGGATGAAAGATCTAAGATGGGTATGCTATTCCGTTAAAGCTTAACTGGCTGCCTTATCTTCCTTCTAGTCCAACAGAATCTAATGGTAATCCTGGATAGGTAGGAACAGTCAGAGCATGAGAGTACCTGCCCTACCAGGAAGGCATAGGTATGCTGTGATTTTCACCTACTGTAAATCTTCAATATAGTTAGCCATCCTCTTTGAGGACTTGACTTTGGTAGATTTAACTATTCACAGATTTTATTAATATGTTTTCTCTAAATCTCTCTAGGTCCTACAGAGCAATTCTATGGTCAACTTTTGGTGTAAGTTGACCATAGGATATTGCTGGATGACCTACTAGTGCTTAGAGATATGTTCTTTGGGTTAAAAATATTGTGTGTTGGTTGGGAGAGATATTTACAATTTCTCAACTTTTGTAGGGGTTCTGTGCTTCTAATTCCTGCAAAAGATAAGAGTTTCCTATAGAATATATGATTCTGATATCATGAAATGCCAAAATCTTCTCATGATAACTAGTATACATACCTGGGTAGACTAAGCAATGGGAAGTCAATTCTCTCTAGAAGTTCTTACACAGGAGTTTGGTCATTATTGTGCTTTTCTTCCAGGATTGACATGTTCAAAGATAATATTTTGACAGGATGTATGTTTCCTGGTTTTCCTCACTCTTTTCTTCAGTTTTAGCCATCTTGTTTTTTCGGCAACGCAAAATGAAATAGCATTAGACAAAGTACCTTTATTTCTGTATTAATGCAGCACTTGACACAATAAAGCACAGATAAGTTTCTAATATATGTTAAAACGAGTTTTTGTTAAAAATGCATGGAAGAATGAAAATGAACTAACAATCTGATCCTGCATAAAGCTGGCTTGCCTAAGGCTGTTGATTTAAATGGGTGTAGGCATGCCTAATTCCACAGTTATAAAAATTTGGTAAAGCCTTGTTAGTGAGTAACAATGGGCTGTGCTACAAGTGAATCTAAAATGTTTGTTCTCAGATTTATAGCAAAGCTTCACGAACAAGCAGAATGCCATTTAGGTTCTTATGTGGGAAATGGGTGAGAAAATATAACAAAATAGAATAGAGCTATAGAAAGTGTAAAGAATAGTAATCATGCCAAGAATATAAACAAAGAGGCCCACTAATGTAATGGAGCAAAGTCCATAAGAGCAAGCAACTAACAGAATGATGTCAAGTCTCTAACTGTAAACGGAACCCAAACAGCAAATTAGTATTAAGGGAGCAATTATTTCCCATAAACTGTGGCTTTCAGATCCCTGGCTTTGACAAAACATGCAGGACTTTTGGATTTTACAACCAAAAAGGGTCTCAGTGCCTATACTTTACTGATATTTAGTTACTGGTATAAATGTCATAAAAGATAAACTTTTTGGAAGTGCTGCATATGAAAGAGCATTGCTGGATTTCCCGTTTATTTGCCTTACAGTATGACAACAGAGATACTTGTGGCCAGGCATGTAGCTGGGGGGGGGGGGGGGGGGGGGGGAGAAGGCCTTACATTTATTATTTAAACTGTTCTGTTTATTCATATCATGATCTGATCACCATGCTCAATATATCCCATATGCATGGGGGTATTGGGATAACGATACAAAAGGTTTGCTAGGGTAGACCCTCTCTCATGCAGACTCAGCCCCCCCCCCCCCCCCCCCCGAACCAAAATCCTGGCTACGGGCCTGCTTGTGGCACATTTATTTCTTTATTTGAATAACTTCACCTTTCCCTTTTATTATGAGATTTCAGGTTACCAAAAAAGTAAAACAATATAAAAATAACAATTCCAGATTAAAAACAGAGAAGATTTAAATAAAATGAGTAGGAAATTATAGTGCCGCATTCCATTTTTGCTGCCGTGGAAACCTAGGGTTTCTAGTTTAGTGAGATACCACAGTTCTTTGGCTGTGAGTTTTAAATTGTTGTGTGCCTTCAGATCATTTCAAATGTATGATGCCCCAAGGCAAACCTATCACATGGGGTTTCTGAAGCTGAGAGTGTGTGACATGGGTCACTCACTGGATTTTTATGGTTGAATGAGGATTTGAATCCTGGTCTCTAGTGCTGTAGGATCATGCTAGCTCTTTGTGAATTCCAAATATTCCTCTCTAAATTATCAATCCCATTATTTCTTAGGATCTTGCCAAGGCAGTTACTGAGGAATCATAAAAGTATAACTGTATAGTGTGAAAAGATCTACAGACAAACCAGAAAGACTTTATGTTCTGAGTTAAAATGTCTAGTCACTGGTTGCTTGAGCTTTCTGGTCAGGATTTCAAACTTGTAATCACTCGTAATTAATTAATAAAGAATTAATAATTAATTGTAATTGCATTCACTTGCAATCAATGTTAATCATTGTGGATATAGTGATTGCCTCCAACCTTCTGGGATCCAGAAGAAAGATGTTAGAATTACTGTTTTTTCGCTTTTCAGTCACAAATATATGACCTGTTTATTATTTCACACATTTATTATTTATCACATTACATAGAACAGGGGTCCCCAAACTTTTAAAACAAGGGGCCAGTTCACGATCCTTCAGACCGTTGGAGGGCCGGACTATAGTTGGCCACCAAGCAATACTAATTAATAATAATTAATAAAAATAACAACAACAACAATAATAATAATATCAAAGAGGGTTGGAAAAGACCCTTTGGGCCATTGAGTCCAACCCCCTTTTGCCTCTGTGCACCAAAAGCACTAGCAAAGCATCCCTGACAGATGGCCACTCAGCCTCAATGTTAATAATAATAATAATAATAATAATAATAATAATAATAATAATAATAAAGAGGGTTGGAAGAGACCCCTTGGGCCATTTAGTCCAACCCCCTTCTTCCTCTGGGCACCAAATGCACAAGCAAAGCATCCCTGACAGATGGCCACCCAGCCTAAATGATAATAATAATGATGATGATGATGATGATGATGATGGTTGGAAGAGCAGAAGAGACCCCTTGGGACATTTAACCCAACCCGCTTCTGCCCTTGTGCCGTAGGGGCCGGGTAAATAGCTTCAGTGGGCCGCATCCGGCCCCCGGGCCTTAGTTTGGGGACCCCTGACATAGAATGTTTTACGTCTTATAATTCATTTCTAAAAAGAGATATTAAAATAATTGTAAATGCATTAATACACTTAGTTCAAAATGTATTGATACATTTAAAACAACTATGCTCCTCCCCCCCCCCCCCCGGCGCAATTGCACAAATGATTACAGCTGATCTGGACTTGAAATTATTGATGCCATGCAGGGCCTATGGGAACAGTCATTTATTTTCGTGTCAACATTCTGCTGCTATGTACTTTCAAGTCATTCCTTACTGATGTCCACCCTAAAGTGAACCTATCCCAAAATATAATGGCACCTGAGATATCAGGTTTGTTCCCCACAGTCCAACAACTGACTACTTGCTTTATTATTTATCCTTTTATGAGAAAAAAAATTTCCCCTGACTTCATTTATCCCGACTCTCAAAGGTGAAAGAGTATATTTTCTCAACACATTCAAAAGGCCACCAAATTATGCAGGGGAGCAAAGTGTCACAGGCCAAAGAAATAGTGTCCCAGGAAGAGAAGGTTGAGTGATGTGATGTGTGTCTGTCTGTCTATCTTTCTGTGTTTATATGTGTATCTTTGTGTCTGTTTGTGTCCCCATGTGTATCAGTCTGTTTCTCTCTGTGTTTATGTGTGTCTCTGTGTGTAGCTTTGTCTCTTGAGTTTGCCTGTGTGTTTGTGCATGTGTCTTTGCGTTTGTTTGTGTATCTACCAGTGTGTGCCTGTGTATTGTTTTTGTGTGTATCTGTCTTGTATATTCCAGTGTGCCTCTGTTTTTGTGTGTGTCTGTATATATGCATTTGTAGCTGTGTGTCTGTTTGTGTGTATCTGTGTTTGTGTCTGTGTGTATGTTTGTGTGTCAATATCTCTGTTTGTGTGTCTGTCTCTTTGTGTGGCTGTGCCTCTCTGTGTCTCTGTGTGTTAGTTTCTGTCTGTGTTACTGTGTGTATGTGTTTGTGTGTGAGAGTTGCTGTATCTCTATGTGGCTCCTTCCACACAGCTGAATCAAATCCCACATTTTCTGCTTTGAACTGGAATATATGGCAGTGTGGACTCAGATAACCCAGTTCAAAGCAGATATTGTGGGATTTTCTGCCTTGATGTTCTGGGTTATATGGCTGTGTGGAAGGGCCCAGAGACACAGCCTCACAAAGGGACAGGCAAATATACACAGAGAGACACAAACACACAGAAACAGTTGTGTGGAAGGGGCCATATACAATTACATATACAAACATACACTAACACACAAAGGGCCGCAGACACAAAGAGATAGACAGATATACATACAAATATAAAGAGATACTGACACACACATACAAACCAAGACACATGCAGACATAGACACACAGGGCCCTTACACACAGCCATAGGTAGAGGTAAAGGTTTCCCCCTGATATTAAGTCCAGTCATGCCCGACTCTGGGGGTTGGTGCTCATCTCAATTTCTAAGCCGAAGAGCCGGTGTTGTCCGTAGACATCTCCAAAGTCATGTGGCCAGCATGAATGCATGGCGCGCCGTTACCTTCCCGCCGGAGCGGGGTACCTATTGATCTACTCACATTTGCATGTTTTTAACTGCTAGGTTGGCAGAAGCTGGAGCTGACAGCTGGCGCTCACTCTGTTCCCCGCATTCGAACCTGTGATCTTTCGGTCTGCAAGTTCAGCAGCTCAGGACTTTAACACGCTGCGCCACCAGGGGCTCCTCCACACAGCCATAAAACCCAGAATACCAAGGCAGATAATGTACAATATCTGCTTTGTACTGGATTATCTGAGTCCACACTTCCATATAATCCAGTTCAATGTGGATTTTAAACACCTGTGTGGAAGAGGCCTGTTTTTGTGTGTTTTGTCTCTCTCTGTGTCCCTTTGTGAGGCTGTGTCTCTGGACCCTTCCACGTAGCCATATAACCCAGAATATCAAGGCAGAAAATCCCACAATATCTGCTTTGAACTGGGTTATCTGAGTCCACCCTGCCATATATATATTCAAAGCAAAAATATGAGATTTTATTCAGCTGTGTGGAAGGGGGTCCCAGTTTGTTGTCGAAGACTTTCATGGCTGGGATCACAGGGTTGTTGTATGTTTTCCGGGCTGTATGGCCATGTTCCAGAAGTATTCTCTCCTGACGTTTCTCCCACATCTATGGCAGGCATCCTCAGAGGACAGACCCAGTCTTTTAGACTCAAACATGCCCATTGGTATAAGTGTTTTTATGAATGTCTGATGTAATTTAATAACTTTTTAATTGATTCACAATGTATTGTACAATTTTATATGTGTGTTTTATTGGGTGAGAAGGGCAGGATATAAATATTGTAATAAATAAATAAAATAAATTGTGAGGTATGGAGAACTAAGCAAGGAAACTAAGCAAGGGTCCTGGTTTCTTTGTGTTTGAGGCTTTCTCTATGTGCCTCTCTCTGGATCCACCTTGCCATACAATGTGGTTTCAGAATGTGGACTACCTGAATTCAACTGGATTATGTGGCAGAGTACTCACATACCTACACAAACACAAGATGGTCTATGTACAAAGAAAACAGGGCCGTAGCAAAAAAAAAAATTTGGGGTTTTTTTTTTAAATTTTGGGGGGGGGGGTTGAACCCCTAGCACCCCCCCACTCCCGCTACAAACCTGTCAATATCTGCTTGAGATAGTGCCTGGAGGGACTCTTAATGTTTTGCGTCTCATAGATTTAGCATGGGGATTTGGTTAAAATTCATGAGTAAACCAGAGGTTTTTTTTTATAACCTGAAAAATTTCGGGGGGGGGGGGGGTACCAGACAAAATGAAAAGGAGCAACAGCTCTAACACAAAAGTATCCAAGTCTGATATTTGGTTCCAATGTATATAGGCTTCAGGGATACATAGTCAATGAAAATATCTTCCAAACAAAGTAAACAAATGGTTGGTCATGTTGCTGTATACTGGAATGAAGAAAATAATGATGGAGCACTGCTCTCAAAAAAGTCTTCGCAAGTAAAGTCCAAATAAAGTCCCAAGTCTACAGGGGTTCCCGGGTATTCAACTCATGTTTTTAATACCTATTTTGTATGCTGACTTTTTATGACTGTTTTTATTAATATTGTTGTTTTTATTGTTGATTGATTTGTTTTATTGCATTGTTTGCTTTTATATTGTTATGTCCGGGCATGGCCCCATGTAAGCCGCCCCGAGTCCCTTCCGGGAGATGGAGCGGGGTATAAGAATAAAGTTATTATTATTATATTATAATTATTATTTTTGTACTCTGTTTCGGGGAGAAAATCCCCTTCTTCAGGAGTTGGGGAACTTTAATAACAATATATGCTATTTGGACATATTTTCTTTGTACATAGACCATCTATGTACATCTTTTAAGGCTCTTCCCATGACCCTGTAGCATCTTAATTTTCCTTCTTGTTTACAAGTTCCACTCAGTGCACTTTGCCTAGCTCATTTTATGTTTTTATTGCTGTGTTTTTCATGTGTTTTATAATGATTGTGATTTTTAATGCCTTTTAAATTTATTTGTGTGTTTTTGTAAAACTGTATACTGTATGCTGGTTTTATATCTGTAAGCCGCCCTGAGTCCCTCTGGGGAGATGGTGGCGGGGTACAAAAAATAAAATTATTATTATTTTATTACTATCTTGTGTTTGTGTAGATACTTTACAAGTATTCTGGGATTTTGTATAATATAAGAGTACTCACAGACTCCAATGCAGTTAACGCATATTCTGAAGCTGTATTACATGGCAGCGTAGATCCAGGGCAGAGAGAGGCAGGCACAGGGACAGCCTCTCTCTGGGTGGAAACCTGCCCCTTCTTCTTCTTCCTTCTGCCGGCTGCACCTTGCCCTCCCTCCTTCTCTTTCTCCCTCCTTCCCTTCTGTTCCGGTTCCCGTCCATTGGCTGCTCCTCAGTCGCGAGTTGAGCCTGGCAGAAGCCGCCCTGCAATTAGGCAGATGAGGAGCGGAGGGAGAAAGAAGAAGGAGAAGAAGAAGGGCACCGAGGCGTCCTGGCGACGACAACACAGCCTCCGCCCGCGTCCCTTTTCCCAACCGGTTGGGTTTCCTTCCGTTCCGTCTTCGGGAAAACTTTGCACTGAGGACTGAGCCCAGGCTCTGGAGGGAAGGAGCCCAGCTTGCGGTGGGCGAAGGGCACCCCAGAGTCCGATCCCGGAGAGAAACAACAACAATAACAACAACAGAGAGCAGGTAAAGAAGGGGGAGACGGGCAGCTTTTCACCCAGGGATGGAAGCTTTCCTGGAAAGACCGCCACACCTCAAATCTCCAGACTGTATCTATACTAGGCATGGGCAAACTTTGGCCCTTCAGGTGTTTTGGACTTCAACTCCCACCCTTCCTGACAGCCTCAGGCTTAAGTGGCCGAGGGGGAAAAGGAAGGGGCCTGAGGCTGTCAGGAAGGGTGGGAGTTGAAGTCCAAAACACCTGAAGGGCCAAAGTTTGCCATATAGATGTAGAGACTTGCCCAAGAATACCCATGGATTGGGATCATAGCAGGGGCTCTGTTGTGTCTGACCAGAAAGAGGCCTCGCCTGAGATAATTGGGATAATCCTTTCCAAACAGTAGCATCTGGCATCGTTTCCTAGGATAGAAATGCTAGAGAATTTCCATATTTATGGGTTGCAACTCACAGTCTGTTTTTCAAAGCTACACTGCCATTCCTTCCTGCCCCTTCCACACAGCCCTTATATCTCAGAATCGGATCCCAGGTTGTCTGGTTTGAAACTGATTATATGAGTCCACACTGCCAGAAAACCTTTGAGAAGCAGATATTCTGGAGTCAGATCACGGGATATAGGGACTGTGTAGAAAAGCCCTAAGGAGCCGTTGTGGTGTAGGTGGACTACAGATGCATCTACACTGAAAGCTTGCTTCAAATTTCCAGGGTTGTAGGAGTGTTTCTACACTGTAGAAGTAATGTGGTTTGACACCAAGCTGTAGTTTGGTGAGGCACTCACACTCTTTGCTAGGCAAGATTCAAGACCTTGCAAAACTACAGATCCCAGGATTCCATAGCACTCAGACAGAGCCATAGCCAGAAAAAAAAATCGGGGGGCGCAGGGAAGTTTGAAACTTTTTTTTAACTGATCATAAAGACTAGTTCCAGAACGCAAAATAATTTAGAAATCACTCCATTGATAAACTTCGGTGGATACTCGTGGGGATTTGGTTAATCAGTTAAAATTCATGAGTAAACCAATTTCAAGGGAGTGGGGGTTGAACCCCTAACCCCCCCCCCCTTCTTGGCTACAGCCCTACATTCAGACATGGCAGTTAAAGTGGTGTCAAACTACCTTGCCTCTACATTGTAGATACACACTATGACTCTGGAGAGCTGGCTCTGAATCTCTGCCCAACCATGAAACTCACTGTGTGACCTTGGGTGAATCATGCTCTCAGACCCTTTCCACACAGCTGTATAAAATCCACATTGAACTGGATTACATGGCAGTGTGGACTCAGATAAACCAGTTCAAAGCAGATATTGTGGATTATCTGCCTTGATATTCTGGGTTATAAGGCTGTGCAGAAGGGCCCTCAGCTTCAGAGGAAGGCAAGGGCAAACCTCCTTTGAACAAATCTAGCCTGTGATAGGCTTGCAAAATGACTTGAACATACATAACAACTACAAAGTGTGTTGTCGAAGACTTTCGTGGCCAGAATCACTGGGTTGCTGTGAGTTTTCCCAACAGTATGGCCATGTTCCAGAAGCAAAGTGTGTATAGGACAGTAGCCTATACCATGCTGATTGTAATGGAAAAAACTGGTTGCATTTGTATTCCTTATTTAAGGGCCCCTCTACACTGCCATACAATCCAGATTATCAAAGCAGATAATCTACATTATCTGCTTTGGAGTATTTGAATTTACACTACCATATAATCCAGTTCAAAGCAGATAATCTGGATTTTATATGGCAGTGTAGAAGGGGCCTAAACCATTTATGGATTTATATATTTTTATCCTACCTTTCCTCTGATATAGGGACGTAAGGTGGCAAACAATAAATAGAACACTGCAAATTAAAATAATGTAAAACCATTCACATATAAATATCAAAATTTCAATCATGTACTAAGAGAGTGTGTTTCCTTTGGAGGTGTAAAATAGAAATGCTCCCTGCCCTGATAGGTACTGAAAAAAGACAATTTGGGATTGAGAAAAATGTAGCTACCTTTCCTCTACAGAAGGATGAGTGTTTAAAAGCTTTCCCCACCTTTATTCTTGACAAAACATATATTTCCCAAATGGAAGCGGCTGCATCAATGCCTAGTTCATTTTACATGTATAGAAGAAACCTATTGCCAGTGAGACCTTACTGTGATATTTAAATACAGTAAAACATATGCCTCCAAAATATGATGTAAGGCTACATTGTGTTGCCAAAGGCTTTCATGGCCAGAATCACTGGGTTGTTGTGAGTTTTCCAGCTGTATGGCCATGTTCCAGAAGCATTCTCTCCTGACCTTTTCCCCACATCTATGACAGGCATCCTGAGAGGTTGTGAGGTCTGTTGAAAATTAGGCAAGTGGGGTTTATATATCTGTGGAATGTTCAGGGTGGGGGAAAATACTCTTGTCTGTTTGAGGCAAGCATGAATGTTGCATTTGGCCAGCTTGATTAGCATTGAATAGCCTTGCAGCTTGAAGGTCACATTGCCCTTTGTAAAAGTAGCATGAAAAGGAAAAGTACATCCCAAAGATGGATCTTCTGCAGTATAATCAAAGTTGCTGGGTGATGGATCTTTTTGATTGCAAGCTGTTTAATATGTGCCTTCAGAATATTACTATTCTAGAAGAAACCATTGTGTTGTCTGTATAATTGGACTGCCAGTGATCATATACACAGCTTGCATTCATCTAGAAATCTGTGATTTGTGAAATTGCCCTTTCAAAGGCAGAGTATGTGAGCTTTAATTTCCCAAAGATAGTCTTCTCTGTGATACAAACACCCACTCAAAACTGGAAAGGCTCAAATGGAGAGAGCATGGAAAGCTTACACTTTGGAGCAACAACTCGCATAACCCTCTAACCAGCCAGGCCAGTGATCATGTAAATTGGGGGATTATAGGAGGTGCAATTAAAAACAAAAACTTTTCCAAGCTCTCTTTGAATATTACTTTTCTGTTGAGTATGAGTTGTGGTTCGTTTTGTTCCTAAAGTGCTAGATAGAGATAATAAATGGGCCCGGTCTGTGGCGCAGGCTGGTGAGCAGCCAGCTGCAGCCAGCTGTAACAAATCACTCTGACCAAGAGGTCATGAGTTCGAGGCCAGCTTGGAGCCTGTGTTTTTCTCTGTCTTTGTTCTATGTTAAGGCATTGAATGTTTTCCTTATATGTGTAATGTGATCCGCCCTGAGTCCCCTTCGTGGTGAGAAGGGCGAAATATAAATACTGTAAATAAATAAATAAATAAATAAATAAATAAATAACAGTGGCAACTGTGTATTATGTCCTGTTCCCGGTTGGCAGGCCAATTGAATCTGATGAATGGTGAACTAGCCAGGGACTTTCTTGTGTTTGCAATAGAAATAATTGTTGACACAATAATGCCAACAGATGCTATAAGGTAAAGATAAAGGTTTTCGCCTGACATTAAGTCTAGTCGTGCTCGACTCTGAGGGTTGGTGCTAACCTGCATTTCTAAGCCAAAGAGCTGGCATTGTCCGTAGACGTCTCCAAGGTCATGTGATCAGCATGACTGCATGGAGTGCCATTACCTTCCTGCAGAAGCGGTACCTATTGATCTACTCACATTTGCATGTTTTCGAACTGCTAGGTTGCCAGAAAGCTGGGGCTAATAGCGGGAGCTCACTCCACTCCCCGGATTCAAACCTCCAACCTTTCGATCAGCATGTTTAGCAGCTCAGCAGTTTAACCCACTGCACCACAGATGCTATACGATGTCAAAATTGGTCTATCTGCCAGAATCTCCTATATCTCACAAAATGTTTTCTGATTTTTTTAAAAAAAAGTATATTTGACATTTTGTTTAGATAAAAAGTAGTGCCAGGCTTAATTTATGGCTGATCTGTTATTTAGTATAAGGTTAAACAGCCGTGAATCCTTTTCTTAAAATTCAGCACATCTACAAAGTGGGTGCATCTACACTGTAGAATTAACTGCTACGGCTCAATAATAGGGAATTGTAGGATTTGCAGTTTGTTGTAGCAGCAGCACTTTTTGGCAGGGAAGGGTAAAACATTGGGAAACTACAATTTCCATCGTTTCATAGCATTGAGCCATGGCAGTTAGAATGATAAACCACATTCATTCTGCAGTGTAGATGTGTCTAATATTATGAATTGAGTTTAGGTGAATTTAATGATATAATGGAACAGAGATAAGCAGTAATAAACCATCTATATGATTTTCTCCTTGTACAGAAGTTTATATATAGACATCTCCCCTTAATAAAAAGGGAATTGTAACAAAAGAGGATTCTACCACTTCACTTTGCTGAACATGTAGATTGACATTAATTGTATCAATCAAAATTCACACATTTCAGATCAGTAGCAGATGTGTGGTGTTTGTGCTACAGTAGAGTCTCACTTATCCAACATAAACGGGCCAGCAGAACGTTGGATAAGCGAATATGTTGGATAATAAGGAGGGATTAAGGAAAAGCCTATTAAACATCAAATTAGGTTATGATTTTACAAATTAAGCACCAAAACATCATGTTATACAACAAATTTGACAGAAAAATTCGTTCAATACACAATAATGCTATGTAGTAATTGCTGTATTTACGAATTTAGCACCAAAATATCATGATGTATTGAAAACATTGACTACAAAAATGTGTTGGATAATCCAGAACGTTGGATAAGTGAGACTCTACTGTATTTATAAATACAAGACCTTGAGAGTTTATTGCAAGCTTAATCTTTGCACATAAGAAAAGAATTCTAAGTTATTCTAATGATATCTCTTGCTGTCTAATTTAAAGATCACTGTGTTATCTCTTTAATGTAAATGGGTTAAAGAGATAATCCTGCTTCAGTGTTGTTGTGGCTGGCAGTAGAAAAGATTAGAGATGGGTGAGAGATTCGTTTCAGTCTGACCAGAATACTTTAGGAAGATCCGACTCATTCCTCTTGGAACTGAGCCCAGGCCCTAACTCAATCTGTAATCTTGTTTTCAAACTTGTATTTTGATTTGTGTCACAATAGTAGCTTAAGAGAAATGTGTACTGTTGAAAACTGCATGAGAAAACACATTCAGAAAAATACAAACAGCCACCTTTGAGTCTCCTTTGGGAGAGAAAAAGCAGGATATAAATACTACTACTACTACTACTACTACTACTACTACTACAACTACATGACAGACAGTAGGAAAAATATATGTTTTCAAAAATATGGTCATTGTATGTGTTGTGTTGTGTGTGTGTTTATATACATACATACATACATACATACATACATACATACTGTACATTAAAATATGCACTTGCCTTTGTTTGGAAAAAGAGCACCTTGAGATCAAGTATGGACTTTGAATCAGAAGAAGTTTCAAAGTGGAAATCGAGAATCTTGGCAAGTTCAAGGTTTACAAATTTTTCACTTCCTTGGAAAAAAAAGTAGCTAAAAAGTGAATCAAAGGCTCTTTGTGTTGTGATTTGATGTCTTTCATCAGTGTTTATTCTCTCCTCTGATCTACTGCCTAAGTATGTATCCAAAATAGTTACTGGAGGAATGTCAGAAAGTTGTTATCCCAGGATGAGTGCTTGTATAGAGAGGTGGCTTGAGGTCATTACAGTGCTCATGGTGTAAACTTCAAAATGTTGATACAGTAGAGTCTCACTTATCCAACTTAAACGGGCCGGCAGAATGTTGGATAAGCGAATATGTTGGATAATAAGGAGGGATTAAGGAAAAGCCTATTAAACATCAAATTAGGTTATGATTTTACAAATTAAGCACCAAAACATTATGTTATACAACAAATTTGACAGAAAAAGTAGTTCAATATGCAGTAATGCTATGTAGTAATTACTGTATTTACGAATTTAGCACCAAAATATCACGATGTATTGAAAACATTGACTACAAAAATGCGTTGGATAATCCAGAACGTTGGATAAGCGAGTGTTGGATAAGTGAGACTCTACTGTATATCCTTCTCCTTTATTATATTATACTAGATTAGATTATTTATGCACACACATATATATGACATTGAAGGGAGATATTATGGTTTGTTCATGCTGCAATCAAATCTAGTTTTGGTAGGTTTGATCACTGATAGATCACTCACAGACATTTTTAGCTGTCCTCTATTTGCTCTAAACTTCTGTTTCCTTACCCCACCAAGTTGCTCTATTTTCATTTTTTAAATTGTAGACATCACTGTTTTTGATTTGTACAAATCAGTTGTGTTTGCCTTGGGGAAACTGTGTCACTCTTTGAAGGCTGATGCCACACCCAGGCTGATTACAGATGTTACAGTGTAGGGCTTTTTATGGCATTGGGGGAGGCAGAGTTGAATATCACACTACTGATCTAACTGTCAGGGGCAGGTCAGGGTGGAAACTAACCTTTACTTTCCACATAGTGAGGCCAGAAGCACTTTCCACATAGTACGGGCTTTGATTTGTAGCAAAAGGATGTAAAAGGGCAACTGGTTGTAGGTCAGATGCTTACGTTCTGGAAATTTGTGCTTGAATTGATTGTGGGCCTATGTGCATTTTGTCTATAGATACGTCCTGCTGGTTTCCCAGTTTTTTTTTCCATTCCTTTTGACCTAGTGAGTACAAGTGGGGTCCAGATAACGAATCAACAAGAATTCATGTGATTAGAGCTGCCATTTGTTTTTGCTGCATGTGACATCACAATGGTCCCATTCATTGTCAAAAGAAGAGCAGGTCAGATTGCAGTCAGGAATGGACAAAATACTGTGAGTATCGACTGGGATTTGGTTCCAGAATTCCCTGTGGATACCAAAATCGAGTTTCATTTTATACAATGGTATAGTAAAATGGTATCCCTTATATAAAATGCAGAAAAGGTTTGCTTTTTAGATTTTTTAAAATTATGCAATATATGGTTGAATCTATGGATGCAAAATCTGTGAATGTGGAGGGCTGACTGTAAAAAATACAGAACACATGCAAACCATCTGGCCCTTTTTGTTGTCTGACTCTCTACCCTAGTTCCACAGAGTTTTTAAAGAAAAAGTTGGCATTAATCTATAAACCAGCTAAAACTAAACATACAAGGCCAAAGTCACATATATCGGGGGGAAACCCAGATATCTAGATTTTGCGCCAAGAAAAAAAATATCTGAAGTTTGAACAAATAACTCCAGTCATTAAATATGTTTTTATTTATTGCATTATTTATTTTGCTTCCGATTTATGCGACTAGAACAATTTTCCCAGGCAGCTCAGTCATTTGGGAATTTTTAACTAAAAAAATGGATCTGATAAAGAGTTTGATATGAATGGTTTAGCAGAAGTGAAGAACAAGTTTTTATTTTATAATATTTTTTCTAACATTGCCTACAAATTGTTGGAGTCAGCCAGTGTAAATGATCAACAGGAAATTGTTGCCAAGCAAAAGGGGCACTATGGTATGTCAAATGAATTCACTGCTTTATTGTGGCAATCTTCTCTCCTTAGACTGATAAAAAGGGAAATGTATAAATTCATAAAAGTTAGCACTTGAAAATAATCAGATGTTGGAAAGTTGTTTTTAGAAACTTGTTAATTTCAATTGTTTATGGTATAGCAGGTTAAACTGCTAAGCTGCTGAACTTGCTGACTGAAAGGTCAGCGGTTTGATTCTGGGGAGTGGAGTGAGCTCCTGCTATTAACCCCAGCTTCTGCCAACCTAGCAGTTCGAAAACAGGCAAATGTGAGTAGATCAATAGGTACCGCTCTGGCGGGAAGGTAATGGCGCTCCATGCAGTCATGCCAGCCACATGACCTGGAGGCATCTTCGGACAAAGCTGGCTCTTTGGCTTAGAAATGGAGATGAGCACCAACCCCCAGAGTTGGACACAACTAGGCTTAATGTCAGGGGAATACCTTTATCTTTTATAGTGTTTAGAAATATAAACATTCATTGCCTTTCTGTTACTTTTTGGAGTAGATGTTTACTCACAATTGGTAACAGAATGCCATAAAGCTTCAAATGTTCCCGAGTGTCTCTGTAACTCCTAAAAGTAATTTTGAAAAGTGGGAAACATTACTCATTATGCCAGTGAAAGAAATATGTTCCCCTTCGATATGTTACTCTTCACTTGCTACTTTATCATGCCTTCATTTACTCTTATCTGTGTTCCAGAATTTGGAAGCAAAACATTGCAAGGAACACGTAACTATGTTCCTTGAAATGTTTTGCTTCTGAGCTCTGAACAGTTTGCTTAAATAGAAACACTGTATTCAAAGGCTGTATTCTTTTAAATCATGGATACTGGGGACAAAAGAAAGGTTTCCATCTTCATGATAAGCCTCTCAGTTTAATATAAGTGTTTCACTTGCCGCTATTCCAGCCAGAAACAGGATACTAGGCTACTTTGCCCCGAGCCTTTCTCCTGATGCAGCAGAGGATGTGCATGTATTTAATTCAATTTTGTGGCAGCTAGCTTCTCCAATGTTGTTAATGCATTGGGCAGCTATGCATTTCTAAACAGAATTAAACAGTATTGCCCCCTTGAAGGAACCTAACATTGGGCAACTTCCCCTAAAGCACTGCAAATGAATGTCAGACTGAGTGATGAATAGGATTGTCTTAGATGGCAGAAATTTAGACATAGCATTCTGAAGGGGAAATGTTTACTGCTTTAATGCTAGTGTTTTTTGTCTTTATATGGCTTTTTAAAGGTTGTTTTCTTTTTAAAATTGCGTTTTTTGTGCAGTTGCCTGCCCCAGCTTTTCATTAGAAAAAAAGTGAAAATTGAGAAAATAGATTGTGACTATATCCCCTTGCAAGTTATAACTGGATATGAGGAGGAGCAAAGGAAGCAATTCTCTGTGAGCTGACAGGCACAGACTAGACTAGGGTAGTATTTACTAATTACTAGGGTAGATTACAGAGAATTGTCTGTGGCCAACAGCCGGCCAGACCGATTACTCACATAAAACCATTGGACAAGAAACACATGAAAGGATTAATCTTTATGGAACTTCAAGGGCCACATTAGGCCAGCCAGAAATACAGCTATTTTATTTTTTTCACTCACTGTTCTGTCAGAGTTTTGATAACTATATTATATGGTTTCTGTGAGTTTTGCAGCCTGTATGACCATGTTCCAATAGCATTCTCTTCTGACGTTTCACCTGCATCTGTGACAAGCATCCTGAGAGGTCTGTTGGAGGTGAAGCAAGTGGAATGTATTATATCTGTCTGTCTGTCTGTCTGTCTGTCTGTCTGTCTCTCTCTCTCTCTCTCTCTCTCTCTCTCTCTATGGCATGTCCAGGGTGGGAGAAAGAACCCTTGTCTGTGTAAAGCCAGTGTGAATGTTGCAATAAATATTATAATATAAAGTTTATATTATAAACTATATTATAAAGTTTATATTATAATATAAACTATAATATAAAGTTTATATTATAGTTTACTCTTCCACAAAGTACAATTCTGCTTCACTGCACAAATTTACCTTTGGAATATTGACAATTATAAATAATCCACCTACAGATAATCTGTATGGATTACCATTCTGGGCAGTGGTTTTGTGGCAATTCCCTCTTTGTCTCTGTAATTCTACTGTGTCATTTTAAATCTCCTAACAGTTTGGCGAACCAAATTTCATCTCAAGAATCACTGTTGAATATGAATTCTGTAATGGAAATTGTATGTGTTAAAAGGGCCTTGGAAAAATAACTTCTTCCCACTCCAGCCTCTAGATATAGTTTTGTTGTGTGCCTTCAAGTCATTTTTTGGGTATGGTGACCGTTAGGCAAACCTGTCACAGGATTTTCTTAGCCAGATTTGTCCAACTCTCAAACCATCTATACCAGTGGTTCTCAACCTGGGGTCCCCAGATATTTTGGCCTTCAGCTCTCAGAAATACTAACAGCTGGTAAACTGGCTGGGATTTATGGGAGTTGTAGGCCAAAAACGTCTGGGGACCCACAGGTTGAGAACCAATTATCTATACCATGCTGATTGTCTTTCTGGACATATACAATGTGTAATATGAACAGTTCTTCTTGCAAACCTCTTGGGAAACAGATCTTCCACTCACTTTGCTCCTTGAGTAGTCTGTGCTGCTACTGCATCCTAGGAAGTTAATTCCAGCTACTTCTGTGAATCAACAAAATCAGATTCACCACACACACACACACACACACACACACACACATTTCCTGAGTTAATTATTGATCCAGGTGCACAGCAAAGTAATCTGAGCTTACTGCACTAATTTCAAAAGAGACTGTTCTGAGTCAAAACAGTCCCACAGTTGAAACCCAGCAAGAAAGAAAAAAAGCTGCCTGCTCTTTACACCAAATAAATTCTGCTAGCTGGTCAAGTTAACGTTTCCATCTTGCCTTGCATTCATTTTCTCAGCTGCAAATTGCTCTATCTGATGCCACTTGCATTTGGATAGTGTGATGTCACTGTGTGCCAAAGTACCCCTACAAAAGGAGTTGAATGAGGAGGTGGGGGTAATGTAGTGATACCCCGAACTCATGAAAAGACTGTAAAGTTGAATTTGTACAGAGTTAGTTGTAGTCTATTTGTAGTTCACCAAGGGGATTGCAGGCCAAAGACTGTTTTCTTTTTCATGAGTACAAAACCCACTTAAATGGGAATAATCAGTGCCCTCTCCTCCCCCTCCACTTCAGACATACTGCTGTGTTCCTAGGGATCTCTGAAAGAGTTTCACTGGAATGCCCCCCGATGATACTCTGAATCAGCCTCTCCGATTAAATGGGGGATTTTGTGCCAGTTACGACAGAAGGCGCTTTCACAGCTCATGCATGCTGAAACAGGGTCTCTGTTGTATATGGCTATTGCCTCCTTCCACTGCTTATATAACACAATGACTGCTGATCATTCGTGATTCTATCAATCTTATCATATCTAATCCCCCCTCAGACCCATTTAGATTCATCTCTCCTTTTCTCTGCATCATTTGGTGCCAGGGCTGGAAATCTAGTTGGGAGAACGTCAGTCTCTGGGAAGGCATCCAAGTAATCCCAGGAGTTGAAGAGAACTATCACACTGCCATTGCTATTTTGTTTTGGAAACAGACCTGTGGGAGGAAGGAAGTGAGCAGGCAAGTGCTAGAAAAGAGAGCTGGGAGATGGGTTTCTTTCTTTCATTGTTATAACCATTAACCAGGAAAACTCCCTAGTAGCTGGGCTTCGGGGAATGATTAACAATGCAGGCTTGTGCTGGCGTGAAGGGAAAATGTTATTTCCCACAAATAATAATATAATAAAGCCTGTCTTAATACAGGAACCCAAAGGTTGTCAGATCACAGGAAAAGGCCTTTGGCTTGCTGTTATGACTGTCTGCATTAGAGGGAATGGTGACTAGGGGAGATGGCTGCCAGAGCGTTTCCAGTGAGGTTTTTCTTCTTCTTTTTTCATATTAAAATTGTCTTATCCCGCCCAGCCCCCTCCACAAGTAGCAGATTTCATTTATTGTGTCAGAAGCAAACTGAGGGTACAAGTTGTAATGTATTTGAAAACAAACATAGTTTTTCAAAAACTTGGTGTTGTAAATATCCTTTGACCAGTAACTGGCCACTTGGAGTGCCTCTGGTGTTGCTATGAGAAGGTCTTCCATTGTGCATGTGGTAGGGCTCTAGACTGCATTGTAATAGGTGGTCTGTGGTTTGCTTTTTTCCACACTTGCATGTTGTGGACTCTACTTTGTAGCCTCATTTCTGAAAATTGGCTCTGTATCTTGTAGTGCCAGAGCGCAGTCTGTTCAGTGCCTTCCAAGTTGCCCAGCCTTCTGTGTGTCCAGGAGGGATTCTCTCATCCGGCGTCAGCCACTGATTGAGGTTCTGGGTTTTAACCTGCCACTTTTGGACTCTTGCTTGTTGAGGTGTTTCTGCAAGTATCTCTGTAGATCTTGGAAAGTTATTTCTTGATTTAAGTCGTTGGCATGCTGGCCGATACCCGAACAGGGGATGGCCTAGAGATGTCAGTGCCTTGGTCCTTTCATTGCTGGCTGCTACTTCCCGGCAGATGTCAGGTGGTGCAATGCCAGCTCAACAGTATAATTTCTCTAGTGGTGTGGGGTGTAGACATCCTGTGATAATGCAGCATGTCTCATTAAGAGCCACATCCACTGTTTTAACATGGTGAGATGTGTTCCACACTGGGGATGCGTATTCAGCAGCAGAGTAGCAAAGCACAAGGGCAGATGTCTTCACTGTGTCTGGTTGTGATCCCCAGGTTGTGCCAGTCAGCTTTCGTACAATGTTGCAGATGTTTACTATTTCCCTTAGTAATAAATTATCCTCATTTTGTCTCATTTTCTTCATAACAGATGTATCTTCCTCTAGTCATGTTGCCAATGTTTCCCTTGAATTTGCTATCACTGTGGCACATATAGCCAATAAATGGTTTCCTATAAACTTTGAACAAATTCTTTTTTATTTATCCTCCCTCTAATAATGTATGTTAATTTTTCAGATAAAACTATGGTCCACATTCTGTTTATCCAGTTCTGTAAAAATAAACTCTCAATTTTCCCCCATGATTGCTGCAGATACCAAAAATCTTATGAGGTTTTTATTCAACAGCTTCTCATTTTTGTCTTCAAATAAGGAGAGAAGTAATACCACACTAAAGCCAAAGTAATTTGTCTTATCCAGATTAACATGTGTGGGCTTATCTAGCACAGGAGAGGAGAACCACTATGAAACTTCCTGCTGCACAGCTAATCTGCTTTTTTATTCTACTCTTAGTGGGGAAAGGCCCCATCCCAAGCCAGGAAAACAGGAAAGAAAATGGGAATACCCTGTAAATAGAAGTGGATGGGGGACCAAGCACATCTTTTCCATTGTCACAATTCATAGGATGACCAGTTGTGTTGATTTAATATAATAGATGGTTCATGAGAACCACCACTCCTCTTAATGTTCCTCCAGCAACAGCAAGGGTGTCTCTCTGGGCAGCTAAACCAGGCAATTCTAACTGGATGGCCCCCCATGAGGGTCTTCCTCCAGGGGCAAACCAAGAATGGGCAACTTGGAAGTCCCTAAACAGACTCAGAAGTGGAGTGGGCAGATCAAAAGACAACCTGGCAAGATGGCACTGCCTGGAGGAATCCTCCACCTTGTGTGACTGTGGAGCTGAACAAACAACTCTTCATATGTATGCTTGCCCACAATGCCCTGCCTCATGCACTTAGGAGGAGTTGTTTAAAGCTACGGACAATGCGATTGCTGTTGCCCGCTTTTGGTCCAAAACTATTTAGCTGTTTGTAATTCTTTTTATTTTATCACTTTTAAACTTATTTATTATGCAATGCTTTTGACACGAAAGAAAAAAATATATATATAATAGAATTCAGATTCTGCCTTTCAGGTAGAATCAAATACTTTGAAAAACTCTAGAAAAGGAGGACAAAAACCATAAACTTGTGGTTGGCAATGGAGAAGGGACGAAAAGGACTACTATTTGGCCCATATTTGTCTAACATGACTCTTGTCCATTTGCATTGACAGTTAAGAGTGATCTTAATTTCTGTGTACATGAAGATATATTGACATTGTGATTCTCTGTACCTTGCACACAAGAGTGATCAGGGCATCAACAGAAACACCAATCATACCAGTAGGAAAATCTTGTGGAATTCTTCAGTGTTCAGAAATGAATACTTTTGAAGGTGTCAAATCATCACAGTAAATTTGGGGTGCCATGTCACCCAATTCCCCTCTCCCAAATATTTTTTGAAAAGGCAAGCAGTGAACACATGCCTTGGTTTAAACCAGAATCCACTTTAAGGAAGGTTCTAGCTATATGTTTCTGTTTTAAGATAAGGTGTACATTCCCTGCACACCTTGTTGTCAAAGGAAAATGCTTTTGCTTTTTTTTTTCTACCATTGCCAAAATTGTCAACATTCAGCAAGGAGACTATGAGCCAACTACACACTTCTTCAGGCTTACTGTACCCTACTGTAGTCTATGGCACATGTCATTTCTGTGTCTTCTCAGTGTCTTTTCTTAAAAAAAAACCTTTCCTTAGCAATGTTAATATGGGAGTTTCATATATCTATTGTGTATGTTATTTTTACTCCTTCATTTAGCATACTGAGTACAACTTGATTAAAACACAACACCCGAGGAAGTGATAACGAAACAAGGGGAACAACCCGGGAGACCTTGTTGTGTACCATTTCTTGGCATTGCAAATCAAACGAAGAATTCCTTTGAACATAAAAACTATTATTTTGGAGACTGAAAATCTTTACTTCTACTGGTATTGGCCTAAGATTCCACGCAACTCCAGGAACAATATGGACTTGGTTGTCTCTTTATGTCCTTCAATAGTATACTGTGTTAAGATTATGACATGGAAATTGTACTATTGTTGATGATATTTTGAAAGCTATTTTTTGATGAGAAGTACTTTAATATAGAATTGTAGAATCCTGATTTGTATTATAATTTTTGGGAGTTTTCAAGTGTGTATATACACATACATTTTGTTCTGCATTATTATAGATATTGTGCATTATTCGCTTCACAGTATGACTTCTCCCTGTCCTTTCTCTCAAGCCTTGGATTTGCAGCCCAACATGGGTCCCTCAGCTACAGTTAAATAATGGACAAGTGCCGGCCGATCTAAGAGTAACCCTGATCAACGCATAAGGAGATAAGAGTGTTGGTGGATGTTTGGGTGGGGGCATGCTGGGGCCCTGCCCACTCTTGCTCTGGTTACACCAACTCAAAATGCAGCTCCTGATGTATCTCAAATGATAGAAGATGGCTCTCAAGAGGCAAAAAGGTTGTCTGCTCCTAAATTAGTCTATATGGCAACTTATCACCTTAGTTTACCTTATTAAAGAATGTGCCCAGCCAGATGAGGTGCTTAAGTCAAACCTGCCAGGCAGGTTTAAGGACCACCCTTTCTCTCCAAATAAAGAACTCTCAAGTTGGACAAGATCCCAGGGGATCATCCATCCCAGCCCCCAATCCCATAACAATATGCTCCTTCATCTTTTTAATTCCACTTTTCATCCCTTAGAAGAAAAATGTGTTGGCATGGATCAAAAGCAGGATAAGGAGGGGCCATAATTCATTCATAATGCATTCTTTGCCTTTATAACATACCAGATATCAGTCTCAAGTGCCAAGACAGAGAAAAACACCTTATGTGAAGCCCCAGGCCCAGATATATCTTACCTCCTCTCTAAAATGCAAAAGGTAATTTTCCTGTTTCAGGATACCTCATAATTTCATGAGTAACTGCTCTGCATTAATGATTCCTATGTAGTAATGATTGTGGCATTATTACCACATTTATAACTTCTCTTCTGGATCTTCTTTACTGGGGAGCAGCTACTCCAAGAGAAGAAGTTCTATTCTTCTTGCAATTGAGGCATGGACAAATGATGTTTCTACCCCTTTCAGCCAGCAGAATGGACCACCTCTTCTTGCTCAGCCTCTTCCCAATACATTAGGATTTTGAGCATAGGGCCAAAAGATGCTTCTGGGTTAAGAATGCTTAACTAAGAACTTTGATCACACCAACCTATTGTCTTATGGTCCACATCCAGTTGTTGAAGTGAACAGAAACGTACTGTGATTGGAGCAATCTCTTGCACATCTTCAAAATTATATGTTCACCTAATACCAGTGTTCCATAAATCTCAGCAATACCTTTATCCCTGTTTTGAAATTGCCCCATTCCACATTACATGCCTTGCTTCTGATTACAGATGCTAAGGGAGATATACGTATCTGAATCAAGCTGCTGCTGCTTATAAATGTTTTAATTCAGATTTTAAAGTATGGTTTCAATGAGAAAAAAGAACAAAAAAGGGAATGTGAAGTACACAGGATACAATCATAGGCTAGATATGCTCATTAAGAAAAATTGGCCTTATTTCCAAAAGTACATTTCCTTGAAGTTGGCATGTATAAAATACACATTTCACATGTACCTACATCAGAAAGATCTTCTGTCATTGAATAATCGATGGTGAATGTTTTATCTGGAGCTCAAAAATTTTAGCAACACACCCATCAGTTAAATTCCGCATAGCAGGTATGTAATGTAACAGAACATGGCATCTACAAATGCCAAAGATGTTTATAATACAAAAACTAATATGTCATTATACTTCCGACAACAAAGAAGAAATCTAATAACACACATCATCCACATGATATGCTGTAAGGAAGCATTATCTGTATATATTACCAACATTTAGTTGAAGTACTGTATAAACCCGAGTATAAGCTGACCTGAATATAAGCTGAGGCACCTAATTTTACCACAAAAAACTGGGAAAACTTACTGACTCGAGTATAAGCCGAGGGTGGGAAATGCAGCAGCTACTGGTAAATTTCAAAATAAAAATAGACACCAATAAAATTATATGCCATCACACCCAGATACCTTTGTAAGCTTTGAGATGTGCTTCTTCCTTTGCCCCGGTGAACTACAGAGGTCTTACTTAGAAGCTCTGGAAATCCCAGTAACCAAAGGCACTTCAAGTTGAACAATCAAACAAAATTTTATTTTCACAAAGTCCATGGCAGACTTGGCACACGTAGTTAAGGTTGCAAATATAAACAGTCAACTTATAAATCCTTGCAGATGTTCTTTTCTTGCTTTTCCCCTTTAGTTGCTGGTTCAACTTCCTCCAAAGGCGAAGAGATCCTGAGATCCTCTTCACCCTAGCCCTGAGCTGCTATCAGAAAGGTCTATCACTATCTAAGCTCAAAGCTAGTTTTTGAGGCGAAGTTGGTAGGGCTTCTTCCAGTAGCAGAGAAATCCTGAGATATTCTCTGCCCCAGTGCTAAGCTACTATTTTTTAGAAAGAACAGGTCTTTCCCTATCTATGCTCAGCACTGGTTTTAAAGGCAGGTCAGTACTTATGATGGCTTTGTCAGAGTTGGCCTGGCTTGGCCACACAAGCACATCTAAGTTCTTACTTCTTCACTCTAGAAGGCAAGAGGCTTCTCAAAATGGAGCCTTCTTTCCCCAGGAAAAGGGGCGGTCTCCAGAACAAATAGATACATTTGTAGGCTGCAAGCAGCAAAGCTTTGCAAACAGGCTACAAACCTCTGCTAATGTTTGACTATCAGATTGCTGCAGAATCTGCAACAGCCCTGGAAGAAATGCAGACAGGTGCTATTCCTGCAACTATGGGCAACTTGTAAAATCAAAACCCTGGGAGACTGAACAAATTACATTAACTGAGGCATAAGTGGGATAAATGTTTTTTGAATATTTACCATATTTCAAAGAAAAACAGTAAGCTAACTCTGTAAGTGCATAAGTAGGGTCAACAAAAACAATATGGTATCAACAATAACTTTATAATAATCATCATCATTATCATCATCAAGAACAATAACAACAACAACTTCCTTTGTATCCTGCTCTATCTATCTCCCCATGGGGACTCAGGCCGGCTTCCAACATAGTAACAGGCAAACATTCAATGCCTATATAATCAATGCAGAGCTAGATATAGCTCTATCATTATATATACTAATTTCACATTTGCATTTCCCCCCTGAAAAGTTTGCAAATCCTCTCTCTATATGTGTGCATTTCCCTCCTGCAATATTTACAATTCCTATTTATCTATGTTTACATCTATCTAGACATCTGTGGGTGTGTGCATATTTAAAAGGCCTATATTTATATTAATATCTATCTATCTAGACATTGCTCTATATATAATTATATCTTTATAGGACTTGCAGAGACTTGCAAACATGTGAGGGGAAATTCATATATAAAATTAATGTATACATATAGGTACAGATATACAGGTACATTGAAATCTCTAGATATCTATATGTATATAGGATTTGCAAAGACCTGCAAACATATGAGGGAAAAATTCATATATTAAATTAATGTATTTGTAGGGGGAAATTTATATATTATTTACAAGCTTTGGGGCATGCATTTGCCCAAGGAAGAAATGCAAGCAACCCCCCCCCCCCCCCGCCCCTTTGGCCTCTTTTCTCCTCCCCTTTCCCACCTCTTTTATTTATCCCTTTTCAAACTCTAAAAGTAGCCAAAAAAGGCTTTTTAAAACTTCCCTTCCTCTCCCAAAAAAAACCCACCCCATTTTTGTTTCCTTAGGACTAAAAAGAAATACACACCTTCTGTTGCTCTTCTTTCCCTCCTTCCCTCCCTATTGACTCAAACGTTCTTGCAATAATAGTAATAACAATAATAAATCCTGCAACTTTGCAAGAGTCTCTCTTTTTCTTCCCCTTGCACCTATGCAATCTTTTTCTTCCTGGCTTGCAAGAGGCTCTCACTCACTCTCCTTTCGCTTTTGAAAACATTCTCTTCTTGTCTCTCTCTCTCTTAAAAAATAACTCCGGCCTGGGAGGAGAAGCGGAGAAGGGAGGTTTTGGAAAAGAAAACATACTGTAGTCTCCAGGCTCCGCTGCCTGACTTGACCTTGACCCGATTATAAGCCGGGGGAGGCTTTTTCAGCTCATAAATAAGGGCTGAAAAACTCACCAGTAGATTTTTTTTTTTAAAAAAAAAGATGTGATGATATCTACACACCTGAAGCAGCATTTGTTGCTAGGCTCAACAGTTTTAAGTCTAAAGAGGTTTTTGATAGTGAAGCCATGGGACAGTTTTGCATTTGCTATTTGGCACTGGACAATCTCTTTACTTCACTCACTTCTAACTTCATCAGATAGGCTGGTGTGAACATCAAATTGAGTGCTTTCATGTAAACATTTACAAATCAGACTTACTGGTTTCCATTTCTTTGAGGATATAATTCCTGCTTTTAACCCAGCAGGGTGGCTAAGACATTCAGATCTGATAGTCTGTATATATATAGAAACTAACATTTTTTGTAACTGAATTGAAGTGTAAATCCCGCAGACAACTTGTTTCTTCCATAAAAAAGATTATTTCACAATTTTAAGATTGGGATTATCCTATGGAGTTAGTTTAGCATGTCTATACAGATAAAATGCAATCCACAAGAGACTGCATGGCAGGCAACATCATTTCTTCTTTAAATGACTAGAACCCAGTATATTCTACTAAAAAAAAAAGAGGTTTCCAGTAAATTGATTCCAAGATCGCCCATAGAGGAGTATCTGAACTGGATTATATTTGTCAGTTGTTGGTATGACTCAGGAGATAAGGTTTATGATGCAAACTGAAATATGGAAAATTACGATCCTTTTGCAAATGACAGTTGCATCCTTTTGAGTGAAAAACAGGAGAGTGAAGGGCTAAGCTTCTTAAAATCTTCCACACTTGTCAGAATTGGACTTGGCATTAGATTACTGTGTTCTTTTTAGACCCATCTGGGATTCTAATACTGTACATTAACATAAAAAAAACATTTCACTGGCATTTCGTGGAATTGTCTTCTAGGAAAATTGTACAGACTGAAAATGTGCTTTCAGAAATGTTGGACTATTAACTTGCCTCTCCCTCCAGTATATAATATCTGCATGGTGATTTTTATTACTTGACTTCTATTTGTTCCAATAACAAAAACAGATGAATAAGAATTTCGAGAACACAGATTGGCATGGCTGATATTCTTGCAAGTCATAACAGCTTCAGCTGTTTTCATTCAGTTGCCTCCTGCATATATAAGAAATATATAAGTAATCTCAGTAAAAGTTTATCCGAGCAATCTCTTTGATATCTGCAGAGCTTGACTCCTGGTTGTATATTTATGTTGTTAAATGTAAGCATGTAAAACATATAAACTGGAATTCATAATCACAGTTACGAACTACTTAGGGAAGTGTTGGGAATATGTCATGAGTGACTTGTTTAATCTTTACAATAGTTTAGTTATTAGAGCTTTATTTAGCAAGAGGGACTGATGTTGACCTATAAAGAAGAAAAAGTGTGGATTAAAAGTGAGGAAAAAGCAGACGACTTCTACAGAAAACTAAAAAGGGACCTATCACAGAAAGCAAAACTACAACCTCCGAGCCTGGAGAAAAATCCAAAGCAAGCGAAGAAAAGAAGGCAAGATTCGCCGAAGGAAATACAGTCTACCCTGCTTACAGACGATAATCCGGAGGGATCCTCGGATGAGGAGGAGGATGCAGTGAGTGATAGATCAACTAATGAATAATTTCTTAGAGTCATTAAGGGTTTTTACAAACAACATCAACGGTTTAAATTCAAAAATTAAAAAAAAAAGATTATTCAACACTTTATTGAAAAATAACTATGATATCACGGCGCTACAAGAAGTACACATTGCAAACAAAGATGTCAATTACTTAACAAATAATAGATTAGGGAAAGCTTTCCACTCTCTAGATGAAAAGAAAAAAAGGGGAGTCACCTTATATATTACTGAAAAATTAAAACCAGTTAAAGAGTTTAGTGACCAAGAAGGCAGAGTCATCGCAGTCAAAATCTTTGTGGGCAATGAATCCATCCTAATATGCAACGTTTATATGCCAAATGGCCCAAAACGTAAATTTGTAAAACAATTGAGAACTAATATTAATCAAGTAGAAACTGATCATCTGTTAATAATGGGAGATTTTAACGGCATTATGGATTGTAAGATGGATAGATCATCAACGAAAAAGAATAGTAAAAAAATGTTAAAAAATCTTTCCCCAAAAATATGTACCAGCTCATGGAAGAATATGATTTATGTGACATTTGGAGACTAAAAAACCCTACTCAAAAAGACTTCACTTACTATTCGAACAGACATGAAATTTGGACTAGAATTGATATGGTATGGGCCTCAAAAAGCTTAGCATCTAAAATACAAGAGATAAAAATACAGGCAAGAGATCTCTCAGATCACTGCCCTATAACCATGACAATCAATAAGAGAAAAAATATGGTAAGTTGGAAATTGGACAATAATTTGATCAAGCAGGAAAAAGATATAGAAAAGCTAAAACAGATAACTAAAGAATATTTCCAATTAAATGATAAGGAAAATGTTGCCCCTCAAACCGTCTGGGACGCCTATAAGGCGGTGGTGAGAGGCTTCTTTATACAACAAAAATCAAGAAATAATAAAATTAAGAACCAAAAATTACTAACAATACAAGGAGAGATAGACAAACTTGAACAAAAATCAAAAGCAAACCCCCGAGAAGGAGATATATTAAAAAAAATAAAATTATTACAAAAAGAAAAGACAAATTTACAGTTAGAATCTATTGCGAACCAATTAAAATGGGCACGACAAAATGCTTTTGAAAATGCTAATAAACCGGGGAAATGGCTGGCCAGAATAATTAGAAAAAATAAAAACAAACAACAAATTATAAAAATCAGTACAAAGGAAAAAGATGTATTCACAGATGACGAAATTAAAACGGAATTTGAAGAATATTATAAAAAATTATACGAAAAAGATGAAATCAATCCAGAGGAAATAACTAAATATATTTGCAGTCAAAAACTACAAAAAATAACAGATGACCAAAGATCAAAATTAAATCAAGAAATCACCATAGAAGAGATTAAAAAAGCAATTCAAAAATTAAAACTAGGCAAAGCCCCAGGCCCAGACGGCTTTACAGCCGAATTTTACAAAATTGAGCAAGAAGAAATACTGCAATTTTTTAAAAAAAATTATGAACAGAGCCATTAGCGAGGGACGAATCCCAGAATCTTGGAAACAAGCTGAAATAATCTTGATACATAAAGACGGAACAGACTCGAGCAATGTAAGGAACTACCGGCCCATATCACTATTAAATAATGATTATAAAATCTATACCAAAATACTCGCAGAGAGATTCACAAACTTCTTAAAAGATTGGATTACAGAAGATCAGGCAGGCTTTCTACCCAATCGGAGTACTAAAGACAATATAAGAATAATTCTCGACGCAATAGAATATTTTGACCAAAATCACCAGCGAGAAGTGGGCTTCTTAGCATTAGACGCAGAGAAAGCCTTTGACAACGTCAATTGGGAATTTTTCAAATTATTATTTATAGAATTAGATATGGGGACTCAATTCCAAAACGGGATAAATGCAATCTACTCAAACCAACTGGCAAAAATTAAAGTAAATGGTCTATATACTGACAAATTTGAAATACAAAAAGGAACAAGGCAGGGATGCCCACTTTCCCCCCTTATTTTCATATTTACTTTAGAAGTCTTGATGAGATCGATTAAGAAAGCAGAAAATCTGAAGGGTATAAAAATTGACAAGCAAGAGGTTAAAGTCCGTGCCTTTGCAGATGACGTGATTTGTATAGTTGAAAACCCAAGAGAGAATATTAAAGATTGGCTAAAAATGATTGAAGAATATGGTGCATTGGCGGGTTTCAAAATCAATAGGAAAAAAACAGTAATACTTACAAAGAATATATCAAAAAAAAAACAAGAGGAGTTAAAGGATATATCGGGCCTGGAAACTGTCAAAAAAATCAAATACTTAGGTATATGGATTACAAGTAGAAACAACCAACTTCTGGAATTAAATTACGGAGCAAAATGGCATGAGATTAAAAAAGACCTAGATAGCTGGAAAAATTTAAAATTATCACTTTTGGGCAGAATAGCGATAATCAAAATGAATATCCTTCCTAAATTACTATACCTGTTTCGCAATATCCCCATTATCAGAGGTAAAAAAATATTTACGGATTGGAATCGGGAAATAAATAAATTCATTTGGCAAAATAAGAAACCCAGAGTAAAATTTACAACTATGACCACTCCAAAAGAAAGGGGGGGCTTTGACTTACCAAATCTACAATTATACCATGATGCCTGTGCACTAGAATGGATAATAGACTGGGTAAAATTGGAAAAAATCAAATTACTAACTATAGAAGGATATAACTTACGATGGGGCTGGCACGGATACCTATGGCAAGATAAGAGGAAAATTGACAAAGAATTTGGAAATCATTTTATTAGATCTGCCTTAATCGCAATCTGGGAAAAATATAAACGATACTTATATAGGAAAACCCCCCTATGGTTTTCGCCTCTGGAAGCAAGTCAACGCAGACTATTAGGATGGCAGAATTGGCCGACATACAAAGATATCATTAAAAAAGAAAGTATTACAAGAGAACCACCACCAGTAAAAGATTGGAAGGAAATTCAAAAAAAGTATATAAATATTACATGGCTTCAATACTATCAAATAAAAGAATGCTATAAAAAAGATAAAGTAATTGGATTTAATATAAATACGAATTTCTGGGATAACTTACTCAAAAGGGAAAAAAAAATCATAACATTAATTTACAATAAAATATTAGAATGGAATACGGAAAAGGATATAATTAAGGACTCAATGTTAAATTGGTCCAGGAATGTAGGCAAAGCGATAACAATAGATGAATGGAATACCATCTGGAATAAAAATACTAAAATATGCTATTCAATTGAGCTGAAGGAAAACTGGCTAAAAATTGTTCACAGGTGGTATCTAACGCCAAAAAAAATAGGATCTATGTATAAAGATAGAAACAATCTCTGTTGGCATTGTAAAAAACAGGTGGGTTCATACTTCCACATGTGGTGGAGTTGTAAGGTCATTAAAAACTTCTGGTCGATAATTCACAGAGAATGTAAAAAAATCTTTAAAGTAAATTTTGAATGCAAACCAGAATATTTCTTATTAGGACTATATAACTTTAAAAATAAAAAAGACTTGAACTCGGAAACAGGGGAAATCAATAAAGAGAAAATTTTTATTTATGCCATCACTGCAGCGAGAACAGTAGTAGCCAAAAACTGGAAAGAAGGGAAGAATCTCACCAAAGAAGCATGGCTGGAGAAATTAATGGACATCAAAAACATGGACAGATTGACGTACTTGCTGAAAAAGGTTAACGGAAGACCAATGAAAGAAACGAATTGGACACTTCTAGATAACTACATGCAAGAACCAGCGTCCTAAGACAGGAAACGTGCAGGAAGTGAAAAGATCGGAAGTTTATCTCCCCCCCCCCCTCTCCCCTCCCCAACATCCCTGATAGAGATCCTTCCCCCCCAGCTGTTACCCTTACCCCATTCCCGTACCCCCCTCCCTGAATCATATTCGTCAACCCCACACCATCATCCCTATAGATCCCCCGACTTCCCCTCCCCCTCCCTCTCTGATCCTTCTGTAACTCATAAAAGTTTAATAAAAAGCATTTTAAAAAAAAAGAGCTTTATTTAGCAATTTCCCTCGTTAGGTGAGAAAGGAAGGCTGTCATAATGTATGGGCTGTGGACAAAATGGTGGGGTCATCAGGAAAACCTGTAAAATGCTGGTGGGCAACTCATGCTGATTGCAGCACAAGTCTTCACAGACTCTTCTTTTCCAGCACTTTTCTGCGGATGTCCCAACCAAGTCCTCCTTGCTCCCAGAGAGAGAAGGCTCCATGCAGTGGAACTCTGGGCACTCTGCTGCCGGTTTTGTCTTCAGACAGTGATTCTGGCTGTGCCCTCGAAGATTACCAGGGACCAGCTTCAGAGGTGAGTAGCAAGAACCTTCCTTCCATCCTCCATTTCTTATTTATTTGTGGAAAAGGTGTTCTGATCCTTGAAGGACTGCTGGGTCTATTTTGTAGGAGATGGCCTTTTACCTTGTTGTCACTTGATGTTGTCAGTCTTTGCTACTCTTGCATCTAGAAACCAAAACAGTCCAGATTTTTGGTATTACTCCCTGCACAATAAGGTGCCTCTCCCTTTCCCATCATTTAATTTCTCATTCTAGGGAATAGTAGAGTTCGTGGAACAGTGTTGCACTTCAAGCCTGGAAATCCCTACGATCACAGCACCACGCAAGAGTCCAGAATATAAGCAAACAGCTTATTGTAAAATATATCAAAAGTATTGGAAAAATTCAGGAATAGAGAAAGAAGAAGTATATCCAAAAAAGGTTTAGCAATAAGCAATAATCCAACAGGAGTCCAAATGTCTCAAACAGATTCCAAGGGAATACAATCCAGGAATAACCAAAATCACAAGAACAGCTTAAGTCCACAAGCACAAGGTATCCTTAGAAAAACTTGATCATGAATATAACCACAAGAACATAGAAACTACCAATATACTTGAATCCCAAAACCAAAGGCTTAACTTGAAATATGGACCAGGAACTCAGGCCTAGCTTCTTACTCCAAATGCTATGTTGCCTGAACTAACTTGAAAGTAAACAGCTTGCCAATTAAAAGCCGCCCATTAAAGCATTTTGCCTACTCTGAAATCTCTCCCCAGCTTTCCCATGCAAACGCTCTGCCCTGCAATGTCTATTGTCTGCTCTGCTCTGTAAATGAAGGCCTGTGTTGATTTTCGTATCTCCAGGTGCTCCAGTGCCACTTAATTCTCCGCTCAACTCTTCCTTATCTAATGTCTTTGGCTGCTTGGCTTGGCCTTGAAAGCCTGTACTTTCACAGTCAACTTTCTCACAGTGAGCTTTCTCATAGAAAGAAGCATAATTCCCCCTGACTTACATCTTCATCACTTCATGCCCCTTGGAAATCTCACAGGCAATCCCACAGTCCTCTCTAAAGCATCAGTGAACCCATCAGTCTCAGGCTGATCTACAACAAGCGGATGGTCAGAATCAGTATAGCAAACTGAAGTGCTGGATGTATCACTGTTGGACCAACATAGAACAGAGCTAACTTCTGAGAAACAGAGTCTTTTAAAGGTTTATATGCTAGTCAGCTCTTGCTGCGTAGCTGTACGTGAGGGACAATGGGAATTACATTCAACCAGCATTTGGAGAGGTAAATGATGGCTAAAGCCAGTGAATTCGAAATTAACTCTCTTCTTCTTGCTTTGCTAATTAGTTTCAGTTCTGAACAAGAAAACCCATTCTGTAGGACTTTTTCTCTTCCTGTGTGAAATTTCAAGTGGATCTGTCAAGGGAGGGAGGATTGTGGGAAAGGTTTTCATTAGAACTTGGGAAATCACTGATTCTTTGTCTCTCTTTTGCAGGTGTCACCAGACTTTGGTTGTCACTCATCAGATGCAATCCCTACTGCCACGCAGAACCAGCTCCGCATCAAAACTCTCCTCCAGCAGCTGCCCCCACAAGACAGTGATGTAAGATTTTAAACCTTCTTAGCCACAGTTTAAAAGCTTGCCATCACTTGTTGAAACCTTGGTGGAAAAGACTGATCAGATGTACTTTTTTCAGAGAGGTGTAGAGTTAGATATTTCCGTTTGTGCACTAATTAACCTGTGAGTCTTTGCAGAGGTGTGGCAAGGTGTGTGCTATTAATTGCATTCTTGCAGAGACCTCTGGTCAGAGTCTTGCTACTCAACTCCACTCCACAGACTTTCTGTGAGGTATAGTACAGATGTGGATTTTATACATGCAATTGTAACTGAAAAAAAGTCAACAATCTTCCACAATCATCATATCCTTTCACTAGGGCAGAATAGCAAAGGGAATGCTTTTTGGGGAAGCAAAGCAACTGTGCTTTTGCTATTGCAACACTGAATTTTCAGGGATGTAGAGACAACACTTCTATCTTTACTTCCTAATCTTCTAGGGCAGGGGTAGGGAATGTCTGGCCCATGGGTCCCTATAAGGCCTGGGAAATCATTTGGTCTGGTCCAGCAAGAGGACCGATTCTTGCCCCAGATCAACCACTTAATCCTGTTGTCCTTCTTTGCTGGCATGAGCTTGCTTCTTGTTTTTACTGGCTGAGCCAAAGTCAGTAAGCTACCTGTCTTTTAGAACTTTCATTTGATTTTTAATTTATAATTTTATAATTATAATAAATGAATAGATGAATAAATGACTCATGAAAGATGTTATACATATCCAAATGGTCCTTGGCAGAAAAATGGTATTAAAAAGATTCATTCTAACACAAGCTTTTAGTCAACCGAAAGAATCATGGATTTTGTGACTTACACAAGCATTGCACTGTAATTTTTGTCTTCAGGACACCACCAATCAGGAAAATAGACAACAACTTTATTGTTCCTCCCCCAAAAAACCAGAACAGTTGCAACCAAATACAGTGCCTCCAAGTGACTAAACTATATAATGCTACTATTCACCCAGATGCAGGCAGCCCATAGGGTGCTGCAGCATCTCCTTTGTGCTCCGAATGTAGAACAATGACTTGATTAGCAATGTTGTGCAATGCTTTAGTCTTTGGGAAATCCACAAAAGCATTCCAAAGCATGAGGATAGTGGAGATTAAATGGAATAGTATACATTAGTAACTTTCATTGAACACAACAGTGTTGAACAGAACACAACTCCCATTGAACATTTCTGGGTAGACTTGCACAGGATTTAACTGTTAAAGAGAAACTAGTTTTTATTTAGTAGTAATAGCAGCAGTAGCAGCATGGCCTATTATCATGTTCACCAGCAGTAGCAAACAAATAAAAAAAAATAGAAGCACAATGATAGTACACTTCTGCCATTATTTGAAAGTTCTCTATCCACATAAAACTGGCCTCTTGACTGTTAGTGAATATATTTCTATTATATTCAAGGAGCGATATTGTTCATCCATTGGGGAGGAGGAAAAAGAGCAGCTACGGACATTTGCTGCACAACGGCGGCAGGAATCACTGGGGCAAGGAATCCAATGTCTGGTATCACTCACAACTAATGGGTGCTCATGTAAAAAGGTGAGTTTTCTTAACCTTAAAATCATTTCCAATTTATACTGACCCTAAGGTGAACCTATCATAAAGTTTTCTGAGGCTGAGAGTGTGTGACTCACCCAAGGTCACCCCGTGGGTTTCCATGGCCAAGCAGGGAATCAAACCCTCAAGAGTTGTAATTCAGCATTCAGATTGCTATACCACACTCTCATTAGGCACTAGTGTCTCATACTTGCTTCAGGTACTAAACTCTAACATTACTTGGCCTGAGAGCTAAAGCTGTCTTTATTTAGTTTTATTGTGTTTTACTTTGTTATAGTCCAATTTTCTCACAGTATATTAACTTTTGATAATATCAATTAAATAACGTGCACACATATGTTATGTGGAGAGCGAGTGACTAGTGCAGAGTGGGAGGAATGGTTGAGAAGCCTTCAGCTAGATTTCTGCTGCTGAATGTACAGAAATGACTTCTTGCAGAGACCTCCAGAGGATCTTTGTTGCTGTGCCTTTGGCCATAGGACAATACCTTAAGATAGGGAGAGTGGCATTGCTGAGTAACAAACCAGAATATATTATATCAAACAGTAACCATTACTGTCATGTTACAATTTTAAAAACTATGAAAATTTACAAATTTTGTGTAATCTTATTGTTTGTAGAAATATTCTAGTTTTGATACAGAATTTTATGCTCTTCTAGTTTTTGTCTTCACAAAGAACAGGTATGGCAACTATGAACTTTAGATAATGAGATCCTGTCTGCTTGATTTTCAGTGTGATAAGATGATACCCAGAGATGAGAAAGTCATATTTGCACCTAAACTGGGAGAGCAATTCTCCTGGCATCCTTCCTGTTTTGTCTGCCATACTTGCCACGAGCCCCTAGTAGATCTGATCTACTTCCATCGGCATGGAAAGATTTACTGTGGTCGACACCATGCAGAATTTTTCCGACCACGCTGTGCTTCGTGTGATCAAGTGAGTATAAGAGATCTCATGTTGTAATGATGCTTCCGTTTTTGAAACCAAATGAGCTTCTAACTTGATTATCTGAAATCTGGAACTCTATCAGATCAATGATGGCCCTCATCTCTCATCCTCAGTCTGCTCAAGACCACTTGTAGGGAAAGAGAAAGATTTCCTTGTAAAGCAGTTTATAAAATCTCATAGATATTCACAATGAGGTGTTCCTCACTGCCAACAGAAATGATGTCTGCCAGACAAATAGGAAGGGAAAATTCAAATGTATTATTGCTTTGCAAGCATAATGATTAGGTTTGCTAGGAGACATATTTAATTGAGAACAAATGAACTAGACATTTTAGCCTCCTGCTTATTTTTCACTATTCTTCCATAAATATCTAAGTAGTGTAGTATAATGTTACAAAGCTGTGCAGGAGGTAAACAATCCTTCAGCCGATACAGTTGAGATTTAGTCTGATAATATTCTGCCTTTCCACAACACTTATAATGATATTAGTGTTGTGGAGAGTATGTTTCATTTAGTTGATACCCAATTCCAGTTTCATAGCTGGAAAGAGACACTTAGAAGTATGTTATGTAGCAACTGATGAAATCTCAGATGATTTACAGCAACTCAGGCAACAACGGTTTAGTGTAGCTCTTTGGCTTATATGATGAACAGTGGCCTCAAAATAAAAGAATGGTCATAAAATGAGGTATAAATTTTTACAGGATGTATTTAAGATCAGATAAATTTAAATGCTCATTTTAGAACAGAGTATTTATCAGACCGTCATGAGATACAATGGGAGGACATTACTCATGTGGTGGAATATGGCATGCTGCTGCTCAATCGCATAGTCACTTCCGACTCTTCGTGACCTCATGGACCGGTACACGCCAGAGCTTTCTGTTGGCCATTGCCGCCCCCAGTTCCTTCAAGGTCAAGCCAGTCACTTCAAGGATACCATCCATCCATCTCACCCTTGGTCGGCCTCTCTTCCTTTTTCCTTCCATTTTCCCCAGCATCCCTGCCCTAGAACAAAAGATAAATATTTTTTAAAGTTGGAATATGGCATACTTTTAAAAATATTTATCTTTTGTTCTAGGGCAGGGACGACCAGCTCAAGGACCTCAGTTGCTCCCCATGTTAGCTGCAATGTGGCAGTGGATATGGTGGAAAATAGGAAAAAAATTCCCAGACTCGCATGATCCCATTGCTAGTATAGGTTGAACATCTCTTATCCAGAATTCCAAAAAATTCCACAACCTGAAATAGTCCAAATGGATTGCTGAGATAGTGATGGCTTTGTTTTCAGAGGGTTCAGTATACACAAATGTTGTGTCATGCACATTATTTTAAAATATCATATAAAGTTGTCTTCTGGCTGGTATATAGTATATACAGTATATGAAACATACATTAATTTCACGTTTAGACTTGGGTACCATCTCCATAATATTTCATAATGTTGGCAGTCCCTGAGTTAAAAACATCTGACTTACCAATGACACATAGTTAAGAACATGGTCAGGCAACAGGAAGTGAGAGAAATCTACCCATAGAAAGGAAAATTCACCCCTGAAAGAATTATCATGGGGAAAAGGTGTATATACAAATTCAGGCATTCCAAAATCAAAAAATCTTAAAAGCACGTCTGGCCCAAAGCATTTCAGCGAAGCAGTATTCTCAGTGGAAATCCTTTTGGATGGAGAAGTGAAAGCCTAGTAAATCCAACCATGGTTTGGTGTTTTCCCATTGCCAACAGTGACAGTAAAAAAAAGTGGACTCATTTTTAGTGAATAGGAGAGAATCTCACTCTATACACTCTAGTGATTTATAGATCTCTGTAAGTAGGCAAGGAAAGCTTGAGCCAAACCATCCTTGTATACTGAGATGTGGCAAGGACAGGGAGAGGAAGGAATGCACACTTTTGAATATACAAAGATATTTGTGCATATCCTGGTTGCGCATCTAGCACTCAGTGTAGTTGATGGAATCAGGAAAGGTGCCTATCACATGCTATAACAATGCAGTAAAGGATTGTATAAACTGTACCATTAGATTAAAAGACAGGTAGGATTTCTCACTGGAGCACAACATGCTTCCACCTTAATAACCTTGTTCACGGCAATATGGACTTTCTCCCTTCCATCCCTCTCTCCGCAGCTCATTTTCACATCACAATGCATGGAAGCAGAAGGCATGCGTTGGCATGAAGAGCACTTCTGCTGCCTGGAGTGTGACTTGCCCCTGGGGGCATGCCGATATGTCATGAAGGGTGGCCAACCCTGCTGCTGTGCTTGTTTTGAGAGCCTGTATGCAGACATCTGCCAAGCCTGCGGAGAGATCATTGGTAGGTCCTGGATGCCCTGGAATGTAAGGAGCTGCCTTTTACTGAAAGAAGGAAGAAATAGAGGACCTGTCAAGATCTAAGAATAAAAAAACCTAGAGTCAAAAATAAATAAATGAAGCTGTAGTTGTAAATATTTTAAGTAAGTAAATTAAAAAGATAAATATCAGCAAATGCATATAAATAAACCAACCACAAAGTCAGTTATGTATGAAATGTTTGCACTATATGTGGTTTATTATAAATGCCAAATATTCATAAATTATTGATCTTGCGGTTGGTTGTATTTATATGTATTTGTTGATTATTTAGCTTTCTAATTTGTTCATTTAAAATATTTATAATTTTTAGCTTCACTTACTAATTTCCTGAGTCTGTTGGCTTTTTCTGCTGCACATAAATCAATTTTATCAGTATTTATGCACTCTTGTAAGTTGCTCCCAGCTAATGATGGAAAACAAATTCACATTAACTCATTTTTAAAACAAATGCATGCAGTTAATGATATGTAAGTTATACAAGTGTGATACAGCTTTAATGGTCGTGGTTCCACCCTATGAAATTCTGGGCTTTGTAGTTTGATGAGAGACCTGAGATTTCCTGATACAGAGATTTCAAGTGCGTATTTTTCTGAACTACAGAACTAGAACTCTAGCTCAGATTTCTGAGGGCATCCTTGGACTACAAATCCTAGGAGTCCCTAGAATGGAGCCACAGAGGTTAAACTGGTATTATCTTGCTACAACTCTGTAGTGCAGAAACCACCAAAGATGGGGGAGAGAATCAAACCAGGGATCTTCTGTGTGCAAAAAAATGAGCTCTGTCGTTGAAGTGGCTTCAGTGTTGGACTATAATTCTCGATACCAGGGATCCAATTTCCACTCGACCTCACAGGAAGGCAAAGGCAAATCTTCTGGGTAAGAACAAATCTTGCCCAGAAAACCTGATGATAGGTTTGTCCTAGTGTCACTGTAAGTGGGAAACAACTTGAAGGCACACAACAATAACAAAGTGTAGAGCTGCTCTGGCTACTCTGGGGAGCAATGTAAAGAATGTATATTTGATGACCACAAGTAAAGTTTTTGTTAACTCTTACTGAGAGTGCAACATAGCTAAGCAGATCTCATTCTTAACTGCACGTGCCAGGAGCTTTTATATGTCATGAAATGAAACTCTTGTTTTGCTCTTTTCTTATAGGGGTTGACAGTGAACAGGCCACCCTCCAGGGTCAGCACTGGCATGCCAAAACCTCCTGCTTTTGCTGCAGCCTGTGTCAAAAAGCACTGAAAGACCAGCTGGCTATCACTCACAATGGCCACCTCTTCTGCTCTGAAGCCTGCAGCTTAGAGAAGGAATCGGTTTTGTCGTTCAGTGGCTCAGATTCCTCTGACTCTGCTTTCATCTCTGCACCGTCACCTGACTCCACACCCCTCACAAGAGTTAGAAACAGTAGCCCCGGCTGTTCCGCTGAAACTGCAGAAACCAGCTGCATGGAAATTAAAGGTGCAGAAGGTAATGTCTTTGAGCAGCAGCTTACAAAATCAGGTGCTTTCTGATCAATGAACCTGTTTCCAGTCTTAGTTTATTGTATTCCCAGTGCAGGGTCAGCTTCTAATTTTGGGGTGGGTGGGGGTGGGTTTAGGTAAAACAGTCCCATAGGAATTATCTGCTCAGAGTAAGTCCATCTCCCTGTCATTGCTCTTTTTCCTGTGGGCCAAATTTCTGGCACTATGTAGAAGAAAAGGGGCTAGAGAAATGGAGACTGCAGCTCCTTGATTGTTACATGTTTCTTCCATTCTGATAAAGAATCCACGACTTGCTATTTTCTCACAACCACCCTGTAAGTTAGCCTGAGAATTACTATCCCATGGACATCCAATGGGTTTCATAGTTCAGTTGGGATTTGGAGCTGGATCTCCCAAAGCCTCTCCAACTGTTCAACTGCTAGATCCCACTGGCCTTCTGGAGTGGACAGATAAACAAGCAATAGTAGCAAGAGGAGGCAATGCTGCCACAGGCATTGGCTTGGGAGGGCCTTCTGATGGGATATAAGCTTTGGCAGATGGCTAATGATGCCAACCCTTCAGCCTTTGTCCCTGGCCTTTAGGCAGAAAAAGTGACCCTTAGGCTTCTGAGTGTCAGGTGTGGATAAGCAGAAAAATATATGTATAGCCTATTACAGTAGGGCAAACTAGGAAAAGAGATTAATGTCCCACTGTTTTACAGGACAGTGAAGTCGGCAATTCCTTTATCCTGAATTTCAAAATCAATTCCACATGGGTCATTGAAATAGTGACACTTTTATTTGCTGAAGGCTCAATGTGCACAAACTTTGTTTCATGCACAAAATTATTAAGAATATTGTATGAAATTACCTTCAGGCTATGTGTATAAGCTGTATATGAATTTTGTATTTAGACTTGGGTCCTATCCCCATAATACCTCGTCATGTACGTATTTGCAAAATCTCTCTCTCCCCCCCCCCCCCCCCCGCCCAACAAAAAAAAAAAGGATTTCTGGACTCCTCCAGCATTCTGGATAAGGGATGCTCAACTTGTACATAATACCATAATTTTCTTATAGAAATAATGTGCCGGGAAATGAAACATTCTGCATGTAAAGACTGTTAAGATCAAAAACCAGAAAAACTGTTGAACTTGCTTATGAAATAAATGCCATGGCTCACAAAACAATATCTTGTAAACTTGATCTAGATGTAGAGCTGATTGACTTTAGAAAAACCTAACTCATGTGAAATCTTTGATAATTAGCAAACAATTGTCGCTGTGAGAATACCATAGATTTCATTTACCATTGGCCACCACTATGCTCTTAAATTGTATTTCTTTTATTCCTTTTCCAGCAATTGAAAACCTTTGCCCAACTGGGAATTCTCCAGTGGGTCCTGAATATGGCAACCAGGAAGAATCAGACATTGTCTTCAGGAACAAAATGTTTTCCGCACAACTTAGTGAATGTGAGTCATTGACTGATTCTCCACAAAAAGTGGTAGAGATCTCCACATCTCCTTCCCTAGAAGCTTGGAGCTCCGTAGGTCAGAGGGAGGTCCACAGTTTGGGTGCTACTCTCCTACAAGCACCTCAAGAACAGGTCCGAGACCATCACTTCAGAAGCAGCCTCTCTATATCACCCCGTGCATCAGTGTTAACCATGGACTTCCCAGAAAGCCCACTGAAAGGCAGCACGGACGAACAAGAAGCAGCACGGATGGAACAAGGCGACACTTGGTGCCCAACTTGCTCATCCTCTTCTGATTCTGACTCTGAGCCAGAAGGCTTCTTCTTTGGGAAGCCAATTCCAAAGCCTGGGGCCAGGGGCATTTCTCTGCCCAATATAGAGCAGGAAACACTTGACAAAGTAACACGGCAGGCAGCCAGAGCAAAGGCAGATAACAAACACTGTAGCATAGCCTAACAAGGAATAGTGCCCATATATCTGAAAAGTAGGTTGGAAGACAAGGAGGAGGGTAGTGGGATGAGCAGACACTTTATGTAGCAAGATGGCATGGAGAGAGTGAGAGGGAGAATGGAAGACCCATCTCCCTATGAGGACAAAGCAAAAGACCCAATCAATATAGGCTAACCCAGGAACAAGTGGGTTCAGGAGACCTGAGAAGCTGGAGTGCCATAGTCACGGAACTGTATTTCCTATCATCTGTCACTATTGGCTGTGCCGGGGCTGCTAGAAGTTGCAGGCAAACAAAACCTGAGAGCTATGCGATCCTCTCCTTGACGTAGACTGGAAATTTCTTCAGTTTGTTAGACTTAGTATTGCAGAGGTTGGGAGAAAGATCTGTCCATTCTTACCTGCAATTTAAAAGAAAGGAAACTACACTTTTAGACAAACAAGCTAAATTTTCTGCATGTTTGACAACAATGGTATTTGGTTGGGTTTTTTTTTTTAAGTGAAACAAGCTGGGCGTGAAAAGGCTGATGTGGATACACATGATACGTACTGAACATGTTCACCTTCATCTTGCTTTGTGTTCAGTCTATTAAGTGTGGAAAGTGAGATATAGACAGTGACCTTTGGAATCCATCCTGGAAATATTTCTGCATAATCCATGTATTCAGTTGTTTCACTTTGTTCCCTAATTAGTTGTTTTATGCTGCTCCCTGCTGGCAGCTCTGGGCATATTTTAGTACCAACTAATCCTGAAATCCATCAAGAGACATGGCAGACATATAGTTCTGATAATGCCATTCATGCTTCTGAAAACCTTGAGCTAGAAAATGTTATCTTTTGGGACTATACCTTTGAGAACCCTCCCCTCTCCGTTAGCCAGGCCATAGTGGCTGGTGGATTTTGGAAGTACAGTATATACAGTGAAGACCTCCATATTTGTAGATCCAGCCACTATGGCCACAGCTTCTGCTGGAAGACGTATCCTGTAATCACCCATTAGTCCTTGCCTATTGTGCCAGTGATCAGAAAATAATAGGAGTCATAGTCTGGAACGTTTGCCAAGGATGCAAGGAATTTAAAACAAAGCTATTCATTCAAATTACCTTCTTTCTTCCAAGTTTTGCATTAACTGACAAGGCTGTTGGGCACTTTGCTTACTACCACGTCAGCCAATATGTGTACAAAAGGTGCTAAGAAGACATAGATTAACCTTGCCTTTAATTGCCTTATTTAAATATGTGACTTGACAACCTTGAACAGGTGGCTAAAAGAACATAAAAACAATTTTATTCAGAGCTGACTATAAGGCATACTAACAAATAAAGGCAACTCTAAGACCCTGTTGTCGCCAGTATTCATTTTAATATTTTCAAAATGATTTAAAAACAAAACAAAGTTGAAGCATCATAAGAAATGTTGTACAGCACAGGAGCCCTCCATTTTGTCCACGCCTATAGTAGCACAGTAAGAATTTAAGTGAATTTAAGACATATCAACATATCAAGAGGAGAAAGCTGTCCAACACCTGACCCTGACAGGATAACATGACAAAACTGGTTTTCTGCCATATTTGTTAATCACCAAATTGAGTTCCTGGCTTTTACAATTGCTCCCAATACTGTTGTTACCAGAAGGTCTTTTCTCTTTCCCATACCAATCCCTTTCTCTACCCCTTTGTCCTAAGGTAAAGGCATCAACAAGTCTTTCAGCTACTACCTCCATTTCCAATAGCAGTTACAGTGTAAACTCGTATCCCTTGGGGATTTATTATATCTACTGCCAATGGGAGGCTTCTTCCAGCCACGCCTAAATCCAAAAAAACATACAGCTTTCAATTCCTCAGGATTTCTGTCTTGGAATGGGCTTTCGTTACACTGGGTAGATTTTTCTATTGAGTCTCCTCTGAGCTAGCTTCAGCTAAGCTGTCAATGTAGTTCCTCAGCATGTGTTCATAGTAGTCCCCAGTCCTTCTCAAGTTGGCCCTCAGTGCCGATTCGATAGTTGTCTGCATACTGGGTTCTTTTTCCACCAACATGATGGCCACCACTGCGAAGTTGAGAAGCACCCGCAGATAAGCCTGTAGGAAAGAAAAGATAGTTCTAATATGCAAGTGTTTGTATAAACAACAACAGGAGAACTTATCCAACTCTATAGCTTAGAGGTATCAGCCATGGTTGAAAAGGCTGGAAAGGTGATGCTTTTCCTCTGAATGCATTTGCATTTACATGGCCTCAACCACCAACAACCTAAGTCACATCCACGATTGGGGTGGTTAAAAGCGTGGTTAGGGGTGGACTTGTTACGTCATGTCAACATTCTTTTTATAGGTGAAATGGAGGTTCCAGTATATTTGAGTGATTATGAACAGATAGAAATTAGATGGGGTCCACAAAGAATTGCTCATCAGAACCCCACATTCAAATCAATTATTTGTACTCCTTTGTTCCAAAGGCTCCTTCTCTTTCTGCTTTCTCTTGCTCTTATCATTCACTCCCACCTTCATCTAGTAACTCAGCGTCACAAAATAATGCTTCCTAACCTTCCAAGTCATCTCAAGGAAACCATAGGTTTGAGAATCTTCCCTTATGGGTATCCTGTTCCTAGTTAATGCATAATTTAGGTTTTATCCCCCTAGCCCAGGGAAGAAAAAAGCATGGATGATGCCTACATGTGGCTCATAGCAATAAAAAATGTAATTCTTGGGGGGGGGGGGGGGGCTTTCTGTTCATTTCCTGTTTAAAAAAGGCCTCGGCTGCACCAACCCCCCCCCCCCCCCCCAAGAAGGTCCCGAAAGATGGTAAAAATGGTTCCAGAAGGAATGGGGGGGGGGGGGGGGAGCTTTTGTGTGGAACTTGGCATGGTGTGGACACAGTTTGAGGATCTCCTGTGGAACCAATGTGAGTCCTTTGCATTCCATAGTTGCCCACCCTGCCAAAGCTCACTGGTCAGCAAAGTGTGGACTTCCTGCTATTTCTGGATTTCCAGCTGCCAGAAAATTCAGCAAATATGATCAACAGCAAGGGACTCTGGGAGTTATTGTATTAAACTTTCAAAGGGAGAAACTGTTTTTGGGAGACAGATACATCTTGTATGGTGCTATCTCCCACTTCAGTTCTGCTTTTCCCTATCTGATGTATTATGATTGTCATAAAAACATTGTTTTTAAAAAGACCATAGTGCATTGCATGAGAGAGCCATTTTAGGTATATATTTTCTTTAATTAAAAGTAGCACAAATGCTATTGGGGAGGTTTGTGTTTTAGTTACCTCCTCAATCTCTTCCTTTTTTGCCAGCACAGCTGCAGAACGGTCCTCCAGTGTCCATGATATGGCTGAAGAACTGGCTTTTTCTTCAGTGTTGGGATGTTGAAGAGAACCCATTTCCTCATAATTTCTGGCTGCTGTCTGGACCTAAAAAGATGTCCCAAAGGAGTGTGGAGTTAATATGACCTAGAGCAAGAATTAAAGTCACTGTAAATCTCTGAAATCTTAGCACAGCCACTGGTGAGGAATGCTAGTAGGTACAGTCTAAAACATGTGTCTGGAGGACACATGTAATTCCTATCCATGGCCTAGAACACAACTATTACAGTCTATTTTTGTTCTGTGGGGCAAGGAGTGCAACCAAAAGAGTCAGTCTTAAATAAGTAAACTGGATTGAAATGTACTGAGACCTCAGTTTATAAATTGTAAAATACATAAACACAGTCATACAATATGTTAATATCATAAGAGCAATACATGATTGGAATATTTTAGAACAGGGGAAGAATAAATGCATAAATTATTATAAAAGAAAATAATTAAACCATAAGATAACACAAAATTCTAAGAGGTACTGATTATTCATAAGAATTCTAAAAGATGAAAAACAAATGAATGCTACCTAACTATCAATCTGAGACATAAACTGGTAGAAATTAACAGTCCACAAAAACAATTACTGCTGGTCCTATATGGATTTCGCATCCATGAATTCAATCAACCATGGTGCACGTGCACACACACACATATATATAAAACCTTAATTGTGAGTACTACATTGGGCATGCCCTGCTGAAGCCCCCTTCTACATCACAGATCCTTAAGCTCTCTCTGGCACTCATTTGAGTTGCTCACCATTTTATATAAGAAATACCATTTTACTATACCAATGCATATAATGAGATGTGTAAACATTGATACATGTCTAGAAATTTTCTAGGTTGCCTAGTGAGACTATGGGAGCTTCTGACAGGAGATACTGTGATTTCAATAGGGTTGGCTATTATCCATATGAATTCTTATTTCCACAGTTAGTTCAGAAATATACCACCAGAGATATGTGGGCTATACCGGATGTAAAAAATATGTAGCATATTTACAGGTAAATATTTGTTGTCTGATCCTTTCTCAAACAGTTTTTGCTATTTAAAAGCCAAGAATCTTAATTTCATTGCTATCGAGTTTTATGATTTAACTGGCATTTGAGGCGTCCTGGTTTATAGCCTCCCAGTTTGTGTGTTTATCAAGTGCCTTGCAACTATTGCCTTATGGATCTTCTACCCCAACTCCCTACATACCTCTTTCTGAAAGTCAGAAGAAGAATTAAACAAGGGGCCCATTATCTATTTATAATAGCTCTTGTTGAAGGGAATTACTTTTTGGAAACACCAAGGCACATCATTTGATGCTTGGATACTTCTTGTCATTAGATCATCTAAATCAATATTCCCAAAAATTGTTCAGTACAGTTTAGATGACAAATCATTACCACCACCACCTCTGTTTATAATCTAAAAAGAAAATGAAAGCAATTTGCCAGATTTTACACATCACTGCAAGTAAACAATATGGCTAATTATACAATCAAGTAACCATTTTCATTTGAACACATACATCCATTACATTTGAATTCAAACAGCTACATGAGAAGGTAACTGCCGGGTGACACTACCAAATTATGTCACAAGGAAATAAAACTAAGGCTCATTACAAATCACTATGTTTAATGTTACTAGGGTATTTTGGAGGTCTCTCAAGTAGTGTGATCTGCCAATAAGACACAACAGTATCAACCAGCTCTCAACAGGATCTTTTTTTAAAAAAAAAATGATTAAGAAATTAGTCCTGGGATCGCTGTACAATGGATAGTACAGCAAATAGTGAACTACATCCTACATCTTCCCAGAGGCAGAGATGAAGCTAAAAGGCCCCTTGATTCTAAAATTGTGTTTTCCAGAGTGGTCAGCCAGAAAGGGATGGGAGCCTCCATTCCCGCATCTATTCACATGCATACACAGATAATGTCTCATCACATTAATCACAGCCGATTTAAGTGAAATCCAGACACAGTTTCAATTACCTTGATAAACTTTGTTCCTTTCTCTGAAGATGTTCTCTTTTTCTTTGCCATTTCCACAGGCTGCCTCACTTTTTTTTTCTTTGTCTTCTGTGTATGGATTTTCATTTTACCAGTAGGAGGAGAACAGGAGAGAGTCAAGATTGAGGAGGAATACTCTGACATAGCCACAATCTTCCATAAAAAATGGCCTGCCAATTGGGCAGGTGGAAGGAAGCATAACTTCAACAGTAATTACTGGAAAAGTTCTCTTTTGTAGATTGACTGAGTATGTATGTATGTATTTGCATGTGATGATGGGTGCTGTGACAAGTGAGAACAAACTTTGAGTATCATTTATTAGGAATCAGATTGATTCCCATTTGACTACCACTATTCTTTGTATCATATTTAACTGATATGTTAGAGCCACAGTTAAGAACTTAATAAAGACACCATTTTAAGCAAGAAGAGTATAACCATCTTGTCTTACCACAGTGCAACTTGCTGGAGAGTTGAGATGTGGCACTTTAACGGTTTCACTTCTTTCTGAAAAAAAGAAAAAACCTTTCTGATTTGTGGACTCTTTGCTTTCTAGCCTAGGACACACAATACAAATTGCAATTTTTAACTAGCAGTCTAGATATGACAAGAAAATGTAGACAGGCTAGATGTCAGAAATGCTCAATATCAGACAGATGACACATCTCGGCATCAAGACCTCCCAAATCTTCTGCCCAATTACTGAATTTGTAACTTTGAATAAGTTTGCACTGAAGGAGGTACATCTTCATCAATTAAATTTTCTTTCATAAGCTTTAAATTTGGGCAGGTTTAAAGGAAAATCAAATTAATTAATGGAGACTAAGACTATGAATGGATGTTAGTTACTACAATCAAAGGCAGTATGCCTTTGCATGGCAGGTGCTGGGGAACACAAGTTGGTAAATATTACTGCATTCATGTCCTAGTGATTTTTTTTAAAAAAACACCATCTGGCTGGCAACTAAGAGATCAGAAGGCGAGCTAGACAGCCTGAAAATATGGCCTCAGCGATTCCGTCTCCTGAGAGATGTCTAGCAGGCACCAGCACATGAAGAATTTTACACTCTCAAAGTAGAGAAACTTAGAGACATCAAACTCAGTCTCTTCAGTGGAAACATAAAAACTCACTTTCTAAACTGTTTTAGAAACACAACATAAATGCCAGGGAAAACAAACCTTCGAGGGAATGGTAGTCATTTATTTTATGGAGCAAGTAACGAGGAGACAAATCACTTTCCTTGGAATTCTCTTGGGATAGACTGCAGTCATATTTATGATCACAGTAACAATGGCAACAGCTTCCAACGAAATCATTTCTCCTGTTGAAAGAAGTACAAGGATTACAGATGAGGAGTGGCAACCATCTGCCTTCAATACACCACCTAGAAACCAACTATTCAAAACTCTTATAGTTCCCCTTCAATCTGGTGAAATTTAGGCTGAATCACTAAGATCTACTAGCATATGGTTGAGCAGAAGCCAGGCTTGTGAATCTATTTTGCTTTTTACTACATCCCACAAATCAGATCACAAGTTCAATAATAACGAGTCTAGGAATTGGTTCTAAGAAGGAATGGGAAGGAACATACAATTCTTCCATGTAAAAAATCACTTCATATCATCTCAGTTTTCTTTACTTCAGCAATACAATTTAGTGTCATTGGTAGAAATTGTATCTGATGCTGCCAAATAATCTTCTTGATCTACTTGACACCAAATGGAAATTACCAGTGATCTTCTTGTGGGTTCGGACCTACCTCCTGCCCACCCGTTTGGGCACATTACAATTCCCTATTTTTCACAGATTGAATATAAGTACGTTCTTCCAAGTACAAACTATGTGGCATCATTTCTCCCTACATATCTCTGATTCCATGTTTTTCCATGTCTTTTGCCGTTATTTTATGTCTCCCCCACACTAACAATTTCCTAAACAGAATAGGCAGTAGTGACCGGAATTATGCTTGTCTCACCTCTGATGGGACCCTGAATGTTGCTCTTGTCTGTGGAGAGAGGGTTTGCACTTAGGAGAAGATCTCAAACTCTGTTCTTGCCTGAGAAATGATCTCAACTTCTGTTTTTTCTTGTGAGAGGATCTCAATTTCTGTTCTTGTTTGTGAGATCTCAATTCTTGTTCTTGCCTGTGAGAAGATCTTGAACTCAAAATGCACAACTCCCTTGGCACACAGTTTTGGCTAGAATACTCTGACGCACTACAGTGGTGACTTTTTGATGAACATGAATGACAGACTAGTAGTCTTTCAATATCACATTTTTTGTCACAAATGACATGTGTCTGAGGCAGGGAGTGTGAAGACAACTGGAAAGAGAACAGAGTTATCAAACAAGAGTAATCCACAAAACTCCCCTCTCCCCCTCTCTCTGTCTTTGGAGTACCCAATAAATACTTTGGTGTCAAGGGGCCAAACCTGAATAATTCTAAATCTGAACTAGAACTTTGGCTCAACTGCCTATTGATTCTTGAACTTTCTTGAATCGCCTTCATTCTGGTAGCCTTTCTTTTCCCAGGATGCTAGTTTTAGGTTGTCTATACTGTTTTGGGGATGAGCGGGGAATAAAGTTGTCAATCTCATTTGATTTTTAACAATTTAATGTGTTATTCATGTAAATCAATGAGCTTTTTATCTTAAAAGATATTTTAAAAAATACATCCATGTAGAGAAGTTATGTGTTAAACAGAGATTATTGATATGATTTTATTTATTTGTTTGTTAAAGAAAAAAAAAAGAGTTATATATTAGCAAGGAAAAGCCTAACATGGAAACCAGCTGGAAGCAGCGTTTGGTAGGTTGCCATGGTAACACAGCTTCCCTTGGGAGAAAAAGGGGGCGTGGCTAAGTTGACAGAGTCTATTCCCTCTTTTTTTTAAAAAGGAGTTGCTGTGAGGGTTTAAAAAGGACAGTTCCGGTTAGGTTTTAAAAAGATTAGGAGCTGTGGGAATCAGCTAAGGACGGCAGCTTATTGTTCACGCAGGGGAAAGGCTGGTGATATAAGTTGACCAGGTGTTTTATTTACTGTTCGAAGAGAAGTTATTTAAGATATATCCATTCAAGAAAGACTACATTGTAACTTAAGATCCTGAAACGTTTATGTATTGGAACCATACGCTTATGTACAAATAAACTTGAATTTTGTTATTGTTCACAAAGATCAATCTCCTTGCCTCTCTGTAAGCCTGAAAGAAACCCATTACCTCACGTTGGTGGCAGTTACCGTACCTATCTATATAAGTTACCGTACTTTTCTATATAAGTTACCATCTTTACTCATTTAAACCCAAAAGTTCTGTTATCCTTCCTTATCCACTAAATCATCCCTGTCATATATTCACACATCCTCCATCCCTCCCTCTCACACGCGCGCACATCTCCTCAATTGGAGGCAGCAGTGGGATTTTCAAAAAGGATTTCCCCTGCCTGAGTTGAGTACCACAAATTGGGCTCTCTTCAATCCATATCTAGATCAAGCAGTGTATTGAGCAAGTGCCCTTTCAACACTTTTCTGAGTCATGGGGTTCTGAGGAGTATATAAACTGCTTTTCCTTTTTGATTGTTGTTAGTTCAGTACTACTTTCTTAATTGTGATTCCCAAGGACACAAATGGATTCAAGATTCAAAAAGCACACCCACCTAGTTTGTCAAGGAACAGAGACACAAAGAGTTCCAGCAGACTTACCAGTTTCATTTCTGCTTTTTGTACCAGGACAGGCACATAATGAATACTACCGAGGGTCAGTGGGAAGCCACAGACACCAGCAGTAAGGCCAACATCCTTTTGTCCAGGACTTGCTTCGTCGTGGCTACCTGTGCTTGGAGTCTGCATTGGTTTAAAACAAAATATACGAGTTACAAACATGACGTACAAGAAGGGATGTAAGCGAAATCTACCCCTGGGAAAGGAAATTTATTCTTGAAAGAGTTATCAAATGGAAAAGGGCTCTCAACTGAAACTTTACCACCAATCCTTGTTTCCACAACAAGCCAATTTTTTCAAAAACTTTGTTAACACAGCAAGTCACATTTTTCAAAAGCCAATTGTCACAGAACATGAGGTAAAATCTTCTGAACAGGGGCATAAGCAAAATGATCACCACAGGGGTGTTAACCCTTCCCTATGCTACCCAAAGCATATGGGTGTGTGTATTTGGCAGGAGTTACACTTAAAAATGTAGTGTTCTGACTTACTTACAAATTCAGTTTAAGAACAAACCTATAAAACCTATCTTGTTCGTAACTTGGGGAACTGCCTCAAAAGGCTAATATATTCTGTGACACATGAATGGTTAGTGCTTCAGTAGGTATCTGGATCAGCACTATTTCTCCACCTTTGTTTTGCCAATTTACCTTCACTGGGTAGTCATCTGGGACCTGGTTCTTGCCACCTTCCTTAGGAGCAGTATGCTGAATACAAGTCTCATCCCTCTGAACAGTAGGCTGCTTCTGTAATGAGACGTGGGTTATGGAGTTAACAGGAAGAAGAAGAATGTGTCTTGGCAACAACTTTATAGTTAGAACAAAAACACCCAACATACTTTATTCATTATTGTTTTTCACAACTGAGAGAAAGCCTCACAATGACAATGTTACAAATGACAGAACAATCCAATAAAATAGTCATGAAAATAAAAGCACCCAACTCCCCAAAACATTGATGAGCCTGCTCCCAAACTAAGGAAGCCCTTTGATAAGCAAAACAAAAAGGGACACTGGCTCATACCAATATAGAATTTTCTTTTACTATAGGTTGCCATTCTGTAGTCTCGGGAGTTGTTTGCTCTTCTACAGATGCTTCAGAAGATATAATAGACTGGGTCTGGTTGGCAGAAGATTCTGCAGCCTCACTGTCTCTCTCTTTCATCTGTAGAGATTCTGGAGGCTGTACAAGAATGAGAAATTATTTAATAGGACTGCATACAAGGGTACATAAAGAAAAATATCCTTACAACCAAAAGATTTTCTACCATCTTATTATAAAGGGTTAATTTGCTCTCCATTCTCTTTAAAAGACACTTAGACTAAACACTTAGTTTAACACTTAGGCACTAACAAAATAGAGCTGTTAACGTTAACAGTACACAAAATGCAGCCCTGCAGCTATTCTTTAAAAAGTGCTTGAAAGCACACAACAATGATATTAAACCAGCAAAGAAAATGTAAACAATATGACTTTCATTCATACTACACCAAGGGAAGCCCTGGGGATTTCTAGCATTTTGCTTTGGAAACATTTTATGGAAGACATTTCAAAATTTGGGTTAATACACTACTTTTGCATCCCCTTTGCTGTCTGTATTTGGATTCTGCATTAATTTGAAACAAGATAAAGGATAAAATATTCTGGGACACACGAATGACTAGTGTCCCAGTGGATATTTGGATCAGCACTGTTTTTCTGCCTCTGTATTGCCAGTTTACCTCCACTGGGTGACCATCGAGGACCTGGCTTTTGGCACCTTCCTTAGGATTGACATGCTGAATATATATCTCATTTGTCTGAACAGTAAGCTGTTTCTGTAACAGAGTTAACAGGAAGAAAAAGATGATGTTTGGTGACAACTTCATTACTTGGATCAATGTCATGTATGACAAATAGAAGGCACTGCTATTAGTTAACCGGGATTCCAGATTAACTGAGCAAGTTAACAGAACTTCAACCTTTGGAATTCCTATATATGCCATTTACCATCCCAGCCCCACCAATAAAAATGACAGTTATTTAACACCAGTTCAATTGTTCCTTTTCTTTCAGATTGGCGATTATGTATGTAAGACAGAAACAGTTTTTCTACAGCCACATGTGAGCTAATGTGTCCATGTTGGTCTCTAAATTGCCTCACTTCCAACTGCAGAAAAGAGAGTGGTCATGGGTTTGCAGAAATCAGACTCTACATTTGCCAATAATAAGTAAATGTCTTCATGGTTAGAACAAAAACACCCAACACACTTCATCCACTATTGTTTTTCACAACCATTCACTGATAGAAAATTGTATACAATCATTCACGGATAGAGAATTGTACAATGACAATGTTACAAACTGGAGGACAATCCAATAACATGGCCATGGAAATAAAGGCACCCAACTCCCCAAAACATTTATGAGCCTGTTTCCAGTTTTAGACCAAAAAGAAAAGATGCTCTACTTTGACAACCAAAACAAAAAGGAACACTGCTCATACCAAAACAGAATTTTGTTTTGCTGTAGGTTGACGTTCTGTTGCCTCAGGTGTTGCTTGCTCTTCTACAGGTACTTCAGGAGATGGAGTAGACTGGGTCTGGTTGGCAGCCTCACTGTTTTTCTCTTTCATCTGTAGCGATTGTGGAGGCTGTAAAAGAATGACACATTATCTAATAGGGCTGCATATAAGTGTGCATGAAAAACATCCTTACATTCAAAATAATTTTCTACCATCGTATTACAAAGGGTTAAAGTTCCTCACCATTCTCTTTAAATGACAACTAGACACTAACAAAATAGAGCTATTGTCATAAATGGCACACAAAATGCAGCATTGTAGCAATGCTTAAAGAGTGCTTCAAAGCACACAACTATGATACTAAATCAACTCAGAGAATATAAATAATGCAGGTTTTGATTTATACTGCACTGAGGAGAATCATGGAAAATTGTAGCATTTTAATTTGCAGACCTTTGAAAATGTGGTTTAATACACCACTTCTGTATCATCCTGGCTGACTGTATTTGGAATCTGCATTAATTTGAAACAAAATAAAGGATAAAATATTCTGGGACACATAACTAGAGCCCCAGTAGATATATGGATCAGTGCTTTCCTCCACCTCTGCCTTGCTAATTTACCTCCACTGGAGGGTCATCTGGAACCTGGCTCTTGGCACCTTCCTTAGAGACAGCATGCTGAGTACATGTCTCTTCTCTCTGAACAGTACGCTGCTTCTGTAATGGGAGACATGGGTTATGGAGTCAATAGATATAAGAAAGATGAGTTTTGGCAACAACTTCATTGCTTGGATCAAGGTGATTTATGACAAACAGAAGGCAGAACTATTGGGGAGTCAAGATTAATGGTACAAGTTAGGGTGGTGTTATACTTGTGGCCTCCAGGTATTATGGGTGTCAGGTTCCAGAATTTCTTGCCACTGGACAAAACTGGTGCTTCAGTAAATGGAACAGGATGGGTTTGGTTGGCAGAAGATTCTGCAGCTGCACTGTCTTTCACTTTCATTTATAGAGATTTGGGGGAAAGTGCAAGAATGAGAAAGAGAGGAGAGAGAAAGAAAAAAAAGCACCCAATCGGCAGCTGCAACAAGTTAAAGTAAGGGTCCCCAAACTAAGACCTCCAGGCTGGATGTGGCCCTCCAAGGTCATTTACCTGGCACTCTCCCTAACCTATAGACTCTTAGGGTCACCCTAAGTCTGACACAATTTGAAGGCACACAACAGTAGCAATCCTAATTAACTTGACTATCTTATCAGCCAAAAGGAGGCCCAAAATTCCCATTGAAATACTGGTAAGTTAATGTTGGTTAAAATTGCTCTTCATTTTAAATATTGTATTGTTCTTTAATTTTTTTGCCTACAAATAAGATATATGCAGTGTGCATAGGAATTTTTTCATTTTTTAAAAACTGTAGTCCCCCCCCCCCCCGCCCCCAACAGTCTTAGGGACTGTGAACCAGTCCTCTGCTTCAAAGGTTTGAGGACCCCTGATTAAAAGCCTTCAGAACCTAAGCAGATATTGGCAGCACCGCATATCAGCTGCCACATCCTTGGTTTCAAGCATAGATTTAAAAGATCGCTGACTTCTTTTAATATGTCCACATTTTTGCACATCTTGACTGGGTGTTACATCATTCTTATTAAATCTCTATTGATTAATTGTTATACCAAAGCTTAAACTTTGTTGAGATTATTAAAATTATGAATAAGCATTACTATCAAAATTCAAAAGGCATAAATCCATGTGTTCCAAGATTCTCCTGAGTATCCAGTCATGTTCTTGTAAATCTCTGATTCAACTTTTAATTAAAGGAAACATCCTAGATTCTTTGGTTTTACAAGGAGAATGAAAAAAATGCAAAAGTGTATCAGAAATGCACACAATAAGAGCAGGAATGAGTTATGTGAGATTTAGAAACAATATTATTCATAATTAATTAATTAATTGATCAAACAATTATATAGTTGCAAGTCACAAAATATTATAAAAGCAATCCCTTGATTGTTATGCTTGTTCTGTATAATTTCACAGTCCCAGAGTCAGTTAAGAGATAAATTGTGTTGTCGAAGGCTTTCATGGCCAGAATCACTGGGTTGCTGTGAGTTTTCCAGGCTATATGGCCATGTTCCAGAAGCATTCTCTCCTGACATTTTGCCCACATCTATAGCAAGCATCCTCAGAGGTTGAGGGCTGTTAGAAACGAAATAAGTGAGGTTTATGTATCTGTGGAATGTCCAGGGTGGAAGAAAGAACTCTTGTCTGCTTGAGGCATGTGTGAATGCTCCAATTTGCCACCTTGATTAGCATTTGATGGCCTTGCAGTTTCAAGGCCTGGCTGGTTGCTGCCTAGGGGAATCCTTTGTTGGGAGGTGTTTGCTGGCCCTTTGAATTGCAAGGCCATTAAACAGCAAACAGCAAAGAAAAATGTAAACAGCAAAGAAAAATGACTGACCAAACTAAGATCTTTTAGAATTTGAACATGGCCACGTTGAATTAAGTCAATGAAGAATTTTTGAGAGAGACACACTTTCAATTTTTTCTTGTAAACAGATTTTTAAAAGATTTAGAATGGATACAAAATTGTATGATTCTGAACTAAACAAATTGTTCAATTGTAACAAATTATTACAAAGAAATCTCGTGTGTGTGTCTAGCCAAAAAGAACGGATATTTGTTCATACCAATATAGGTTCTTTTCTCATCTTATGAGGATTTTTTTGAGTAGATGACGTTTGTTTTTCTGTAGGTGTTTTGGCTGATGGCAGAGGGAAAGCCTGGCTGGAAGACACTTCAGCTGCCTGTTTGTTTTTTAAAGGGACCTGTATTTTTTAAAAAAGAAACAATAACACCATGTAACACAATTTTTGTTAGGTTATAAAATGTCATTTCCTAACTGGTTCTCTCATAAAAGAATGGAAAAGGTTTATTAAATTGCAAAAACGGTTTTTTGCGGGACCTCCTACAGCACGTTTTGCTATAGTTTTCAATGAATATCTCATAGTGTCTCAACCAATTCAACACAGTTTGTGGCAGCCACAAAAACTAAGTTTCTGGAGGATAAGAACTACTTTCAAAGTAAGTACCACACAATTAAACAGGAAATAACACTTTCAAACCAGGAACATAATTTTTTTAAATAAATTGTTATACAGTGTAATTAGAAATCCTCCCAAAATGAGCTTCATCATCATCATCATCATCATCATCATCATTTAATTACTTATTAATTGCCCTCCATCCAAGATGCTCTAGGCGATTTACAAGATAAAATTGTAAAGGATAAAAACATACATACAAATATTGATAAAATTAACATAGATCAAAAGCTCTAGTAAAGAGCCAGGTCTGCTTCATAGAAAGGAAATGAACAGTGCCTTTGTATGTCAAGAAAACATTTATCTTATTCACACAGTCTTTTCTATCAATTAGACACCCCCAAAATTAACATCTTCACGTCATCAATCTATTATTAATTTGTGCAGCCATTATTGAAAAAATCATATTTTCATTCTTCAATATCATCATCCAGTCACTAATAACACCTTCTGAAGCAAGTTGCTTGTGACACAAGTGATGGCTGAAGCACACTATTTAGTTCACTGCTGTTGCATGCTTTAAATTTGTTTCCAATTTATGACAATCTTAAGGCAAACAAATCGCAGAAGGTTTCTAACCAAGTAAGTTCCAGACTTTGCCTTCCTCTAAGGCTGAGAAACTATGACTTGCCAAAGTTCACTCAGTGGGTTTCCATGGTCAAGTGGGGATTCAAACCAAGAATCATAGCCCAGTGCTTTAACCACTATACCACACGGACCCTTATTTAGATCACTGCCATTCAAAGTTTGGGTTATTGGACTAATGCTCGTCTCTGAGCAATTGGCTGCTGGTGCAAGAAAGAAAGAAATAACCAACCAATGGGCTTCTGACGCTTCAGAGGGAAAAATAAATGCTGGTTCCCCACATCAGATAGCCTGAGAAGTATTGTTGTAGATTCATTTAAATTCAACTTCCATTTTTGGGTGGACACTAAAATAATCTCAGGCTCTCTGACAACTGATATTTGCAGGGAAACAACTAGAGAGTGTTAGCTTGTTGCTTCTCCTTTAATTCTTGGCAGCTTTTGATACTATCAAGCATATCACACATGACTGGACAATTGGTGGATAACTCTTGGGGGGTGTCAGGAGACCACACTGCCCCCATCCACCCAACAGTTAATCCCAGGAGAGTCTCTAGAGCTGCACAGAAAATCTCTGAGGGCTGTCATACAGCTCCCAATACGACTATTGGAATTAATCCGCACTGGTACATCCCTTACCGTCTTTACGTAGGGGGAACGTGAAGTATGCTGGTATCTACCTGGAGACAGAGAAAAATAGTCAGAACAAAACGAAATAGAAAGGACTTTGGAGAATTCCATACGCTGAGAAGTCTGAATGCTAGGAGCAATTCTGTTTTGTCCATTCTTTTCAGGACAATTGTTAAAAGTAATGATATTATCCTATAAACACATAACAATGAAACACAGGAACATAAATAAGGGGGGGGGGGCTACTGCATCCAGCCACAACCTGACCAACAACCATCACCCAGAGGACCTTTGCAATGGCCCCTCCTAACTGCTGAATGACCAAAATCAGCTATCTGAATTTAAGATACAACTGAAGACTTATCTCTTACAGCAGGCCTACCCAGTCAATGTTAACATTTGAATTTTAACCTACATTTTATTTGTGTGTTCTTGTGCATTTTGTTATATGTGTTTATTTTATTACAGTACAGTACAGTACTCACCCACTCAGGGCGGCTTACAATAAAAACACATATATAAAAATAATACAGAACATTCAATCAATTAAAATTAAATACATTAAACATTCATAAAAGTATACCTATAGATATACAATTGGCGTGTTTTGAGTCTAAAAACTGGGTCTGTCATTGAGTTCTAAAGCGTGTAGTAGTAATTGATGCTGCTGTTATTGTTCGAAGGCCTGGTCCCACAACCAGGTCTTAACTTTTCTGCGGAAAGATAGAAGGGAGGGAGCCTGCCTGACATCATTTGGGAGGGCGTTCCATAGGCGGGGAGCCACTACTGAAAAGGCCCTTTCTCTCGTCCCCGCCAGCAGGGCCTCACCTGAAGATCTTAAATTTCAAGGTGGGTTGTAGCGAGAGACATGTTTGGACAAGTAAGCTGGGCCGGAACGTTTAGAGCTTTATAGTCTAAAGCCAGCACCTTGAATTGTGCTTGTTAGCTCATTGGCAGCCAGTGGAGCTGGCGTAACAGAGGAGTAGTACGCTCCTTGTATGCCACTCCGGTTATTAACCTGGCTGCCTTCCGTTGGACTAGTTGAAGCTTCTGAACAGTCTTCAAAGGCAGCTCCACATAGAGGGCGTTGCAGTAGTCTAATATGTGTTGTGTTTCAGGAAATTACACCAAGATAGATTGAATAGGAATAAAAGTGAAATGCCAAAAATACAAAATAAAGTTTTTTGTGGATGACATTGTCCTAATGTTGGACGGCCCACTGAAGGAATTTCCTAAAATGGTAGACCATAACCAATTTGGACTAGTTGCTGGACTCTTGATCAATTTACGCAAAACAAAAATATTAGCAGCAAAACTAAATAACAAAGAAAAAGAAGAACTAAGTCAGAAAAGAAGAAGTGAAACAGCCTCCCCAAGCAAAATATATAGGAATAAACATAATGATGAATAATAAGGATTTATCTAAAAATTACACTTGTGCAATTCAGCCAAAAGGTATGCCGTTTTGGGGTCTATTTTTGGCTAACTCCTCATTCTGTTTACCAGGAAGTTCCTCAAATTGGTAGGAGTGTTGCCATTTTCATTCAGTAAAGATTCAGCCCATTGGTTACAATGGGAAACTTTAAAGGCTCAATTCTCAGCCATTTTAAGGTCTGTCTGCATGAAATCTACCTCCGTTTTAGACTCCATTTACAACTGCAGCCCTGCCAAGTTTCAGAACAACTCACCAACCTACTGATTTTTTATAATTATTTTAAGTTTGTACCATAACATTTTTTAAAATAAGACAAATTGCAAGGGAGGGTTCTATGAATTGCAGTCGCCGGTTGTGTCCATTCTCACATGATGAGAGAGTGGACACAACCAGGCCTTCTATTGCCTGAGAGACAGGGAGAGAGGACCGGGCTGTGGCATGGATATTAGTAGCCAGCTGCAATAAATCACTACTGACCGATAGGTCATGAAGTCCAAGTAAGCTCCCAACCATTAATAGTCTAGCTCAGGGGTCCCCAAACTAAGGCCCGGGGGCCACATGCGACCCATCGAAGCCATTTATCCGGCCCCCGCCTCCTCCCTCGCCCGGTGCGTGCCTTCTAGAGCTTTGCTTGTTTCTAATAGTATTTTAATTATTATTTAATAAATAATTAATTAATTATCAAGGGGGTGCTTTGCCGGTGCTTTTTGTGCACAAAGGCAGAAGGAGGCTTGACTAAATGGCCCAAGTGATATCTTCCAATCCTCTTTATTATTATTATTATTATTATTATTATTATTATTATTATTGACACAAATACACAGTATAACACAGCAAACAAGATATACATGCTGGATTTCGTATCACAAAATCACAAGTTCCCAAGCGTTTAGGGCTGTGTGATGCATCCAACCCTTTTTATTATTTTTATTATGATTATGATTAACATTGAGGCTGTATTTGTTCCTGTTTGGTGTTTTTTACTTCAAAATAAGAGATGTGCAGTGTGCATAGAAATTTGTTTATAGGTTTTTTTTTCAACTATAGTCCGGCCCTCCAATGGTCTGAGGGACCGTGAACTGGCCCCCTGTTTAAAAAGTTTGGGGACCCCTGGTCTAGTTTGCTGTTGGCCTATGCTGCTGAAAGACACATGCATCTGTCAAGTAGGAATTTAGGTACCGCTTATGAGGTGGAGGCTAATTTAACTAATTTACGATGCCATAAAATTTCCAGCAGCATGTGGAAGATAAGGAAGTATTCCATCAAGGACTCGGTGTCACAGTGAATGATGAAGCAGCAGCTCCTCCTGTGGCCGAAATCAAGCATATCTTCATGAAGCCAGAAGCTGGAATGTTAAATTGCCTCTGTGTCTGTCTATATGTAATTGTCTATATATGTCATTTGTTTAATGGCATTGAATGTTTGCCATGTATATGTACATTGTGATCTGCCCTGAGTCCCCTTCAGGGTGAGAAGGGCGGAATATAAATACTGTAAATACTGTAAATAAGAAAAACTTCAACTCCCATCATGCTCCGAGAGGAACTCAGAGACTTTTCAATGCTTACCCTATGCAAGTGCTGTTGGGATAGGAAAGTGAGTTCCGAGAAGGGCCCTCTCTGGAGGAGGAGCCTAGGGGACTTTTCCAATGCTAGGGAGGGAGAAAAGATGCTACAGTTAATCCCATCTTCTCCAGGAGCCTCCGCAGCAGACACCTGCTTCAGGTATATTGCAAGCTTGACTCCATCCTCTCCAGTAGCTGATAAATCCAGCTCACTTGATTCGTTTTGACTGGGTTTCCAGTTCCCTACTCCCAGTTTTGTTTTCGGGTCACTTTTGGTCAAAACTGATCCAGGCCCAAGTCACTTTTGGTCAAACTGATCCGGGCCCAAGCCTAATAAAAATTACTATGAGAAAGCCTGGAATGAAATAAAGACTTGAAAAAATGGATGAATTCAGAGAGATCTCTTCTAGAACAGAGCTCCAATAAAATGAACATTCTACCCAAACTATGCCTCTTGTTCCAAAATATCCCAATTGATATTAAGGAAAAAGAATATAAGAACTTGAATGCTGAACTTACAAAATTTATTTGGAAAGGGAAAAAACCTAGAATATAGATGAAAAATTTGCAAGATGCTACACAAAGATGAGGACTCACCCTCCCAAATTTAAAACTTTACAGAGAAGCAGCTATACTGAATTGGTTAAAAGAATTGATCCATTTTGATAATCAAAGCTTTATAGTTCATGAAACAGCAGATTTAAAATTTGTCTTGCATGTATACCTAAATTTATGGAAAAGTGGCAGAACATCCAAACTTTAATCAATATCCAGTTAGGAACATTTTGATGAGAACTTTGAACAAGCACAAAATAGTATTTTATACAAAAAAACCACAATGGCCTTTGATCCAGGAAGCCTTTAAGCAAAGTGGATATCCCAAGGGTAACACAAGATGGTTAAGAGGATAAATGTATTTGGTGCTGCACCATTCTCTCTCTCACACACATACTATTTTCCTGCCCTCAGATCCAACCTTTTGTGAAGCTGGTTTTCGCTCCTCTGTAAGAATGGCCATGATAGTGGTGTTTTTCAGGAAAATCACCTCGGGGACGTCTCCAACCACGGCCTTGGTAGGAACTTCTGTATTGGCCAAAGTTGTCACCATGTGCTCTGCTAAGACACAAATATCCATAACCTTCTGTATAATTTGTTGCTACTCTCTTTAATAAAAGTCGCTGCAAGCCTGAAAGTAGGGCAAGATATAGTTAATTCTGATTAGCGTACTGATATTTGCTCAATAGCTCCCACTTATAATTCAGTTTACGGTGACAGTGCTAGCAATTACAAACCGTCTTCCATTTTAAATACAGTTTATGTGAAATACCTACAATTTTCAATACAATCCTGCCTCATGCTCAAACCTTAGGTAATATCCTCCCATAGTATTTATGTTGTATGTATATATAACACCTTGCAGAATTATTCAATACTTTTCAACCTTTCCACATTTTGTTGTGTTACAGCCTGGAACTGAAATGAATTATATACATTATGCCTTTTCTCATTCCACATCATGGCACCCGCAAACATTTCTGTTAAGATTCAAATTACCATCTCTGCCTGAAATGGAAGATGAAATCAGGACCTTGAGGATATATGTCCAATGTGGGAATCTGTGAACTTGGACAGTAGCTGTCAGTAAGGCAAAAGATCGCAGCTTGTGCAATACAATTTCCAACTTGCATACTGCTTTTGTAAATGTTGTTCCAAATTATTAAAATAATGTTATTCAAGGTGAGAAAAAGGTCCAGAATAATATACATATTATGGAAACATCACCCACCTGTTATAAAACTGGTCCCTCCTCGGACCATCTGGGTACCATTTCTGCTGTGGCCTATCCCAACCGCCTTCCTGGAAATTTCTGTTTGGCATGTACTGGTTAATAAAGAATACTCCATGTTAGCACACCATAAACCACAAACTGGTAAAAATAACAACCATGAAGCACTAATATTGAAAACGGACTAGCTCAGCATGGTGGTGGTTTACTGAACAAATAATAATAATATTATAAAACTTTATTTATACCCCGCCACCATCTCCCCAACGGGGACTCGGGGCGGCTTACATGGGGCCATGCCCAGAACAATACAATATAACAAAATATAAAACAACACATCATAACACAGTTAAACAATACAATAGATAATAATATACATAATACAACACAAAATCAGAAAAGCAATAAAAACCAGGGCAGGCCACATGAACATTGAGTTAAAAATCAGGGTGAGAAAGAAATAAGGATAAAAAACACGGGGAACAGGGTCATAAGAAAGTGGTACAATCTAAAGGATAAATATAGGAGGGGAGCAACAAAAAAGAAGTATATGATAGTTACTCTCCAAAAACACAATGGAAGAGCCATGTTTTTATGTCTTTCTTGAAGGCTAGTAATGTGGGGGCTTGTCTAATCTCAGTGGGCAGTGAATTCCACAGTCGGGGGGCCACAGCAGAGAAGGCCCTCTCCCTTGTTCCCACAAAGCGGGCCTGAGATATAGGTAGTGGAGACAGGAGAGCCTCCCCTGATGATCGAAGAGATCGGGCAGGTTTATGATAGGAGATACGGTCACGAAGGTAGGTGGGTCCCAAACCGTTTAGGGCCTTATAGGTCATAATCTGCACCTTGAATTGGGACAGAAAAACGAACGGTAGCTGATTGCAGTACACTCTATTACACTGAAATCCTCATGAGCTTTAACCAGTACATCCGATGAGGAATCATGGGATTTGCAGTTTCATATCTGAAGGGCTTCTGACTTTAAAAAAAAATAAAGAAATATATAAAACACTAGCTGTGCCCGGCCATGCGTTGCTGTGGCGAAGTATGGCGGTATAGGAAATAGAGTATTGAGGAATTGTTGGTAATTAAGGTAAAGGGTAAAGGTTTTCCCCTGACATTAAGTGTAGTCGTGTCTGACTTTGGGGGTTGGTGCTTATCTCCATTTGTAAGGTAAAGAGCTGGGCAGAAGCTGGGGTAACAGTGAGGGCTCACTTTGCTCCCCCAATTCAAACCTGCGACCTTTTGGTCCAGAAGGAAGTATGAATGGTGCAGTTAGGCAAAATAATTAGCATGTAATGGTCTTGTAGGTGTAAAGCCTGGCTGCTTCCTGCCTGAGGGAATTTTTTGTTGGGAGGTGTTAGCTGGCCCTGTTTTCTGTCTGGGATTTCCTTGTTTTTAGAGTGGTGTTGTTTGGAATATTGTACTGTGTGTGTAGATGAAGAAGTACACATATGCAGTGCTTGAGCGCCTACATTTAAAAAAAAAGTTTGTGGGGCTCAGAAAACAGGATTTGCCAGAGTTTGGTGATGGGAATACTTTGTTGAGAGGTGTTAGCTGGTTCTGATTTTTTCCTTTGTGGAATTCCCAATTTCTCTGCTTTCAGAGTGTTGCTCTTTATTTACTGTCCTGGTTTTAGAAATTATATTGTTCTGTATTATTATAGTAGAGTAATTATTTCATATTACAGTAGAATCTCACTTATCAAACATTCGGTTATGCAATATTGTGGATTATCTAACACAGTGTCCCTTTTAGTAGTTAATGTTTTTGTAGTCAATGTTTTAAATTCATTGTGAAGGACAGGTGTTTTGGACTTCAACTGTCACAATTATTAACAGCCTAGCCACAGTTAGGATTTGTGGGAGTTGAAGTTTAGACCACCTGGAGGGCCGAAGTTTGGTAGTGCTAAACTGCCAATTGTATTGTTTATGGTTGTTAGTGTCTTTGAGTCTCCCTTAGGAGAGGAAAGTGGGGTCTAAATATCAAAAAAGAAAAAGTGGGGTATAAATAAACATCATAGTTGGGTTGCTGTAGTTTTGTAGGCTGTATGGCCATGTTACAGAAGCATTGTCTCCTGGTGTTTTACCTGCATCTGTGGCTGCCATCCTTGGAGGTTCTGAGGTGTGTTGAAAATTATGCAAGTTGGGTTTATATACCTGTGATTCCAGCCACGAAAGCCTCGACAACACATTAAATATTACCATAGTAATAATGTACTACTCATAACAATAGAAACAACAATGACATATGGGTGAGTTGTTTGGCGAAGCTTTTATAGCTGTTGAGGTATCCTTATAGTGCCTGGCTATACCACAGAATAAAACTGATTTAGTTCCAGTCTTTTAAGGTTATACACCAAATTGTAAATACCGGAGTAGTGGTTGCAAACCTTTGGCCTGCAGGGACGGTGTACTTCATTTCCCAGAATCCCCGATGGTTGGCCAATACGTCGGGGGTCCTGGGAGTTGAAGTTCTATGGGAATTAAAGTGACAGGAACTGGCTGTAGTGTGGACGCACCCGAAAGGAAACTGCTTGGACTGGAGGATGGATGGGAGGGCCTTGACTTACCGCGGAACTGAAAGTCTGCCGTCGCCAAGGCATTTCGGGCGGCGCAGGTGGAGAAGCCCCCTTGGACGGTCTTGGCTTTGGTAGCTGGGAGCCACAGGAGGGCGGCCCACGCCAGCCACGAAGACGGACCCATGGCCCTGCCTTTGTCCCAGCCCCATCCTGACCACATCTGCAGCATCGCCCGGGCCGAGGGAGAGGGGCGGGGCAAAGAAAGGGGCACGCCTGACCAATGGGTACCCTCCAAACCAGAATGGGCGGGGATAATGCCTCTCGCTGCCCGTTTTCTCAACCCCTGGCTCAGAGAAGAGACAGCGGACCAATGACGGGAGTCGAGCGCACAGGCGAGGGGGTGTATGTGCGCGTGGAGGAAGGGTTTTGAGGATTCCATCTTTGCGCAGGTGCACATGGTGTGTTCTTGTTTTTGGGCTTTTTTTGGCCCCGTGATTGTTCCTAATGTGATGTTTTGTTATCTTGTCCCTGAGGCGTGGATGAGGTGTTGTGCTGTCAATTTTCGAGGTTGGGGTGTGTGTGATTGTGTTTAGTGCGTCGCCGCGATGTCAGAACTCATTTATATATATAGATGATACCAGCAGCAGGAGTTTGGTTTTCACTATTAGTATTATGAATTTTAAATTTCTAGCAACCAAATCAAACCAGTAATTGAATATTTAAATAATTTAGGAGCAGGGTAATGACAGAACTGAAATTCTACCAGCATAACAATACCAAGAACGTTTTGTCTTATTTAGTCCATGTTGAATTACACAAGATGAAAGGCCAGGAATTTGGTTATGGAAGGTATAAATTCTGTAAAATGTCCTCTGCAAAATGTTGGACATCGGAAGAAGAAATGAACATTTGATCAGGAAGTGATAGCCATTTGAGAACGGACCACAAGGCTAACTATCAGCAAACAGCCCATGACATGGCAGGAAAGGGGAATTTGAAAATACAACTTATAAATAGATGAGGAAGTTGAATAAGTATTGTTGCCAAGATTCTAACTACAGTAAAGTCTCACTTATCCAAGCCTCGCTTATCCAATTTCTGGATTATCCAAGCCATTTTTGTAGTCAATGTTTTCAACATATCGTGATTTTTTGGTACTAAATTAGTAAATACAGTAATTACAACATAAAATTACTGCCTTGAGTGGGGGGCGGGGAGGTGGGGTGGCGGTAGTCTATCAGGAATCCATCCCCCTGACCAGATGCCCCGTTCCTCAATCAACCGGGTTTGAGTGTGTTTTGCAGAGGACCTGAGGGTGGGGAGCCGGGACAGGTTGGGGATTCTGCTTGTGTACCGTCCACCCCGCGACACAGCAGTCTCCCTGCCTGAGCTTGCTGAGGTGGTGTCTGACCTGGTGTTGGTATCTCAGCGACTTGTTGTCCTGGGAGATTTCAACATCCATGCGGATGCCACCTTATCTGGTGCAGCTCAGAACTTCATGGCTGCCATGACGACCATGGGACTGTCCCAAATGATATCTGGGCCCACTCATCAGGCTGGACACACTTTAGACCTAGTATTTGTGACGAACGGGGAGATGTTGGTGTGGAAGATCAAAACATCCTTCCATTGTCATGGACCGACCATCATCTGGTCAGTGTTAGACTTACTGTCACCCAAAACCTCTGCAGGGGTGGCAGACCGATTAAGATGGTCCACCCCAGGAGACTTATGGATCCAGATGGATTCCTGATGTCTCTTGGGGAACTTCCTGTCATGGCTGACGATCCTGTCGAGACCCTAGTCGATCTCTATAACACCGAGATGGCAAGGGCTCTTGACTTGATCGCCCCTGAATGCCCCCTCCCACTCCGCAGAGCCAAGTCGGCTCCTTGGTTCACCGAGGAGCCGGCTTTGATGAAGCGGGCAAGGCGGGGACTAGAGTGCAAGTGGCAGAAGACTCGGAGCGTCACTGACCGAACACAAGCTAGAGCCTCCATTAAGGCATACTCCTTGGCGTTGCGGGCATCCAGAAAAACTTTCTTGACTGCCCGCATCGTACCTGCAACAAATAGACCAGCAGAGTTGTTCCGGGTTGTCTGAGAGCTCCTTCATCCTCATGAGTGGGAGGAGCCCCTTGACAACTTGGTTGCTTGATGCAGCGAGTTCGCGCATCATTTTGCAGATAAAGTCGTTCGATTGCGCTCCGACTTGGACACCAATTTTGATACAGCTCCAACTGAGGTACCTAGTGCATCTGTTGAGTCAACTTTGATGGATTTGTTTCAGCTTGTTCGGCCTGATGATGTGGACAAGATCCTTGGAGTGATGAGACCAACCACATGCTCTCTAGACCCTTGTCCTACTTGGCTTATAAAGCTTGCCGGGGGGGGGGGGTGTCGATTGGTTTTTGAGGATTATCATTGCCTCATTGGAACAAGGGCAATTTCCATCTAGCCTGAAACAGGCAACTATTAGACCAATTCTAAAAAAAGCATCCCTTGATTCCTCGATTCTATCTAACTACCAACCAATTTCAAACCTTCCATTTTTAGGCAAGGTTCTGGAGCGAGTGATGGCCTCTCAACTCCAGGGATTCTTGGATGCCACCGATTATCTTGACCCATTCCGGCAGCCAGGTTACTAACTGGAGCTGCTTATAGGGAGCGGTCAACCCCCCTGTTCAAGCAGCTCCACTGGCTGCCAATTATATTCCGGGCCCAATTTAAGGTGCAGGTTATTACCTATAAAACTCTAAACGGTTCGGGACCTGCCTATCTTCGTGACTGGGTTGTCCCCTATGAACTCACCCAATCGCTGAGATCTTCTGGGGAGGCCCTTCTCTCACTTCCACCCTCCTCACAACTGCGTTTGGTGGGAACGAGAGGGCCTTCTCTGCCGTGGCTCCCCGACTCTGGAACTCCCTCCCTAGGGAGATTAGGTTGGCTCCCTCTCTACCTTCCTTCAGGAAACAGCTGAAGACTTGGATGTTTCAGCAGGCCTTTGGAGATACAGTCATTAATTAATCAGCTCCAGAGGGTTTTTAATAATCTATCCTGTATTTATTACTATTTTACCATTTATGTGTTTTAAATGCAATTTTTATCCTGTATTTTTGTTTTAATTGATATATTGTATTACTGTTTTATCTTTTTATAGTGTGATTTGTATTATGTTGCCTATATTTTATCCTATGTTGTTTGGGCCTATGCCCCATGTAAGCCGCCCCAAGTCCCCACGGGGAGATGGTGGTGGGGTATAAATAAAGTTTTATTATTATTATTACTATTACTTAATGTCTTATTTTCAAAGAATATATAACTGAAGTTTCTACTTCACAAATGTTAGATGGCAAGCAGTGGAAATTATAGTTTTCCTACTCTAATTGTAATGATTTATAAACTAAAGTGATGAAATGTTGTCATTATCAAAACAACAACTATTAATATTCCGGGCTTTTATTATTAATCTATTTCCTTCATATGTTTATCTATATTTTTTTCCTTGAAGAAATGTTATAATCTAAGATTGGACCTATCCCTAATTATCATTCCGGATGCAATGTTTTAGACTTCAAACTAGGGAGGCTTTGGCTGCTCTGATAGGAATGGGCAGCTTTCCTCTGGAGACAATGGAGTGTTTCTTGTCAATTGGATGTCAGTTTATACTACACTCCCTTGCTTTGCTAAAGGCAAAGATTCTCTATGGATTCAGAAGCATTAAGCAATTAGAATCCAAACTATTTTATTTTAAAGCAGCAAGAGTACTCTACAAGAGAAATACACACCATGTAAGCTTAATTCCCCTATCAGTTGTCGGAAACCCCAAGATTAACAATGAGGAACAGACCACTCTTGGTCAGCATGCAGCACCTTCCCAATCTCATTCTGCATCCAGGTTCAGTATAGGGTTGAACTGTGAGGTCTTTTATACCTTGCCAAGTTAGGGTGCTATGTGCTGCTCAAGACAACATCCGAATGAAGCACATCTGTTTTTCTCAGATGTTTTGACAACAGGATCTTCTTGTACCACCCAACAGATAAGGTAAAACAGGTGAGCAGCAGCCAACTTTACTAATTAAAGTATCCTTCCACATTTCAAGGCCTTATGCTCCTGGTCAGTTCTGACCTCGAAAGTATCCAACAAAAAAGTCCTTAAAGGAGACTTAACCTCCAGTCTTTTTGGCCACCATGGGTCCCAACCCTAAAGTTCAATGTTGGGGTTATGAAACATTTGGCAACAGTAATAAGTGTCTTAACACCACTTACATATTTACACAAATCTGTTAGCAACAACATGCAGTGTTTACATTGGGCTTTGCAGAAAATGTGTTGTACTCCACAGGAAAAGGAAAAACAACCTGTTTAGCAAGCCTTGCAAATGCTGGTTAAGTATGAGTAAATATTTAATGTTTATATCTATCTCATATACCTACATAGCCGGATAAAAGTTCCTCGGGCGGGAAAGAGTTGTGACAAAAAATTTTAGGCAGAAAGAATTGCAAGTGGAAAAGGTTTTAAAAGCCCTGTTTTCGGGGACATAGAAATGGATAGAACAATTGTGGCACACCAGACCTTTCTCATTGAATGGTTTTCCATAGGTTTTCCCTACATTCCCCTCATTGTTCTTCCAACTTGTTTATAGTCTTGTAGTTGCAGTTGTTAATGATACCTCACATTATGTGCAAATATGACACATTGTTGGACAAACTCAGGATTGCCTCATTTAATGTTCCTTCGGTTTCGACATTAAAAGGACACAAATCTCAAAAATCATCAAGCAACAACTTCTAAAATTGTGTTCCTTAGGAAACACATAGAATGACTCTGGTTGTAATTTTCTCATTATTTACAATTTAAAAAATAATTTCTGGGAACTCAACCAAAGCCTGAGGCACTGCAATTTTAATTTCCAAAACACATCTTCTACAAATTGAAGGATGTTGTGAGGAATCTGTGCAGGAGATTTGCCTTTGTTTACTTAATTGTACTATAACACAGAGATCTTTTATTTCACCCAACATTAATAAAGTTTTCTTTGTGCAAAATTTCCCAGATAACTTAAAACCCTTTGCAATGGACAATATTATAGTTGGTGGTGACCCCAATGAGGTCCTGTACTACAATTTTGATTGGTCTGAACTTAAAAGCTAATGAATGTATTACAATACTGAAACCAAGCAAAATGAATGCTCATAATTCTTTTCTAAATAGTTTGATTTCTGAGGAAATCATTTGTTTGTTCTTATTCATATACACTTCATTGCAGCTTTAAAATAAAATGTATTTTATTCAAAACCTTATTCTTGATGAGCATGTTAAAGAAAAAAACTTCAAATATATTCTTTTGAATCCTGCAGAAGAGGAAGTATAACAAGGGGTACATCTACACTATAGAATGAGTGCAATTTGACACTACTTGAACAACCATGGCTCAATGCTATGGAATCATAGCGACTGTAATTTGGTGAGGCTTCTAAAGACTTCAACAGTTTTATTAGAATGTGCAGTCAACAGAAACAGTGAAAAAATTATTAACATCAAAATTTTAAAAGTGTGTGTACATAGAATGCACTGAAAACAAGATGAAATGATATTAAAATAACCAAAAATGTATCACATGTATTATGGGTTATTCAAATTGAATTCCTTAAAATTGTCACAAAAGTACATTGTAATAGTGTGTCTGGCAAGAAAAACAAATACAGCAAGAATTATTTAGCTATATGGGGTAGTCTCTCTACTATGCTATAGTGTACAGCACTAACACTTCGAGCTTCCAATTACAGATGGGAATTGAAAACATTTTGCTTGTACACTTCTGTTCCTTTGATAGATGGATTATATTCTAACTTCTCTGTTGTTAAAAGAATAGTAATAAGAAAGCAGTAGGGAGACCCAAGCAGCAAGGGCAACAACTTACATCCTGAGGAAACTGAGGTCCATGTCCTCTTCTGGGGTACATCTCTGAATTTAAAAAAATAAGCCACTTCTAATATTTCAAGCTCTGTGGAGAGAAAAAATAAAGTGACTGATTAGTTTTTTTTTTAAAGGATGCATTCAATGTTTCAGTACTATACAAATCAGCCAATAGTTCAAAGCTCAGTCACTGTTTCCCTTCTGTTGATAAGCGGCTTCTGGCCTTGTTCATTTTATTATTTCTATTCTGTTCTATTCTGTTGTGTTTGTCTACATTCCATTCAACAATATAAAAAGTGCACTGGTTTGACTTTTACTGCCCTAAACAACTTGTGTTCAAGCTACCTGAAAGACTAAATCTCTCTATACAAGCCAATATGAATTTTTAGATCTGCAGGGCCAAATCTATACTGACCATGTAATGCAATTTCAAACCTATACTGAAGAAAGTGGTTTTGCTGTGAAGATAATTACATAGGAAATCCTGGAACTAGTGATTATACAAACCACAGAGCATTGGTACACATTAAGGGCTTTCTTTTGTGATCTTCTGTGAGAGTTCGTTGTCTGACCGCCACAGTCAGTGTAGATGCGGTCTTGATGCCACCACTTTCACTTTGGTGAGAACACGGATCCCTTCAAAGGAGATCCCGTTGGTCCCTGCTCTCTTTCTATCATTAGACAAAAATCTTTTGTTTACGCAGGCCTTTGAGATAGGAACTGTATTAGCAGAAAGTAGTGCAGTGGTATAATATATTTTATATTTATTTTTTTCATTACTAATGTACATCTTTAAAATGATTTAACCATGTTTTAACAACAATGACATTTAATTCTTTTTAACTTTCATGGAATATTTAAATGTATCTTGTTTATATTTCTGTTTTCTGTCTTGGATCCCATCCCGGGAGAATGGTGGGGTATACAAATCAATCATATATTTAAAACATACCTTTTTCTTAGCATCAGTTATCTAATTAAGGTTCTGCAATACTATTTTTGGGTAAACAAAAATGTCTACTTTCTTCCAGAAAGGGGAAAAAAACACTATTTAGGTTAAGTTACATTTTTGAATTTTAAATGTTGTAGTTTTGTTGCTACAAAACAGGACCAAAAAGGCTAGATTTTTGGTTAAAATATCCTTTTTATTCAATTGGGCAAGCAACGAAGTCAACCTGCTTGTATTCAAAATGCAGAACAAGGAATGAAAAAAATGAGCTAAACATGAACAGTTACATACCTTTTGCAAAGAGTAATTATAGAAGCAAAAATGCATTTCATTACATCTATTAACTAATGTCCCATCCCTTGGCCTTCAGTCTTGCAGCTGGTAAGGATTGCTTTGTTCTTTTTATCTATGTGAGTAATGTTTTGTCTATGTGAGTAATGTTTCTTAGATTATCTTGCCTTTGACTGACTAAAATATTTCATTTCCTCCTTGGCATACATGCTCTCACTGTCTGTAAGTCCTGCATAGTTTCGTCGAAGGTCACTATTTACTGCTGTAAAGATGTCATGATCATTGTGTTTTATTCATGATTGCTATGTTTAGGTTGACTGTTCAAGGTTATATATTTCAGCTATTCTTATACAGAAGCTGGGAGCCTCTAAGGCATGGCCAGGAAAAGGGGCGTGGCTTCACCTTGCTGGTGGAAGCCTTAGAATTCAAAATTTAGCAGTTGGAATTGGGCAGTTGGAGTTTGTCGGTTGAGCAGAGCAGTTGGTTCTGTTCAGTGAGAAAGGAGTGTGATCGAAAAAAAGAGATTGTGGGAGGAAGTTGAGCAGCTAGAGAGTTTTAGCGGAGAAGGGCTAAAATTAAAGTTGCTGAGCCTTTAGTAGGAATAACTAAAGAGCTGAGGCTATATCCCTAAGTCAAGGAGGACTAGGGTTAACCAGTTAAACTCCCCAATCCAAGTTTGATCGGGTACAGGTCAACTAAGTTCAAGAAGGACAGTATTCCTAACTGAAAGAAACAAGTAATATAAAGTTGATACCATACTAAGCTCAGTGAAACTATTGAGAAGTCTTGCAACACTTACTGTACAGAAGTAACATCGTTCAATTTAAGATATAACATTCTTGCAACCATCAAGCTTTGTGCTATAAATAAACAAGTTACTGTTTCTTCAAATGTTGCTTATTATTTGAGCAAAGCATCTTTCAAAGGTGGTGGCAGCGACAACATTGAAAAGTAGGATACATAGAGGTAGAAGTTGAATCCTTCGCAATTTGGTGGCAGAGGTGGGATCCAAAAAGATTCCATCCCTGTCATCACATCAAGTCTTCACATAAATTGGCGGCAAGCGGTGGGATCCGTGTAACAAAGACTGATTCAGTGCCTGGGATCCGTGTAACAAAGACTGATTCAGTGCCTGGGATACGTGTAACAAAGACTGATTCAGTGCCTGGGATCCGTGTAACAAGAACTGATTCAGTGCCTGAAATTCGTTTGGCAAAGGTTAGTTTGGTGCCGGAGATCAGCTTTAGGTAAAAGGGCTGAGGTAAAACTTGTCTGGAAATGGCCACCAGGAAACAGAAGAAGTTAGCAGGAGAGGCTAGTGAATACCAAGGAGATAGTTCGGACTCTGAGCAAACCCCTGAGACAAGGGAAACCCTTAAATATAAAATTGAATTGAGAAAATTAGAATTGGAGGATAAGCAAAGAGAGAGAGAATTGGAAATGAAAAGGATGGAGGTTGAGGAAAGAGAGAAAGAGAGACAAGCTGAGGAGAGGGCCAGGCAGGCAGAGTTGAGGAGAATGGAAATAGATTTGGAGAAGCAAAGATTGACACACTCTCAACCTCATGCTGATACCCAAGAAGGGGATTTGAGAGCTGAAGCACCTGATGTAATTTTAAAAAGGTTTCCCAGATATAACAAGGAAGATGATATAGAAAAGTTCCTTATATCCTTTGAAAGGTGCTGTAAAGATTTTGAAGTGAGTGAAGACAAATGGATGTTATATCTGAGGCCACAAATTAGTGGAAAGCTTCTAGAAATATATAGTGATATGGCTGAAGACACTCACAGAGATTATAAGATGTTTAAACTGCAGGTACAACAAAAGTTTCAGTTGACGCCTGAATTTTACAGATTAAAGTTCAGAACTTTAAAGAGGGACAGACACCAAAGTTTTGCGCAAGTTGCTTCAAAGCAAGCTCAATACTTTGACAGCTGGGTGAGGACTTCTGAAGTAGATTCCTTTCTGCAACTTAAGGAACTATTGAAGCTGGAGCAGCTCTTTCACCTAGTTCCCTCAGAATACAGATGGCTAATTCAAGACCGAAACCCAAAGACAGCCAACGAAGCTGCAGTTATGATTGACCAGCTAATTACCTTGAAAGAAGGTTTTAGGAAGGAGGAAGAACCAAAAGAGAAAAAACCTCTAAAGCCGACGTTTTACCCTCACTCACGCACACAGATGCAAAGGGGAGGTTCAGGAGAAAACACCGCCTATAGGAAGCATGAGGCAGTTGCAGGCCAAGCCAGGCCTGAGGAAAAGATAAAATGTTACCATTGTGGAAGGCCAGGGCATCTTAGATATCAATGTAACTTAATCAGGAAAGACAGGTCTACTTTCTTTGTAAATAGAGCTCCAATAGAACAAGAAGTGGAACCTGAAGTTAAGTCTAGAAGCCCTGATGCGAGGCCAAAAGAAAAACAATGTTTATTTATCCTTTCAAGAGAAGTCTCTGAAGACTATTTAGAATCTATTGTCATAGATGAGATACACACGCAGGGATGGAGAGACACTGGGTCGGATGTCTGTATTATACGTCCTGAAGTGGTCCCACAGAGATACCAACATCCCTCTTCAGAGATAAATTTAAAGGGGATAGGACCGTCGATACCAACCCCTGTAGTATCCTTACCCATCAAGTACAAAGGCTGGGAAGGATTATGGGACTTCGCTGTCTGCGCGGATATCCCATACAAATGTTTGATTGGGAATGATTTAAATGGAAAAGTTAGGAATTGGCAGAAAGAAGCTGATAAACATGAAAGCAACATGGAGGTCCACACTCCAAAAGCCAAGTGTTTGACCATCCAAGCTAGCTCAGAGCAACTTCCTGAGTCTAGTTCGAGCATCATTGAGTTGGTCAGCGGAATAGAGGGAAAACAAGAGATACTGCGAGAGCAGCTAGCAGATGAAACATTACAACCTTTGTTCTTGCGAGCTCAGAGCGCCACAGGAACAGAAGAAAGTAAAACTCCTAAGTTCGTACTTAAGGAGGGAGTTTTATACAGGAAAAGTACAAGCCATAAGACTTTGAATGAGCCAGAAACACGTACCCAAATAGTGGTACCTGTAAACTACAGGAAACAACTGTTAGATGTGGCCCATGACAATCCACAAGGAGGGCATTTGGGGGTTAGAAAAACCACCCAAAGAATCAGCAAGAACTTTTTCTGGCCTGGCATGTATCAACATATCAAGGAGTTTTGCAGGTCGTGCGATACTTGCCAAAGGTTTAGCACGGGAAGAGATAAGACCAAAGCTCCTTTAGTTCCCATGCCGGTTGTTGGGGAACCCTTTTTCCGAGTAGGGATTGATCTAGTTGATCCTTTGTATAAGCCCAGTCGGAGAGGATACAAATATATCCTCACAGTAATAGACTATGCAACCAGGTATCCAGATGCAGTGGCTTTGACCAATATTGAAACTTCCACCATAGCCAATGCGCTGTTATCAATTTGGGGAAGGACTGGATTTCCCAGAGAGCTTGTGTCAGACCTGGGGACTCAGTTCACCTCGCGGCTAATGAAGAAGTTATTAGAGTTGTGCAGAATTAAACACCTAACGTCCACACCTTATCATCCGCAAACGAATGGCCTAGTAGAAAACCTGAACAAAACACTAGTGAAAATGATCAAGGCCTATAGCCAGCAGAGACCCCACGACTGGGACACCAAGTTGCAGCAGCTGTTATTCGCATATCGATCAGTCCCACAGGACAGCACTGGTTACTCGCCTTTTGAACTGTTATTCGGAAGGAAGGCTCGTGGACCCCTTGATTTGATCAGAGAGCACTGGGAAGCAAGTCCTACGCCAGATCCTGTTCCTGTCGACGACTACATCAAGGATCTTCAGTCAACATTAAAGATGACCAGGGACATCGCCCAGGAACATCTTATGACGGCCCAGGAGCAACAAAAGATCCGGTACGACGCAACGTCGAGACCCCGAGACTTCAACGTCGGAGATGAGGTCCTGTTTTTAACACCCAACAAGAACAACAAACTACAGATAGACTGGACTGGACCATGGAGGATCATCAGGAAGCAGAACCATGTGAACTGTGACATCCTAGATGAACGATTGGGGATTGAGAAACGGGTGCATGTAAACATGATTAAGCCGTATGTAAATAGGTCGGCAAATGTTTACTGTATAGTATCAGAGGAAGATACAGGTCCTTTTTCATTTTGGGAAGGTAATAGGGAGATACATAGAAACTTGGATAAAGTAACCATAAATTCAGACTTATCTCCATCACAACAAAGAGAGGTTAAAGGAATCTTGGCTAAGTATAAAGTCATGTTTTCGGATTTACCCGGGAGAGTGCAGGGAGTGCAACATAAAATATGCACCGGTGACGCCGCACCGATAGCATCCCCTCCCTATAGGGTAACGGGTAAGATGAGCGAATGCATAGAGCAAGAGGTCAGGGAGATGTTAGATTTGGATATAATCGTGCCATCTAACAGCCCTTGGGCTTCGCCCATAGTGTTAGTAAAGAAGCCAGACAAAACCGTAAGGTTTTGCATAGATTACCGGCGGTTAAATAAAATCACCCAAAACGACATGTATCCGATGCCCCGTTTGGATGATTTACTAGAAAGAATTGGAAAAGCCAAATTTATAAGTAGTATTGATTTGACTAAGGGGTTCTGGCAAGTGCCTATGGCACCTGAAGACCAGTCCAAAACGGCCTTTAGAACTCAGGGAGGACTCTACGAGTTCGTAGTTTTACCATTTGGATTAAAAAATAGCCCTGCGACATTTCAGAGGCTGGTAGACAAAGTTCTCTATGGCTTAGGTGAGTTCTGTTTAGCCTACATGGATGACATAGGTATCTATAGTGATTGTTGGGAGGACCATCTTAAGCATCTTGATTGTGTGTTGGGCAGGTTATTAGAAGCTGGGTTAACTATTAAAGCTTCTAAATGCAAGTTAGGAAACCATACGTCTAAGTATTTGGGACATATTATAGGTGGAGGGTGTATCAGACCTGATCCTACCAAGGTCAAAGATATACACCAATGGCCAATCCCGAAAACAAAAAAACAAATTAGATCATTTCTTGGTTTGGCCGGATATTACCGAAAGTTCATTCCGTCTTTCAGTAATTTAGCTGCCCCATTATCAGACCTTACAAAAAAGAAACACCCAAACCAAGTAATATGGTCTTCCAAGTGTCAGGAATCCATGGACAATTTAAAAAGGGCCCTTACTTCTGATTCGGTTTTGAAAGCCCCAAATTTTGATAAGCCATTTATTTTAACTTGTGACGCTTCAGACACTGGACTAGGAGCAGTCCTAAGTCAAATTGATGAAGATGGAGAGGATAGGCCCATACTATTCCTCAGTAAGAAGTGGCATTCTAATGAGCTTAGCATGTCCACAATCGAGAAGGAATGTTACTCGATAATTTGGTCCATAAAGAAACTGAAACCATACTTGTGGGGAAGGAAGTTTACGTTACAAACTGATCACGCACCCCTAAGATGGTTGGATAATGTAAAAGGGACCAATAACAAATTATTGAGATGGAGTTTATCACTACAGGACTTTACATTTGATATTAAACATATAAAGGGCAAATGTAATGTAGTAGCTGATGCTCTATCCAGAGCACCTTGATCGGAAGACTTACAGGTTTGTATTTAGAGTTTAAGGTATGATGCTATGTTTATGTATAGATATGTATTTGGTGTTACTCTCTATTATTTTTGCTTATTCTGGGTCTAGAAAAAGCAAAAATAATCTTTCCGGGTTGGAAGGTATGTAAAGATGTCATGATCATTGTGTTTTATTCATGATTGCTATGTTTAGGTTGACTGTTCAAGGTTATATATTTCAGCTATTCTTATACAGAAGCTGGGAGCCTCTAAGGCATGGCCAGGAAAAGGGGCGTGGCTTCACCTTGCTGGTGGAAGCCTTAGAATTCAAAATTTAGCAGTTGGAATTGGGCAGTTGGAGTTTGTCGGTTGAGCAGAGCGGTTGGTTCTGTTCAGTGAGAAAGGAGTGTGATCGAAAAAAAGAGATTGTGGGAGGAAGTTGAGCAGCTAGAGAGTTTTAGCGGAGAAGGGCTAAAATTAAAGTTGCTGAGCCTTTAGTAGGAATAACTAAAGAGCTGAGGCTATATCCCTAAGTCAAGGAGGACTAGGGTTAACCAGTTAAACTCCCCAATCCAAGTTTGATCGGGTACAGGTCAACTAAGTTCAAGAAGGACAGTATTCCTAACTGAAAGAAACAAGTAATATAAAGTTGATACCATACTAAGCTCAGTGAAACTATTGAGAAGTCTTGCAACACTTACTGTACAGAAGTAACATCGTTCAATTTAAGATATAACATTCTTGCAACCATCAAGCTTTGTGCTATAAATAAACAAGTTACTGTTTCTTCAAATGTTGCTTATTATTTGAGCAAAGCATCTTTCAAAGGTGGTGGCAGCGACAACATTGAAAAGTAGGATACATAGAGGTAGAAGTTGAATCCTTCGCAATTTGGTGGCAGAGGTGGGATCCAAAAAGATTCCATCCCTGTCATCACATCAAGTCTTCACAACTGCATTTATATATCTGGTGAGATAACTGCTTTTAATGCTATGTGCATACAGTTTGAGGGTTGGCTTAGAGGAGCATCTACACCAAGGGTCCCCAAACTACGGCCCGCGGGCCACATGCGGCCCATCAAAGCCATTTATCTGGCCCCCATGGTGACGGCTCCCTCTTCCTCCGTCGTGAAGCTCGAAGGAGAAGGAAGGAAAGGCTCGTGCCTTTCCCTCCTCCCTCGATTCGTGTGCACCTTCTAAAGCTTTGCTTGTTTATAATGGTATTTTAATCATTATTTAATTAATTATTAATTATTCAGGGGTGCTTTACTCGTGTGCTTTTGATGCACAAAGGCAAAGGGGGTTGGACTAAATGGCCCAAGAGGTCTCTTCCAACCCTCTTTATTTTTTTATGGTGATGATGATGATGATGATGATGATGATGATTAACATTAAGGCTGGGTGGCTATCTGTCAGGGGTGTTTTGCTTTTGCTTTTAGTGCACAAAGGCAGAAGGGGGTTGGACTAAATGGCCCAGGGGGTCTCTTCCAATCTACTTTATTATTTTATTATGATTATGATTAACATTGAAGCTTTATTTGTTCTCGTTTTGTTTTTTTACTTCAAAATAAGATATGTGCGGTGTGCATAAGAATTTGTTCATAGTTTTTTTAAAAACTATAGTCCGGCCCTCCAACGGTCTGAGGGATCGTGAACTGGCTCCTTGTTTAAAAAGTTTGGGGACCCCTGATCTACACCATAGAATTAATGCTTTTTGACACCACCTAAACTGCCATGGCTCAATGCTATAGAATTCTGGAAGCTGTCATTTTCCAAGGTTTTTAGCCTTCTCTGAGAAAGAGTGCTAGTGCCTCATCAAACTATAACTACCAGAATCCACAGCCATTATTTTATTATGACACAGCAAACAAGATAGATATGCTGGATTTCATATCACAAAATCACAAGTCAAACACTTCCCAAGTGTCTAGGACTATGTGATGTATTTTCGGATGATGCGCGCAGATCCCAGCAGGGTGGCCTTTTTATTATTATTATTAATAATTATTATTATTATTATTATTGTATGACACAGCAAACAAGATAGATATGCTGGATTTCGTTTCACAAAATCACAAGTCGAACACTTCCCAAGTGTCTAGGACTGTCTGATGTATTTTTGGATGATGCGCGCAGATCCCAGTAGGGTGGCCTTTTGCAGTTGACAGATCGTAATTTTGTCAATGTCTATTGTTTCCAAATGCCGGCTGAGATCTTTTGGCATGGCACCCAGTGTGCCCATCACCTGCACTGGTTTCTGCCAGAGTCTTTGAAGTTCAATCTTGAGGTCCTGATAGCGGCTGAGTTTTTCCTGTTGTTTTTCGTCAATGCAACTGTCACCTGGGATGGCAACATCAATGACCCAAACCTTTTTCTTTTCCACAACTGTGATGTCTGGTGTGTTGTGTTCCAGAACTTTGTCACTCTGGATTCCTTCAATTTTGTCAAGGAACTTTCCATGCAATGTTTTATTGTGCCAGCTGTCAGCTCTAGTTTGTAGTGCTGTTTTCTTGTACTGGTTTTTTGTCTGCTGTGCTTTGAGGAGTTTCTGGTTTTTGACTTCAATCAAAGCAGGTTCTTCACTTTGCTTTACATATTCTGCCAGGGCATGTTCTTCTTCTTTGACTGCTTGTTTCACTTGTAAGAGTCCTCTGCCCCCTGATCTTCTAGGCAGATATAGCCGGTCAACATCACTGCGAGGGTGCAGTGAATGATGAATGGTCATGAGTTTTCTTGTTTTTCTGTCCAAATTGTCCAGTTCCGCCTGTGTCCAATTTATAATGCCAGCAATATATCTTATGACAGGTATGGCCCAGGTGTTTATGGCCTTGATGGTGTTGCCTCCATTGAGCTTGCTTTTGAGAATTTTTCTGACCCTTTGTGTGTATTCTTTACTGACTACAGTCTTCACATGTTCATGCTTGATGTTGTCCAGCTGTAATATGCCCAGATATTTATAGGCCTCTGGCTGGTGACACTTTATTGTTTGGCCATTAGGCATATTTATGCCCTCACTTTCAATGATTTTTCCCTTCTTCAATGCCACTGCCGAACATTTGTCCAAACCAAATAATTATATTATTATTATTATTATTATCTGCATTTCTATACCGCTTTTCTCACGCCTGGGGTTTATTTATTTATTTATTTTGAATATTTCTACCCCGCCCTTCTCCCCGAGGGGACTCAGGGCGGCTTACACAGGGCGGTTGTCAATAGTGTTGTCGAACACGATACTCCCCAACAATTTATAGTTTTTCCAAGGGCACAAGAAGAAAAATATAGTTTTTATTCCTTTTTCATTCTTTTCTGGATATCTACAATTGTGGAGAAGGATATTGGAGTGGACCAGCAGCAGCAACTCCCCTACAATTATTTCAACCCTTTAATAAGCTGTATCTTTTCATTTCAACTTCCTGCCTTCTTTATATCCTTTGATACTATTTCTATCCCCCTGTGTATAATATAACATATGAAATTAATACCAAAATATAACAAAGCGAGTTCCAGAGGTCTTCATCTTTCAGCAACCCTGCAAAAACATTTCATGGACAGAAAAGGCTGGGCTAATCCCCTGGCTATCTCTGGCTAGGGCGATAATGGACATCCATTGTGTGTATATACGAAACAGCAGACAATTTCCATGCCTAATCTGATAATGCTAGCTGATGTTTGTCCAGCCAAGTACTCCAGCTGAGATTCTGCTGACTCCAGAAACAGAAACTTAAAGATATGTACATTTTTGGACTTCTTTATTTCAAACCCAGGACTTGAAGAGATATCATCTTTTCTTTCTGCGGTCTCACACCTTTGCTTTCCCAGAGCAGTGGTTCTCCACCTGTGGCTCCCCAGATGTTTTGGCCATCAACTCCCAGAAATCCTAACAGCTGGTAAACTGGCTGGGATTTCTGGGAGTTGTAGGCCAAAAACCTGGGGACTCACAAGTTGAGAACCACAGTCCCAGAGCATTGAAAGCATCACTTGAAACTAGACAATTAAGCCACTTGGAAAATCATTTGCATTTCCAAATATGGGTATGGATCTTCCAGAGCTTTCCCCCTCCTATAGGGATGCCTCTCTCACTTGATTGGCCCTCCTGGACCAATCCCCCGGCATCCCCTCCCCACCAGAGGGAATCCCCGCCTGAAAGCGGCAACATCAGTGGAGCCTCGGCCAATCAGAGTGCAGATCCAAACCGATCCCTCTTTTGGTCAATTGGAGAGGAAACAGGAGGTTTGAAGAGCTGTCAAATGTATAAAACATTGTGTCTCTTTATTCATGTTATGCTTATTTATTTATTTCAGACATTTATATCCTGTCCTTCTCACCCCTCATTGGGGAGCGGGGCTCAGGGCGGCCTCAGAATTAGCAATAATTAGATGCTAAAAACATAATATTTAAAACAGTTATAATTAAAACAAATTAAAACATTAATTAAAGGGAAGGGAAGTGTCACACAGGTTGTTCCGAGAAAGGATTTGTGGTCGGCCGATGTGGTCGCGCAAGGTCACGCAAAAAATGTATCCAGCAAAGTGGGGCTGCAGGACGAAAACATTGAAGAAGTCCCGACTTAGAATATTCCAAAGAATTGTTGCCTCTATTTAAAAGAATTCCATTAAAAAGGAGACCTCGGGCTTCTTCTATTTTGGCAAAACAGCACTGCATCTTGGGCTGCATCGACACTGTAAAATGAATGCAGTTCAACAACTGCCTTGGCTCAATGCTACGGAATCCTGGGAGTTGTAGTTTGATAAGTCTCCCACACTCTTTGGCAGACAAAGCTAAAGAACTTCTGGAACTTTAGCTCCCATAATTCCATATCACTGAGCCAAGGCAGTGAATGTTGGTGTTTGACATGGAAAAATAAAACCAGAGAGCCTGGGGTTCTGAATAAAAGGTTATACATTTATTTCTGTTGTGTAACAGAAACAAAAGCTGTGCTCATGCACAAAATCAAGCTTCTTGACATACCACCATTACATATTCTATTTTTTAGCAGTAGCAGCGAAATCACAGCAATGAGAGAGGACAGTTACTGATTAATGTTTGCTCATGTACATGATTAAAATCAACCCCTACTCTCCTCCCTATTGCTTAATCTTAAAAGAGCACCTCTGCAATTTTCAAACCTTCAAAGAAAATGGCACCTTTAAGTCACTCAAAGTCCAGTGGCAGAGATTAACCTAGTAAGTGATCTATTAGACTTGATACAGTTTCATAGTTTTGCTCAGTGCATAATATTGTACTTCTAGCCAACAATGTGTATAATTTTTCCTTTTAAAAAAACTGGTACCTTTTGGAAACAAACTCCATAAGTATTGATTTCTTACCTACAATGTCAGATTGCATAGATACATAAAGTTGGTATAGACTCTATGGGCCATTCAATCCAACCCATTGCTAATCTGCATCTTAAAGGACCAGAACTGATAAAACACAACTTAAACCAGTAATCATACTATTAACAACACGGTGCTTCAAACGTTAGAGCATATTTGACCTCCTGCTTCCAAAGATAGCACCAGTTTTCCCCTCTCAGCTCAAGTTTTTGAGATATAGAACATATGTCATCTATCAGTTGCCATCTGCTCCCCCACAGAAAACATAACCATATCTAAGAAACTAGAGTTGATGTGACCTTACAACACAAGCAAAAGATTTTGAAACAGTTGAAAAGCAACTCACCAATGTCTTGAAAGAGCTCTCCAGCTACTACAAAGAGAACCACCTGAAGCCTAACCCTGCCAAGACACAAGTGTGTGCTTTCCACCTACGTAACCGCGAAGCCAACAGGAAACTGAAAGTTACTTGGGAAGGCCAAGAGCTCGAACACTGTTTCCATCCTAAATACCTTGGTGTCACCTTAGACCGAACACTAACATATAGGAAACACTGCATGAACACCAAGCACAAAGTAGCTGCACGCAATAACATCCTGCGGAAACTGACTGGCAGTGCATGGGGAGCAGACCCACAAGTAATAAGAACATCAGCCCTGGCCTTGTCTTTCTCAACTGCAGAGTTTGCCTGTCCTGTTTGGCACAAGTCTGCCCATGCAAAGCAGGTGGACATAGCACTGAATGAAACATGCAGAATAATCACGGGATGCCTTAAACCTACACCTGTTGATAAACTCTATAAGTTAGCTGGCATTGCCCCTCCTGACGTGCAACGGGAAGTTGCTGCTAATGGTGAGAGAAAAAAGGTCGAACATTGTGAAAGCCACCCACTGCATGACTATCAGCCTCCTCCCACCAGACTCAAATCAAGGAAGGGCTTCATGAGAACCACCACTCCTCTTGATGTTCCTCCAGCAGCAGCAAGGGTGTCTCTCTGGGCAGCTAAACCTGGCAATTTTAACTGGATGGCCCCCAAGAGGGTCTTCCTCCAGGGGCAAACCAAGAATGGGCAACTTGGAAGTCCCTGAACAGACTCAGAAGTGGAGTGGGCAGATCAAAAGACAACTTGGCAAGGTGGCATTACCTGGAGGAATCCTCCACCTTGTGTGACTGTGGAGCAGAACAAACAACTCCGCATATGTATGCTTGCCCACAATGCCCTGCCTCATGTACGGAGGAGGAGTTGTTTAAAGCTACAGACAATGCGGTTGCTGTTGCCCGCTTTTGGTCCAAAACTATTTAGTTGCTTGTGATTTCCTTTTTTTTTTAAATTTCCATTATTTGAAATGTACAATGCTTTTGACACGAAATAATGATGTGATCTATCCAATGCAATTTTCTTGATCAGCTCCCCAAATAACCCAAGATCAGGTCTAAAAACCAAGACATAAAGAATTTGTTGTGTTGGGGAGGTGGGGGCTGTGTAATTCTTTTTAAAAACAAACAAAATGCTCCTGCAGATTAGGGTGAACTCAGTACAAGGAGCTGCCTTTTACCAAAAAGCTTTGTTTCTCTGATAAACATCTCTCTTACAAATGACTCATAGTTAAGAATGGGGGGGTGAGACAACAGGAAGTGAGATAAATTTACCCCCCCCCCCCAAGGGAAATTCACTCCTGAAAGAGTTATCATGGGGAAAAGGTACCTCACCAAAATTTTCAAAATCCAATTACAGTAGGGTCTCACTTATCCAAGCTTCACTTATCCAGTGTTCTGTATTATCCAATGCAGTCTGCCTTTTAGTAGTCAATGTTTTTGTAGTAAATGTTGCAATGTTTTGGTGCTAAATTCATAAATACAGTAATTACTACATAACATTACTGTGTATTGAACTGCTTTTTCTGTCAATTTGTTGTATAACATGATGTTTTGGTGCTTAATTTGTAAAATCATAATGTAATTTTATGTTTAATAGGGTTTTTTCTTAATCCCTCCTTATTATCCAACATTTTTGCTTATCCAATGTTGTGCCGGCCCGTTTATGTTGGATAAGTGAGACTCTTATGTTTGATAGGTGAGACACAGGGACAGAAAGTGAGGTAAAATCTTCTGAACAGTGAGGTGAAATTTTCACAAACAGCAAAACAAACACCACAGGGGTGTTAGCCCATCCTTATGCTACCCAAAGCTTTATTTTTATATATATAGGTAAAAGGTAAAGGTTTCCCCTGACATTAAGTCCAGTCGTGTCCGACTCTGTGGGTTGGTGCTCATCTCCATTTCTAAGCCGAAGAGCCGGCGTTGTCCGTAGACACCTCCAAGGTCATGTGGCCGGCATGACTGCATGGAATGCCGTTACCGTCCCACCGGAGCGGTACCTATTGATCTACTCACATTTGCATGTTTTCGAACTGCTAGGTTGGCAGAAGCTGGAGCTAACCGCGGGCACTCCCTCCCTCCCCGGGTTTGAACCTGGGACCTTTCGGTCTACAAGTTCAACAGCTCAGCGCTTTAACACACTGAGCCACCGGAGGCTCCACTTTATACACACACACACACACACACACGTATGGAGTTACACTTAAAAATATACCTGTCTGATTTATATACAAATTCAATTTAAGAACAAAGCTACAGAATCCATATTTTTGTAATTTGGGGACTGTCTGTAATCTAATAATCTACAAATCTATAATATAGTCTACAATCTAATTTCAATTGCTCTCTTCTCAGGGTGCATCTACACTGTAGAATTAGTGCCATCTAACACCATTTTAGCCTCCAAGGTTTCCCAACATTTTATGTTTGTGGCACATCTTTTTAGACATGCATCATTTTGTGACACAGTAAGTCAGTTTTAATATCTTTTAAAAAAATTATTAAAGAATGTTCAGTTACATGCTTTAAAAACTGGGGTTATATGGTAATAAAGAGAGGGTTGGGAAAGATAAGGACGGGAAAGGGTTTCAGGGAAGGAGAGGGTGTGGGAAACTGGGGGAGAAATTGGTGGGGGAAAGGTGCACAAAAGGGATACAGGGGCGGGGGGGGGGGAGTTGAGTTCTTCCATTCTCTTCCCTTACGGTTGGTTTGTTTAAAAATGTTAATGTTTTCAAATTTATTTCTTCATTCATTGCTTTTTAAAGTAGTTTTCAAGTTTTTCCCAATTTGTCTTTCTAATATGTTTTCCTCTGGTCTCTTTCAGGAGAAAGTTAATTTGTCCATGTCTTGTATTTCTACTAATTTCTGTAGCCAAAGTTCTTTCGTAGGTACTTCATTCAATTTCCATGGTTTAGCAATGGTTATTCTCGACGCTGTTGTACAGTATGTAAATAAAATGTCATCATTTTTTTTTCAAAATTTGTCTCTGTGTCCATTATTCCTAATAGGTAATATTCTGGCTTGATTGGAAATTTCTTATTTAATATGGTTTGAGCGTCTTCATGAATTGTTTCCCAATATTTCTTAGTTTTTTCACAAGTCCACCATATATGATAAAAGGAACCTTCATGGGCATTGCATTTCCAGCATTTATTATCATAGTTTTTGTATATCTGTCCTAATTTTTTGGGGGTCATATACCAACGGTGAAATATCTTAAGCCAATTTTCTTTTAATTCTGAGGCGTAGGTATATTTTATTTTTTTATTCCTGTGACGCCTCTAAGCTGCGTGAGCACTGGAAACCAACACAGAGGCCAATAAACAATCTAATATCTTTATTAAAGCAATAAAGGAATCAAACAAAAATAAGCAGAGTATATAGTCCAGCAATAGTCCTTTTAGGAAAGGTAACATATAGTCCAGTAATATAAAGTTTAATATCCAGTATTAGAGATCAAGTTTTTAAATCCAATAACCGAAACACACTCAAACTTCCAAGTAGTTTGAGTGGGGAATAAAGCAAGGTCTCTCAAGAGAGTTCCAGGTTCAATGTCCAAGGCAGGGAAAAACAAGGCAAGGCAAGGAAGCAAGGCAAGGCAAAGTTGGTCGTGATGGAACTGAAATGCAGCCCAGTCTTGACAGGGAGACGAGACGCAATGCTCTGTCTACTCAAGAGTAGCGCGCCATCAGGCCGCTGAGGTACACAGGAACAAGAGTTGATGTTAACTTTCCAACTGACACGTTGACACCGCGATGGCTAGCCGGTGCTCAGAACTTTTATGGGACTGCAAAACCTTCTCCGAACCAGGTGCCTGAGTTCACATTTTCCCAAGGGAAACAGACTGAAGACAACAACTTGCCAGATGTAAACCTCCCTGAAAGCTCCCAAGGGAATCGGTTTAATTAGAATCCTCTCTCTCTGCTAATCTTGCACTTCGTCTCCGAATCTCCTTCTCACGAGTGGTGTGTTTTGAGAAACGACTTCCTTTTCTTGGTAATTTTTTTAGTAACTGTGCATTTTTTGCTGTGATCCAAATTCCAAGATATTTGAGCTTTATGACCACCTTTATCCCAGTAAGATCTTGTAGCTTTTCCTGGTTTTTTTCTCGTTATGTTTTTTGTAAGAATTTTTGTTATTTCCATATTTATAAAAAAAACCGGCTAATTTACCAAAGTTCTCAAATTTCTTAATCCAGTTAATTATTCAGGTACATGGTTCTTCAATAATACAAATAATATAATCGGCAAAAGTATGTATTTTATATTCTTGATTTTTTATTTTAGTCCCTTTCAATTGATCATCTTGCCGAATGTTTCTAACGCAAAAATAAAGAGTTTCCAACACAAAAATAAAAATTAAGAGGGAAAGAGGACAGCCCTGTCTCAATATTAATTAGTTTTGTTTGTTGGCCATTGATCATAAGTCTGGCCTCTTGTTTCTCATAAATAGCCTCTATTGCATTTGTGAAGTAATGTCCAATATCCAATTCTTTTAGTAATAATTTGAAGAATTTCCAATTTAAATTGTCAAATGCCTTTTCTGCGTCAATAGCAAGTAAGGCAATTTCTTTCTGGTGGAATGTCTCATAATATTCAATAATGTCCAGTATACATCTCACATTATCTTTCATATACCTATTTGGTAAAAATCCTCTTTGATCTATGCCTATCCAGATGTTTAAAAATAATTTAAACCTATTTGCCAGAATCGTCGTAGATTTTATAGTCCGTATTTAAGAGGGAGATCGGTCTATAATTTCGTACATCAGTGGGGTCTGTTTTGTTCTTTGGGATCACAATTATATCTGCTTGCCTCCAAGATTCAGGGATGACTTTTTCTTTCAATACTGAATTCATTATTTGCTTTAGGAAGGGTATAGTCTCTTCTTGCAGAATCTTATAAAAACTTGTTGGAAAACTGTCTGGACCGGGTGCCGTGTTAGGTCTCATCATGTTTATCGCCTTTCTAATTTCATTCTCTGTTATGTCTTTATTCAAAAGCTCTCTCTGATGGTCAGTTAAGTCAGTTTTAATATCAAATTGGAAGTTAAATCTACTCCTTATAAGAGATAGAGACACATACATAAATTGCAGTAACAAAATGTAAGAGGACACAGCATATCTTATTAAAATCTTTCATTTGTATTTTTAAAAACATGTTATTTATTGTTTTAAGACTCATTAGGTTTGCGCAACACATCTACATACTGCTGGCGACACACAAACATGTCACCACACACAATTTGGAAATATTACGGAATCTTGGGAGTTGGTTTTTCCTCCCAATCATTTTAACTAAAAAAATTCAAGAAACACAACTAAATATACAACAACAATCTTTATGCTTGGAGTTGTAGTTTTGTTTTTGTTTTTTTCGTGTCAGGAACAACTTGAGAAACTGCAAGTCGCTTGTGGTGTGAGAGAATTGGCCGTCTGCAAGGATGTTGCCCAGGGCACATGTGGGTTTTGATGTTTTACCATCCTTGTGGGAGGCTTCTCTCATGTCCCTGCATGGCACTGAAGCTGATAGAGGGAGCTTATCTGTGCTGTCCCAAGTTTGGATTTGAACCAGCAACCTTCAGGTCAGCAACCCAACTTTCAAGTCATCAGTCAGCAACCTTCAGGTCAGCAACTGTGCCGTCCGCCGGACAATAAAAAACTATAAAACTGAAACGTGCTGTCCTTTATCCGGGCGAACTGCAAATCCCTATAAGCTGTCCTATAGATATTGAACGACTGAGTCTGGATAACTTCAAAAAAGGATGTTTATTCATACAAGGTTGTAAACCTGGCACAGATCTTAAAGTTGCAGAAAATGAAACAAATTTCCATAGGTTTTAGTTGCAGAATTATCCCTGGTTCCAGAAGGCAAAGGTGATTATAAAACCACTATACCCTAATCACGCTGCCTATATTAGAAGGAGAAACTCTTTCCTTCCCTATCTTTACAGCAAAGATTAGTTCTAGAAGCGACAGAATAACCCTGCTCCTCTAACTAGATTTCCTATTCCAGATCAATATAATTCAATACTTATCTAATTTGGATAGGCTTAGATTGGCCTGGTTTTGAGGATGATTTGTCCCAGTTAGCCTTGCACAGCTCCAGCACGTTGGAAGACAATAGCCAGAATGAAGCTCCAAAATGGAGACTAGACCCTGGTAAAAAGGGCGGTCCTAAGATGTTGCACTCTTTGACCAATCACTGCAAAGAAAACTGCAGCCAGCTATTGCAGATTCCAAGCCACTTTTCCTAGGCTTTTGCAGCCAGAGGCTCAAACAAAATGCAAAGGAGGGAAAACAAACAAACGACCAATAGGTAAGGCAAACCATCGTCCTGGGGGACGGAACACTCCCCGCTAAATTCCCAGGATGTGGGAATTTACCAATCAAAAACATACAAACACCTTTGTATACACAACAATACAACAGTATAAAACTTTAAACATCTCCAATAAGCAACACGAGGTCACTAATTGGTCTGTCCAGGACAGACATTTTGTCCTTACTATGAGTCTTTACTTGAACTTTTCTAACCTTACCGTCAGGGCAAGGAAAGGTCTTTAGTATAATGCCCATAGGCCAGGCATAGCGGGGCAAGTCTTTGTCCTTTGGCAACACAAGGTTTCCCACCTTGGCATTGTCCTTTGGGGTTTGCCAGAGTCTTCTGGTTGGAAGCTGGCTTAAGTATTCGGCCTTCCACCTCTTCCAGAAGTGGTTGGCTAAGGTCTGCACATGCAAAATTGGTGCCATAGTCCGACCAAATTGACTTAATTGGCCCTCTGAGGGCTATGAACCTTTTCAATGCGTTTATGAATGATGAAGTGTCCATTCCCTCTGCAACCTCTATATAGACAGTTCGTTTTGACAAACAAGTAAACAAACCCGCCCATCTTTTGTTATTTACAACACCACCCCTGGTTTTCCTAGTGACAACCTCCCAAGGACCAAACACATCGATTCCCACATGGGAAAAGGGTGGGTCTGTCAAAGTCCTATCCTGAGGTAGTTCTGCCATCAACTGACTTTGACAGTTTCGTCTGAGTCGCCGACATTTGACACATTTGAAAATACAACTGTTGACCAACCTTTTGGCATTAACTACCCACAGACCTTCATTTCTAAGGGCTGCCTCAGTTAGAGTTCTACCCTGATGATGGATCTTCTCATGGTAGTGACGAACCAACAACAAAGCAATATGGCTATTGGGGGGTACAATGATGGGGTTCTTTATACACACTTTGAGTTTAGCCTTAGCTAACCTCCCTCCCACTCTTAAAATGCCCTCTTTATCCAGAAATGGGTTCAGCTCACGCAAGAAACTCCGGCTGGGGGTGTTAAGCCCTTGTTCTAACCTGGCTGTTTCTTGACTAAACTCATGCCTCTGAACTGACCTGAGTATTACTCCCTTAGCCTTTAGCATGTCCTGAACTTGCAAAGGCTGACTATCTTTGCAGACTAAGCGATGTATAAGCCTAGCAACTGCTCTAAGAAGACTGTGCCACTCTAAAAAATGCTCAAAGCGGTGTAGTTCCAGGTAAGATCTTTGGCCCATCTTGATTTCTGTGGTTGATTTGCAGGCTTTCACCTCTGCACTTCGTGAGACTTGAGCATTCATAATGTCCGAAAACCTTTGCTCATCTTTCGAGAGCGCTGTGGCTTCGTCTCTCTCAGAGACTTTGAAGATGGAGGAATACTCTGGAGTTATTGCTTGGCAGTAGACCGAGATATGACTTAGGCAACTGCGCACAAGTGTAGGACGTCCACCTTTAAGCACCTGTGCTTGATTGGAGTCCAACGACGATGGTGGGTGCATCTTGTTTATGCACACTGGGCCTATGACTGTCCAGCCTAATGGCAATTGTTGTGCGATAGGTGCACCTGGAGGTCCTTTAACTTGGTCGTTCACACAGAACAAGCTCGGGCAGTCCAAGCCAAGCAAAAGGGCAATGTCCACATCTGGCCGAAAGGCTGGTATAGCATTCTTTAACCGTCGCAAATGTGGATGAGCCTCCACAACTTCTCTGGTGACAATCTGCCTTTTGTTCCGGGGAATAGAGGAACACTCAATCAGGTCTGGCAACTTGAACTGTCTCTTCTGGTCGCAAGAGGAGACAACGAAGCCAGATGCTATGCGACCCTGCAACTTCTTTTTTCCTGCACATGTAGTCATAGTGTAGTCGACCATCTTGGTTTTAAGGTCAAACATGCGGAAGAACTCTGGAGTAGCCAGGGAGGCGTCGCTCTGTGAATCCAGGGCCACATAGAGTCTCTTTCTAAGCCAAGGGCTCTTGGCTGGATATACATCCGCTAGGCAGATAGGATGACAAACTCTGTACTGGTGCGAGTCAGAACACAGCTCTGTACAGGCGACTGCTGAAACTTCCACCTGCATCTCTGGTGCGGCTGGCTTGTCGGTGTCTTCGACTGCTGACTTTTCTTTTGGTGAAGCGTTCTCTTTGGGGTGGGAGATGATATTGGAGTTGTGCATTGCGGTGCAATGCTTGAGGCTGTTGCATTTCTCACACTTGATGTTTTCTTTGCAGTTGGATGCAAAGTGTGGAGTTGCTCCACAGCATCTAAAGCAGATTCCCTGCTTTTGAACTAGCTGTTGCCTTTCTTTGTATGTCTTTCTACTAAACTCCCTGCAGTTGGCCAAGCTGTGAGGCTTTTGGTGAATAGGGCAAAGCAACTCCTTTACCTCCGACCTGGGTTCGTCAGTCTTGTGTTGAGTTTCGACTGCCTTTACGCTGACAGGTCTATTGGCCTCTCTAGGTGGTTTCTTGTCCACTTCAGGTGCCTTCTCTGGCTGGGTCCCTTGGTATAAGGTGGGGAGGCCCGTCTGTGGATCATTCCTTTCTCTGGCTGCCCTGGTGATGAACTGGACCAAATGAGAAAATGGAGGGTATGCCTGGGAGTGGGCCTCCTTGTAGTTGAAGACCTCCTGTCCCCAGCGTTCTTGCAAAGTGAAGGGCAGCTTGGTCAAGATCTGCCTCTGGGACAGGTGCTGATCGAGGCACTTCAAACCGGGCAGTTCTGGATTCTCCTTGGCCGACTCTAATTCCGTAAGGAGATCGCTGAGGTCCCACAAGAGTTTGAAGTCTTTGAGTTTTAAAGCTGGGAACCTTTGGAGCTTGTCCATAAGAGATGCTTCAATCTCTGTGCTGGCCCCATACCTCTGCTGCAACCTGGCCCAGGCCTTTTCCAGGGCATTGTCGGGATCGGCTACGTGGGCTGCGTAGATCTTCTTAACTTGTGAGGATGAGGCTGGGCCCAACCATGCAGCCAGAAGAGTCAGTTCTTCCTCAGGCAATAACTTTAAGTCTCTGATTGATCTCTGGAAGGTGGCCTTCCAGAGAAGAAATTCCTCAGGCTTGTCCGAAAACTTTTCGACACCCTTGTCCTTAAGATCTCTTCTGGGGCTTCTGATGATGGAGACAAGCTGGGACTCTGGCGTCGAAGGGAACAATTGAGGAGTTTGCTGTTGTGGAGTGGACTCCCACCGTGTACCTTGCGTCAACCTTTGGCCTCTTGGAGGGATGACATCGACCACTGACGAATCGATGGTTCCCTGTGCAGCTGTCTGTAGGGGCCAACTAGCGCTCGGCCTTGAGGCCCTGATTGACTGACCTAGGGTTTTAGCAGGAGGCACAGGTAGCTCGAGCAAGGGTGAGCTCCCCGCTATGACGCTCTGCTCTGCAGGAAACTCAAAAGTGACTTTGGGGCCCTGCTCTGGGTAAGGAGAGAAGTCTCCCTGTTCCTCATCCGAAAACTGGCTGTACATGCTGCCAAGGTGCGCAAACACTTTGGCAGAAGGGTCCTGTATTGGTAACTGGCTTACATTTTCTTCTGTGAGTGGCTCAATTAGGGCCTTGGCCAAAGTCTCAGCCCTTACCCTTTTGGCTGCGGCATCCATCTTTATTCTAAGCATCTCTATACGAGCCTGTTCTATTTGCATTTCGCTTTGTCTACGGGCCTGTTCTATTTGCATTTCGCTTTGTCTACGGGCCTGTTCTATTTGCAGTCGTTGCTCTTCTTCTTTAAAGGGAAGGGTGAGATCAGCTGCCTTAGCATCAGCCTCCGCCCCCGCCACTTTACTCTGCAGCTCCAGACGTGCAGCCTCCTTAATGTGCAAGGCAGCTAGGGAAGAGATGGCACTCCCAGCAGCAGAAGACTTGCTAGAGTGGCTGTGTTTAGACGATGCACGCTCCCTTAGTTTAGATACCTGACTAGAGCGGTTGGACTTAAGACTAAGTGCCACAGCAGGTGATTTTAAAAGATTGGTCTCATGGCTGCATAAGGAAGCTAGGATTGCCCTCACCCTATTTTCTTTCTCATTAGTGTCAGCTAAAACACTCACTATTTCTAACTCTGAATCCTTGGCGTTAATGCGCTCGAGGACCTGGACTATCTTAGACACCAAACCCCTCCAAAGACCGAAGGTCTCTTCAAGGTCTGTCTGTAATATGGATGGCACCCTTGTAATACCCAAGCTCTCTATTCTACCCATTAATGTTACAATGCGCTCCCATGCCGAACCTAACCTCACATGGAGGAGCTCCTTTTCATCTATTAGATGGGCTAGCATCTTGGCTGAAGGGTGCTTTATCCTTTGGGGCCTTTCATTCCTAATTTCAGCCTCAGAAGGAGATATACCATTTGTATCATCTTGAAATTGCATAGACATTATGTATTCTTAATAGCAAGTAAATTTACAACAAAGGCAAATGCAATATACCTGCAAGTAAATTTACAATAAAAGCAAATTCAATATATAATACAATTCACAGCACTTAACCATAGCAATATATATCACTAAGTAACTATACTTTACAAAGATAGTGACCTTTGGCGCCAGACTTTGGTGGGCAAGCTGCAAAATGTCAACTGACAGCAACTTGCCACTTGATACCTCCCTTGCCCGAGTGACGTAAACTGCCAAAATGGCGACTTCGCCAAATTTTCAAGCACCTCGTGCTCTGCGGCTCGAGGCCTGCCGCCGAAGGAGCACCGAGGCTGGCTTTGGAAAGGAGGAGAGAAGAGACGCCTCCTCCCCGCTGTGAAGGGAGGTCACCACCGCAGGTCGATGAAGCAGGTCACCACCGCAGGACGATGAGGCAGGTCACCACCGCAGGACGATGAGGCAGGTCACCACCGCAGGACGATGAGGCAGGTCACCGCCGCAGGTCAATGAGGCAGGTCACCACCGCAGGACGATGAGGCAGGTCACCACCGCAGGACGATGAGGCAGGTCACCACCGCAGGACGATGAGGCAGGTCACCACCGCCGGACCATGAGGCAGGTCACCACCGCAGGACGATGAGGCAGGTCACCACCGCCGGACCATGAGGCAGGTCGAAGCCGGCCGAGTGCTCCGGCCGAACTCGCAGCAGCGTTGCCAGGCCTGTCCAGGTTCTAGCCTGGTTCTGGTGGGCTTCACGCCTCAGAGCCAGCCAAAGAACTGTCGCTGGTGCTCCGCGGCTCGAGGTCTACCGCCGAGGGAGCCCTGGACGTTGCTGGGAACTGCACAGCCTGTGCAAACCCAGAAAGCCACTGGGCCACGTGCGCACACGCGAGCCAAATAGCAAGGAAATAGAGCCCCACTATTTGACTCCTTCAGGTCTGAGAGCGGGCTCCACTGCCTCAGACGCTGGTAGAGTCTTTAGGTATGCAGACTGAGCTCAGGCGGAAAAGCCGCAGCCTATACTAAAACTTCCTAAACTATAAAAAACTATAAAGCCGTGCAAGCTAGCTGAAGCGGAAAAACCGCTGATCGACCTCAAAACTGTGCCGTCCGCCGGACAATAAAAAACTATAAAACTGAAACGTGCTGTCCTTTATCCGGGCGAACTGCAAATCCCTATAAGCTGTCCTATAGATATTGAACGACTGAGTCTGGATAACTTCAAAAAAGGATGTTTATTCATACAAGGTTGTAAACCTGGCACAGATCTTAAAGTTGCAGAAAATGAAACAAATTTCCATAGGTTTTAGTTGCAGAATTATCCCTGGTTCCAGAAGGCAAAGGTGATTATAAAACCACTATACCCTAATCACGCTGCCTATATTAGAAGGAGAAACTCTTTCCTTCCCTATCTTTACAGCAAAGATTAGTTCTAGAAGCGACAGAATAACCCTGCTCCTCTAACTAGATTTCCTATTCCAGATCAATATAATTCAATACTTATCTAATTTGGATAGGCTTAGATTGGCCTGGTTTTGAGGATGATTTGTCCCAGTTAGCCTTGCACAGCTCCAGCACGTTGGAAGACAATAGCCAGAATGAAGCTCCAAAATGGAGACTAGACCCTGGTAAAAAGGGCGGTCCTAAGATGTTGCACTCTTTGACCAATCACTGCAAAGAAAACTGCAGCCAGCTATTGCAGATTCCAAGCCACTTTTCCTAGGCTTTTGCAGCCAGAGGCTCAAACAAAATGCAAAGGAGGGAAAACAAACAAACGACCAATAGGTAAGGCAAACCATCGTCCTGGGGGACGGAACAGCAACCCAACTTTCAAGTCATCAGTCCTGCTGGCACAAGGGTTTAACCCATTGTGCCACCAGAGGCTCCTTGTAGTTTTGGTGAGGCACCAGCAATCTCCAGCGAAGAAGGCAAAGAACAAAAGCTGTAAAACTACAACTCCAGTGCTTCCCTAGCATTTAACGTGGTGTCAAACTGCATTAATTCTACAGTGTAGACTAGTGGTTCCCAACCTTTGGGCTCCAGGTGTTTTGGACTTCAGCTCCTACAGTTCCTAACAGCTGGTAAATTGGGTGGGATTTCTGGGAGTTGAAGTCCAAAACGTTGTCGAAGGCTTTCATAGCTGAGATCACAGGGTTGTTGTGTGTTTTTCGGGCAGTATGGCCATGTTCCAGAAGTATTCTCTCCAGAGGCCCAAAGGTTGGGAACCACTGAGTAGACTAAGGCCCCATCTACACTGTCATATAATCCAGTTTCAGAACGCAAATTTACTGCATTGAACTAGATTATATAGTAGCATAGACTCAAACAATCCAGTTTAATCTGCATTATGTGGGTCTAGACTGGCCATTATAATGTAGTTCAAACTGGATAATACGGCAGTGTAGATGGGACCTATGGCACTCTCAGGATCAGCCCCTTTAAAGAAGCAGCATTTTAATGGGGGGAAAGAACCCAAATCACGAAGGATCCTTACCTTGAGCTCTACTTCCTTCTGCCCTTCTTTTGCTCTTTGCTTTTAAAATAGGGATTTGGGCCTTAGCACCCTCAGGCTCCAAAAATGCAGGAAGGGTGGGAGTCCATCAGGAAATTGGAACTTGACTGGATCTTGTTGAGTTTTTTGCAGGGAAAACAACTGTCCGGCCAGAGGAACGAGTTCCCGCTAAACAAGACTATCAGGAAATAAACTCCGAGGAAACAAAAGGCGCGCGAGGGTGGGTTCTCAAGATATAAACAGCAGGAAAGGGGGCTCAGAGATTTCCTCAGCTTTGCCTCTGGAGGCGTGAGTTTGGGTGGGTGCCGCCCACCTACACTGCACAAGAAATGCAAGTTGTCTCCACCTTTTGTCGAAGGCTTTCATGGACGGAATCATTGAGTTGCTGTGTTTTCCGGGCTGCATGGCCATGTTCCAGAAGCATTCTTTCCTAGCATTTCCCATGCATCTATGGAAGGCGACCAGTATTTTTTTAAAAAAAACAAACAAACTCTAAAATCAGCACAGTAAACAACACAGAGAAAACAGAGGAATTTCAGACATGAATCAATAAGAGCAAGCTAACACCTGCCAACAGAGAATTCCTCCAGGCAGTTAGCAGCTAGACCTTGAAGTTGCAAGGCTATTCAATGCTAATCAAGGTGGCCAAATGTAACATTCACACTTGCCTCAAATAGACAAGAGTTCTTTCTCCCATCCTGGACCTTCCACAGATATATAAACCTCCCTTGCCTAGTTTCCAAAAGACCTCACAAACTCTGAGGATGCCTGCCATAGATGTGGGTGAAACGTCAGGAGAGAATGTTTCTGGAACATGGCTATACAGCCCGCTTAAGCGGCTGAGGGGGAAAAGGAAGGGGCCTGAGGCTGTGAGGAATGGTGGGGGTTGAAGTCCAAAACACCTGGAGGGGCCAAGTTTGCCCATGCTTGGAATAGATCCGCCATTAGAAAGACAGGGAGCCTTCTCTGGGCTGTTGAACTTCAACTCCCAGAAGCCTCACCCACGATGGCCGTCAGTGAGGAATTCTGGGAGATGATGTCCGGGGATAGGATGCCACGCACTGATGTAAAAGGCGTGCGACGGAAGCGGCGCGTTCTCTCGGCGGGAATATCATGGCGCCCGGCGTGCAAACGGGGAGCGGCAGCAGCTCTGAGCCGGTTTCGCCGGAAGGCCTTCGAAGCTGGATCCGGGGCGCCTACCGCTTCGCCACGGACCGCAACGATTTCCGAAGGTACCTGGCTGAGTGTCAGGGCCTCTGGTCGGGGGGAGGTTCAGTAGAAGGGCCAGAAAGGCGCCTCTTCTTTTTCTATCCGCCTCCTCCTCCTCCCTTTTCTCCTTCATCTCTCCTCCCATCCTTCTCCCCCTTCTGTCCTCTTCCATCTTCTCTCCTTCAGCCATCTGCTCTGCTCCTCTTTCTGTTTTCCTTCCGTGTGTTGTCGAAGGCTTTCATGGCCGAAATCACTGAGTTGCTGTGAGTTTTCCCAGCTGTATGGCCATGCTCCAGAAGCATTCTCTCCTGACGTTTCGCCTGCATCTTTGGCAGGCATCCTCAGAGGTTGTGGGGTATGTTGGAGACTATGCAAGTGGGGTTTATATATCTGTGGAAAGTTCAGGGCGGGAGAAAGAACTCTTGTCTGCCTGAGGCAAGTGTGAATGTTTCAGTTGGCATTAGCATTAATGATTAGCATTAAATAACCTTTCAGCTTCAAGGTCTGGCTGCTTCCTGCCTGGAGGAATTCTCTGTTGGGAGGGTGTTAGCTGTCCCTGATTGATTCATGTCTGGAATTCCTATGTTATAATATAATAATAACTTTATTCTTATGAGAGGAACAGTGAACCAAAGTGCCTCCAACTTGTCTGCTTTAAAGAGTGTCTGCTTCAACTTGTGTTAAGATGCAGCCTGCCTTCCCCAAAGGACCGGGCTGTGGCGCAGGCTGGAAAGCAAGCCAGCTGCAACATATCAATAAATCACTCTTGACCAAGAGGTCATGAGTTCAAGGCCAGCCTGCGTCTTGTCTCTGTTCTGTGTCATGGCATTGAATGTTATGTGTGCCATGTGATCCGCCCTGAGTCCCCTTCGGGGTGAGAAGGGTGGAATATAAATGCTGTAAGTAAGTAAATAAATAAATAAATAGTTCTGAGAAACTTTGCAGTGAGCTGCTTGCTAAACTTTGTAACGCTTAGAGAGAAAAGAGGAACTTTAAGTGATAAACAAGTTGGATATATAAGGCCCCAGCACAAAGGCTGGGTGCGGCAGCTTGGTATCTGCATTAATTATATTTATGCTGTCTGTCCACCTATTCTACTGCAGTAAGAATAAACCTGTGTTTTGCTCTAACTATTCGAACTCTGAGTGGTGATCCCACATAGCGGCCTGGCAATATCCCGAAGGTAAAGACAGGGATGAAATTCCTGTAACACTTATATCCCACCCCATCTCCCCAAAGGGACTTGAGGTGGCTCACATGGGGAACAAGCCCAGCAATATACAATAGAATACAGCCAGATAAATACCTTAAAACAAGACATAAAGTCATGTTTTCTGAGTGGTTTTCTTTATTTACTGTCCTGCCTATTTACTCACCTGCCTCAAGCAGACAAGAGTTCTTTCTCCCACCCGGAACATTCCACAAATATATAAACCCCACTTGCCTAGTTTCCAACAGACCTCACAATCTCTGAGGATGCCTGCCATAGATGCGGCCGAAACGTCAGAAAAGAATTATTCTGGAACATGATCATACAGCCCGGAAAACTCACAGCAACCCAGTGTTTTCCTTTCCCTTCATCTGTTCTCCTTCCCATTGTGAGGGGCAGTGTTTTGAAGGAATATGTTCTTCCTTTTACCTAGATACATACCCCTTACTCAAAAACTTGTTTTTCTTTAAAGTTGTTCATAGAACACACTAGCTTGATAATTAACTAAGACCATGTTCTGTCTGACATTTGCTCTTCTTATCACAAGATAAGGTTATGCAAACAGCAATGATGATTTGACCTGGATAGTGCTGATGTGGAATGAACTACAGACATTTCACCTGATGTGATAATTAATGATTTAGCCTTACAATTCACATTTGGGGGGGGGGGATATCCCATTTTGATTAATACACTAATTAATATGGTATTATACAAATCTAAAGTACAGCTATAACTGAAATTCTGTTTTACAATTCTGGTTGCATCTCAAAAAAAATATGGAGCTCTGCAGAAACAGGCAGCAAAAATGATCAGGGAACAAAAAACCCTTTATTTGGGGAAAGTTCCAATATTTCACGAGTTTTTTTCCACTTAAATTTCTTAAGAGAGGACATGTGGATATAAAAAATCCACCTGTCCCTTTGAGAAATGTCTGGATGTTCCATGAAGTTGAATAGTGGGAGATGTAGAATAGACAACATAATTATGTGATAAATTATAGAATTTATGTCCTCAGATCCACAATTTGGACACCTTTATAAGAGGAAAAATTCATGGGAGTTAATTGTATCTGTACCTAAGCACTCCAGATCCTCGCTGAATTTGGAAGCTAAGCAGAGTTAGCTCTGGTTAGTTCTTATATGAGAGACCACCAAGGAATACCGGATGCTGTAGGCTGTATTTCAGAAGAAGGAACTGGCAAAACCTGAGTATTCCTTGATTTAGAATGTAATGAATGGTTCAATGTTGAGCCGAATGTGATAAATATGTGTTTGAGCTGAAATGCTGAAGAAACAAAGAAGAAGGCTACATATATACATACAAGAAAAAGACTATTGCATATGGAGAACCACAATGCATGATGGCATGGAGACTTGGCAATCAAAGCGAGAAATAGTTGATCCATGAAATTAACTTTTTCACCTGATGAATTGGAGACAGCAAGAATACCTCCCTACTGGTATGAAACAGGGAGTACCAGCACCTGGAAAATTGAATAGGAAACCGGGGGTGCTTTGAATGCGATTTCCTGCTTCTTAGCAGGGGGTTGGACTGGATGGCCCATGTGGTCTCTTCCAACTCTACTATTCTATGATTCTATGATCTTGACTAGTACAATAAGGCTACCAAGAACTCAAAGGAATGTAGAAAACAACTGACATAAACCACGGATTGAGATACACCTGAAAATGATATTGGGGGGGGGGGGGGGTGTCAGATACTTGAGTGTGCTGGAGACAGCTCTGCATCTGTCACCATTGCTTCTACAGAGGAATTGCTCAACTCTTCAGGAAGGGTCGTTGTGAGTATGAGGATGGATGAATGAGAGAATGAATGCAACCTTGGTATCAAATTGTTGTATGATTTTAAATGCGTAATAAAAGTGACATGCAAGGTGTTTAAACCCAGATCTGGTATCTTTGGATATTATTTCAAACCTAGAGTCTTAAGTTGCATATTATTCAGATTCCTTTCTTCTCTGGATAAGAACGAACTGCTTTTGCTTATACTAACAAGGTTAAAGAACACCACAAAATGGGGTATGAGAGTTACATTATGGGAAAGGGGAGAAGGCGAGGAATTGCAAAGCCTTCACAGCCTGGCAAGGAAAGTGCCTGTACAGAAAGGGGCAATCAGTGACCCATCTTAAAGACAACAGTATAGGTTAAGGCACCCCTGGCTAGAGTGGAACAAGGAACAATAATGGACTAATTTATTATGGAACTCGAATTAGTTTGATTGGCCACTCTTACCCAGAGCAGAACAGAGTGCAACAAATGAAATATAACTGATGGATGAATCACTGGCTAAGAAAAAGTCTTATAAAAAGGGAAGCTCTGCATTTTGAAGGTGAGCCAAGGCTTAGCACTGTAATGTCTGGTCACCCGCAAGGCACCCTTTTTTCCTGAGCTTGAACAATTCTGAGAAGAGGTATGGATGGGAAGAATGACTGCAAGAGCAAATGAAATCTGTGTTTTTTGTATAAGCATGGGAGCACCAGGGGGAAAGGGGGGGGGGGTGTCTTCATGAGTATATGAAGCAAAAAAAAAAAAAAGAGAGAGAGAATAAATAAGAACAGTCACTTCTTGGTGTGCTAGAATACATTTGTATACTAGAAATGTTTTAGGGTCTGAAGCTATTATTGTGTCCTTTATTATATGCATACTTGGCATTAATGATTTTAGACAGGAAATCTTCAATTGAACTATTTGTAACCAACTATATCAGTCATAATCATTAAATCCAGTTTATATTTTTTGCAGGAACCTCATTGTTAATTTGGGACTCTTTGCAGTTGGAGTTTGGGTAGCGAGAAATTTAACAGATATTGATTTGATGGCACCGCAGCCGGTAGCATAGCAGAGATGGTAAGTAGCAAAGACTTGGGCAGGTGGCCGGGGAGGGGTGGGGCATAGATATATCCTGAATATGTCCCTTCTCAATCAGATTAATAGTTAATTGAAAATATGAATAAATATGATGGTGCTTTTTAAAAAAAGAATCCTTGAACTCAACCTTTTTACTGATCTAGGCTGTTAGATTATGATCTTCTGGGGGGAATCCATATCATGGTTTTTTCTCTGAAACAGAGTCAGTTATGTTTAGCAAAAGCCCTTTATTTGCATGTGTGATCCTGAATAGAATTAACTGTGGATTTATGCTTCTTGCTTGAGAATAAACCTAGAGAAAAACATTTGTTCCCAACCTAAAACTTGTCAAGCAACAGAGGGAAGTGTGACCTGGCCTTGGGCTTCCCTTAAATTATATCTTAGGTTAATTTATATTTCATCAACCCTATGGCAGACATGCTTGTGTAGTTTGCATGTTTAATTTATTTTGAGTCTACCTGAAGGAAAGTACATGAAACATAATACAGTAGAGTCTCACTTATCCAAGCCTCTGGATAATCCAAGCCATTTTTGTAGTCAATGTTTTCAATACATCATGATATTTCGGTGCTAAATTTGTAAATACAGTAATTACTACATAGCATTACTGCGTATTGAACTACTTTTTCTGTCAAATATGTTGTATAACATGATGTTTGGGTGCTTAATTTGTAAAATCATAACCTAATTTGATGTTTAATAGGCTTTTCCTTAATCCCTCCTTATTATCCAAGATATTCGCTTATCCAAGCTTCTGCCGGCCCATTTAGCTTGGATAAGTGAGACTCTACTGTATTTATGAATATTTAACATCTGCCAGAAAATGTTAAAAAAGAGCTGAGCAGACTTGTATGCATGGGGGGTTACAAATTTATGGGAAGGCTATATGTTACTTTAATTGTATAGCAGCATAATCATTTGTATTATTTGATTACAGATCTCTGAAGTAGAACTCGCTGAAGTCAGAACAGAACATCTTGCTATATGAAAAAATGAGTTGCAATTGAAACGACATTTTGCATAGATGTTACTTTCCAAACTGCTTCTGTTCCAAGTATTAGAGGCTTCGGTAGGTCTGCAAACTCAATTATGAAGTAATAGTGACAACACTGAAGCAATGTTTTATGTGTACATTTCATTATGTTCATTTCCCTGGTTTGGGAGCAAAGAGTTTGGCGTCTAAGTAAAATTGTAGTCCTTAAAGCTCTGCTCTTTTTTGTGCTAGTCAGCTATTCAAAAGCTATTCAAAATGTAAGATAAAATTATTTTGTAGAATGAATTGCTTTCTGAGTTTAACAGCTTCTACATTGCAAAATAAAGACATGTCAGTGCATTGGACTTTTTCTTTTTAATAGGAAATTTCAGCTTACAAAAACAAGGTAAAAAGTAGATTTACAAAAAATCATAAAAACATGATTCATAATTCACACTTAAACGTAGTAACAAGCCTCAGTCCTTTGTTTAAGCAGGACATATTAACTATTCAAAGGAAAAATACATTTTAGAAGGCCTAGGTGAGCCTTAATTATGGGCAGTTTTCAGTCAGCACAATGGCTGTATGGTGTTGTGAATTATGATTTCATTTTGTATGTGGAAAGGAAACCATTTGATGTTGCATAGCATTTTGGTGTCCTGGACTGCAATTTAATGCCTCTGAAGTTAATTGAAAAGTACAATTTTAACAAAGTAAAGACCAAGGTGTTGTGCACCGTAAAGAATTTTATTACCACTTCAGTGTCTGCTTTAAAGTTTCCTTCAATAATGGAAGGAAACTTCCATCAAAGCCATCTATTCTTATATTGGAATGAAAAGTATCTTGATTGGAAGTGTAAATAAAATTGAACTAAAACTGCTGCTGCCATTAACATTGAATCAAAACTTTGGAGCCAAGGGTCTAGGAAATGTCGCATTTAAGAAAAGAAAGAACGAATGTAACATTTTGCAGTAAGAGCATAATGTTGTTCATAACTTTGACAACCCACAGCTTCCTATCAGGGTATAACAGAGCTGTTGGTAACCATTACATCCACATTATAATGTAAAAGATAAATTGCTGCAATCTAAAAACATTTGTGCATTGTATTGATCTTCTGACTGCTATCACTAATTGGCATCTTGCAAACCACTTTCAGCAGGAACAGTATTCACTCTGAGTGGAAGGAATCAACTTAACTGACAACACAAATAGTAACCAGAAGTATAATTTCAGAAAGATTTGCTTTCAAATTCCTGCTTTAAAAACCCCTAGCAGCCATAAATATGCATTTACAGACTTAGCCAGAAAACAGTTCTAACAGTTCCAAAATATATTTGGAGTGATTTAGCATTAGGAAAAAAAATATATGTAAGAATTTAATCAGTAGAAATAGTTCTTAATGATACTACACATTATGGATGGCCAAATTACATAATTGTTCTTATTTACGAGGTGTAGAACAGCTAGTAATACCTGGATATTAAAAAGTCATGTTTATATTCACTTTTAGTTATGTAGCTTTTCTATAGCTCTTCCTCATTGGCTTGGATGGGCCTTCAATGAATACATTTGGACTGAATGGAATTAGAAAGAGAAGCTGCAAGACACACTATTTTATTTAGCACCAGTAGGTTGCAACTCTGGCAATTAAAACACTGAAGAGAATAGCAAATGTTTATTGAACTTGGATGGTAAAATGAGGACAGCCTTCTGTAGAGAGGGAGTGGAGACAAAACTGGGGGGATTAATTCAGAAAATAGCTCCCTCAACTTTGTGTTTTTGTACCTTGCTAAACCTGACTTAGTCTCCAGTTTTTCAATTGACGCAAGTTTGAAAGTGCACAGTTCTCAAGAAAGCAGACTTTTCTCTCCTGCTACTCAAGTTCCACAGTATATATTGCAGTATTCTGCTGAATCCTTAATGGTATATTTAGCTCTTGCTTTTTACAGGTTCTTTTGGAGAATATAGTGCATTATGTACTAGAAATAGTCTTATCAATTTTGAGCCTACACAGACATGCCATGATTCCAACCCCCCGCCCCCGCACACACACATTGAAACAATGTCATAGTAACCATGTTGCATTCTATTTGGACTGCTCCATTTAAAAATAAGAAATAGCTCTAGAAATTCAAATATATACTAAATTTGGTATCAAGGAAGAATTCAGTAGACTGAGTCTATTAATCATCCTTGTATACAGATATTTAACTTTTGCTACCATTTACTATGGAACAGTACTGAATCTGCTTGAAGAAAGGATTGAACAAATGTCCTCCCAACAGGAAATAGTAGGAAGCAGAACGTTTGTAGAAGGGAACAGTTCCCCTGCCATAATGTAACTTTATGCACTATTAAAAAAAAGAAAAGCTGACATTGAATAAGTTATAAGATTTCTAATATTCTGAGTAGAGCCAAACTGCTGACAACAACAGCATGTTATTTCTTGACTCACTGTATAATTGCTCTCTTAAAAAAGCCATGGAGGAGTGTTTTGGTTGTTCCATTTTCTTATACTGGCTGGGACCAAACTAAAAAAAAAAAAAAAAGCACCACATCTCACGTAGCTGTTTTTATTTAAAACAAACAAATAACCTTTAGATTGCAAGTCTGAAATCTGAGGATTTTTTTAAACCCTCACAATTATTCAAGTAGCAGTGAGGCTGAATAGGACATACAGATCTAACGCTATATGGATTCAGGAACAAAAACTGACTCTGGGGGACTAAAATGTTCAGCCCTGATGCATAAGAGTCAAGACACTATTCCAAACTGCTTTATCAATAGGTTTATCTAGGCATTCTTTCCACATTATTGTTAAAAGAACTTTATTTTAAAGACAAAAAAAACTAATTTGAAAAAAAAATATTGACAAAGATTTAACACAAAAACCAAAATTATACTCTACTTTTAAGAAAATCATTTCCATTATTAGGAATACAGTCTTTAGACAAGTACAGTAAAATACATCAATTTGCTGGTAGGAACCTTTTTCCCCATTCACATACAAATATGAAATGTAAAAAAAAACCAAAAACACAATGCTACTCAAGTATTGTAAAGACACAGATTTGGGAGTGGGTGGAACTTCAAACTTGTGTCCCATGCAAAATGTAATTAGATACAAGGCACCAATTTTATCTTTAAAAAAAACTGCTCACAAAGCTTTATCAGTAGGCAAAACTAATCCCACCCCCAAACTTCATCCCAGTTCATTAAAAAAAATTGTCAGCAATACTGTTGGAACATTGTTGCAGTTTGTGTTCAGGACAATTAACTGACATTCAACACTCGCACATTTTCTCTCAGGCATAAATGGCACACAAAACAATGTTACAATCAGAAACAGGCTGCCTTTCCACCAAAGATAACTTCTCTTATACGGAAAAGTCTCCTTTTGAGTCCATAGGACACATTTAACACCGATTTTAAATACATTTTAATTTGTAGGTGTGTTATGCTTTCCCTGAAGTGAATGAAAACATTTATAGTTCAAAAAGTAACAAAAGGGTGCATCTGCACAGTTCAACTTTGCAGTACAATTGAGAGTTGCCTGCTGCAATAGTCTTAATTTGTATTCTTGGTTGGCAAAGTTAGCAATATTTACCGAATGTCTGCAGGAAGCCTCTGAAATAAAAGAACATTGTAATATTTTCTTTTACACACAAGGTAATGCTGGGTGCAATTCTATAGTTAAGACGCTGTGCTTGTAAGTACAAATAAATATCATTTTACCTGTGTCTTTGTTTTGACCAAGAGATGAAAGTTCTGAGAATTTTTTCTTGGCTTTAAAAGACTAGTGGTTCAGAAAGTCATGGCAGAGCTGTTCCTTACACTTAGCATAGGAATGCTGCTATAAATGGAAAACTCATGGCTTTCACACACACACACACACACACACACACACACCTCGATTAAGCTATCTGTGATGGAAGTTATGTTTTGCCATGGCTGGGAACAAAGAAGTTTACAATGTCACAACTTGAATTCATTACTCTAAATGTAATCGGAAGATGACAGTTTGGCCAAGTCGCACTGTTTTTGTCTAGGAAAATATGCAGTTCAGCCTTCAACAAGAGGGGATAGGAAATAAGAGAGGTCTGATAAAGAGCACTGGGCATTATAAGTCAACACTATGGAGTTTTCATAGGTGGCTGCTTGTTTTACAGATCTTTGAGAACTTGACATCAAGTTCACAAGTGAGCGATTTAACAAGATTTCAAAGACTTGATATTCTAAATGGCTCCATCCAGCTTTATTTTTAGCTGGTTTTAGTTACACAGAATGAGCTTTTCTTTTGTTTTCCTAAAAATAGCTAATTTTTAAATGCAGTCAAAGTATCCCTGATTATACACTTGCAAGCATGTGAGGGCTTTTGAGTGAAGTGACACATTGGTCATTAATATATGTTTTCAAGATCTGGACTGACATGCCAGCCTTCCTTTAACACATACGCAACAACCAAGTGGAATGTGGTAGGAAAATTAGTCTAGGAAGACACGTTATCTGATCTGTTACTCTGAGAGACTTCCATTGTAATGGGAAGTTATGGAACTTGTCAAGAAACATTTATTACTATTTTTTCTGCCAATCAGGACACTTTAAAACAGTGTACACAGCATAGCAAGAGCACTGCTTGCAGAAGACAGGTATAAAAGAAACAGCATAAAATGCTATACGCTATCGCTTCCAAATAAAAGCTAATTATTACAGAAACCTCACAGTGTTGAAAACAGCAAGCTCAGTTCAAAGGATAGTTCCTTCCCTATTGAGATAATTGCACATTTTTTCACATGGCACTCCATTATGCACACAAGTGGCTGCTATTCTCCTAAGTTGCTTGGGAAATGTAAAGCATTAAAATTTAAAGCATACAAATACACCCCCTCCCTTTTATGCTCTCTTCTATATATCTAATACAGGCCACACCTATTCCTGCAATACTTGTCAAAAGATGAGTATGAATGGTAGGTGTGCACTATTTAAATGAACCTCTGTAGTTGTGTTTGTTACATGAAATATGTAGCCCTCTGTATCTGTACCCTGATTTTCCTGTACTAGCTATAACTGCCACGAGAAGGCATTTGTCACCAAAATTTTCTAGCTACCACACTGTGGTCTGAGGCTGGCTGCCAAACAACCAGTTTTCTTGATCTGTTTGCAGCCTTTGAATACTTGAGGCAGCAAGTTCTGAACTGTGGGCTTGAGTGGGAGTAAAGAAGCAAAAAAGGGGAAGAAGAGAAAACAGAAGGAGGAGTATGCTTGAGTGGCAGGCATTGAGAGTCTAACTTAGGATAGCCACACCCAACACTATCTTTCTTGAGCTTCTTAGGAGAAAGAAATCAGAGTGATGGTGAGGATAAATTGGCCCTGCCATCTGCTCACATGCCTCTTACCCTTGAGCAGTGGGTCCCCTGATGTTTTAGCCTTCAATTCCCAGAAATCCTAACAGCTGGTAAACTGGCTGGGATTTCTGGGAGTTGTAGGCCACAACACCTGGGGACCCACAGGTTGAGAACCACTGCCCTAGATCATCTCAAGGGAAGTGGCCGTCAAAGAGGCTACCCGACCTCTTCTTTAAAAATAATGCAATGTGTAGACAGTAATGCTTGTTGGTGTTGATCACATGTAAAACTCTCAGATGTTGATTTCTGTATATCAGGCTCCTATTGATGAAAGGCTGAGTTTCCCCTTCCAGTTGACAGGTTTACCAGTGAAGAATAGGTTTTCACTTTAGTATGCATTGCAATGCTGCACCTCGATTTATATAGATTCTACTTGTTCTATTGAATCAATGTTTTGCAATGTCTATCAGACAGTGGAATCTGAATTTACTAAGATCTTTCTCATGGAGAGTCTTCTGGAATATCAGTTATATTGATATATTATACTCAATACTTGTAAGTGACATCTGTACTGTGCTAATCCTTACCAATTTAAACAATAGACCAAACTAGTGGAATCACTGTTTGATACAGTCTAAGATTGCAAACCCTATGCAATCTTTTCTCCATTTTATAAGTTTTTTTGGGAGAAAAGAGCTGGAAGAGACAAGCCCTTATGCTTTTGTTGCTTTCATTCTTTTGTCATTCAGTTTTATCAGAAATCCTGCACATGTCAGATCTCTGACCATCTTTCAAGGTCCAGTAATTCAAATTTGCCAGGAAAGCAGATTTCTAGCACACCAATTATTCTCCTCCCATAACATTTTTCAATTAATACCGAGAACGAAACCCATTGCATTATAGCTTATGTTTTTGACAGAGGTGGAAACTGCTATCTTTATATATTTAAAAAAGGCTGTGCTATCTCTGAAAGTGTTTCTTGAAGTACCTATATTTTGCCTGACCAAAGAAATCAGTGTGAGGTGAACACTGATATCTGTTCATCACAACTGCACAATTAGATCTGCCATCTTTCATACACTCACATCCAACAAGTTGACCTATTTCTTAAAAACAATTAGGACCATTTCCCTATACGGCATTGCCCTCAGACTAATTTAAAAAAACCTACATTACATGTGCTTTATCTTCAATTCAGTGAACAATGTGGGATATCTAGCCTATATTTCCTAATTCAAAAGCACCAAGTTGTTCAACCACACAAAGATCTATATTTTCCAAGTCTATCCTTTTTGTCAAGTTGCAACAGTGTCATGATAAAAGGTCAGCAACAGCTCTAACTAAAATAACCATAGATGGCGTATTATATTGAGAGTCATGTTGAAGTGACCATGCACAGGAGACCCAAGGCATGTGACAAGGATGGCTCAGAGCACCACAACTTGAGTGTAGGCTGATATGGGTGAACTAAATTTCTAAAGCTCCATGAACTGGGGATGTGGGAAGGAAAGATGATTAGGTAGAAACAATCTTCTTACAATATAACTGAATACTCACTGCCTTGAAAACACCAAGAAGGGATAATTCACTGGAAGAATGGTAATAAAGTTCAGGATTTTGTTAGCAGGAATGGTTCCCTCTTTATCTGTGTGATAATGAGTACACCCTCTGGACATTCTTTGCATATAAAAATTATTATGCACATAGGAGAGGAGTTGATATGTTTTGACAGCAGCAGATGAAAAACAAAATGAGCCACGGATACAGGAAACCAAATTATCCATTGCAAAACTGAGTAGAGTCACATACTAATCGGTGCAGTTATCATCACGTGACAGCTAATACACAATGAAAGCCTTGAAAGTCATCAAGGCATCCCATAATGTTTGCAATCATTACATAGGGAAGTGGAGAATGTGGCTCCCATTGAAATATTTCTTTGATGAGCAGATACTGGAACATATAAAGGAAAAGAAAAATATTTTGCCATTTTAAACACACTTAAATTGGAGCTCGTGATACATTCTTCCGATTTCTATGTAATTTCAGCTTCAATAGACTGAAGTTGATAGATCACAGAGGTAAGAGGACATGCCTGCTACACAACATAACAAACCAGAGCTGATAAGCACATTTTGCTGGTGAGAATATTTTAACTTGGGCTTCAGCACAGTACACCACCATCCACCCACATTATGTTGGGTTAGGAAGATGGATGCTGTATAATAATTGTGACAGATATTTACACCAATTGGTGCAAGAACCATTTAGTATACCAAGGCAGCATAGATTAAATGAGATTTCACTGTACCTATTCATCCCTTTTTTGAAGGAATTTTTATATATGTGGTCAAAGTGATGGCTTTGTATCCTGGTTGTACACATAAGTCTGAATGCACCTATTTTTCCACGCCACATTAGATTTCTCTTGGAAATAAGATAAATGATCCTAGACACTGGAGGCTGTTACTCTTTGTTTTGCTTAGAAGAGGGACGGGTTTACAAATACATTTGTCTTTAAAAAAAATAGATGTTCTGCTACAATCTCATAGAATAGAGTTCCACACAGTAGGAGGCCCACTTTTTCAGACTGTGGATCCAAATAATTCCTGCAGCAGTATTTTGTTCCTGCCAAGATGAATGAACTCCAAAGGCTTTTTTAAAAAGATGAGCCAGCTGATTGAGATATTAATGCTTCCTCTCATGGGAGTGTCAATCTTCTGTCTTTATCATTGTGTTTGGACAGCACCTGAGCTTGAAGTTGTGTTTCTGAGATACTTGCTTTGCCCTGCACGGTTCTTTGAGTATAAAAAAGAATGTAGGCCTGGGTTTTGCATACCTCCTCCACACTACATACATTCAGTTTGGAGTCATTGCAGTGGACCCAAAACCCTAAAAAGATGAAAGAAGACAAAGTATATTAATGCAAATAACCAATCTGAAAACATAATTATCTGGGTTCATCCCCAAAGGGGGGAAAAGCCTATATCTGTACTAATTCTAAATAAGGGATGGGAGGGGAAGGGACAAAAGAAAGAGGAATTTATATTACCTGAAGAGCAGCGCTATTCGTTGAAAAGCAAACCACTTTGAAAACATAAGAGACTCTCAAAATCAGATTATGGTTCTGATGCTCAAAGAAAACAAATAAATGATTGCAACAGGTAGCCACAACTCTAAAAGGAGAGCACTCTGGATCTTAGCTTGCCAATTTTTTGAATCATGTTCAAGAAAAGATAACTCTAATTCTGACTTCCTCAAATCCCTGGGAATACATCATACTAACATAAACAAAATAAAAGGTGCTCTAAATATTGAGTGGGTAAGAAGTAGTCTCTAGTCATAGTGGATTTCATATCAGAATAGTACTCTTCTACAGCTTGAGTACAGACACCACTTAATTGGGAAAAAAACAATTTCATTCAGTATGATGTTAAGTTGAAGAAAAAGAGCCTGGCTAATTGAAAATGAAGACACAATAGAGGTCAGTTTTGAAGCACTACAATAAAGGGGAAGGAAGGCAGGAAAAGCAGTTTCTGGCCCCTTGTAAATACACTATTATTGACACACCATTACAAAAAACACAAAGATTTTTTTAAAGTGGTAAATTTACAAAATGAAATAAATCAAAAACTTCCCCTTGTAACAAGGCACACGCACCTCCCTCCGTGTTGTAGCAATAAGCCGTGTAATGTCCTGAGCCAAACCCTTTCCCATGATGCATCACCACAGCCGAGAGGTCATAGACAAAGGTCTCTTTGTCAAGAGAGGAGAGAGTGTCCCTGCAGCAGTAAGGTTCCATGTTTAATACCTGGTCAAAGAGGACATGGACCCCAATCTTCTCACGGTGATTACGTCCAGACCACCTATAATCCAAAGATATGCAATCAAAAGGTCTTCAACTAATTGTACAATAAAGCTATTATAATACTTGAAATAGTCTTGATATCCTGGGTACCACCTGTTGTGGCTTCAAACTGCTGCAGTAGTTTCCACAGATATAAATCTATTGGATTGAATCCACAAGTGGTTGAATGACAGAGTCAATTCCTCCCATATTTGTAATCCGGAATTACACCAACTGGCTTTAATGCCATGAATTTTTATATTCATATGCATCCATTCATCCAATGTACTCCAGGATCATGACTACTTGAGAGAATTCTAGCTTACAATAGCTTGAATCAGTTAACGGTATCTGAAGAAAAATCAGTAAGTTTTCCAAATATAGTGCCGGGGGGGGGGGGGGGGGGGGGGAGAGGAATGTGTATTCAAAGACACATATACACATTATGAAAGTATTAGAGTGGACAATATTTTATAAAAAATTGTTCAACAACAAATACACAAGTCTTCTACTATGTGCATCAGATTTTTATTTTATTTTTTACAAATAGTGGCTTTGTTTGTGCCTTGCATGTGTCCTGAAAGAATTAAAGGAAAGGCATTATTCTACATCTCTTCAAAAGTGAAAGGATATATTTGAGTGCCACTTTATGAAATGGTTCAACAATAAAATAATGATCCACACAATTGTTTCAAATATACAAATGACCCTTGTTTCCACCAGATCCAATTCACCTGAATCGTTTAAGGTGCAGTCGGAGGACCTGAGGTAGTCTGTAGATCATTAACTGCTTTTTAGCTTCGCTTAGTATGAGAGGTTTGGGAGAAGACTTCCGTCGTTTGCCTACATAACATTTAAGAAAGGGCAAGTTAAAAGAGAGGACAAGTAACAGGTTTCTGTCCTTCAAAGGGAAAATACTGCATATACGAAGTCTTTTTACTGTTGCAACAGCCATTATCTATACAAAAACAGTTGAAATACAAGTGCTATAATAATTCCTGATTAAACCTCCATGAGCAACTGTTAGTGTGCAGTCAGAATAATATGATGTTGCAAGGAAATTTGCAATGTGTTATATTTCTTTTTGCCAATAATTCTTTCAGATCTGATTTTCCCTAAGGTTATATGTTTTGTAGGCACATACTTTTTTCTTTTTGTTTAGAAAAAAAATATTCCAGAAAGCAAATATATAAAAATGACTCAAAGAGTCTTTCTGACTGATCAGAAGGATAAAAATGATTTAATTGAATGAATTTCCCTGCTGCTTATTTTGAAATTATTTGCAGCATTCCTATCCATCTTTACTTAGATGCAAGTCCCACCAAGCTCAATGGGACAGACCAGTATCACAGAGCCAAGAGACTAATGTATCATCTCAGAAATAAATCTGATAAAATCTAATCTCATCGGGATGGGGGTGAGGCTTAATGAAATCCTAAGAGGAAGAGCAATAAAGGTAGTCCGGGAAACAAACCTTTTAATGTAAGCTGCTATTCACACACAGAGACTACCAAAACAATTCCCAAAAAACATTAAAGACTAATTTTTAGAGGGAGATTAAAGGTTGGTAACATCAACATTAACATTTCATATCAATTCAAAACTCTTAAAACACACACATACATATGGTTTTTGAATATGTTTAGTATAGGTAACAGCCTCAATAGTAAAAAGGCTTTGGGGGAAAATAGTAAAGGAAAAACCAAAACCTCTCTCACTAAATAAGTTCAAAATCTTCATCAGTGCTGCATTTACTTTTTACTAGTTTTTTTAATGTAATAGTTATTGCATCCTCTTTCCACAGCAGTTCTTATTACTAATCCATTAGTAACAATACTGAAAATGAAAGATAAGGTAGATGCCTAGACAGAATGTCTCTTACCCTGAGATCAGAGAGAACAAAGGACAGAACCAAAAAGTGGAGTGACTTTCCCTTGTTCTGTGACTCAGTTTACCCAAGTTGGCTCTATGAGAACCAAAAGTGGTGGACTTCTGATGTAGGAATGGAGACACAGGAATCTATAAGTTTCCATGAGGAGCTAAAACTGTAAAATGTAGGACAAGTTTAATACAGAAAAATGGTGGCCACTACTTGAATTTGAATGTGAATAGTCATTTAGAAATATATTATTCTTTGCCTTGAGAGTTCCAAAGAAAAATAATACATAGTAACATAAATTTTGCTGAGTGTTTGAATGTTACAGTGAAAGGCATGGGGCTATTGGAAATGGAGACTGTCTTCTTTAAATCTTCTGAATGCTCTTTTGGTTTCTATCATTGTTTGGAAAGTAACCATCTCAATTTCAAGAGAGGAGGAAACATTTTATTCCTCTGATTTATATCCTGTTATGTTCTCAAAACTGGGATAATACAAATCACATGCAACTGCAATTGTTCCAAAGTAGACATTCCTGAACACAGTCACCTTACTCAAATATAGGAGACAAAGTGGAAAGGGTATATATATGTAGCAGATTAATTTGATGCAAATGACAAATATTGAAATACACTGCAGAAATTGTATGGTGCTATTTTTCTTATTCTTAAATTTTAAAAAGAAGGCACAGATGCAAAACTGTCTACATCTAAACAGCATACACATATTCAAGTTAAACATGTCTAAAGAAGGCAGAAACTAACATCATTCCCACAGACCCATTATTGCTTTCTCCTGGTGTATCTTTTGTTTTTCAGAACACAAAAAGTTCACTTTCTTCCATTAAAGAGAAGACAGTTCCTGTCAAAAAGTCTTGTTATTCATGTGTCATTAACCCACCTAGTTATAATGACTTATCTGTCTCAACAATCTGGCAGAAAAATTACACATTTCCCCTTGCTTGGGGGAAGGAGAATATACAGAAAAACGGCTGCATTTATTTTTAGCACCAGAAAAGAATCTGTGTAAAGGAGTCAAAGAGGTTGATGACATTCTAATTGGAAGTTAAATCTTTTGTAGCAGGGTTGTGCAACTGTGGCCCACCAGTGTTTTGTTATTTACTGCAACTCCCATAATGCTCATCATTTCCTATGATGACTATGGCTAGTCGGAGTAAGAGGCCAAAGGGGGGTCACAGTTTCCCACCTTTGCTTTCAAGTCTATGGTGTTCAATATCCCCGCTGGAACATATAATAATTCTTTCTGAACTGCTCAATAAAGGTTTAAAACCCATGAAAGGAGTATCTACTTGGATACACAGGCATGCAGGCACATCTCTTATGTGATACAATGGAAAGTTAGATGTGCAAGTCACAGAGCAGTTCTTTACTTACTGTTGCACTGGTCACATGCATAAATTCTCCCTTCCAAAGCTTCTGTTTCTGTGAATTTGGCCAGCATTTCAGTAAGCATACACTCTGTTTGATTAACAGGCACAATCCCTTTGTTGATGGAGTGATAGCGTTCAGGGAATTCCAGGGAAAGATCCCAGAAGGGTTCCACAGTATTGGATTTATAGTTACATGTTATACAGGTAACCTAACAGAAAAACATATATTAAGACATTTCTGTGCACTTCGCAGCATATAAATATTTTCATTACAAGGGCAGTATCAACCAAGATAGTATGGCATGTTTCTGCTCTGACCCAAATCTGTAACCATCTGTAAGATGGAGACTGTGCTTTGAAAAATATGCATCTTCAGAAGAATTTCCTCTGTATAATGCACAAAATATAAAGATTTAGTCCAACTGAAATCTATGGCTATTATGCATTCAGGTCTGCAAAAAAATGACATCATTAATTGATCTGAATTACTCGTTCAGATGAAAAAAGTTTAGCAGTGACACAGTTATACAACTCTAATTCATTAAGAATCTTGCCTGGATAATTTACTGAGATATCGATAACTTAATTTTAAAGGTAAAATTACTATATAAGGGCAAAATTCAGTTCTTCAGATTATTTGTACGTTCAAAACCATGTTACATTGTGTCGTTTCAGTAATGTTGTTCTGTAGGAAACGTCTTGTCACTTGTTTCACAAATAATAGCAGTTGTACCTTATTTCATTTGCCCGATCAAACATATGAAAGTAAGAAGCACATTGCAACAGCTCATAAACCATTCAAAAACTATGGACTGGCATTACATGTGCAAATCTCAGTTATATGAGTGAATCTCAAGTTTGACATTTACAACATATTTTGAGTTCTATCTCGACTTCTAGTGCTAGAGAACCTATAATTTGATGATCTGGAGGCAATAATATGAACCAGAAAGTCAGGAAATGAAACCAAGCTCATGAATGTAGGGTGGAGCATGAAAGCTGTGGTAAGACATTACACAAGAATTTGCCTGAAATATTACACAGCTGCAAGATTCTGAAGTAAGGAAAATACTATTATGATACTTTGCTTAAAGTGGGGGGAGAGGAGAATAGACACATAGTTTTTTACGTAGAACTCCTCAGCAACAAAAAGTAATCTCTGCCACATTCTGCCAGGAGATACCTTTGAATTAATATTAAAACTCATATAAGAGACAAGAACAAATACACGGAAAAGAGGAAAGAAGAAGAACATTATTGGACATAAAATGTCTTGCCAAAAAAGAAGTTTTATATCTGAATGACAACTACATATTCCCACCCATGTCCAGAATATTCAATACAAAAACAAATGCTTAATCATACTGCTAGCAGCAGAATTTCCCAGTCCTTGAACACAACTACTACATATTATTTTGTCTTGAGAGAAAAGGGCAGGTAGGAAAAGAGTATGATACACCTCTCTCTCTCTCTTTTTTTTGCTAGCCTCAATGCATACCTGCTCCAGAAAAATAAAATAAAAAATGGGGGGGGGGGGGGGGGAAAGCATGCAACTATGTTTGTTCTTTGCAGTCTCAGTGGAAACATATATTGTACTGAAAATGCCAGCTTTTCTTTAAAAGAGAAGAACTTTAACAAATTTCCCTTTTGTAAAATATACACTAGAATATTGAATTGTTCAAAAGTATCATACAGAAAACCTCCAGCTTTAGCAAAAGCAATAATGTGTAAATGCCTACCTGACTGAGTAGCTGCCCATGAAAAATGGTGTTCACCACTTTCAGGACTTGCTTGGTGAGCTTCCTCTGTGAAAAGGGGATTAGGATCCTTCGTTTTGTTCCTTCAGATTCCAGCTCCTGCTGCACCTTGTCCAACAATTCACAGAGAAATTCCTGAGCATCTTGCTGGTCATAACCTCGAAACGCTGGAATCAGACTCCATACAGAGTGTAGCATAGCAAAAGGAGACACTGAAGCCCACTTCCCAGACCACATAACTCTGAAAAGTGTGTGAAGTTCATGACAGAGAGAGATGTGCTTTGAACTTGGCTCCTTGGGCTGTGTTAGTTCTAAACTTTTGCTTATTGAGGACCCGCCATTCAAGCCAGCAGGCAGGCTCTGCCTGCCATATGAACCCAATTGATCATTCCTCCCTGACTCGGTAGGACCAAGCCCACTGACCAGCTTTCCAGACATTCTAGACTTTCCATTCACGGTCTTAGCTAAGAGTTCTTCAGTTTCACAGAGATCCAGCGTCAAAAAACATTCTCTAAACTTCTGGAGGTGACTTAATACTTGAAGGATAGAATTCATGTAGCAGGTATTTCCAAGATTCTTTAGTCCAGTCACACCAGGAGTCATGAGAGGCTTCCGACGAATGGAATAAAACTGTTTGAATCTGCTACTTTGCACTCGTCTTGAGGTAGGGGAACTTGCTTCCATGTCTCTGAACTTTCGAGGAATCAGATTCTCTCTGCGAATATGTGACAAAAGCCTGGCACTTTTTCTTGGAGGGGTGCTCGCCAGTTCCTCCAATAATCTCCGTTTCATCTCTTGACGCCGCTGCCTGGCCATTTCTTTTTTAATCTCTAGTTCTTCCATTTGTCTCTTTTGTTCTAGCTTTTGTTGGCCTCTAGAACTCTTATCAAACCAGGTCCTCAGTGCTTTTGCTAGCAATGATTGCCGTCTGTACCAAAGGGCTGTAAGCATCTGAGGCCGTCCCTGAGGGGCCCTCTGATGGTTGCAAACATCCTCCCCCAAAGCCATTGACCGCAGCGTCCTCCCACTTCTAGCAGATGGGTCATGCTTCTGACTTTTAATTGCCGATAGAGAACTTCTTAGTAATTTCAAGTCACCCTCGGGATTATCATTCAATACATAGTCTTCACAAAGGTAACAGAAGACATAGAAATCATTTACTTCCATTGCCAAAGGATGCCTGGTTTCTTCAAAGTGTTTAAGTGCATGGTCTTCAATATATCTTCCACAGGCCACATGGGAGCATTTCAGGCAAGCCCAAATGGATTCTGTGGTGTTGCAGTCCATGCAGTGCCACTTCTGGGGGTTCAGAATAGAGTGGTCTTGGGCAAGTCGTAGCCGCCCAACATGTTTGCATCTATCCATGTCTTACATAAAGCTCCAATGATTTAACCTTAAAAAACAGACAGGAAAGAACTCAAACACCGGATGCATTCAAAAATACAGTCATATAGATAGTTTACAAAAACAAAACATACATACCCTAGTTTTCTACAAAGCCGTTTACAGCATAGTGTAATGCATTAGATAAAAAAGCAGCAGGAGGAGGAACTGGATCAGATGAAATTTTCACTAATTATTTGGTCAGTGCAGGTTTAGTTTCAATAGGAAGGGGTGATGGTGGGTAGACGGAAGGAAGGAAGGAATTAAAATAATTTGAGGTGTCATGATTTTATCTGGCTAGTAGGGGAAAAACCAATGAAATAGAGATTTTTATTTTTACTTGATTGATCAATCCACCCACCCATCAATCAATCAATCAATAAAATGAGTTTGGCTCCTTTCCACCTTTTAAAATTATCCCATCTTGAAAACTTCTACCACAGTTGCTTCAAGTTATATGAAAGTTCTCAAACTCAAAGTTACATCTTATCTATTGACTGATCCTGAATGAAGTAGTATGTTGCAAATAATGATACAAATAGAGATATTTCTTAATGCTAAATTATGCCTGAAGTGTACACAATATATTTTGGTCTCAGCTTTCCCTATATTGTATATTAATGACAAAATTTTGAGTTGTTTTAATTGTTGTTGTAGCCCTTGGACATTAAGGGTAGATTACAAACTTAGGAGAAGTAATCAATAGCTTTCAGTTTATATTAGTTACCCTAGGTGCCTCTGTCCCCATTTCTCTCTGCATATTTCCCACAACAATTTTTAGATGCAAAGATAGTATTTTAGCCCACCAAACTCTATGTGGTCAGACCTTTTAGGGTACAGATGGGCAGCTGTAGTGGATTCAAGATTTTTCTTTTTGAAAGCCAGGGAGTAGATAAAGGGACTGCCATAAATGGCTCCAAAGTCCACTTCTATTTGTGAAAAAATTGGCTTGGCATTCCTATTTTTAAAATTATAAACAGTGAAACTAAATTGAGAAATATATTCAAAAGATTAGTTACCATTCCTGCTGGCTCACAGAAGAGGCAAACTAACCTTTTTTTCCCTCAGAGAAGGGTAGTCCTGGAATTCTGGGTGAGTCTAGAGCCACAATTTGGCCGTGGGACTGTACTATGCCAACCCCACTCTAGCCCCTTCTGTTTTTTCCTCTCAAGAATCTTACATATGAAAAAATCATGAAGTTAAGATTATAGCATCTATTAATCTTTTCCATGAAAAAACTGTAAAGTATTTTCTGCCCAGAAAGAGGAGACTCAAAATTACATAAGGAAGATGAGTAATTTCTCATCACACTAGAGCATGGATCAACTTTAAATCCAGTTTCTGCCTCCTGCAGAATTCTGGAGCTTGTAGTTTAGGGAGGGGCCTTTAAACTGATCAGCCAGGCAAGTTCTGGGCCTCACTAAACTACAAACCCCAGAATTCTGCAGGAGGCAGAAACCGGATTTAAAGTGGATCCGATGGGCATCGGCAGCCCTACCTATCACTAGTTGTGGCCAAGCCCACTTCTGGCATACTTGCCCAGGCGCACTGTCTAGACCAGGATGGTGAAAACATTGCCTATCCCACATACATTAACTCAACAAACAGACAGAATATTTGTTGTTCAAAAATAATTCTGAAAAGGGGAGGGGGGAGAAAAATCTCCAGATATAGAAAAAGAAAGTTTAAAATAAGGAAAAATACTTACCGATTCATATTGAAATACTCTCGCAACTCAATGACCCCAGGCTGGAACATCTCCATTTCAATCAACAGAAGCTTCAGATGTTTGGAATTTAATCTTAACTTATGTCTTCATCAGAAAAAGGCAATGCAATAAGAAAACCCTGAAAAAAATAGGCCTGTAAAATATATGTAAACAAAGTACAATCTACATAGTTTTAGAACCTAAATAATTCATCTACTGAAAGAACTATTGTAGAAAATGTTTTAATAGATGAAAACTAGATAGAAGTCATAATAACATACCACTGATGAAGAAATGTTAAATGGAAAAGACACTCTTGATTTTCTTTTGTTCCAGAACTTTACAGAACAGTCTGCTAATCATACTTCTAATGAACTACCTATCATACTGCAAAGCAAAACCTAGACACCCCCCCCTCCTGCTCCAAGTGCAAATGTTGAATTGCTTTGCATTGGGATGGTAAGAAGAAATAGCTTTTTGTGAAAGAATTCTACCATAGCTTTGCTTCCTATAGGATTTTAGAACATGTCTGTGCATGAATGCAAATACAACAATAACATACCACAGAAATTAAGTGAATATGTAAATGGCCACATTTATGAAGGTAAATTTTCAAGGAATGGTGTGTCTGAATGCAATAAAATATTTATAGTAAAAACACCAGTACATGATATAGTTCCATAATCACTGTGAAATACATATTGTTACAGATGTGCTTGATGCTACTTACTAATGAAAAGAATCCCTGCAAACCAAAAATATCTGTGAATACTTAGTAAATTATGCCTCACATTGTTGTATGCTCACGGCTAAGGCAGGCTCTCCTTTCCTGTAGGATCCTTTTGTCCTGGAAGCAATCCAAGTTATCCTCTGACATTTAAACCCATAGGGGATCTTTCTATTTGCATGTCTTTGGCCTCCCACTAAGCAGATTTCAATAGCTATGACATCACTAAGATGGGGTTGGCCAGGGGTGCCTGTCCTGAGAACTTTCCATGAATTTTAGCAAAGAACAAAGTAGTCACATGGGATCTTGGAGGGAGGGGGAAGTAATAGGGAAACAATAACAAACTCCCCAGAAAGATTATCTGGGGGGAGGGAAAATGCTTTGTTCTTTCATGACCACTTCTACAACAAGTATCTGGGCCACATATGAGGCATGAATTATATATGTGCTAAAAACTTATTGTGAACTAGAAATATAACAAGAAACTGAAACACAACCCAGAAAACCGATATCTTATTATCCCCCCTACTGAAGTAAAAGCTTAATGCAGTACAAATAATCTCACGTTTTATGTCTCCTTTCAGTCATCCTTCCTCTCACAAAAATTCTTCCCTTGCTTTCCTCTAGTCATTGTTAAAATGCCTCCATATATTGTTAAAATTTAGAGTACAAGACCTTCAGAACCAGGGTCTGTCTTTTTTGCATATTTTGCTATATTCAGTATACTATACATTGATGATGCTAAAGAATCCTAGTGACCACAGTTGACCTAGCCTGTCTGTTAAGTAAAAAAAAATAATCAAACAATATTTTTAGATTGTCAAAATAAAGTTTGCTTCTAAAATAAAAAATAGGCATCAGAGGGTGATTGTAAATGAAATTCTAGACATCAGTGATCAGGTGAGCATGAATCACATACTTTTATATGGAACCTTTTCTTTCAAATATCTTTTTAAAAGGTTCAGATGTGTAAATTGGTTGCAGCAATGGTAAAAAATCACCAGAGTGCAGCACTGAGCATGTCTGAGCATCACCAACTACATCAAACCATTTGCCTGTGCATTTACTATCAACGTATGTGTTTTAAAGAATATTCATACAGACCAGCAAAAAATTAGGAGAAATTGTCATATTCATGTGCTATTTAATTAGATAATTATGGTTCCAAAAATGCATTCTAAAGCAATGGAAGTTGCAAATCATACAAAAATAGTCAAACTAGTCAAGTCTAGACATATGTAAATAGTTAAACAAAGATTACATATGGTGCATACTACAGGAACAGTATATGAAATCATTCATGAGTTAGAGAAAGTAAAGAGAAAACAGTTCCTTTCCCTGCCTCTCACCATGTTGTACTTTATCTATAGGATTTAACATCACTAGATATCCAGACTGGATTTATACTCTGATCTTACACCAAAGAGCTCAGAGTAGATCTTTTTACACCTTCCTCCAGCCACTCTGTTCTGTAGATATCAATCACTGAGATAATGTGATTTCCCTAAGGCTATCCTGGAAGCTTTATAGCTGAGAAGAGATCTTAACATTGGTTTTACAGTTCAAACCTAACATTCCAAATATTATATCATATCAGTTCATATTACAGTAACAGTTATTATAGTTGCTACAGTTTAAACTGGTGTTGGAATTCCTATTATCTGGAGAATGGTTACGTAGAAATATTGTTTGTGCAAATCTGCTTAGATGATCCCAGACATGATTTTTATCCAGAATCCTCATCACTCAATTTGATCTGTTCTAATGCCTGAAACCAAATCAAACACACAAGGATGGAATTAGCACAGGCTTAAATATGGTGATCCATTTGTGGAGAGATAAATGTTAAAAGTTTAAAAGCAATGCTTTTAGGTTGGAAAGATTAGCCGTTTACAAGAAACGTTGCCTGGGGGACGCCTGACTGGATTCACTCAGTCTTCGAGGAGGCAGCGTTCTTGCACCCAGGGCTGTAGCCAGAAAAAAATTTCGGGAGGGGTTTTGAAAATTTCGGGGGGGATTGAACCCCTAGCACGCACCCCTCCCCACTACAAACCTGTCAATATCTGCTTGAGATAGTGCCTGGAGGGACTCTTAATGTTTTGCATCTCATAGACTTAGCATGGGGATTTGGTTAACCAGTTAAAATTCGTGAGTAAACCAGATTTTTTTTTTATAACCTGAAAATTTTTGGGGGGGGGGGTTGAACCCCTAAAACCACCCCCTCGCTCCAGGCCTGCTTGCACCGACCTTATTTAACATCTTCACGAAGGATCAGCCACAACCACCACTCACAAAGAGTTTATATATGCGGATGACCTTGGCCTAACAACACAAGCAAAAGATTTTGAAACAGTTGAAAAGCAACTCACTAATGCCTTGAAAGATCTCTCCAGCTACTACAAAGAGAACCACCTGAAGCCTAACCCTTCCAAGACACAAGTGTGTGCTTTCCACCTACATAACTGAAGCCAACAGGAAACTGAAAGTTACTTGGGAAGGCCAAGAACTCGAACACTGTTTCCATCCTAAATACCTTGGTGTCACCTTAGATCGAACACTAACATATAGGAAACACTGCATGAACACCAAGCACAATGTAGCTGCATGCAACAACATCCTGCAGAAACTTACTGGCAGTGCATGGGGTGCAGACACACAATTAATAAGAACATCAGCCCTGGCCTTGTCTTACCCAACTGCTGAGTACGCTTGTCCTGTCTGGCACAAGTCTGCCCATGTGAAGCAAGTGGGCATAGCACTGAACGAAACATGCAGAATAATCACAGGATGCCTTAAACCTACACCTGTTGATAAACTCTACAAGTTAGCTGCCATTGCCCCTCCTGACGTGCGACGGGAAGTTGCTGCTAACGTGAGAGAAATAAGATCGAATATTGTGAAAGCCACCCACTGCATGACTACCAGCCTCCTCCCACCATTCTCAAATCAAGGAAGGGCTTCATGAGAGCCACCACGCCTCTTGATGTTCCTTCAGCAACAGCAAGAGTGTCCCTCTGGGCAGCTAAACCAGGCAATTCTAACTGGATGGCTCCTCATGAGGGTCTTCCTCCAGGGGCAAACCAAGAATGGGCAACTTGGAAGTCCCTAAACAGACTCAAAAGCGGAGTGGGCAGATCAAAAGACAACTTGGCAAGGTGGCACTACCTAGAGGAACCCTCCACCTCGTGTGACTGTGGAGCAGAACAAACAACTCTTCATATGTATGCTTGCCCACAATGTCCTGAGCCTCATGTACGGAGGAGGAGTTGTTTAAAGCTACGGACAATGCGGTCGCTGTTGCCTGCTTTTGGTCTAAAACTCTTTAGCTGTTTGTGATTTCCTTTATTCCATCACTTTTTAATTTTTTTTATTATGCAATGCTTTATGCAAAACATTTTAGTACATCTCCAACTGCAAGTAGATGTGCCTCTTACCACATTTCATTTTAAGGACTCAAACCTAGGTAATGATAGTAAAGGTAATTTTCCCCTGACGTTAAGTCAAGTCATGACCGACTCTGGGGGTTGGTGCTCATCTCCATAGACATCTCCAAGGTCATGTGGCCGGCATGACTGCATGGAGCGGTAATGATGGAGACTGGCAAACTAACAATTATAATGTACAATACATTTTCAGCTAAGGGTAGCCTTTGTAACCCTTCCACAGTTTAACTTTTGTGAATTTTACATTATGAATTTGATTAAAATGTTCTCTCTAGTAGTCTCTACATCAGTGGTCCCCAAACTACGGCCCGTGGGCCAGTTGCAGTCCTCTAAGGTCATTTATCTGGCCCCCACCCTCAGTTTTAGACTTAGGCTCGCGCTAAGTCTGAAATGACTTGAAGGCACACAACAAAAACAACAACAACCCTAATTAACTTGACTATCTCATCAGCAAGAAGCAGGCCCACACTTCCCATTGAAATCCTGGTAGGTTTATGTTGGTTAAAATTGTTTTTATTTTTAAATATTGTATTGTTCTTTTTTTTTGGCACTACAAATATGACATGTGCAATGTGCATAGGAATTTGTATTTTTCCCCCAACTATATTCTGGCCCCCCAACACTCTCAGGGACCGTGGACCAGCCCTCTGCTTAAAAAGTTTGAAGACCCCTGCTCTACTTTGTGGTTAATTTTTGTTGAAGATCGATCATAGAGTCCTGCTGGAGGACTTGGAGATTCCTAAAGAGAACACCCCTCTAAGTATTTCACTTTCACAGGAGCCCTGTGCCAGTAATCCCAGCAAATGTAGAGGGCTGATTGTAAAGAGGCCATGGCAGGGCCGATGAGTCTAAGAGCAACTGCATGAAGACAGAGAAGACCATGCACTGTTCAAATAAAAAGAAAAAAAGAGAAATTGGGGAGTGGGGGACAGAAAGGGAAAAGTATGTGTATTTATGCAAGACTGCCACACTGATCTCTAGAGTCAGGACAAAATACACGTTAAAATATTTAAAATTACAGATGTATGCTGTAAACCTGGCTTTACGTCTTCCATTTATAGAAGCATACTGGTAAACCTCTGTTACTCACAGTTTAACCAGATTTCCAAGTATCAACTGAAAGCAGAAGTAAGCTATGCATGTATCTCAGATTAAATCATCATTTAGCACAGTATGCAGAAGCATGAATGAGACACATACATTTTATTGTTTCTACATGTCTCTGTTTCCTTCTGTCTTACAAGCAGGAGAAGAACTTTAAAAACTTATTTTTCTTAACTTGAGTGACTGGCTTTTTATTGAATGTACAGTAATTAAAATTTGACGTGTTAATTTTATACAACACATTGCCACTGTCACAGGCTAGAGTCATTTTCAAATGTAACAAAGATTTAGTGTCTGAAAGTTTTTCAGATTTCCAGTTGCCCAGCATGGGATTCCACCCACCACTGGTTTTCTATCCCCCCTCCTTTCCAGCCAGTCAGTGTTTTATGGCTACTGAGGTTATTTTGGTTTATTTTAGGATCTTACCTGAGGCTGCAGATTCCTTTAATAAACTGCTATTACTGCAAAACCCAAGACTCCGTCTCCCTTCCCAAGTTTGCCAAGAACCAACAGGAGACCTTATGCTTCATCACAGATTAAGCTCAACTATGGTATGATATTCCTAAAGCTCGCTTGGTGGATTATCACAATAGGTTATCTCTGTCATGGCTGAATCAATGCAACTGTCTCACCATATATGCCCCCTATCAGATATGGAAAGAAAAATTCCTTAGTTTCCCCACCCATGGGGATAATAGAACTGTGCCTGGTGGTTGACTGAGATATTACTAACTATGGTTATAATATCCCAGTTTTATATTGTATTGCTGTTTTTATCTTTTTATATTGTGAATTGTGTATTATGTTTCAATTTATTCTATTTAATTATGTTGTCGGGCTTTGCCCCATGTAAGCTGCCCCGAGTCCCTGCGGGGAGATGGTGGCGGAATATAAAGATTTATTATTATTATTATTATTATTATTATTATTATTATTATTATTATTATTACTATTATTATTATTATTATTTTCATTTGCTGAATTTTTATGCATGGTGGGGTAGGTATTTCTTTTGGAAACAGGCCTAAAACTGGAGAGTTTTTGGCTTATTAGGATTTTAGGAGATACCAAGGATTTTGAGATACAAACTACCAACTAGCATGAGATGCCTTGAACTTGAAGAAAAACATCAGTATTTGACAGGTAAAGTAGCTCAGAACACTTAACATTATTTTTGTATCAAACCACAAAGTGAAATAATCCAAACTTTCAAAACTACTGCAGTTAAATTTCCATAACATTATATTTCCACTACAATTCAATCCTAAAATATATATTTTGAAGTCATTGCCACTACTTTAAAAAGGAATGTTTCAATTAGGTTGTTTTAGTTGGAAGCTTAGAAAAACAACTTGCACAATATACATATTTATTTCTTGGCCCTGTTACCCTGCTACTACTGTCATAAACATTAGGCATAAAAAGGACTATGTAAAATTATATAATATAGGCCTCAGTCCAGATTCCTGAAAAGGATATGAAACACTGGATTTAAAGCTTTTGACCCCAAATTGAGTCCCTAAAAGCCTGTCATTTTTAAAAGTGTAATACGATATATTTCCACTGAAGCAAATCTATATATATATAAAGGAGTAATGGTGTCTGTTCCTCCCACTAAACAACAAAAGTACAAGCCCCAGAACCTAGAAATTTGGCAACACAACCCACCATCTTTGCCCCCAGGTTCCGACAACAAAAAGAAAAGAAAAATAAAGTCCTAATTAGAGGGAGAGAAATAATTGTTTTTATCTAATTGCTGCCAGTTAGAAGGCTAAGCTCTGCCCACTTGATTTCCTAGCAACCCAGTCAGCCGTGTTAATAAAGAATAAAAAATAAAATAAATACGAATACAATAAAAAACAATAAAAAACACTAAAATAATTAAAAACACTAAAAAATTAATACAATAAAATACTATAATAACAAAATAACTAAAAATAATACAACAAAATAATAAAATATAATAAATAAAAAGATAAGTTACAATAAAATTAATTAAAAATACAAATAACATCAAATAAAAATTCCACAACAATTTTTAACCAATACCACCATCACTTTGCCACAGCAACGCGTGGCCGGGCACAGCTAGTATCATTATATATCTTCAAATTTATTCCCAAGCAGCAATATGACTGTAGTCTAGGACTTCCACATAGATACCATTTTATTAATCCTTCTGTGTCTTCTCCTACCAAGCATCCTTCCAAATCTACAAGGTTATCTCATAAAAAATATTAGGTACATTGTGGCCATTTATCTCCTTCACACAGGCTACCTTCCCTTAGAGATTATCTGTTTACATGCAGCTATTATACTGGCTGATTCTTGGCTGGCAGGAGCCAGGGAGAATAGCTGGCAGACCATCTATTCTTGTGTGCATGAAGACACAAGAAATTGTCTCTTAGTCTGAACAATTAATCGATCATAGCAATAAAAACAAGCAGAGAGGAAAAGTTAACTCCTCACTTCCATAAAAATATTAAATGGTTTTAAAATAATACTTCATATAGCAAAACAAAACAGAGAACATGAACTTCTTTAGTGTTCTCGTTTTCCATGAAATTCTTCATTTTTAAAGATTAGGCTAGGTCTCAAATGGAATTAAGACAGTGGAATATCAGCAAAGTATCGATGAACAGGAATCATGCTAAAGAAACATTCAGCAATCAACACTTTGCAATACTAATGGCCTGTAATAAAATTAACAACACAGTGCCTATAGCTAAAAATAGTTGTGTTTATTATACACAACATTTAATACACATATAATAATAATAACTTTATTCTTGTATCCTGCCACCATCTCCACAAAGGGACTCTTCTTGCAGAAGATCTAACTTGGAGTAGAAATAAAACTCAATTTAAAAGCTTTCATATAGACAAAGAGAACTCATGTAATCTTCAAACTGCCTCGATTATACACAAAGATGACTTAGATCAGTTAAATGAATTCAATAAAGAGACTTGCCTTCTTTATTCACATACATATTAATTTAAACAGGAGGAAGTGAAATACATTCCCCAAATGTTGGATTTGCAACAACAACACCATCCTCTTTTTTGGGTATGCTGGTTGCAATGAGAACGCTGGTTCTTGCAGTTCAACAACAACTGGAGAACTGCATTTTATCCACTGCAGTCGAAGCAACACATTTTAAAAGATCATTAACTAGTCCACCAAACATGCCAAAAACATATCTCTGGTTAAAAGCACGGAGAAAAAGCGAACTTGCCAGGATAACTTTCTGATGTTAAATGGAAAACACAACAAGGACTTTCCCTTCCAACGCCAGACATCCAAAGCACAGGGCACAAGTGGAGCAGGTGCCCTAAGTGTAGGACGCAATTACCTCTCCTACCCATGTCTGGAATGGCAGAGAGAATGAGGCGGTAGATACCCGCTGTGCACGGGATGCAAATGGGGCTCCCCAGGCACAGGCATCTGTCTCCCTCTTCATGTTCTGCCACCCACGTTACCACTGCTCCTTTCCCTCTTCTGCTCTCCTTAAGGAGCTTCCAAGAATGAGTACTCTACAAGAAGAAAATGATGTTTCTGCCTCTTCATTTTGTGCTTCATTGACACAACTTTGTGCTTCTAACATTTTAAAGTTGATCTTTCTGTTGCTGTTGTTCCATGTGAATGTGCAGGTTTTGCCTTGCTGTGACACTGGCCAGCACACATTGTGTTGCCTCAAATGTGCTTCCTTGCCACAGTGGCTGGATGGAAATAACCAAGTTTATTTGTTTACATTCTATTACATTATGTGGCATTATTTCTGCACATTATTTGTTATTTATTAAGTAAAATGTCCTATTTAAAAACAAAAAACTTGGGGGACTGGGGGGGTCAGCAGCACTTTAATAAAAACATTTCAGTGCACTTTAATAAAAACATTTGCTTTCAGATAAGAGCAATTTGAGTTAAGAGCTCAGTCACAAACAAATTAAACTCTTAACTCAAGATGTCACTGTATATGCAATAAATTCAAGAGGCAGGGGGCCTCTTGTGATACACAGTTGCAAATTCAAGATTAAAAACTGGTTGGTTTTTTGACAGGCTTTCAAAAAAGAAAATTCACTTGTTTATTGGGATATAATAGGTTTTTAAAAAAAAATTAAGCAAACTTTACATTATGATAAATGCATTCTTTTACAAAGTACAAATTTGCACACAGAATTCCACCAATATTTTTTGAAGTTATTTCTACAATGAAATACTAATCTTAAAGTCATGCAGGTTCCTAAGCTCTCATTAGTCACAAAAAAAGAATAACCACTAGCTGTCAGTTGTATTTATTTATTTGGTTTCTGCTATGAGCCGTCACTGCACATTTCTATTAAACAAAACACCTGCAAATAACAGGTGGACAATAAAAGTAAGGACAAGGTAGGCATAAGAGCCTTTTCTAATTTCAAGACTTGGGGTAGGATCACTACCATCACAATATGTTTAGCACTTTCTCTAGGCTGTTAAACATCTGCTTATCTATTCTGTAAGAAATCTTCTCTAATAAGTTATTAGCTATTTTGAGAGACAAATATAACCCTGAACAGAAGAAGCATACATTCCTGGATGTTATGAGAGGAAATAAAAACGTCCCCATGTTGATATTACCAGCCTATTTTAAGGTGTGATTAAGAGGTGGTGCCCTTGGTGCTATTTTAATATATTATAACAGATGGAGGACATTAATGTTCACTAACAATTCTCTTTACAATGGGCAGTAAGTAAGCTGGTAGAACTGATGGGACAGAAGGGAGGGGTGACAGCTGCTATTTTAATGTCTAGCAGTCCCATTCCAAGGTGCCAGGTCATACAATTCAGAGAATCTTAACAATGCCATTTCCAATATATATAAACACTGACATTAAATATGTTTATAGATCCATTTATTTTATTTCAGAGATGATGAAAACCATGAGGTTTAAACAAAGAAAAAAACCAATTGCCTTGCAATTTTCAACAAATTAAACTTTGGAGATTCTGAACAATGATAGACGCATCTCAAATAGTAAATGTTCTTATTTTCTCTGATTAGGAAAATATCTTGCTGCAAATTAATGAGTTAATGTTATACAAGTACAAATTACTGGGGCACCTGGGCCACTTTGGAAGCACACTCAGCACATTCTCAAATACATACCTATTCTTTTCTGGAGTTGAGATTCAGAGAAAACTAGTTCTGCTAGTTTGCAGTAAAAGCCAGTTGTGCATAATGCTCACCGGTTGGTTCCTGTGACATCACAATCCTTTATCTCCTTCCAGAGCAACACAAGATTAATCAATCAGAAGAGCACGCACACCTTAATTTCTTTATAAGATAATCCTTCCGAAGCAGAGGTATGTATATTGGGGGGGGGGGGGGGATATAACTATGGGCAAGACTGATGAATCAATCAGCACTAGAAATACGAGTAAGTATGGGGATCTGTTTCAGTCAATTATATCACAAAGGCAACAAAGAAGGGGAGCCGAGCTTGCTATGAGGGAATGAAAATCTGTTACATTAGTCTCACTCATCCAACATAAACGGGCCGGCAGAACGTTGGATAAGCGAATATGTTGGATAATAAGGAGGGATTAAGGAAAAGCCTATTAAACATCAAATTAGGTAATTATTTTAGAAATCAAGCACCAAAACCTCACATTTAACAACAAATTTGACAGAAAAAGTAGTTCAATACGCAGTAATGCTACGTAGTAATTACTGTATTTACGAATTTAGTACCAAAACATCACAATGTATTGAAAACATTGACTACAAAAACATTGATGACTAAATGGCAGACTGCGTTGGATAATCCAGAACGTTGGATAAGCGAATGTTGGATAAGTGAGACTCTACTGTATATACAATTTTGCAAAAGCCTAATAGCCTCCTTTCAGATTTGTGGAAGGAGACTTTCAGATTCTTGAAATATGTTGTTTATAGTTATGGGCATGTACTTTTACACCTAAAGTCTTCCAAGACTAAGGGAGCACCTACAATGTAGAAATGATCCAGTTTGACACCACTTTAACTGCCACAGATCATTGCTATGGAATAATGGGAACTGTAATTTTACAGTCTTTAGCCTTCTTGGCTAAAGAGTGCTGTGGTCTCACCAAACTACACCTCTCAGTATTCCATAGCATTCATTCATGGCAGTTAAAGAGATGTCAGACAGCATTAATGCTACAGTGTAGATGTGCCCTTAGTCTGTATCGGTATGCAAAGGGATATTGTAGCACTTTTGAGACCTAGAGAAAGATTTTGGTAGCATAAGCTTTTGTAGACTTAAGAAATGCACATGTTATGTGTAAAATGAATATTGAACAGATAGGTAATATAATGCAAAACTGCAAAAAAAATTACAGAGAAACCACCTTCCTGTAAGGCAATCATATTGCAGGAAATAGTCTCCAACACTAACTTTCCAGGAAACCACATCTGATCCTCACATTTAAAACACCAGTAGAATACTGTCACAATATTATTGTAGTATTCCAATATAGATCTTACCACCTTAATTCAGGAAAGACTGCAGCTGGATTACAAATCTTCCTAGTGAAAGCTCCTTTGCACCATGGCTGCAAACCTGGTCTGTTGAGGGGAATGATCCACCCTGAACATCAGTCCTGTGTACGTGTGCTTTAACAAACTAACATGGCTTTGCTTTTGAACTCTTTCCCCTTTTCATGCCACTTCTACCTCCAAGAAAAAATGATGGTCATTTGTGCATGTTGTAAGTACATGATTGTGTAGGAAATACTGCAATGTTAATTTATAGTATATAAATTATTATTCATCCTCAAACTTGAAATAACTTAAATTATTTTTAAAGCCCAACTGCTTCCCTAAATAGGAAGCTTCCCAAGACGAAGACAAACTAATCTGAATCTCATTCATAGCACAAGGGCAGAATATATACCGAATGAACAAGTAGCTTGCGTGCTAGTGGCAATGCTGGAAACCAGATTCAATTCCGAGTCCACCTACCGTAGGAAAATCCATTGGGTGACCTTGACACATTCTTTAAGCCCCAGAAGGTAAAGAAAATACCCTCTGAACAAATCTTGCCAAGAAAACCACATGACAGAGCTTCACCTTAGGGTCGCCATACATCAGGAATGACCTGAAGGTATGCAACAACAACAACAACAACAACAACAACAACACACTGGATCTCAAGCTATGCATACAAGGCTGCAATGTGCGAGTAAGAAATGCAGAGAAAACCAAACTGTTATACAGTATCCTGACTAAAGTAGCATAATGTTGAAAAATTAAAGGCAATCAATATATGGAACAAGTAATACAATTTAGCATCAGGATTTCTTTCAGGGAAAAGAAAGCACTACTAGAGATCAGCTATCCCGGCAACCCTGACCTTCAGCTGGATGATTGAGGGAGTGTTCCCAGCTTGGATAGGACTTGGCAGAAACTCAGTTACCTTTATTGCATCTAGAAACCAGCTGGAGCGAAAGGATACTCACTGCATTTCTCTCCCTTGTTTGGATTTTTTAAAGTGTACCTGATATAGAAAAAAAAGCCTTTGTAAGTACAGTAGAGTCTCACTTATCCAACATAAACGGGCCGGCAGAATGTTGGATAAGCAAATATGTTGGATAATAAGGAGAGATTAAGGAGAAGCCTATTAAACATCAAATTAGGTTATGATTTTACAAATTAAGCACCAAAACATCATGTTATACAACAAATTTGACAGAAAAAGTAGTTCAATACACAGTAATGATACGTAGTAATTACTGTATTTACGAATTTAGCACCAAAATATCACGATGTATTGAAAACATTGACTACAAAAATGCGTTGGATAATCCAGAACGTTGGATAAGCGAATGTTGGATAAGTGAGACTCTACTGTATTTGGAAATGTATAAAAGAGGAAGTATTCCTTTTACATATGGAACTAATTTCCTAACAAACTGTCCCAGAGAATAAACTCTCTGTGACAGACCTTATATGATAATGTGCAGACATGAAACACACACTTACAAACATACTACTTATAACTCAATCCTAACCATATTTATACTTCAGGCTATATTAAACAGGATTACAAATCTACAAAACCATACAGTTAACAGCAATGCATGGAGACACATGTACTAAATGCTAAAATCTGGTCCACATTTTGATTTGATGTGTTAAACGGTGAAAGTATGTGAATTCAGAGTGACCTATTATGAAAATATTTAGCTTGACAAAAGGTAGCATACAAAAACTAAATAAATAATTTATTTTTATGAATCACTGTACTTGTACAGGCTAATTTTGTATATCAGGTACAATTTCTAAAAAAAATGCCAAGCCAGAAACAGTAATAAGTAACCCTCAGATTTCATATAAACCTCTGTTACATGACTTGTTACTTGATTAGTTTGCAGAATCACAACAATTTCAAACTATGTGGCTTTAAAATTCACTCATTATTAAGCAATTGTGCTAAACATGGCACTGATGGGCTTGACAAACAAAATGCTTTAATGACCTGCCTTTGTTTTAAAAAACCCCGAAAAACTATTTTGAGATTCTGTTGGAACTGGAATAGAGAATCTATAGGGTCACAGAGGCTGTTCCTTTGTAGGGGAACAAAGCACTAGTGAAACAGAAATGCAAACCAGATTTCTTTTTTAGATTATGCATATAGTATTTATGATCACATGTCACTTCTCAAGTAATCTGAATGCTCACTATTATCATAAGTCATAAGCAGAAGGATTCAGAATAAATGGAAAAATTATAATTGCAGTTAAATAAAAACAATGAATTCCTACATCCATCACCTCCTCCCTGCAAAGCAAGACATTTGGTATGATAGCATTACTTTTTCATGGTTTATTGTTCAGTATATATTATCAATCATGACCAATAAAATACATAGATACATTGTGTAAAATCATGCCTTGCTTCTCCATTCATAACACAATTATTGTAAACTAAGTTCATCTCTACAAAACTGTGTGTTCTCCTGCAGTACTCAAGACTGTTCTAAAGCAAGCACTCAGTGTAAATATGATCTAAAGCAAATACTCAGACTGTGTTTATTAATGTGGCCCTCAAAGGTCATAAAGCACTTCAAATGTTGTGAATTTGCATCCTAAAACATGCTCCTGGGTCCTCATCAATATTTCTACAGCACACATCAAAACGGAAGTATTTAATTAAATTTAAAAACTATGTCATTTCAAAAAACTCAATTTCAAGATTTTTTGTCTATACTATCTATATATATAAAAGGGTAATGAAATTTCGGCCTAGGACAAAACAACAAAACTACACATCCCAGAAACACTAAACTTGGCAGCACAACCCCTCATCCATGCCTCTACGTTCATACAACAAAAAGAAAAGAAAAATAAAGTCCTAATTAGAGGGAGAGGAATAATTGTTTTTATCCAATTGCTGCCAGTTAGAAGGCTAAGCTCTGCCCACTTGGTCTCCTAGCAACCCACTCAGCCCAGGGGACAGGCAGAGTTAGGCCTCACTTAGGCCTCTTCCACAGATTATCTAATTTGCACTGGATTATATGGCAGTGTAGACTCAAGGCCCTTCCACACAGCTATATAACCCAATTATAATCTTATATTATCTGCTTTGAACTGGATTATCTTGACTCCTCACTGCCATATAATCCACTTCAGTGTGCATTTTATACAGCTGTGTAGAAGGGGCCTCATATAATCCAGTTCTAAGCAGATAATATAAGATTATAAATATACAGTAGAGTCTCACTTATCCAACATAAACAGGCTGGCAGAACGTTGGATAAGTGGCCCGGGCTGTGGTGCAGGCGGGAGAGCAAGCCAGTGCAATTAACTGCAATGAATCACTCTGACCAGGAGGTCATGAGTTCGAGCCCTGCTCAGAGCCTATGTTTGTTTGTCTTTGTTCTATGTTAAAAGGCATTGAATGTTTGCCTATATGTGTAATGTGATCCGCCCTGAGTCCCCTTCGGGGTGAGAAGGGCGGAATATAATTGCTGTAAATAAATAAATAAATAAATAAAATGTTGCATAATAAGAAGGGATTCAGGAAAAGCTGATTAAACATCAAATTAGGTAATCATTACACAAATTAAGCACCAAAACATCATGTTATACAACAAATTTGGCAGAAAAAGTAGTTCCATGCGCAGTAATGCTATGTAGTAATTACTATATTTACCCTTTACCTTAACTACCACCAATTCCTCAATACTTTATTTCCCATACCACCATACCTCGCCACAGCAACGTGTGGCCGGGCAAAGTTAGTAATGTATATAATAATTTGCAAGTGATTTAAAGACACAATTGAAGTCCCATCTCTTCTGGCAAGCCTACATGGTCAATTTTAAGTTGTGAATTTTAATCTGCATTTTACCAGTGGATTTTAACTTGCATTTTAACTCTGTGTGTCTTGTTGCATGACTTTTAATAATGTTTTATTGATGTTGTATCCTGCCTCGAGCCTCAGGAAGAGGCCTGGTAATAAAGTCATTATTATATTATAACACTATTATATTTTAAGAAATCTACAAATTTCTCATTTTACTGAAGGTATCTACATCTTTTTATTTTGAAAAAAATCAACTATCACAGATCTTATATTAAACATGGTACCGTATTTGTTGAGATTCTTTTTCCTCCAAATTACATCTTAAACAGATGGTCTCAAATGTTTCTAATTTTGTTTTGCTTTAATTGTACTTGCATATTCACAGGTTTACATATAATCATTTCTTAAAATATTATGGATTTCCCTCCCTCTTACATCTCTTCCCTCTTCCATTAATCACATGCCAAATCCAGTCTCATGCAACATTTCAGAAACTGATTTTTATCAATTTCCAGGGGGACTTTATATAAATTTAGGAGACTATATATAGTCAAAATGCTAGAGAGCTTTAGCAATATACTATTTAAGCATCAGGAAAATTTTGTTTTAGTGCTACCAATCCTCTTTCTCTTACTTGATCCCCACTGATCTGAGTCCCGGAAATAATATACAGTAGCTTTATTTACTTGGGAGCCATGAATACATGACAAGAAAGATAGGCGAGAAATGCATGTTTCAAATAAATTTTGTGACCGACTGTAGTTGAAAATTACTTCACAACAGCAAATGGTATTGGCATTCTAAAGATGATGTATTTCATAAGCAAAGCAAAATAAGATGTTTAACTTTGGAGAATATAATTCAGATGGTCTAATATACCAGGCTGTACTATGTGTTATAATGTTAATAGACTATCCTCTCCTTTCTTTCTGTTTTGATGTTGTGTAGGATTTTACAAATACAGTAGAGTCTCACTTATCCAAGCCTCGCTTATCCAACGTTCTGGATTATCCAACACATTTTTGTAGTCAATGTTTTCAATACATCGTGATATTTTGGTGCTAAATTCATAAATACAGTAATTACTACATAGTATTACTGTGTATTGAACTACTTTTCTGTCAAATTTGTTGTATAACATGATGTTTTGGTGCTTAATTTGTAAAATCATAACCTATTTATTTATTTATTTTTTATTACATGCATTTATACCCCGCCCTTCTCCCCAAGGGGACTCAGAGCGGTTTACATTCTGCCACGAGGGCCAGCAACAAATATACTATAAAAACAAAACAATTAAAACATGATAAAAACATGATAAAAAGTATACAAAAATTAAAACGCTGCAAAGCAGCGATAATGCACCATCCTCAGTCATTCACTACTGCCACAATTACAGATTTGCGACCCGATTACAACAGCCAATGAACTTATTCGCTGAATGGCTGGGCGCAGAGCCAAGTTTTTAGTTTTCTTCTAAATCCCAGGAGGGATGGGGTTTGCTGGATATCGCTGGGGAGGGAGTTCCACAGTCGAGGAGCCACCACCGAGAAGGCCCTGTCCCTCGTCCCCACCAGCCGCGCCTGCGAGGCAGGTGGGATCGAGAGCAGGGCCTCCCCGGAAGATCTTAAGGTTCTAACGGGCTCATAGGAGGAGATACGTTCGGATAGATAAGCAGGACCAGAACCGTTTAGGGCTTTGTAGGTCAAAACCAGCACTTTGAATTGGGCTCGGTAGCATATTGGCAGCCAGTGGAGCTGGCTTAGCAGGGGGGTTGTACGCTCCCTGTAAGCCGCTCCCGTTATTAACCTGGCTGCCACCCGCTGCACCAGCTGGAGCTTCCAGGCCGTCTTCAAAGGCAGCCCCACGTAGAGTGCGTTGCAGTAATCCAGCCGGGATGTGACCAGAGCGTGGACCACCGTGGCCAAGTCAGACCTCCCAAGGAACGGACGCAGCTGGCGCACAAGGCGGAGTTGTGCGAAGGCTCTCCCGGCCACCGCTGAAACCTGAGGCTCCAGGCTCAGCGATAAGTCCAAGATCACCCCCAGACTGCGAACCTGCGTCTTTAGGGGGAATGCGACCCCGTCCGACACAGGCTGTAACCCTATTCCCTGTTCAGCCTTGCGACTAACCAGGAGGACCTCCGTCTTGTCTGGATTCAATTTCAATTTATTGGCCCTCATCCAGTCCGACACAGCGGCCAAACACCGGTTCAGGACCTGGACAGCCTCCTTAGTGACAGGTGGGAAGGAGTGACAGAGCTGGACATCATCTGCGTACAGATGACATCTTACCCCGAAACTCCGGATGATCTCTCCCAGCAGCTTCATGTAGATGTTAAACAACATGGGGGACAATATCAACCCCTGCGGGACCCCACAGGACAATGGCTGTGGAGCCGAGCAGGTGTCCCCCAGTGACACCATCTGGGATCGTCCCTCCAGGAAGGACCGGAGCCACTGCAGAACAGTGCCTCCAATGCCCATCCCGGCGAGTCGTCCCAGAAGGATACCGTGGTCAACGGTATCGAAGGCCGCTGAGAGGTCCAGCAGAACCAGCAAGGACACACTCCCCTTGTCCAGTTCCCGGCGAAGATCATCAACTAAGGCGACCAAGGCTGTCTCGGTGCCATGCCCCAGCCTGAAGCCAGACTGTGCCAGATCTAGAATATCAGCATCTACCAAGAATGCCTGGAGTTGCGCTGCCACCACCCATTCCACGACCTTGCCCAAAAAGGGGAGATTGGAAATCGGCCGATAGTTATCCAAGTGGGGTCCAGTGATGGCTTTTTCAACAGCGGTTTTATCACAGCCAATTTGAAGCTCGCTGGAAAAATGCCGTCCCTAAGGGAGGCATTCACCACCACCTTCACCCACTCAGCCAATCCCCCTCTGGCTTCTCTCACCAGCCAGGATGGGCAGGGGTCTAGGATGCAGGTAGTGGCCCTCGCCTCTCCAAGCACCTTGTCCGCATCCTCAAGCTCAATTAATTGAAAAGAATCCATCAAAATAGGACAAGAAGGTGCTCGTGTTACATCCCCGGAGACTGCCGTTAATATGGCGTCGAAGCCAGAGCGGATCAGAGCGACTTTATCCACGAAGAACCGAGCAAATGCTTCACAGCGAGCTGCCGAGCTGTCGGGGATCCCATCTTGAGTGGTGGGATTTAACAAACCTCTGTGTGATGTCTCATGGGCCTTGTAGTCCCGTTCCTAGTGCTATTGTGGCAGACGAGGAGGAAAACATGGGATTTCCACCGGTTCAGCTTGAATCGGAGCCTCTCCACCTGGAGGATGTTTGCCCTCAGGAAGTTAGCCAAACAAGCCTTGGGCAGAATTCTCCCCCGTTTTCCCGAAAGGACAATTATAATAGAGATAGAGGAGTCAGGGAGGCTAATCGCCGGAGTCTCAGAATCGCTGCCAAACAACTAGCTGATTAGGTCTGCTTCCCTTGGGAAAGTCTAAGGAGTCATGTATCTGGACAGAGTTGGGTTTCGCTTCTTGTTCTCCAGGGAAAGTGTTCTGTTGGCGGGAAAACAAGACCCTATATAGGGGTTTTGCCACAAGGGGAACCTTGCGGAGTCAATTGATCAGCCTGAGAGAGAGATCGTGTGTGGACTTCGTATTCCTTGTTCCCTGCTTCCCGGATCTAGTTTCAAGTCTTGCCTTGTCTCACGTTTTGCCACGGACCTTGTTTCATGCTTCATGTTGCCACGTTTCAAGTCTTTGATCCAGCCAAGAATCAAGCTCATGTTCTAGCCTTGTTGTCAAGCTTCAATGGACTATAAGACCTTGTCATCTCCCCACACTATTGCTTGGCAAAGTGTGTGTTTCGGTTAATGGATTATAACTTTGGACTCTAATATCTTATACTGGACAATATTTTCCTGGACTATATTTGGCCTTTCCTGAAAGGTCTGCTTCTGAACTATATTCTTCACTTGTTTTTATTGACTTTATATATTTCCTTAATAAAGATATTAGATAGAATCTGGTCTCTGCGCATGGTTATTGGTGCTCTGCAGCCTGGGTCGTGACACTCTGACAACTCGAAACAGCACCGCCGGACGGTTCTTCGCGGATGCAATATTAGTTGCAAAGAAGGAGTTCTTTGCAGCATCTATTGCTGCGGCATACGCCTTCAGAAAGAGGCACAGCCGTGTTCGGTCTGATTCGTTCCACTTCGAACGCCACACGCGCTCTAGACCCCTCTTCTTTCGCTTCATCGCTGCCAACTCCTCAGTGAACCAAGGAGATGGTTGAGCTCCGCTACTCGAGAGGGGGCGTTCTGGAGCAATCGTGTCAATTGCCCTGGTTAACTCCCTATTCCAGAGAGAACCTAATTTAATGTTTAATAGGCTTTTACTTAATATCTCCTTATTATCCAACATATTCGCTTATCCAACATTCTGCCGGCCCGTTTACATTGAATAAGCGAGACTCTACTGTAGTTATAAAATATTCTCCAGTCATTTCAGTACTTGTCAAACATCAGTTGTGAAACTAAACATAGCTTGCATAAGACAGTGGGAAACCACTTTTTTTTCTGCCCTGGCTTCTAAGCTTTAGAACAGCCTGATATATACTGTAGAATATAAACACATAAAACCCTCTAGGTGCTTTATCTCCACACCAGGATTAGCTTTGTGTGATTGATCTCTATTTGTCAATCTGCTTGCTACACAAGCAAAGCTACTAAAAAGATTGATAACGAAATAAGTAGTATTGAAAATATACTGCAAGCAGCAGAACATGACATGACATGGACACTGAATTATTTTCTTTTGCTGAAAAGCTTTTTTTTCTTTTAAAAACCTATGGCAAGTTATGTGAGAAATGCATCTTTTTCTTAAAACAATAAAAACAAGCTCAGATTTATAATATGTATCAAATACATGGAGAGTCAATATGGTGTATGGTGGCAAATAGAATAATGGAAGAGACCATCCAGTTCAAACCCTTGTAATTCAGGAAAAGTGCAAAGTACCTTCTCCCCCCCCCCCCCCCCCCGACAGATGACCATCCAACCTCTGTTTTAAAGCCCCCGAAGCAGGCACTTCCACCACACTCCAGGGCAGAGAACTCCACTGTTGAACCATACTTACAGTCTGGAATTTCTTCCTAATGTTGAGGTGGAATCCCCTTTGCCCCATGTCCTAGTGATGGACTAGGAGCTAGGAAATTAAAAAATACGTAGGACTTCCTAGGTCCATTGGGAAGACATACTCTCTCAAACTTAAAGACGGCACTAGCAAGCTCTCTCTGAACAAAAGTTGGCAATAAACCCTGTGATTGGGTGGCCACATCTAGGGACCTGAAAGGATCTAAATGTCTTCAAGATTCCTTCTGATCTTGATGGCTAAGCAGGGTAAGCCCTAGTTAGTACTGAATTAGGAGACTATTATACAGTGTTCCCCCGTTACTTTGTGGTTTGCTTATCGCGGACTCGCTGTTATTTATTCATTCATTCATTCATTTGCCCATCCCATTGATGCTTTTGATAGTTACATAAGTGGCCTTTCTTGCCCTTGCAAGCCCCGGGGAGAGTGAAGCCTTTCTTACTAGCGCCAGCGGGCACCTTGCTTGGTGCCTGCCATGTTGCCCTGGCTGCCTCTGCTCCTGCAGCCAGGGAAGAAGACACCGCTCACTGTAAGTGAGCAAGCAAGCGAGGGAAGGTGGGTGAGAGAGTGAGGGCGGGTGGCAGCAGAGAGCCTGGAAGATGCGGCCAGGCTCCTTTTTCTGCCGTCACTCCAGTCGAGCCATGCTGGGAAACGTCGAGGACTCAGAAGAGGGATTTAGAAGTCCTGCCCCTCTTCCACATTTCCCGGCATGACCAGCTAGAGCAGCAGCCAAAAAGGAGCCTGGCCGCCTCTTCCAGGCTCCTCTGCTGCCGCCTGCTCTCACTCTCTCACATACCCTCCCTCCCTCGCTTGCTTATCGGGTGGAGCCGTGTCTTCTTCCCTGGCTGCAGGAGCAGAGGCAGCTAGAGCAACATGGCAGGCAACAAGCAAGGGACCCGCCGGCGCTGGTAAGAAAGGCTTCACTTTCCCCGGGGCTTGCAAGGGTGAGAAGGGCCACTTAACTATTAAAATAATGTAGAAAAATGTTATATCAATAAAAACTATTAATTAAAAAATTGAGACATCCCTGGTCTAAAAAATGTTGGAAATACAGCTAGAGCAAACTGGTTACATATTATAATTACGCAATTCCTGAATAGTAAATTACTTTTATAATTACTGTAAGAATTTCATGCAAGAGGATTAATGGCAAGAAAAGAAGCATTGAGATAGATTTCGAGACTGCCCACAAGAATGCTCACTCTTTAATGTCACTGCAATGATATAAAATAGGGGAATCTTCAGTTTCCATCCCACTAAAGCACGTTTACTGTGCAAATTGGGAGCTCTGAAAATAAGCGCTCCCTGACTCCAAAAATCTGTTTCTACACACTTTAAAAATGTTTTAAAGAATGCATCCCATGGGGAATCATCGGAAGAACTCTTGGGTTGTTTGATAGGCTCCATGGGACTCTGTCTTTAAAATGTTTTTAAAGTGTATAGAAATGGGGGAACCCTGCATCTGATGAGATCCTAACTCTTTTCACCCTGACTTTGAAAAGCCGTCAGCTTTCAACATGTCTTGTACATAACATTCCCTCATGTTCATATTTGCTCTTTTTCAAAAGTTTATTTTAGTCCCTATCTCCCACAACTTTAATTTCATCAAAATAAGGGTAGGCATGAGTGGAAGATGGAAAAGAATGCCTGAATCACATTAACAGCCTGCTCATCAAGCACAAACATTTAGAGGCCTGGACAGTTAATTTCATTGTATGTCAGCCCTTGTAGAGGGAAATACCTTAATCCGCTTCTTCCCACCCCTGCTCCAACAGAAAGCATAATAAAATATGCTAAACTAGGTTAACAAACTAATTTTAAGGCACCCACTAATAGCCTGGCAATGAACTGTGTTTCTTATTTTTTTCACAACTAATCAACCATATTCAGAAAAAGTGTAGCATGTAACAAAGATGCCCACAGATCACGTAAAGCTCCAAGTACCATAAGCAGTATCTCTATTTCCAAACCTGAATTTTCATTTAAAACCTTCACATTGTTGTTCATTAAATCTAGACAAAGGAAGATTACTAGATATAATTCTCTAGTCAATAACTATATCTGATGTTATATCATATTTCGTTCAAAATACAGTAGAGTCTCACTTATCCAAGCTAAACGGGCTGGCAGAACCTTGGATAAAGAAATATCTTGGATAATAAGGAGGGATTAAGGAAAAGCCCATTAAACATCAAATTAGGTTATGATTTTACAAATTAAGCACCAAAACATCATGTTATACAACAAATTTGACAGAAAAGTAGTTCAATACGCAGTAATGTTACGTTGTAATTACTGTATTTACGAATTTAGTACCAAAATATCACGATATATTGAAAACACTGACTACAAAAATGCATTGGATAATCCAGAACCTTGGATAAGCGAGTCTTGGATATGTGACACTCTACTGTATTAGCTACTAGAACATTAAAACATTTAACATCTGGTTTTGTGTATCCAGACAGCAAAAACTAGAAGAGGAATCTTAACTCTTCATGTTTGCATTTTAAACATAACTATGGATGTTAGATATAATTTAAACTCTGATTCGCAACTACTCCACATTCAAGGCTTTTCCTACTTAAGAAGTGTAGAAAACTGTGGGACAGCAATGGAATCTACTGCCATGAAAACCTAATTACACATTCGATAGGATACTTATACAATGAAAATGTCTATGTGAAACTGTTAAAAATTATTCCTAGATTTAAAATCCTGCAATATGTATGGATTATTAAAACAGACTCAGATGAATTCAGCTAGTAAATGGTGTAGCTGAACAGCACAACAGAATGTAAAACTATTTGAAATAGATACACCAATGCACGACCAATATAAATGTGGTAGTTCAAGTGAACTGAACATTTGTAGGACATACTTTTCCCCAGCAATGTTGACACATTTGTGTATTATTGGGCAGAAACAAGTTCCTGTACAGCCATTCCTCCACCATTTGCAGTTTTGACTTTTGCACATTTGGTTATTCCCGGACTTGATTTTAATAAAGTTCTCTCTAGAAATCCCTATGTGTGATTCTATGGTCAGTTTCCTCCAGTCATGCTAGAGGACCTAGAGATTTTTAGGAAGAAGCTTGTTTAGGAATCTCTAATACCCTCAATGTATGTAATTCTGTGTTCAGCTTCTAATGGAATTTGGCCATAGAGTTGTTCTTAAAGACCTAGAAATTCCTAGAGAGGTGCTCTTCCATCTTAAAAAAAACAATTTCTTTGTTCATGGTTGCTGACTATACTAGCATGATTTCTGGTTTCTACTTATGACTAGCTACAATGCAAACATGAAATAAGTACACTGGGCGAGACTACGATATTGGATGAAGGCAATCTCTATTGCTAAGTCAATCCTCTCATTTTGACTAGAGTAACAATACTTTTTCATTTTTTTTCAATTGTGTTTGTTGAAATCCTTCCTACCAATATGTGCACACCTTTGTATGAATAAAGCTAGCCTGAGAAAGAGACTCATATAGATGTTTAGGCATTTACATATTTCAAAATATTCTTCATATTTTCCCTCTAACATAATTTGGGGATATCATATATTCTCTTTTTTGTAGACATATGCCACTTTTTCAGAGCTAAAATGTTTGTCCAAGAAGCTTTTTGAAATGTCCAGATGTTCTTACAAGATACATCCTACCCCTGAAACTCAGAAGCAAACTACCTCAGTAAGTCTAATTACAGACAGCCCCTGAGTTAAAAACATCTGACTTACAAATGACTCATAGTTAAGAACAGGAGTGAAACAACAGGAGGTGGGAGAAATCTACTCCTCAAAAGGGAAGTTCTGTCAGGATGTTACAGCAGTTTCTTTCAACAAAAGGAGTCAGAGGCAGTCTGGATCATAACAGTATGGAGTCCAAGCAGAGGGCAAGGTAAAAGGATAGTTCTAAAGTTCTGTTCCAAAGGTCAATTAGCAATAAGCTCACCAAAGGTCCAACATACGAAGTCCAAGGTTCAAGGCTCAGGGTTCACAAGATTACAAGCTGAAGCTTTCCATAACAACGATTGCTGCCAGCAAGGAACAGTTGCAAATACCAAGCTTTTGTGCAACCTTTGCAAAAGTCCTACAGCTGGGCATTCTTCTTCTGGGCCAACCTCTTTGACCTGCACAGCACTCTCAGTAATGTCAGCCTGATCATCCACCATAGGATTAGACTTTGTTGCTGGGAGGCAAACCTCCTCCCTTTCATCCTCGTCTTGCCCCATGGTCCTGACAAATTCACTTCTGAAAGAGTTATGGGGAAAAGGTGTCACCACTGAAGCTTTATCACCAATCCTTGTTTCCACAAAAAGCCAAATTTTTCAAAATCCAATTATCACAGGGACAGAAAGTGAGGTGAAATCTTTTGAACGGAGCACAGATAGCAAAACAAACACCACGGGGATGTTAACTCTTCCCTATGCTATCCAAAGCACTATCTCTCCCCCCCTCGTTTTCTCTCTATATATATATTTGGCTGGAGTTACACCTTCAAAATGTACCTGTTCCGACTTACATACAAATTCAACTTCAGAACAAATCTACAGAACCTATCTAGTTTATAACTTGGGGACTGCCTGTATAGTCAATCTATGGGTTTTATCACAAGAGACAGGTAAATTGCAATTACAGCAAGAAAATAGTGCTCTCAGTTGGGGTTTATTCCATGATGTCATCCCATGTTTCTTATTCTCCCAGAAGAGACAGTTTGGAATACATTTTATTAACACAAAAAAATATATTAATGACCTGATTTCCTATTATAGTTCTGTTCAGATTTTCATCACGAAAGTTTAATTTCAATTTAATAATGGTTTTAGGTGGTCGAGGTGGTCAGCAGACATGCTAAAAGTACGGTTTTGGCACCCTTTGCTTATCAGTGATTGGAGAAGGAGTGGAAACTTCAATCTGATTTCCTTCCATTTAAAGGTTTTTTTTTTTTCCTCCATGGAAAAAATCAATTTGTAAATAACCCCTCTGGGGCTTATCACAGAAGCCAAGAAGGGAAAGTTTGCTGTCTGTCTCTCCCACCCCTCCTTTTCCAATGGAGTAGCCCAGTTCCTGATTCTTTCTTTCATTCCCTCTCTCCATCTTTTTCTCTCAGGCCCTCCCACATAGCCATATAACCCAGAATATCAAGGCAGATAATCCACAATATCTGCTTTGAACTGGGTTATCTGAGTCCACTATGCCATATAATCCAGTTCAATGTAGATTTTATACAGCTGTATGGAAAGGGGCCTCTGACTCATCACACAGAAGGGAATTTAAAAGAATCTTACAGATAAAACTGCATTTATTCAATTATTCTGTGTGTGTACCAAACTAAGAAAAGGGGCAGTACTGGGTGAGCAGTGCTAAATGCTATATGCGATTAGGTCTTAGCACAAATGAAATCCTGTGAGGCAGGTGGGACCAAGAGCAGGGCCTCTCCAGATGATCTTAGCATTCTTGATGGTTCATAGGAGGAGATACGTTCGGACAGGTAAGTTGGACCAGAACCGTTCAGGGCTTTTTAGGTCAAAATCAGCACTTTGAATTGGGCTCAGTAGCTTATCGGCAGCCAGTGAAGCTGGCATAACAGTGGAATAGTATGCTCCCTGTATGCCGCCCCAGTTAACAATCTGGCTGCCGCCTGTTGTACTAATTGGAGCTTCCGGGCCATCTTCAAAGGCAGCCCCACGTAGAGAGCGTTGCAGTAATCCAAACAGGATGTGACCAGAGCGTGGACAACCGTGGCCAAGTCAGACCTCCCAAGGAATGGGCGCAGCTGGCACACAAGTCTTAGTTGTGCGAATGCTCCCCTGGCCACTGCCGAGACCTGGGGTTCCAGGCTCAAAACCTGGCATAGCCAAGAAGAAAACTCTGAAGAAATTCAGAGGACATCAAATGAATGTCTTAACTTGCAAATAATCCATAGCAGTAAGAATTCAACCACAATTTATCACACACAGTAGCAGATGACTAAAATACTTCTTTACTCTTTTAACTTAGCAATATCTCTAAGTTAACATATCATAAGGGGCAGATGTCTGCTGTAATTGTTTACATATAAGTACATCACCTTTTTTCTTCCACATAGTCTTTAAAACTGCAACATATAATTCTAATAATATCCAAGCCAAGCTGTAATTAGTTCTGCAAACAGGACTAGGTCACATGAAATACACATATAATTCCTTCACGTTTTAGCAAATCTTATACACTGCATATACTTGTATTTAAGTTGATCTCATGTATAAGTCAAGTTTCATAAGTTTTAGGTCAAAACTATAGATTTTGTTATGACCTGTTGTTAAACTGAGTCATTTTATGGAGTGGGAAAAGCAGGAGCACCTCAAAGGACCAACCACTCCTGGCTACTGTTGCTGCAGTTTTCTTGCTGCAAGCACACACACACACACACACACAAATCAAAAGCAGCACCACAGTAGAGAGAATAGGGAGGGTTAGACCTTCTTGTAGGTTCTCCTGGGAGGAACTAAGCTCTTGCCACTCTAATCAGAGAATGGGATTATTCCTTTTTTGTTAACAGTTAAGGCAAAGCACTTACGACCCATGGATAAATAGTCCCAAGTTTCTTGGGTTGATTTTTTGACTAACATTTCTAGGCAGGAATATATATATAGTACATTCAATTAATGTCTCACAAATGAAAGGCTTTCTATGGAAAACAGTGTTTTTATCAACCACTAGAAACCTAATAATTTACATTATAATGTATATTCATCTAGTGAAGCTTTAAAATTTGTTTCACAAAAATTATGACCTAAAACTTATGAAACATTGATATGTATCTGTCTTTAACAGGCCTCTGTATTTTTCCTTTGGGGAAAATCTGTTATCAACTACTACAATCCCCAGCTTTTTCACAGTCTGAAAATATATAAGGCCCTGCTGCTCCAATTTTCCAATTACTCAGATTACATGTTTGAAGTTGTTTCCATCATGTTTTGCAGTAGTTTTTATAAATTTTAAAGCAACCCAAAAATCTACTCTAAAAGTGGACCTGAGTGCTTGAAGAGGTTGTTCTGGTGGGATCCAAGGACTTCGCTTGCTTCATTTTTTTTACCCAAACTAAACACACTATGGGTCCCCAAATCATGTTCTGTTTGTCATGACATTCAGTTCCAACACAACAAACCAGGAGTTATTTCATCGGCTTGTTAGGGGGAAAAGAAACCAGAATGCTAGTTTATTACAGATGTTTATCACATTAAACAGAACTACTAGTGGAATTCTGTTTAAACATTCCTGCTGCAAGGGGGCGTAATCAGAGTATGCAACAGCATGTTGTTTGTCCCTGATCAGCAAGGGTTTTTTTGGGGGGGTGGGGGGGGGGGGGTGGGGGACTGGGCTTATAGTATCAGATTGTACATTAATCCTGTACTGAAAAATCTTTCCTCTAGTTAGTGGTGCTCACAATCATGTTTTCCCAGTGCTGAGTAATAACTGGGAGATTGGAAAAATATTTAAGTGTATCTTCTTCCTGAAAGTACAATGTTCTAGCCCTATATTTCCTACTCTCTTCTCTATACTGTGAGCTCGCAAATCACTAGATTTCCAAACCTTGGCAAATGTCTTAAAACAATATCCAATTCATTCACATTACTTTGCTGTGAATGCCAAGGCATACCTGGTGGTGGAATTGCCCCTTTGCCAAATGACTGCCCCTTTGGCAAGTAAGAACTCATCTAGTTCTTCACTGATTCAAATACCAAGTGTATATGGAGACTGAGAGCAGACAATTTAGTCCAGGAAAATGGCATTGGTGGAAGGTGTTATACATTTTAAAACTGCAGACCTAATTTATTTTCTCACTATCACCTTTTAAAAGGAGCGGGGTAAAAGAAGAGCCCTTCAATAATATCAGTTCGACTCTGGAATACAATGTTTTATGGATTTTTTCTAGTGTCCCAGCCTAATTATTCAGAAAGCAATGAAACACATTCAGCAAGCTTAGTGATCAACACAAGGCTCAAATAATCCCAGATTCCTGGTTTTCCACAAAAGTACTCAACAAAACATGGCAAAATTCCCTTGAGGACATTCAAGAGCACATCAGAAAAATAACCTTTCTGTTTCTTCCTCTCAACAGCATTCCCTTTTTCCTGTTCCCTTTTACTACAATAACTTCCCCCTTCAAAATATTCTAAGACGTCACAGCTCAAACCATCTCAGGCTGGGCACAATAAATAAGCTTCCCCATGAGGCAGAAGGGAAGGTATCTCCGCCTCCTTGATACTGTGCTTCTCCCCTCCCCCTCCCCTAAGTCACCAGATATGTATTGTTTCTGCCTGTTCCAGTCTTCTTATAACATACAAAACGTGTCCATTCGTTTTTGACCTTATTCCACAAGCTTCCAATATCTTCCAACATCTCATCTACCCTCCAGGATCTTGAACATGAATGAAACTTAACCAGTGATAACAACAGGTAATGCCAAGTGCTTTATATGACTAACTGAAGTAAGAAAAATAAAGTTGAGGATTTTTATTGACAAAGTTGCAAAACAAAAGTGAAATGTGATAAACTGAAATTCTATAAAGAAAAACCTATGCTTCTGCCTTTAAGCTTTAAATATTAATAAACCTATGTAAAATTATGAAGTGAATCGCCTGTTAGCGAAAATGCTAATGATTTAAGATTTGTTGTCTGTTTTATGTTACCAAGAAATCACATGCAATTCTGTCCCATCTCCCATCATCAGTCTTTAGTGAAAGCTCACAAAAGTGGCATGATTTTGAAATCTACAGTCATTATGTTTCCTCTTTAAGAACTTTTAAGGAGATATAAAATATTTTCCTATCATCTATTAGTTTCTGTTAATTGCATATATGGAGTATATGTCGGAGGTTTTTTTCCTAGGCCTCTAGAACTTAAGTATGAAATTCACATTTGTTTCGGAGGAAGTGGAAATTGTATCTTTGGTCCTATTAAACTTACTTTAACAAGACGAAAGAAAAATAGTGGGTTTCTCAAGAGGCTTAGAAATGAAACAGAGTTAGAAATGCCTAACTGGTACATCTGCCTTTATTTTCAACATCACTTATACACACACAAATCAGTTTAAAATTAAGGCATAGCTCCTGCCCTTTTTCCACTAACAATGTGATGGTGGAGAGAAAAGGGGAAAACTTCAAATAAATTAAACAAACAGGTTTTGCTTCCTTCTCTATAACAATCAAAGAATCAACATATTCTGAAACAACAAGAACCTCAATATTTAGATCTTTAGTTTGCAGGTAACTGTTGGGACTGCCTGTGTGATGTGTTATCACTATAAAAGCAAACACATCCAGTAAAGCAACTACCTAACTCCCAAGAAAACAGGCTTAATTTTACTTAATAATTGGTAAATTCTTTAACAAAAACATGCTTTAAAGCACAAAAAAATCTTAATACAATAAAATATGCAACTTTCTTACAACTGTAACAAAATGATTATATTTGTTAACGTATTAATTTTGCATGCGAGAGCTGTGTAACAACAGTGAGTTCAACACCAGAGTGATAAATAGCATTTGCAAACTAGTTGTTGCAACGGCTTGATCCATCCTGTAAGGCAGTGTTCTTATTTGCATTTCATCCTTGAAACAACTTACCCAGTAATGCTAAGCATGCTTAACAGCAATGAGTTTAAAAGCACTTTGATGCAACACCTTTTCTCAAACCAATTTCATATTAATGCACATAACTCAAAGGCAAAATACCGTAGAATTCACAGATCATGGTTCAGAGCACAACATTCGAAAAAAGAAGCCAGAACACACAATAATTGAAACAAATCACCTCGGCATCTTTCTCCTCGCAAACAAAGAACAGCACACCACAGCTTAACAACATCACCCTACTGCCCATCACTATCCTACATCCTGTGCATGCTGCCTATACTAATACCCACAACAACACAACATAGTATTCCTTTGTAACATCCATTGCTTGTTGTTAAGAGTCCCTTTTCCAACTCTTGCCGTTTCCAGGCATTAAGGGCTGCATTCGTTTCCTGCCAATTAATATGCACAGCCCTTACTCTCCTTACATTATTCTGCACAACCCATATCTTAGAATCATAGAGTTGGAAGCGATCATAAAGGGCCATCCAGTCCAACCCCTGCTATGCAGGAAAATATCTGAAAGGGTGCCATAAGGAAGAGGGAGCAGGCTTTTTTTCTGCTGCTCTCCCAACAAGACTCGGAGCAATGGGGGCCAATTACAGGAAAGGAGATTCCACTTGAACATCTAGACCATGAGAGTTGTTCAACAGCGAAACTCTCTGCCTAAAAGTGTTGTGGAGGCTCCTCCTTTGGAGGTTTTTAAGCAAAGGTAATCTGTCAGGGGTGTTTTCATTGTGTTTTTCCTGCATGATGGGGTTGGACTGGATGGGGCGTCATCTAGAAAAACACAATCAAAGCATTGCTGCTAGCCTCTATTTAAAAGCCTCCAAAGGAGGAGCCTCCACCACACTCCAAGGCAGCATATCCCACTGTTGAACAGCTCTGCGCAACAGGAAATTCTTCCTCATGTTTAGACGGTATCTCTTTTCTTGCAGCTTGAATCCATTGCTCTGCTGTGTCCTAGTCTCCAGAGCAGCAGAAAGCAAGCTTACCCCCTTCCTCAATGTGAGACCCTTTCAAATATTTAAACTTGACTCTTATATCTCCCCCCGCCTTTAACCTTCTCTTCTTCAAACTAAACATGGCCCGCTTCAGAAGTCACTCCTCATAGGGCTTGGCTTCCTTTTACTATTTTACATTTACCTATAGAGCAGACATGGGCAACCTTCAATCTTTCAGGTGTTTTGGACTTCAACTCCCACAACTCCCAACAGCCTACCGGTTTGGCCTGGACATGTAGAATGAATACAGTTTTGACTACACTTTAACAACCATGGCTCATACTATGGAATCACAGGAGTTGGTTAGAAGCTCCCACCTCCTGGCAGGACTGTGGGTGGGATTTTTAGGTGGGTTGTGTGTATGGGTGGGATTTTGTGTTTCAGAATGCATTTATTATATTTTACTTGGATTATAACCTAACCCACACAGTACGATTTAATTCTGTTTGTTTTTCCTTTATGTTTGTGTTAAATGGGGACCAAAGTGTGCAGTTATTGGCCCTCTTAAATCCCCACAGGGAGAAAAGGCGGGGTGTAAATACAATAAAATAACAAATAAAGCTACAACTTCCACAGCGCTGAGCCACGGCAGGTGAAGCGGGCCGTTCAATTTCGTTACTCCCGTTACTGTAACAAAACTTTTCACTAATGATATTTTAGAACAGTGGTTCTCAACCTGCACGTCTCCAGATGTTTTGGCTTTCAACTCCCAGAAATCCTAACAGCTGGTAAACTGGCTTGGATTTCTGGGAGTTGTAGGCCAAAACACCAGGGGGCCCACAGGTTGAGAACCACTGCTTTAGAATCACTTTATAAATGAAATGCCAGCGACTCCTAATTTTGTAATGACTTTTGAAACATTTCTGTAATTGATTGCACATGTCTAATAATAAAAAGGAGCCCCCAGCAGCGCAGCAGATTAAACCACTGAGCTGCTGAACTTGCTGACCAAAAGGTCGTTGGTTCGAATCTGGGGAGCGGGGTGAGCTTCCGCTTTTAGCCTCAGCTTCTGCCAACTTAGCAGTTCAAAAAATATTCAAATATGAGTACATCAATAGGTACCATGCAGTCATGCCGGCCACATGACCTTGGAGGTGAAATTGAAATGAGCACCAACCCCCAGAGTCAAACACGACTAGGCTTAATGTCAGGGGAAAACCTTTACCTTTACCTTATTACAGAAGAGTCTTGCTTATCCAACCTTTCTTTATCCAACGTTCTGTATTATCCAAGGCAGCCTGCCTTTTAGTAGTCAGTGTTTTTGTAGTCAATGTTTTCAATACATCGCCGTGTTTTAGTGCTAAATTCATAAATACAGTAATTACTACATAAGGTTACTGTGTATTGAACTGCCTTTTCTGTCTATTTGTTGTAAAACATGATGTTTTGGTACTTAATTTGTAAAATCATAATGTAATATGACATTTAATAGGCTTTTCCTTAATGCCTCCTTATTATCCAACATTTTTATTTATCTAACGTTCTGCTGGCCCATTTATGTTGGATAAGCGAAATTCTACTGTAATAAAAAATGTATAAAAAACTCTCATAGGCCAGTTAGTCCTAGTCCTTATAGGACAGTTAGTCCTAACTATGAAATGGTGAGTTAATACTTGTGTAATTCTCACTGATTCAATGTTTTGCCCATGTCTGCTATAGAATCGTAAGTCAGGAAGATACCATTTCGACCTCATATCAATGCACTCCCGACAGATGTCCATCTAGCATCCCTCAACTTTAATTTGGATCTTATTACCAGCCCAGTGTTTTTACCCTCCCCCCCCCCCTTCTCAAATCATCTTACATACTTTCTTGTTGTTTCTCTGCCTGAGCCTTCGGGATCTCTGGTCCACACAGAGTGCGGTTTGGGAGACCTATCTCCAGCTGTGGAGGCATTGGACGGTGCCACAGCTCCACACAAGAGGCGAAGAGGGTCTCCAGCGTTGGAAATCCAGCGATTGGTCCTGTGCTGGTTCAGCCAGAAGCATCCTGACTCAACTCTTAGGGCGCCTTTCTTTCTACTTGAGTGAGGAGGTCGGGGTGGCTTCCTCTCTCGCCAGGGCGCCGGGGGAGGCCAAGGGGCCCTTCTAACCCTCGGTCCTCCGTTCCTCCAACGGAGGGAGCCCCCTGAGGACTTGGGGTCGGGCCTGGCCCTCGGAAAGCCCCCTCAGGCCCCGCCGGAAGAGCCCCTTTCTCCCTCCCCAACTCGGGGGTCAGGCCCCCCTCCTCCTCCCTTCGCCTCCCAGCCCCACGGGTCCCACGTGAGGCGCCCTTTCGCTCCACGAAAAGGTTTCCTTGTGGGCCCCCCTTTTCAAATTTCGCGTTTGCGCCCCAAGAGGGAAAAGCCCCCTCCTCTCCCCTCCCCTCCCCCCACCCCCGGCCCCTTTATTTACCGCCATCATCAGCACGCGCGAGCTGTCACCAAGCGCGAGACACCCCAACCGGTGCCTGACACGCCCCCCGCCGCATCCATTGGTTCTTGTCCTCTCGCCTCCCCGAGCTTCCATTGGTTTAACCGCACGCCACACAAAGCCTCTCCTTCCCACCCTCCTTTTTCCGCCTTCTAACACCCGGCCGCGACTCGCTTTACGCCATCAGCGCAAAGGCTTTTCTACGGAAAGGCGTTCTTTTTTTTCTTCTTCTTCCTAACGCCATTTGCGTAAAGCGTGGGAAGGAAAGAAAGAAAGAGCGGGAAACGGGAAACCTCTCATGGGTTTACGCTAGTGACGGCGTCGGGTCGGAACTAGTTTTGCGCTAGTTACGTAACTACGGCGAACGCGCTCGCTGTCTTGTTTAACCGACCGCAACTTTACGGCATTTGCGGAGCTTGGTAAAATCCCGAGGAGGGGAAAAAGATGTTAGCCCCGCCCCCCTTCCCACAGTTAGTGACGTGCGAAGGCTTTGTGAATCGCGGGGAGGGGGAGGCGGGTTAAGTTTGGTTGAATTACAGGAGGGTAAATAAGGATGTTTCGGAGACAAAGGGACTCTTAAAGGGGCAGAGACCCATTCCGGCTGGTCGTCTGGATTGGTGGCGCGAGTTTCTTCAGCGCAGGCCTCAGGAAGACGGCGCCGCCGAGAGAGGGGGACGCGTGTCGCCGTCTTCCTTGACAAGAGTGGATTCACACGTGTTTCCAGGACACGTGTAGGCACACAACAGGCGCCGACACCGTAATTCTGGGGAGTCTTGCTTTGCCTCACGAATTCATGAAGCTTGTGGAAGAGGCCATGTCTTAGATCAGGCATGGACAAACTTGGGCCCTCTTAAGCGGCTGAGGGGGGAAAGAAAGGGGCCTGAGGCTGTGAGGAATGGTGGGAGTTGGAGTCCAAAACATGAAGAGGGAGGGCCCAAGTTTGCCCAATGCCTGGCCTTAGATAAACCTCACAGGGGTTTTAAACTATTGGATTTTGTTGTTGTTTTGCTACTGTTATTGTCTTAGTTTTCATGACCGATGCTGCAAGCTCTTGGAGTTTCTTTTAGTCGCAAGGCAACTCCATAAAAGGAATGAATGGGTGAATGTTTGGGACGTGCTCACTGCTTTCCTGGAAAATGAGCATGCGGTGCCTTTTAAGTACAGTAGAGTCTCACTTATCCAACATAAACGGGCCGGCAGAATGTTGGATAAGCGAATATGTTGGATAATAAGGAGGGATTAGGGAAAAGCCTATTTAACATCAAATTAGGTTATGATTTTACAAATTAAGCACCCAAACATCATGTTATACAACATATTTGACAGAAAAAGTAGTTCAATACGCAGTAATGCTATGTAGTAATTACTGTATTTATGAATTTAGCACCAAAATATCACGATGTTTTGAAAACATTGACTACAAAAATGCATTGGATAATCCAGAATGTTTGATAAGTGAGTGTTGGATAAGTGAGACTTTACTGTACTACTGTTTGTTTTCTTTCTTTTTTTTAATTGTGGAAATCCTCTCTAATTTGCCACCACGCAGTACACACATCCATTGACTGCAGAGTAAAAAAATATAGGAAAAAAGGGGGATTACTATATATTTGTGAGAAGCAAATAATACATACTTTGTGTTGTCAAAGACATTCCTGGCTGGAATCACTGGGTTGCTGTGAGTTTTCATGGCCCAGCTTACTTGTCTGAACATATCTCCCTCTAGGAACCATCTCAGAGTTTAAGATCATCAGGAGAGGTCATGCTCTCAGCTCTGCCTTTCTCGCAGGTGCAGTTGGCGGAGACAGAGCCTTTTCGGTGGTGGCCCCTCAGCTATGGGACTCCCTCCCCAGAGAGATTAGATCAGCTCCCTCCTTCCTTACCTTCCACAAAAAGTGAAGACGTGGCTCTTTGACCAAGCCTTTGAAAATCTACTGCAATAATTAGATATGAAAGATGTGTAATTGACTAATGGAGTGGCCCCAGACTACACCTATGGATCACGTGATTTAACTTGTTGTATGGATTTAAATGCTTTTAATTGTTTTAATGGTGTGGTTGTTTTTATTGTACTATGTTTTTAAAGGCACTGCCTATGTTGTGAAGCTGCCTTAAGTCCCCTCCAAGGTTGAGAAAAGCAGGATAAAAGAGCCATAAATAAATAAATAAATAAAATTTTCAGGCTCTACGGCCATGTTCCAGAAACATTCTCTCCTGACACTTCATCCACATCTATGGCTGACATCTAGACATAGTGGTTGTTGAGAGTGGTCCAGCATTTCTGTGTTCTCAAATAATATGCTGTGTCCAGGTTGGTTCACCAAACATAGCACCCAAACACAAATCAAGGAACATGAAAGGCACTGCAGACTAATCCAACCAGAGAAGTCAGCCATAGCAGAGCACTTGATGGACCAACCTGGACATAGCATATTATTTGAGAACACAGAAATGCTGGATCACTCTAACAACTACCATGTCAGACTACATAGAGAAGCCATTGAGATCCACAAGCATGTGGACAATTTCAACAGAAAGGAGGAAACCATGAAAATGAACAAAATCTGGCTACAGGTATTTAAAAAAACTCTAAAATCATGACAGTAAATAAAGAACAACACTCAAAAACGGGAATTTCAGACAAGAGGCAATCAGGGCTAACTAATCTCCTCCCAACAAAGGATTCCCCCAGGCAGGAAGCAGCCAGGCTTTGGATCTGCAAGGCCATTAAATGCTAATCAAGGTTATCAAATGCAACATTCACACTTGCCTCAAACAAGAGTTCTATCTCTCACCCTGGACCTTCTATATAAATCCCACTTGCCTAGTTTCCAACAGTCCTCACAACCTCTGAGGATGCCTGCCATAGATGTGCGTGAAAGGTCAGATAATTCAGTTGATCCTAACAAAGGTGTAACCTGAAGGGTAGGGTTTTTTTTCCTAATGGCTATTTTCATTGAGTTACAGAAAATATCAATCCAGGACAGTTGGTATTAATGTCTTTACAGAACACATTAATGCCAACTAGATGTGTCATAAACATAACAGGTACGGCACTTAATATTTTGCGATGGCATGATCACACGGTTGCCAAGCATTTGTTTTTCAGCATCCTAGCAAGGGGCCATAGTGGCGCAGTGGGTTAAACCACTGAGCTGCAGAACTTGCTGACCAAAAGGTTGACGGTTCAAATCCGTGGAGCGGGGTGAGCTCCCGTCGTTAGCCCCAGCTACTGCCAACCTAGCCGTTTGAAAACATGCAAATGTGAGTAGATCAATAGGTACTGCTCTGGCAGGAAGATAACGGCACTCCATGCAGTCATGCTAGCCACATAACCTTGAGGTGTCTATGGACAACGCCGGCTCTTCGGCTTAGAAATGGAGATGAGCACCAACTCCCATAGTCAGACTCAACTAGATTTTACTTTTAAACAAGGTCATCCTCCTTACCTTGTCCTTGTTTGCTAGACCACTGCGTCTTAAACTGTGGGTCTCAAACCCAAATGAGGTCTCCTTTGCTCAATATTGGGGTCACAAAAAATACACAGATCTATTTGCAACAAGGTGCATTGGACTTTGCAGAAGATCCTTCAGCTGTCCTCCACAAAAAGGAAAATCAGCCTGTTTAGCCAATTTTGGAAATGCTGAATTATTATCTGCAAATTGTTGGGGTTTTTACCTTCTTTATATACCAGGGGTTACATAAAGATTTCTCAGGTGAAAAGGGTCATGAGCGGAAAAGGTTTCAGAAGCCCTGTGGCAATTTCTCTTCTTGTCTTCCATGGCAGCAGTTGTGAGCAGAGCTCCAGCCAACACACCTGAATTTTGCTACTGCCATCTTCATTTTGCTGGTCCCAATGTAGACTTAGCATGCCAGAGATGAAGTTGGCACAGCTGAGAAATGAGCTAGCAGGGTGGGCCTCATAGGTCTGGAGCTTTATTCAATATAGGACAGTCCCCAACTTAGAACAAGATAGGTTATGTAGGTTTGTTCGTAAGATTAATTTGTGCGTAAATTGGAGCAGGTACATTTTAAAATGTAACTCCATCCATATTTATCTGTCTCTATCTATCTATCTACCTTTGGATAGCATAGGGGAGGATTAACACCCCTGTGGCTTTGTTTTGCTGTCTGTTCAGAAGATTTCTTGTTTTTTGTCCCTGTGATAATTTGATTTTGAAAAATTTGACTTTTAGTGGAAACAAAGATTGGCAAGAAAGCTTCAGTGGAGACACCTTTCCCCTATACCTCTTTCAGGAGTGGATTTCCCTTTCTATGGAAAGATTTCTCTCACTTCTTGTTGTCTCACCCCCATTCTTAACTATGAGTCATTTGTAAATTGGATACTTGTAACTTGGGAACTGCCTGTACTGGAACTACTAGGCTAATGTGCACCTTTCTGTCCCACTATGAAAAGGCAGGAAATCTCATCAGGGGTTTTTGGTAGTGGCAGCAGTGATATTGAGCAGAGCTGTTTCTTGTGCTGCCCTCTGTTTATGCCACATTTCCCCTCAGACTAGTGTGGTCAGGAGGATCACAAAATCAGAGAGTTGGAAAAGACCCCAAGAGTCATCCAGTCCAACCCTTTGCTACACAGGAACACACAAGTAAAGCACTTCCAACAGATGGCCATCTAGCCTCTGTTTAAAAACTTGCAGTGAAGGAGACTCCAGCATACTCTGAGGCAGCAGTATATCCCACTGTTAAACAGCTACAACCAGCAGGAAGTTCTTCCTCATATTTAGGTATCTCTTTAATGCAGTTTGAGTCCATTGTTCCAAGTCCAAAACAGCAGAAAAGTCTGTTCCCCCTTCAATATGGCATCTTTTCTGTTGATTAAACATGGGTATCATTTTCCCTCGCAGCCTTGGCTTGGCTTCCAGACCTTTTCCCATTTTGATCACGCTTCTCTGGACATGTTCCAGATTTTGAGCTTTTAGTACCATTGCCAGTGCCACTCCGCTCCTCAAATCACTGTGGCCAACAGCAAGATTTGTGCCTGCCTGTGCAGTGGCATACAGCAGTTTGGGGCTTATGGCTGTGAGAGCTATACCTCAGCACATGCTCCACATTTCACAGATGCTGAAACTGACTGCCATGGATTCTCATGGTTTTTACATGAATTTCTCTAAGTCTCCAAATTAGTTTTTCTTTTGAGGCTGTCTAGACTCCAGTGTAAAAGTCACTAAGCTAACATACCACCATGCAAAATTTGAGGCTATTTTGGATAATTATGGACACAATTCTCCATTGATCTTTTCAGGTTTTACATTGGTTTTCCCCAAATTCCATCATGTGATCATAGCACAAAACATCCCTAGCTGGCAACTAGATTGATGGACACATGGGAGCTGGGAGTAAAAACAGGCACCGTTTTGTGGCCTTGCAAAGAACACAGAAATAGGTTATGAGACATATATTCTGCCAGCTAAAATATCTCAGCACCACTTATAACATTATGGATATATTGTTTCATGACAATATCATGGTGATGAAACGTCTGTCCGAGACAAGGATTTTCACAATTTTAAAATATGAGATAAATTTAGAGAATGCAAATTGTAAAGGCGGCGCCACTATCATTGGCAAAATAAATTATTGAACCTGAACAGAAAAACAATGAAAACAGAGAAGCATCTGATGATTTTTTTGTTGTAGGTTTTTTTTCAGTACTGCAGAGATTCAATGCAATGGAACAGAGATTAAACCCAAACCCCATAGTTTTAATATTTGTGACATTTTATTCCCTTCTTTTGTAAATTAATGCTTTGGTGGCATCTTTAAAATTGTTATGAACCACTTTGGATTCCATTTTGAGAAAAAAGGCAGGATATAAGTTCAATAGATAAATATGGTATCTAGATATCATAAATGTTTTAGAAGCCTACATTAAAATTCAAAGAGAATACGTGAGAATGTGTATTATGACTGCTGTATTTTTGTCACTAAAACACTACAGCACATATCACATATTTGTACTATTGTGAACATTTAAAGGATTTGAATTATTTTTCTGATAAATATGCACTATTTATGTGCTGTAATTACTTCTGTGATGTAAATCATGATATAATTATGGACTGTAATTGTACGGCAGACCTTGGGTGCCTCTGTAAAGATCATGAGGTTTTTTTTCTTCAGACTAATGTTTTTATGACAGTGGACTCACAAAGAGAAAATCCTAAATTAAATTTATGATTTCATCTGTAGCACAGATGTGATCTGTTTATAAACAATGGGATTTTCTGGAGCGTGTTTAAACAATTATATTTCATATTTAGATTTTTGCTTGGTGGTGCTATAAGATGCTGGATGATACATTTTAAATACTGCATGGTAGGAGATTGATGGCCCTCCAGATTTTGATTCCTGCAATACATTCAGCTGTGCCTTGGCATAGATGCAAGTGATAATTAGATGAGAGATTTGGTATGCGTTTGTGGAAAAATCGCATGGATTAATTTGTTTGGGATGTGGTTTTTATTAACACTTTGTGCCATAATTTGGTGGAGCTTTTGAAAAAATATATAGGTGATTTGCAAATGGATGGGTTTTTTATGCACCAAAGACACAAACAGAATTTTTGAAGCTGAAAAATAAGGTTCGTAGACTGTAATACTTCTATGAAGCGCTGGCTCTATAATATTTACCTGTGTAATCAATGTACAGATTGTAAGTTTTAGCTTTCTTATAAAGATCAAAGAATATGTGAAAATTGAAGTCTTATATATAGCTTTGCTCTACTGGTACCATGTGCTGAGCTATGATTTTTGCAGCTTGTGCAGACAGAACTGTGTGATCTATTATTAGATTGCAGACCACTGCAACATGACAAACCAAACTCACGGTTCTGTATTCCAGATCTAAAATAAGTGCTACAATTATGCCATGAAATGCTTGTTTTATTATTTTGTGTCTCTCACACAGATTGGTATGAGTTACACAATGATGATAAAATATATTAATATATTTAACATATTCATATGGAAATATGATATGTTGCATTTTTGCAAAGCAATATTGTGTTCCTAAGTGTGAAGTTCAATGGTAATTTTATGGCCCCAAGCCACACATTTTACATTACAGACGCAAACTAATATTTATGTGTTTTTGCACTTCATTCTGTTGATACAAATGTGAACAATGATCGTGGATTTGGACTGTTTGCATGTAAAAATATAACAAGTCCTCTATTCATGTTCTGTTTAAGCATGACAGCATCATCCCATAGTGGACGGTTAGGTATAACTGTGCAGACTGAATTGTTGGACGTTTCACTAGGTCTGCGTATAGTAATATAAATTCAGCAGGATTCAATTTATTTCTGTTAGATAGGTTTACTTTCCATTTCCAAGAATTTGAAACAGTATAATGAACTGTGTGTGAAGAGTGGCCAACAAAAGGGTAACCAGAGGTAAAAGGCAGGCTGGCAATTGTTCTGGCTGCTGTGGGAATTAGGGAACATAAAGAAAGAGGCCAATTTAAAGCTGGTGGAGACAACAAAAAGACAAAGGAGGAATAAACTGCTAGCTTTTTGATATTTTCCCAAGATCTGAAAAGCCACAGTTTAAAAGTCACGAGGGTTTCTTCGCCTATGAAAAAGGAATTTCAGAAACAAGCAGTGAGGGTGGAGGACCTCTTCAGAGTCCAGCAGCTAGCTGTCAAGGTACCATCTGAAGTGAGGATTGTCAGTTCAACCCAGTACTTTGTGAGGTGCTTGCCAGTTAGCAATAATAAATTCATCTTGCTCTTTCTTTCTCTATATGAAGACAATCTGGAAACATTGTGTTTTGAGTCTGCTACCTGCAAACATCCCTAATTAATAGTATTCAGAGACATAGCCATATTAGTTTGTTCTAGCACAAAAAGTGTAGATGATACTCGAGACAGAAAAAGACATTTCTAGCCTAAACCTTTGTAGAGACCAGTTCACATCATGCAGAAATGTTATTTTATGTGATCTAGAGACAAAATGTGTATATGATCTATTATTAGATTATAAATTGTATGTGTCTAGCAGACTTGAGATGAAGCTTGCTGAATTTGCACGCCCACATAAAACTACTTCTGGATCCATCTTATGAAATGGACTGCAATCCACAGAAACATATGCTAGAAATTTCCCTTTTCGGTCTCTCAAAGAAACTACAGGATTCCTTTTTACACCTTAGCTTATTTGCCTAAATACTCATTTCTTATTCTTGAAATAAATCTAACCATAATTTGAAAGTATCCAAGAGTACAGCCGGCCTTGAATCAAATTTGTAATTTGTCCACCTGTTCTGCAGTTCACTTAGCCAATGAAACATGGCATCTCCCCATGAATTAAGACAAAATTGCATCTCAGTGAGATCTCTTGCAAACCTCATACTTTTAAAAGGTTTTCTCAGTAATAAAGCATCTTAAAAAAACTTTCAATTTATAATAGTTCCAGCATTTTAACATAATGGCACTTAATGATGAAATATAAGATCCAGTCCCCAAGAGACAAACTCATTCTTAACAAGTAAGAGGGTGGAAGTGGAGGGACGTGTGGGAAAGCATTTTGATACAACTTTGATAACAGCATTTTTTCTGAACCAATAATGGAGAAAGGAGGGGCGGTTTGAAGGAAACCAGTAGAGCATGAATGCATTGTGGATTGGTCCCAGAGTTGCTTTTTCTTCAAATGGAAGTAATCCCACACTTTCTGAAGAGTATGCTAATTATAATATCGGCTCTTGCTTTAAGTATGCTGTTCCCTGTAAGAAAAAATGCCAACCAATCAACAGCAAAAAATAATCTTGGGCAGAAAGTCCTGGGTAAGATAATAAAACTGAAGAAGCAGCTGCTTTGGACACTGTCTAACATGCCGCAGCTCTATCCAGAAGTGAATGATTTAAAAGGAACAAGGATAGTATTGACCTGGATTTTATTTGCAGGAGGTACTTAAAAGCAGTGGGGACCACTTTGGCTGCTATTTAAAACAGCAGCTCAGAACAGAAAGGTGCTACACGAGCTGTGTGCACATATTGTCAACAGTATGAATTAAGACTCACAGCCTACAGTAAAAAGCACATTTCTCAGTACTAAATGTCCTAAAAGGGAGAGAGACTTATTCTGTTTTATCCATGGGAGAGATGCACCTGTGGTTTCTCATACTTTTTTTCAATATTATACCCAAAAAAATCTACTGACTGAAGAAAGCTGGAATGGCTCTACAATGCCTTTTTAATAATAGTGCTAGGATCCCCAATTGTGAAAATATTCTAGTTAATGCTTCATTTTTTAAGGGAACCCATTTGAGAATTTTATTGAATGTTTGCAGGGGTCATGGGTTGTTGAAGAACCATACATAACCCTTCCCACACCATTATTTATTGTCATTGTATCTATATTTTGGCTTTGTCCCAGTTTGGGATTCAAGGAGGCTTACAACAAACTTGATTGCGCAAAGATTGCAATATGTTTTTTTTCCAAGTTCATTAGCAAGAAAAACCACTTTCTGAGGCTCAGAATTCATTCTTCGGATTGTTGTTTGATTAGTGTGGACAGGTTTTTAAATATTGACTGCAATTCTCAGTTTTGAAAAACAATAGTTGGGGCTTAATGGCAAAATGGTTTGAGACATCCCCCCTCCTCACCCTTGCTTTCGGTTACCACAGCAACACCTGAAATGATGGACAGGAAGGCAGGAAGAGACTGTGATTTCAAAGCAGCATGTTCTTTGTGGAATTTAGGGATTTGTTTTATTCAGTCATCACATGGAGGGCTACAGTTTAGCTTAGATTTCAGGGGCAGGAGAAGACATGCAGGAATTCCTGCTCACTGATCCAACAGCATTAACAGAAGAAGGAGATCAGATACTTCTAGCATCTGTTTACATTTTGACAGGGCAATTTGTTTTTTTACAGTATAGTTGATCTAAAATCTCCTTGTTTTTCACAACATATTGAGTGGGGTAAAAGTATTTTGTTAGTCATCTTAAATTAAAATAATTATATAAAAATAGTAATTAAATTATATAAAATATTAATATCTAAGTAATAATTTTAACATTAAAATATTTAGAATAATCTTATTTACGTTAAATTGGACATCAACTGATATAACTGTCTAACCACACAGTATTTCCATGCATTAGGATACATTTTCTCTGGGAAAGTGGCAGGATGGGTGAGAGAAAAATAGGGAAACCTAATTATACAGAAATAAAGATGAATCCATTGAAGGCTGCTTCTCAGGGACATTTTGTATTTTGAACAGATGCTGCATCACACGTACAAGCAGGTCTGCTGGCCCACAAAGGACACATGTATATAATTCTTGCTCCTGCAATGCACAGAAGCAAGGACCTGATCATGGCTTAACCTTAAGTATATTCCTTCAGAACACCTATCTCACACTATATTTTTAAGATTCACCCATCCACTCATATCACTGATAGTAATGGAGTTGTATGAATATAATTCAGATCAGTTTGGCTCCAGGGGTCCAAGCTGACTTGAAGAAAATTATAGAATGAATGCTACTGAGCTTCCAGCAAGCCCATATTTCAACTTTTAGATATGTGACTTAGATTGTCATCTCAGACTATAAAATGAGTTGACTCTTTAGTTCTAAATACCAGTATCATGAAAAACACAAAAACCAAGTTATTTTTACAAGCAGGGCTCCAGACGTACATACTGTTACTTATTCATAACTCCCACTGAAGCTTTACGTCTGTTTCCACATAAACACATTTATAGCAGAAGCTTATATTAGCTCCTTTAAAGGCACGGTATCAATGAAGCAAAGGCCTAAGTTTAGCCTTTACTCAGGGCAGTTAATCAGCAAACAGAAAAGTCAAAATGTATTAAAGTCAAATGTAGTTCATGGATCAGATTCAATTTAGTTATTAGTATGTTAAAATTACTCAGAAATGTGCAATACAAATTTTTTTACACATGTTATGAATCAACGTCAGATATTTCTGGGCTAATGGCCAATGGAGAGGGGTGGAAATACTGAGAAACATTTCTAAATGCCTTAATGTGTAGATACCCTGTCTTAAGAAATGACTATCAAACAATTTAAATCATATGTACAGTAATAGCTTTGGCAATTTTTAAAGCCAAAGGATAATGCTGATCCTAATGGTTATATCTTTATTATGATCATGTGTAAAGATTTAATGTTTATTTGCGGTTGGATATCAGCAAATAAAACATAACCAATGGCGGGTAAAGGTTTATACCAAAAACACACTGCAGAATTGAAAAGGGGTATTTTCAAATCAAGCTTTTGGCCCCTCTTTTTGCATATTGGACCTGTTTATCCTCCACACTATTTTCAGATTCTGATTAACATGTATTTCTTTTTAGTTAATTTGCAAATTTATTGGGCAACAATGTTATCTGTATGAAATCAGATGCAGATCAATTCAAAAAGGAAATCTACTTTTCATGTTGTATCTTGAACAGAAGACCGCATCTTTATTTCTGTATTTGCAAAAGTATTTTTCCTACAATCTTGTAAATCAAACAGGTCCTGATTTATACATAACAAAGTTACTGATCCTCATAAAGGCATGAATCATCAGCAGTTGCATACTACCATGCACTGTTGCCTCACTCAATCTGGTGGTAGAGGCAGAGGAAAGGTTTAATCTCTCCTAAGAGTCAAGATAACCTAAAGACATCAGATCCCATCCGATCAAAGAGGCTAGGTAAGCCCTGGATAGTACTTGGATGGCAGACTGTAAATGAATATCAGCTTATATTCCGAGGAGAGAACTGGCAAGATCATCTTGCCTAAGCAAACCATATGGAATTCATGGGCTCACTATAAACTGAAAGATGTTTTGAAGGCACATATACAGGTGTTGGATTAAAGAGGACATGATCTCTATAACAAACGAGATTCTGAAGCTTTACTCCTTATGTTCTTTACAAATTAAATTCTGTTATCTATCCGGTGTCACAGGAGCACACCCTTTTCTGTCAAAATGGTCAACATTGTGCTCGGCAGCCTATAAATAAACTGAAATAGGTGACACCCTCCTCTACACTGGAACATTCAATGCAAAACATCCCAACAAAGTCACTGTTCCTTTTACTATACATTTTGTTATAAGGATGTCAGTGTTAGGGGACAGGGATGCTGCAAAAAATATGTACCATGGATGGTGGGCACTCGTTACCCTGAAGCTCCTTGGATCATGTCCTATAGCTATACGATTTCCAAGAACACAGGCACAGAAGCACCTATTAATAAGCTAATTTAAAGTGTGAGACCCAGTTCTCAGAGCTTAAAATCCTCTCCAACTACCCTTGGGACTTTTGCTCACAGGCTTTTGTCAGAATTAGATATACACAAGGAGATCAGAGGGAAGAGAGAAGTTGCTATGAGGTGGAGTAATATAACCTGTCCAATAATAAATTCTTTACCAAGATTTAGACTAAAAAATTAAATAGAGAGGATCTTAAGTTATGTCCTGTAATGAAGTGTGTTTTTTTTTTAGTTTACAGATGCCATGTTTAATTGTGTTTTTAAAGGGTCAGTATTTCAGTTACTCTGCACTCATGAGTTGGTTGCAATGGAGAAGTGGGCGGAGCCAACTGTCGTTTTGTGTGGAGAAGTGCAGGTTTGAAAAAGAGCAGTTAGTCTGTGCCCTGCTGAGGTACAGTTAAGACTGATTCTCAGTTGAAGGGATCAGGGAGACTCAAGTGCTTATTTGAGTCAGTTTAAAATAAGTTTGGTAACTTATTTTAAGGTAGTCTGTTTCCAGATAAGAAACAGATAGTCTGTGATTGTAATTCACAGGGTGACTGCAGTTTAAAGCAGTAGAGAAGGAAGTGATATTTTAAGGAGTTTGAACCACCTCAATATAGCTTTGCAACTGTTAATCAAAGTGCCTCTAAAGAGAAGTTACTGTAACCATTAAACTTGTTCCTGAATAAACATGTTATTGTTCTTTCAAACATCTCAGCTTCTGTTATCTATATCTATATACAGTAGAGTCTCCCTTATCCAAGCTAAACAGGCCGGCAGAAGCTTGGATAAGCGAATATGTTGGATAATAAGGAGGCATTAAGGAAAAGCCTATTAAACATAAAATTAGGTTATGATTTTACAAATTAAGCACCAAAACTTCATGTTATACAACAAATTTGAAAGAAAGAGTAGTTCAATACGCAGTAGTGTTATGTTGTAATTACTGTATTTATGAATTTAGCACCAAAATATCACGATATATTGAAAACATTGACTACAAAAATGGCTTGGATTATCCAGAGGCTTGGATAAGTGAGGCTTGGATAAGTGAGACTCTACTGTATATAAAAGAGTGATGGCATCACGGCGACCCACAAAACAACAAAACTACAGGCCCCCCAACCTTGAAATTTGACAACACAACCCATCATCCACGGCTCTAGGTTGATATAACAAAAAGAAAAGAAAAATAAAGTCCTAATTAGAGAGAGAGGAATAATTGCTTTTATCCAATTGCTGCCAGTTAGAAGGCTAAGCTCCTCCAACTTGGTCTCCTAGCAACCCAATAAAAAATAATAAAAAACACTAAAAATAATAAAAAACACTAAAAATTTAATACAATAAAATACTATAACAGAAAATAACTAAAAATAATACAAGAAAATAATAAAATATAATAAATAAAAAGATAACTTACAATAAAATTTATAATTTTTTTTTACAAATAACGTCAAATAAAAATTACACAATTTTTAACCAATACCACCACCACTTTGCCACAGCAACACGTGGCCGGGCACAGCTAGTTACCATCTAAAGAAAACAAGGAAAAGGAAGAAAAACCAAAATTTCAAAGTCTCCTCTCTAAGTAGCTAGTGGCTACATCTTCCAATAGTGGTGGCAGCGATAATATAAAATATAATTAATAAAAACAACCTCCACCTCCACATCTCCTCAATTGGTGACACCGGTGGGATATTAAAAAGATACCCCCCTGCCTGACATCTTTACATGTCCTCTTTACTTTAGAAAAGTTTAAGGGAATGGTAGTCATAGAAGAAGTAGCACAACAACTCTCCAACTGCAGCAGCAATAAGGGGAAAAACTGCAAAACAAATAATTTGTATGACACAATAGTAACACTTTATTTGTATTCCGCCCTATCTCCCTGAGGGGACTCAGGGCGGATTCCAGCATACACAAACACAAAGGCAAATATTCAATTTTATATCTTTTAAGAATTTGGAAAGTTCCATGTATTTGTACTTTCAGGCCTCATAAAAATGCTGATGTTGTAATTTGATCCAAGTCTTTGTTTTGAATAAGTTTTCATAGTGAGGGACTTTCTACTCCCTTCCATCAGACAGAATTACAACATTAGACTAAAGGGAAAGGATTTAAACTTCCAGGGTCCAATGATATTATCCTAACACTCAAACATGTTAATCCTCTCAACAAGCTTCATGAAGATAGTGAAAGGCCAGGAACTTAAACTCTGATAACAGAACCCTGTTGCTATCTGTTTGCTTTACCAACATATACCGTACTACAATACTTTTCTAACACAAAACATTTTCCCAATTTGAGGACATATTTTAATAATATCATATACAGAATGCATCATATGAAAATAAAAGGCACATTAAAATATTTTCACATTATTAGCCAGAAATCTCAAGTTCACTCATAAACAACTGAGCAAATCTGAAGCCTATCCTGCCATTTGCACAAATGTTCAACCTATTCTTTTCAGCATGATCATTTTCCTTCAATTTCCATTCTGTTGCAGAAGTGTTGCTTGAAGAATCTAAGGCAAATCACTTACGACAGCAGACCACCCATGGCATTATCACAGGCCTTGAGAACCAGAGATGACGTGACATTGATTTTACCTCCAAAGGAGACCAACTGCATTTTAAAAATGAGAAACCAATGCAATCGGGAGTGCCAGAATGGAACTGCTATTCAGTAGAATGATTAGTCAATAAAATGATTGCTCACATGAAGAAAGGCCTTATAAAGGTTCCTCATCTGATCCCTGCAATTGGCACCTGCTGCTGCTTGCGAATCTTGTTGAAGAGTTCCATGTACTGTACCATTGTGTCACCTGGACTGTAGATGCTGTCATGCTTATTGCCAAACACAGAAGGAATCCCCGGGGCATGACTTCCCATGAAACTTTGCATGAACTCCATTAGAAGGTTCCAACAGTCATTGGCCACCACACAGGGACAGTATTCCACCTGGCAACAGACACAGAAACTTCAAAACAGAGCTAACGATAATTCCACAGGAGGTAATTAAGACTTCAATTAGCATTGAAGAGCTCATCCATTTTTATAATACAGGGTGGAAGGAAAGCCTTCTCAGCTGAACAAATTGAAATACCACTTTTAAAAAAATTGAGATGGTGAAACTAAAAATATTGAGGTAGTTGAGAATATTCAAGCAGTTGCTCTTATAATAGAACTTATCTTTCAATTTCAGGGTAATGTTAGAGTAAAGCTTATCACTGGAATATTATATTGTATATACCCATTTATAGACCTACCTCATACATAAACCATGAACAACTTTTGGAGACAAAATTATGGATTTTTATATGGTCTATGGATAAGTTGAGGGTAATTGCACAAAGAGGGGAAATCACCATTGCTGACTCGGGCCCAGCTGCCCTTGGCCACTGCTGCCATTTCCCTACCCAGACATTCAAAAAAAGCCGTACTCAATACCATAGTGCAGGCATGGACAAACTTTCTAACTTGGGGGCTGCATGGCGGGCCAGAGCGGGGTGGGCGGGCCGGGGGGGGGGGGTCCTCCGCCTCCCTCCTACTCCTCTGCAGCCGCTGCTTTCCTCAAGGGTAAGTTTCCCCTTGGAAAGAAGAGTGCGAGGGAAGAGGAGGAAAGCCAGCAGGGCATATCAAATTGCCCTTTCAGCAAGCGGCTGCCCGGGGCTCTCGTTTTTCCCTTTCCTCCTGCTTCTTCAGGCAACAGTGTGGACCCCTTCCTGAAGGCCCCCTCCTTGGGGCCAGTGCATCTTCCTGGAGTGACTTTCCAAGGGGGAACTTGGCCATAAGGAAGGTCAGAGGAGTCCCTCTCCTCATTGGGGGTGGAGGCTAGGAAGAAAGGGAGCGTGCCAACAGGCTAGGAAGGCCAAAAGGAGGCTTTACCTGGGGCTAGTGCTGAGGTCACATGTGACTGCCCCAACGTTCCTCTCAGCATGAGAATGTGGTGGGCTGCAGCGTCCTCATGCTGATAGGACAGTGAGAGAGAGAGAGACGGCCTGAGAAAAGAGCTCAAAGGGCTGCATCTGGCCCCCAGGTCTGGGTTTGCCCATACCTGCCATAGTAGCAACAATAGAGAGGGTCAGTGCTTTTAGGTTCTTCAAGAACAGACGAAATTCCCTCCTTTCACCATTCTACTCCAAGAATGGGAAAGTTCCTTTTTTTGGTATGAGTTAAAGTGCAGTGGGCTGATTTTTTTACTAAATTTTCTGGATTTATACCTGAGTATTTAGGATATGTTTCAACAGCAAGATTAAACTGAGAACCTTTTTACAGGGCAGTATTCAAAATACTGCAAGAGTGAATATGACAAAACAGTCCTCCACTTATGACATACAGCAAATATTTCACAATTTCATATATAAGACTAAAAGAAACCACATGCACAAAATTGTTGGTTAAATAAAAACTTTTACTTGTTATTTCTGGATGTTAGTCTAGTCCAGGCAAGTGCTGAAGGAGATGGGAAGGGACAGCTCCAAAGTTGATTTGCTAATAAGGATAGCTCTGTTTAAGAGTTCACTGTTCACACTTGGCAGATGGAGAGACAGCTGTCGTTTGATTAGCGAGAACAACAGAATATGGGGATAGAAGTAGCACTGACAGAAGCAGGCAACATGTGCCTTTTTATTCCTAGAAGGCATGAAAAAGCCCTCATGTCTTCTAGGGATACTGATTGGATAATTTTAGTGTCAAAGCTTTGGTAGACCCACTTATGTATATGATTAGAAACTTCAGCAAAGACCTGGGCTGACTGATCTACATATCAATATCAGTACTGTGCCTTAACTCCTTTTTTAAAAAGGAATCATCATCTTCTTTGAGTGGAGAAGTGAAAGGTGAGAACTTAGTCCATCCTGGTAGAACTTAAAAGAAGCACTGGCCTCTCTGCTGCAATGCTGCTTCTGGCCTTTTTGAATGCACGGGTGATAAAATGGCAACAATGGTCAGGGATGGCTGGCTTCCTGAGGCAGTACTGGTAATTTATTCTCTCTGCAGAATATCCTTCAACTTACCCACAGGATTTCAAAATCCAGAATTTTGGCACAAAAACCCTTCCTTAAACTGATAGTGTATAATGCCTACAAAATACACTCACGGTATTAATGTGAAGAAACTGCTGCTTAAAAAAATATCACTTTTATTTAAGCCTATCTGTCCAGCAAACCTATCTACCTGTGTGTTCTTTGGATGTATTAAATCCAAATAATCCACAGAGATAAAGGCATTGAGGGAAAAGTCAGCCTTTGCAGGATGTGTAGGGAGGAAATGATTGTGAGATAGCAATTTCCTTTTCAAGCTGGCATTTCTTCACCAAGGTAGAGGAGAAATTTAAACAACAATCCTCCAAACGTTTGGCCATCCTAGTGCATTTCTTTAAATTCAACAAAATAATTATTTAGTAATCAGCATCACAATAAGTAACACAATCAAGTTACTGTTTCAAAATACAACTTCAAGATCTAGTCTCAGCCTGGACCATAATACATCAATGCACACTTTGCCTGAAACCTTTCTGTCATTTTCATATTTCACAGGTATCCTTACCTCCACAGATATTCCTCGAGCGCTGGGTCCCATGGTAACAGTGCCAACCTTCACCAAGAAATCACAGTACTGGTATCGGGTGCCCCGGCTCTCTATCTTGTTCCCTTTGGCATTTTGAAAGAAGCCTTTCAGTTTCACCATAAGGACGTCAAAGTTGGCATCTGCTATGAGGCAGGGGCCATTTTCAAAGAGAGCGAAACAGCTGAGGGGATATTCAGAATTGTGCATCACGTACATCAGCTTGGCAGTCTGCCCTGAAACAAGAGCAGCATTATTATCGCTTCAAGAAGGATATTCCTTCTCTCTTACATGCTTTAAAATGAAACATCTGTTATATCTTTCTTTGTCATTTCTGTTCCAAGCCACTGCTTTCAAGTCAGAATCTTTTATGTTATTCATTAAAGACTGACGCTGCACTGATTGCTTAATTCCTTTCTGCGTTAGCAAAACATAAGTAACTTCATTTTATTAAAGTACCACAGTTCTAAGATAAATGAATATTTGCCCATTCTGGAAAATAGCCTTCAAATAGTTAATTCGTTAACTTAACTAATACATGGAAGTAGGCTGAACAGCATAATTGCACAAGATGGAGGGAAGTAGGCAAAGAGGGAAAAGAATAATTTAACATGTACACAATTCCTAAACCACTCAGAGAATCTTTTGGATTTATAGAAGTACATTATTTTTGTTATGCCCATACACATAGCATTCTACATTTCCTCACAGTATTGCTCCCCCCAAAAAGACAAGCAATTGGGAATTTCTCTGAAATACTATCATTTCCGTAACTGTGTGCAATTACATACCAGTTAAGCAGAGGAACAAGAAATGTTGTAACCTTTTCCAAAAAAAAATGTACTGTACTTCAAAGTTAACCTACCAAGATAGGTGTACTCCTTATTCCTTATCTCTATGGACCTTCGGAGATCTGTGTTTAGAAAGCAAAGGCCAGGAACAGCAGAGACTCAACCCCTCCTTCCACTCCTTTCTGGCTAGTTGGATTATAAAATTAGTAAAATTCCCAGAAACTCAGGATGCTATCTTGTTGGGTATATTCTCATTCTCCTTCCCTATGCCTTTTAAAAACACTCCTATTAAGTTGTTGCCCGACAAGCAATCCTATCAGCTAAACTGTTAAAAAGGGAGGAAGACAAGGACACTGCATGACATCCTGACTGACAATGCAAGTTATTCAAAATACTTGGAAACAGAAATGTTTTGGGTTTTTTATTTTGTATAAATGTAGATACAGTGGGGGGGGGGGGGGAGTATTTAGTCAGATACCAATTATACAAGTTCTCCCATTTAAAAAGATGAGAGAGGCCTGTAATTGACATCATATGTAGACCTCAACTATGAGAGACAACATGAGAAAACACATTCAGAAAATAACATTGTCTGATTTTTCATGAATTTATTGCACATTTCACTAATCTTGACTTCTGCATCCTTGTATTCTGAGATCAGTTCCCCCTCTGCCTCTTCATATGCTCTCCATCTCACATCCACCAAAGAAGGCCCATAGGCCATCAGTCCCCTGGCTACATCCATATTTTAATTTTCCCCTTGGCTGTAACTACTGAGGCTCTCTTCACTTGTCAATTGTGCCCTTTCTGCATTGGCACACTTGTCCTGTGCTCTCATCCTTCATGCATATTTCTTCCCTAATTTCTCACTCTGTAGCCTTCATATTCCCAAGAAAAATGAATTTGGTAAACATTATAAATCAATTGAATAGGCTCACCTAGGAAACTGTTCCACTTTTGGAGATAAAGGCCACGGTTTTTTGGGGACATCACATGGCTATAATTATGCCAGGGTGGTGATAGGAGGGAAAGGCGGTGACTGTAATGGCTGTCAAGGAGGAAATGTGTTGAAAAAATCAGGCAACTAATAACCACTGGGTCTGTCTACATCTCCTTGCCACTGCTACACAATTTTGGAAAAAAGTGCAACTGCTTAGAAGGGTGCCGACAAGATTCTGGCCACAGTAGACCGGGGGGGGGGGCAGACAGAAATAGCATTATATACTGCTGGAGAAAAAATCCTATCTCATGTAAACTTTGGCTTACAACCTAAAAATAATTGATAAGGCTTTCAGTAGAAAGAACCCTACATTTTAGATATGATTCTGGCAATATGTTTGCACAAGAGTTGCAACTTTATTTTGATCCACTTTAATTCAGCACAGGGCAGAAGCTGTAAAGTCTCTACAATTCTTGTATTCACACTGATTACCTCTCCCTTTTCAAGCTGCATCTCCCTCCTGAATTAAATTAGATAACAATGGGTCCTTTGTCTCACTCAGTAATAGAGACCCATAATTTCATCATGCAGCAATATTCCTCTTGGCCAGGAAACAGGCATTTGGAAAATCCACATCTATACAGCCTTTATCAGGAACTAATTTCTAAAGAAGGACTTAATCTTATAATGGGCTGTAAACTAACAGGAGCAGAATCCAAACAGGAGCAGAATCCAAAACCATCTTAACAGATTAGAGAGATGGGCCGAAACTAACAAAATGAAGCTCAACGGACAAATGCAAGATACTTCACTTCGGCAGAAAAAATGAAATGCAAAGATACAGAATGGGGAACGATGCCTGGCTCAACAGCAGTACGTGTGAAAAAGATCTTGGAGTCCTCGTGGACAATAAGTTAAACATGAGCCTACAGTGTGATGCGGCGGCGAAAAAAGCCAATAGGATTCTGGCCTGCATAAATAGGGGTATAGTATCTAGATCCAGGGAAGTCATGCTACCCCTCTATTCTGCCTTACTCAGACCACACCTGGAATACTGTGTCCAATTCTGGGCACCACAGTTGAAGGGAGATGTTGCCAAGCTGGAAAGCGTCCAGAGGAGGGCAACTAAAATGATCAAGGGTCTGGAGAATCAACCCTATGAGGAGCGGCTTGAAGAGCTGGGTATGTTTAGCCTGCAGAAGAGAAGGCTGAGAGGAGACATGATAGCCATATACAAATATGTGAGGAGAAGTCACAGGGAGGAGGGAGCAAGCTTGTTTGCTGCTGCCCTGGAGACTAGGATGCAGAACAATGGTTTCAAACTACAAGAAAGGAGATTCCACCTGAACATCAGGAAGAACTTCCTCACTGTGAGAGCTGTTCGGCAGTGGAACTTTCTGCCCCGGACTGTGGTGGAGGCTCCTTCTTTGGAGGCTTTTAAGCAGAGGCTGGATGGCCATCTGTCGGGGGTGCTTTGAATGAGATTTTCCTGCTTCTCGCAGGGGGTTGGACTGGATGCCCCATGAGGTCTCTTCCGCTTCTACGATTCTATGATTCTAACTCAGTTCCATGCAAGCTAAAACAGGTTGGCTCTTGAAAATTCTGATCATCCAATGAAAAATAAGAGCAACTTAATATTTGTCAGAATTCTGTTGTTATATAAAGCAGTGACTCTCAGCCCTTTGCCCTCTTGGTATTTGTGAATACCTGAAAATTAGCTATCCTGGCTGAGGCTTCTGGGAGCTGAAGTCCAAAAACATCTGGAGAATCAAAAGTAAGAACTACTGATATATATATTCCCAGCTGTTGGTGCATGCAACCCAAAGTGGGAAGTAAACAATTGAGAAACAAAATAGGAGCACTCTGATAAAAAGCTTCTGGAATAGGATTACAGACGACTTTTCCTATGTTCTGTCTCAGCAAGACAGAACAAGATTTGGACTTAGCCTGGATCTTTCTACATACATAATCTGGTCATGCCATATATATGTTCTGTCACTGAATGTCCCTTGCCACCTCTAGATATGCTGCTCAGGGCTATTGAGGAGGGAAGCAATTTGCTATCTAGAGTTTCTCAAATTGTATTCCAGAGAATCCAAGTAGTTTTAGGACATCTAATGGGATGATCTGTAGCAGTAAACAAGCTTCCCTGGAAGAAAACTGATTTTGCCCCCCAACATTGTATACCTTGGTGAGCGCTGCTGTATATATATCCCTTAAGAAGCATTTCAGATTACTTTGTGCATCAGTCATGGTTAATGATGGTGGCAGCTATAGTCCAAAAAATCTGAGGTGCATAAGGTTAAGCAAAATAACCCAGAATCCTATGCAAAATGTCCTCAGAAGACTAGTTGAAGTCAGAAAGGTCTCCAAAATAGCAACCTGAAAAATACTGATACAAAGGATCCATAAAGTTGAGCTTCAGTGTTTAAACAGGTAGATATCATACCAGAGGTCATTTGCAAGGATGGCAAAAAGCTCCATAAATCTGGCAATTATCTTGGAGAGCATGACTTGCTTTGTCCACATAACATACTGCAGTTTCTATTTTTCTCCACACAATACCATATGTTTACTAAAAGGGAAACTCCAGAACTTTGAAAAGTTGTATTTGGATTGTGACTCCCACACTCCCTCATTAGTATGGCAATGCTGTCTGGTGAATTCACTGGATTTACTTCAGCTTATTAACATGCGTCTAATGATGTTTTGCTATTTTTCCTCCATATTTTTATCTTCCTTTGGAAAATTCAGGGCAAAATTATTTGGTAAGTATGTTGGAAATGCAGAAATAGTTATGAGATATATTAACACATCCCCTTACAAATAAAAGATTCACAGAAATGAGGTTTAGAAAAGTGCCAAGATTCATTACTGACCTCTAGAGGTTAGAATTCACTAATGACAAAGCTGCAAATAACACAGAGAAGTTGAGGGTCCCTTATTCAAAATGCCAGCCAGTTTTAAGTATGAATTTAAGCTCTGTTTTGTGTATTTTAATACGTATTTTATAGAAACACGTTTTAATATGTATTTATAGACATACATTTTAATGTGTATTTATAGATTTTTTTACAACGTTTATGTGTTTTAATTATGCTGTAGCCTGCCTTGAGCCACGAGAGATGAGTAAGAAATATATTATTATTATTATTATTATTATCAACACAACGACGTTGTATGGCACAGCAAACAAGATAGACATGCTGGATTTCGTTTCGCAAAACCACAAGTCGAACACTTCCCAAGTGTCTAGGACTGTGTGATGTATTTTCTGATGATGTGTGCAGATCCCAGTAGGGTGGCCTTTTGCAGTTGGCAGATGGTGATTTTGTCAATGACTATTGTTTCCAAATGCCGGCTGAGACTTGACGTGGTGGGGGGGGGGCTTAGCTGCTCCAATGATGACTGAGGGCTGTGCTGGCGGTAGTGTAACTACCGGCAGGTCCAACCAAGCCAGAGAGGCCTCAGCTGAGGAGCACAACCAAGTGCACCTAACCCATTAGCATTATGGAGAATCAAACCCAAACGAAGTCTATACTGGCTCGGTCGTCGCCCAGGATAAAAAGGACCGCGGTGGATGCTGCTGATTCTGGACATCCATCGACAAGTGGGCTACGGAATCATCAAAACCCAAATGAACAGTCACAGAAGCGGCAAAAATATACAATGCCAGAAAACCGCACAATTATTATTATTATTATTATTACTAGTACTACCCAAGGGTCAGAAATGTTTTGGATTTGGGAATATTTGCATATATATAATGAGGTATCTTGGAGGAGGGATCCATGTCTAAATGCAGCATTCCTTTGTTTTATATACACCTTATATATACAGCTTGAAGGTAATTCTATACACAATAGTTTTAATAATTTTATGCACAAAACAAAGTGTGTGTACACTGAACCATCAGAAAGCAAAGTATCACTATCTCAGAAACTCTTCTGGATAATACTGGAATATAGAGCATTTGAAATTTACAGATAAGGGATATTCAACCTATAGTGGCAACCCAGAATGACAGACTTCATGAGATATTTATGAATACGCTGAAAGATGTGAATCCATTTTAGAACAATAAATAATTATCTAATGTTCTCACTGTGATTTCAAGTATCTCTGCAGAAGTTCAACTCTTAATAGTCTACAATCCTACTAGCAGAACATAGCAAAGACTTAGAACAACTATTGAGGAAAGTGCAACAGCAAGATCAACTTATCTGTTCCTGTTCTCTTGATAAATGCTTCACTTTCTAAGGATTTATACCTTATTAACAAGGCATATTAATGTAAAAATAAGGCTCTCACTAGCAAGACTATAGCCTTATGGACATTTTTTACCTGGGAGTAAATACTAAGGTTGTCCAAAATTTCGTTATGATTATTTCGGAATTATTTCGGATTGTTCTCGCTTTTTGAACCGAGTATTGAAACGTTGTCCCTGGGCGCAACTGGCAATGTAATTTGAACCATCGTTGGCCCATTCTCTAATTGTTTCTTAATGTTTCGTTAAATTTTTTCCTCCCAAAATTTTTTTTTATATTTTTTAAAAATATTTTTTTAATTTTTTTTTTGTTTCTGCAACCTAACTTGAATGGGAGCCTAGCGCAGCCTAAAATGGCTGCCGCTCCCTGGCCAATCAGAGACTTCCACGATGGCTGGAAAAGGTGGGGGCTAGCATCCTCCGCGTCCACGTTTAAGATCTCTATAAAAAACCCCTCCCCAACCCAGGCAAGCCATTCGGGGCTAGGATACCGAGCAGAGAGGGTGGTTCGCGCCGCGCTGGGAATCAAGCTGCTTGGCTTGCTTGCATTGAGGGGAGAGAGGGCTAAGTGTTCTGGCTGTAGGGGGTTGGGTCTGTTAAGGGCTGGCTGAGTGGCTGTTGTTGCTGGTTCGATATTGTGGGGTTTTTTTTTTTTTTGGGAAATTGGCTTGGGGCTTGTGGAATCTGGCAGAGTCCTTGCTGTGGCTATAGGCAATTTTTATTTTTAAAAGGACGTGGGCGCCAAGGCATTGCTTTTCTGACGCTCCATTTCTAAATACCTCTGCCTTTTTTTTTTAATTTAGCAATCACTAGATCAGCCCTTCTTAGCAATCCTGAAAGGGGGGGGCATAGGAAGTTAGAGTTTCCAAAGGACGTCTGCGTTCCTGCAAGTGCAGTGCTTGGGGTCCTCTCCTACTACTCCAGAGACCCTCTGCCTTTTATTTGATTTTTGCAACCTCTAGATCAGCCCTTCATAGCAATCCTGAAAGGGGGGGGGGGGACATTGGAAGTTATAGTTTCTAAAGGACGTCTGCGTTCCTGCAAGTGCAGTGCTTGGGGTCCTCTCCTACTACTCCAGAGACCCTCTGCCTTTTATTTGATTTTTGCAACCTCTAAATCAGCCCTTCATAGCAATCCTGAAAGGGGGGGGGGGGACATTGGAAGTTATAGTTTCGAAAGGACGTCTGCGTTCCTGCAAGTGCAGTGCTTGGGGTCCTCTCCTTTTCTACTCCAGAGACCCTCTGCCTTTTATTTGATTTTTGCAACCTCTAGATCAGCCCTTCATAGCAATCCTGAAAGGGGGGGGGGACATTGGAAGTTATAGTTTCTAAAGGACGTCTGCGTTCCTGCAAGTGCATTGCTTACCTCCCGCTCCATTTGTAATCCCAAGCCCCCGGGCTGAGTGTTATTGCAGCAATCACAAAGACACACATTGTTTTCAAACCTAAAAGGGTACATTGGAAGAAATAGCTTCCAAAGGACGTGGGGCACCCGCCAAGGCATTGCTTCCCTCACGCTCCATTTCTATTCCCAAGCCTTGGGCTGAGTTTTATTTCTGCAATCACAAATTCAGACATTGATTTGATTCAATAGAGGGTCCACAGCAATTTATAGTATCCAAAGGACATTGCCAATCCTGTCAAGGCATTGCTTGGCGTGTGCTGCATTTCTAATCCAAAGTCCTCAGCCAGAGTTTCATTTTTGCAATCACAAGGTCAGCCAGTGGCACCATTGATCAAAAGGTTCAAAGGCAATTTATAGTTTCCAAAGGACAGTGGCACTCCTGCCAAGGCATTGCTTGGTGTGTGCTGGGTTTCTAATCAAAAGTCTACACAAGTAGAAGAGGGACTTTTACAGTGATAAGAACCCAATTGAACAGGAAATAAGACTTTCAAACCAGGAACAGGTTTCTTCAAATATTGAAAAATAGTGTATTATAAAAAGTTATGAAAATTCGCCAAAAATCATAGGAGACAGGAAACGTTCTGCAATTTGTTGAGCAAAGAGTGTTGAATGTGATCTCCCACTGTACCAAATTTGATGAAGATAGCTCAAGAAATGAGGGTGGGAGAGCCCTGTAAAAGTCCCCCGCGGTTTCCTTTTTTTTTTTGGTGGTTGCGCATGCGCGTCCGCCATTTTAGAAACATTAAGAATCATTACGAATTTTCGGAAATATCAGAAATTTTTGGGTGAAAAATTCGGAAATAATTTCTATATCGAAGCGCCGGCACCCCTGTGATGACTCATGGGCCTTGTAGTCCTGCTCAGGGCATTGTGATGCCTGATGAAGAAGAAAACTTGGGTTTTTTACCATCCCAGTCAGAACTGGAATCTTCTCAGCCAGATCTTTCCCAGGCAGATCTGGGAACCTTGCACCTGCAAGAAAGTTGTGTCCCAGAAGTATGTCAAACAAACCCTGAGCCTACATCTCCTGTGTTCTCTCGCCATGAATTTTGTAAACAACAGAGAGGTTTGGAAGCAGCCTCGCGCAGGAGTGCTAGAATAGCAGCTAAGAATTCAGCCAATTAAGCCTGCTTTTCGTGAGAATCTTTAAGGAGTCAAACATCTGGCCTCAGAGTTTAGCTTTCGTTTCTGGTTCCCAGAGAACTGCTTCGGCGGGAAAGTTAGACTCTATATAGGTGTTTTACCCGCGGAGTAACTTCGCGGAGTCAATTCGTCAGCCTCCGGAGCGAGTTGTGTCTGGACAGCGCGCTCCGTTTCAAGCCTCGTTCCTGCTCAAGCCTTGTCCTGGTTTCCAGCCTTCGCTCCTGTTTCCCAGCCTTTGTTTACCTACGGACCTTGCCTTGTTTCCCAGGACTAAACCTTGCCTTGTTTCACGGATTTTACCAAGTTATTCCACGGACCTTGTTCCTTGCTACCTTGTTCCACGATTCAAGCCTTGTTTCAAGTATCAAGTTATTTCCTAGCCTTGCTCAAGTTCATGGACTAAAGGACCTTGTCATCTCCCCTCACTTTGCTTGGCAAAGTGAGTGTTTCGGTTATTGGATTACAACTTTGGACCTTACTATTCCATATTGGACATTGCCTTTTTGGACTAATTCTGACCTTTCCTGAAAGGTCTAATTCTGGACTATTTTCTACACTTGTTTTTATTAACTTTATATATTCCTTCAATAAAGATATTAGATAGATTCTGGCCTCTGTGTATGGTTATTGGTGCCTTTGCTGTCTGGGTCTTGACAGTTTGACTCCGCCACCCTAAGCACCAATTAACCTCGGCCAGTATGTCTACCGGAGCCGGACCTGGACCGGGCGGCCAGCCGATTACCTACACCATCGACAAGGATGAGGTGGACCGAATCCGCGATAAGCTCAATGCACAGGATGGGGAAATAAAGGGTTTGAAGGAACGCGGAATCCGTCTTCCGGCCATGGCGTTGCCAACCAAGTTTACTGGAGAAGCTTCTAAGGTTCATGTTTTCCGTCGCCAATGTCAAGCTTACCTAGAGGCCCGTGCTGCCGAGTTTCCCCAAGAAGACATCAAAGTGGCGTGGGTTTACAGTCTTCTAGACGGGCCAGCGGCCAACTGGGCGACGGCACTGTTCGACCAAGCCTCTCCACACCTAAGATCAGCGCAACGCTTCTTGGACCACCTTAAGGAGACTTGGGGAATCGAGGACAATTTGGAGGCAGCCGGTCACAAACTCCGCCGCCTCTTCCAAGGAGACAGACCCATGTCTCAGTACATAGCCGAGTTCCGAGTGCTGGCCCATAACACCGGCTGGAATGATGTAGCCCTCAGAGGACAATTCCGGGAGGGTCTCAACATCGAAATGCTGGAGGAAATCTCCAAGGTGGATCCTCCCCAGACCCTCGAAGCACTCATTGATCAATGTTTACGGGCTGAAGTCATGATTGCCAACAGGAAACAGTGGGTTCGAGGCCAGAGCGGTAGAGCTGGGGCAAAACCCCCCGCTCCCGCCAGCGTTCAGCCACGTCCAGTGTGGAGACCCCCACCACCAACCCCATACCCCAGAGGAAGCGAGGAGGTGCCGATGCAGTTGGGCAACGTGCGTCCCAGACTGGATGCCGCCGAGAAGGCCCGTCGTCAACGCTTAAACCTCTGTTGGTACTGCGGGAACGGGGGCCACTTCGCCAGAGAGTGCCCAGCCAAAGGGAAGCCCGCCGCCCGTCTTGCGGCGGCGTCCTCCACGGAGACGAAGGCGTCCGAGGCGGCTGGCACACAGCCGGCGGGGGAAGCCAACGACCGGGCGTAGAGAGGCTCGCCAACCCGGTCAAAAAACCCATTCAAGAGCCGCCAACCGGGGTCCTGTTCCTTCTAGTAGTCACCTTATGGTCAGCAAAAAAGGGACCCGTCATGATCCACGCCATGATAGACTCCGGAGCCACCAACAATTTCATTGATAGAGAGTATGCCGACTCTCTGGGATTACAATATCATGACTTCAAGAATGCCCGTGTGGTGCAAGCCATAGACGGCCGTCCCCTCAAGACGGGCCCCGTAAGCCAGTGGTCGGAACCCACCAGGATGTGGATAAGAGAACATATGGAAGAGATTTCCTTCTTTGTTACTGAGGTTCCCCATTTCCCTGTGATTTTGGGGATTCCATGGCTGACACTTCACGACCCAAGCATCTCCTGGTCCAACAGGGAGCTGCAGTTCGCTTCAAAGTACTGCCAAAACCATTGCCTCGTAGCCAAGGTCTGCCATACCACAGACACCGAGCCCATTATCACCTTGCCAAAGAAGTACTCCGAGTATTGGGATGTATTCAATGAAAAAGAAGCCGAGAGACTACCCCCACATAGACCTTATGACTGTGCCATTGACTTGGTGGAGGGGGCCCCGATCCCGCGAGGGCATCTCTACTCCCTGACTGAACCGGAGCAAGAAGCTCTCAGGGAGTTCATAGAGACAAACCTTCGCAAGGGATTCATCAGACCCTCTCAATCCCCAGCCGCCTCCCCGGTGATGTTTGTGAAAAAGAAGTCAGGAGACTTACGCTTGGTGGTGGACTATAGAGCATTGAACAATATCACAAAGCGAAACAGCTATCCCCTGCCTTTAATCTCGGACCTTCTAGACCGACTCCGAGGAGCCAAGGTCTACACCAAGCTGGATCTTCGGGGGGCTTATAATCTAGTTCGCATCAGAGAAGGGGACGAGTGGAAGACCGCCTTCCAGACTAAATTCGGATTATTTGAGTCCCGAGTTATGAATTATGGATTATGCGGAGCTCCCGCAACGTTCCAACATTTTGTCAATGACATCTTTCAGGATTATCTAGATCGGTTCTTGATAATCTACCTCGACGATTTTTTGGTGTTTTCTAGATCACAATCAGAGCATGAGAACCACGTCAAAATGGTGTTACAACGATTGCGGGATCATGGGCTCTATGCCAAGCTGGAAAAATGCGCTTTTGATCTACAAGAGGTAGATTTCCTGGGGTACCGCATCTCGCCTCTAGGGCTCTCCATGGACCCGGCAAAGGTTTCAGCAGTATTGGAATGGCGGGCGCCAACCAACAAGAAAGAGGTGCAGCGTTTCTTGGGGTTCGCGAACTATTACCGCAAGTTCATTCCAGATTTTGCCCGCTGGTCTGACCCAATCACCAGCTGCATCCGTGGGAAACAGCCCTTCCGCTGGACAGATCAAGCAGAGAAAGGGTTCCAGCAACTAAAGAAATTATTCACGTCCCAGCCAATTCTTCAGCACCCAGATCCTGAAACCCTTTTTGTTGTGCAAGCAGACGCCTCTGATGTGGCAATTGGGGCTGTACTCCTACAACCGGTGGGAGATCACCTTCATCCTTGTGCCTTTTACTCCCGTCAACTAACAGCACCAGAGAGAAATTACACCATCTGGGAAAAGGAACTATTGGCCATAAAGGCAGCCTTTGAAACTTGGAGACATTGGCTAGAAGGGGCCAAATTTCCCATTGAAGTCCATACTGATCATCGGAATCTAGAGCATCTAAGAACTGCCCGCAAACTAAATCAGAGGCAACAACGTTGGGCTTTATTCTTTGAACGTTTTAACTTCCAGATTCATTATGTAACCCCAGCTCAAACCAAGCAAGCGGACGCCCTGTCACGTAAACCGGAATACGCTGCAGGACGCAAGGAGACCTTTGAATCCCAACTATTACAACCAGAGAACTTTGCCACGCTCACAGTGGGGAACACCAAATCCACTTTCATTGATTCAACTTCTCCTACTCTTGGACCCCTCTGTGCTCAAGAAATCAGGGCTAGTCAGCAAGCAGATGCCTGGGCGCAGGACCAACTCCGTCAAGGACTGCAATTTCCCTTCTCACTTAAGGATGGACTGCTTTGCTATAGAAATCATGTTTATATCCCACCAGGGCAGGGCAGGGAAAAAGCACTTCGTCTGTGCCATGACTGCAAGCCAGCAGGGCATTTCGGACTATTTAAAACCATGCATTTGATCCTAAGAGATTTCTGATGGCCCAAGATCCGCAAGGATGTGGAAAAATATGTCAACACCTGCCCAGTATGCCAGCGCTCCAAGACAAGACGGGAGAAGCCCTCAGGGCTTCTGCATCCCCTTCCTACTCCATCTCGCCCATGGGAAATAATCTCTGCGGATTTCATCACTGACCTACCACCTTCCTGTGGATTCACCACGATCCTAGTGGTGGTGGACCTTTTCACCAAGTTAGCCCATTTCATTCCCTGCGAAGGCCTTCCCACGGCCAAAGAGACTGCAGATCTATTCCTCCAACATGTTTTCAGATTACATGGATTACCCAAGAGTTTGGTCTCAGACCGCGGATCCCAATTTACCTCTCGTTTCTGGAAGGCACTACAAAAACTATTGGGCATAGACTCTCGTTTATCTTCAGCTCATCATCCCCAAACAGATGGGCAAACGGAGCGCACCAATGCCACTTTGGAACAGTACCTTCGCTGTTATGTAAACTACCAACAGGACAATTGGGCTTCTCTATTACCACTGTCAGAGTTTGCCTACAACAATGGAGTTCAAGCTTCTACAAAAGAAACGCCGTTCTTTGCAAACTACGGCTTCCATCCACGTTTCTTTCCCCCTGTCATTGAAACTTCAGAAGTCCCCGCAGCAGAGGATTGGCTGCAGGAACTCACAGCGGTGCAACAACTTTTGCTCCAACAACTAGACCAAGCCAAGGAGGACTATAAACGTCACGCGGACAAACATCGCCAACCGGGCCCCGAAATCAAGGTAGGAGATCGGGTTTTTCTGTCCACCCGCTTTTTGCCCTCCCATCGCCCTTGCCGGAAGTTAGATGCCCGTTTCATTGGCCCCTATCCAGTGGTGGCGCAATTAAACCCCGTGACTTTCAAACTTCAACTTCCGCGTTCAATGCGCATTCACCCAGTGTTTCACCGCTCCCTGCTCCTTCCGGCGGATGGTGTGCGTCCTGATACAGACCAACCGGCCCCCCCTCCTGTTTTGATGAATGGGGAGGAGGAGTTCGAGGTTGAGGACATTTTGGATTCTCGCTTTCACCGCCGCCGCCTGCAATATCTCATTGACTGGGTGGGTTTTGGCCCTGAGGAACGCTCTTGGGAAGACGCCTCCACAGTCCATGCTCCTGATCTAACCCGTCGCTTTCATCAGACCTATCCCGCCAAGCCGCGACCTCGCGCCTCGGGGAGAGAGTCCCAGTTTGGGAGGGGGCTTGAGGAGGGGGATAGTGTGATGACTCATGGGCCTTGTAGTCCTGCTCAGGGCATTGTGATGCCTGATGAAGAAGAAAACTTGGGTTTTTTACCATCCCAGTCAGAACTGGAATCTTCTCAGCCAGATCTTTCCCAGGCAGATCTGGGAACCTTGCACCTGCAAGAAAGTTGTGTCCCAGAAGTATGTCAAACAAACCCTGAGCCTACATCTCCTGTGTTCTCTCGCCATGAATTTTGTAAACAACAGAGAGGTTTGGAAGCAGCCTCGCGCAGGAGTGCTAGAATAGCAGCTAAGAATTCAGCCAATTAAGCCTGCTTTTCGTGAGAATCTTTAAGGAGTCAAACATCTGGCCTCAGAGTTTAGCTTTCGTTTCTGGTTCCCAGAGAACTGCTTCGGCGGGAAAGTTAGACTCTATATAGGTGTTTTACCCGCGGAGTAACTTCGCGGAGTCAATTCGTCAGCCTCCGGAGCGAGTTGTGTCTGGACAGCGCGCTCCGTTTCAAGCCTCGTTCCTGCTCAAGCCTTGTCCTGGTTTCCAGCCTTCGCTCCTGTTTCCCAGCCTTTGTTTACCTACGGACCTTGCCTTGTTTCCCAGGACTAAACCTTGCCTTGTTTCACGGATTTTACCAAGTTATTCCACGGACCTTGTTCTTGTTCCTTGCTACCTTGTTCCACGATTCAAGCCTTGTTTCAAGTATCAAGTTATTTCCTAGCCTTGCTCAAGTTCATGGACTAAAGGACCTTGTCATCTCCCCTCACTTTGCTTGGCAAAGTGAGTGTTTCGGTTATTGGATTACAACTTTGGACCTTACTATTCCATATTGGACATTGCCTTTTTGGACTAATTCTGACCTTTCCTGAAAGGTCTAATTCTGGACTATTTTCTACACTTGTTTTTATTAACTTTATATATTCCTTCAATAAAGATATTAGATAGATTCTGGCCTCTGTGTATGGTTATTGGTGCCTTTGCTGTCTGGGTCTTGACAACCCCCTACTTTAGAAACGAGAATTGAAACATTTTTTCCATCGATCGGACAAGCCTAGTAAATACCATTAAACCCATTAGGTCTTACTTTTAAGCAAATGGGCATATAGATCCCCTATAGAAAGGAATACTCACTTTCAGGTAATCAACCAAATAAGCTTTATAGAAGCTAGTTAATTTTTATCCACTTTATATTACAAATAAATGATGTTGATCAGAGAACACGTTTTTATGAGCTAGTATATTATGTAGCATTACAGAACTATGTTGTTATGTCAAAAGTACATTGTGACCATGGTATAATTTAACATGTACATTGAGCAGTTTAACATACTTTTAATCTCACTTTTTCTTCATTATTTCACATCCAGTAGATTAACCTAGTCATACGCCAGAGGATATATCTTTATGCAAATGTTTAAATCTGAAGGAGCTGCAGAAAAAATACCCACCATTCTGTTTGCAGATGTTTGTCCTGATATTCCTCCACACTAGCCCTTATCCAAAACAGCAAATTTGAATTATATACTAGACACAGTGATAGCATCTCTTATAATGAATGTGATAAAAATCCAATTTCCAGAAAATATATAAACAAAGCTGTTTGAGGCCCTCAAGTTTCTCTTTACAAATTGAATGCCATTACATTTTCCTGAAGGACGTGACTGCACCAGTTATGGTAGAAAATTGAATGATTACCTTGATTGCCCATTGTGGAGGCTGCAGTGTGGTACGTTTCACAGTCTACACAGAATGTTCCTTGTTTTTCTGCTCCAAGTAGTTCTAGTTTTCTTGTTAAGATTTCAACTGTTTGCTGGACACTCTTCCCTTCTGCTATGGGCATCTGAGACACACTAACAAGGGAGAAAAGCCATTCATGAAAATAAGTTTCAAAAAATGCAGTAAGAATCACTGCTGCTTTCCACTTTATGTGCTACCAAAGAAAATAGTTTATATTAACATACTACTACATGTTATCTATTAACATACACAACACCTTATATAAAGAGAAAGCAGGGGAAATGGAACAAAATGTCAGGTTCCTGCCATAAAAACCTTACAAATAAGATTTCAGTGAGGTGGAAGATAACAAAAAGATGAGGACAGAGAAAGAAAAGTGAGCAAATGTTGAGACCTATATTCAGACTTTTGCGTTATGTTGCATTGTGTATGTTTGATACAAAATGGAGCGAAAAGGCCTTTTCCTGGGAGAGAATACTTCTGGAACATGGCCACACAGCCCGAAAGACATACAACAACCCTGTGATCCCGGCCATGAAAGCCTTCGACAACACAACATACATGTTGTGTTTAGGCTTGGCTCCCATCTTCAAAATGTTGTATGCAGGGGGTATCAATATCTTATTCACTAACACGGGCATGGGCAAACTTCGAACCTCCAGGTGTTGTGGACTACAACTCTCACAATTCCTAACAGCCTACCAAGTTGCAGAGACATTCTGTTCAACCATTTCAAAGCTCCATCATCGCCCAAGCAGGGACCTTTGAAATGGTTGAACAGAACCTCTCAGAAGCTTTAAGTGCTCTTACTGCATATTACAGGGAAAACCAGCTGATTCCTAATCCATCTAAAACACAGACAAGCATCTGGAGCTCTGAGGATTACCTGGGAAGGAATTCCACTGGAGCACTGCAGCACACCAAAATACTTGGGAGTCACCCTGACTTACAAGAAGCACTGTTTGACTATCAAGCAAAAAGTGGGTGCCAGAAATAATATCATACAAAAGCTGACTGGCACAACCTGAGGATCACAACCAGACACAGTGAAGACATCTACCCTTGCGCTTTGCTACTCTGCTGCTGAGTATGCATGCCCAGTGTGGAACACATCTTACCACATTAAAACAGTGGATGTGGCTCTTAATGAGACCTGCCACATTATCACAGGATGCCTATGCCCCCAACACCGCTGGAGAAATTATACTCTTTAGCCGGTATTGCACCACCTGACATCCGCTGGGAAGTAGCAGCCAATAATGAAAGGACCAAGGCACTGACATTTCCGGCTCATCCCGTGTTCGGACATCAGCCAGCATACCAATGCCTTAAATCAAGAAATTGTTTTCTAAGATCTACAGAAATACTCACAGGAACACCTCAGCAAACAAGAGTCTAAAAGTGGCAGGCTAAAACCCAAAACCTGAATCCATGGCTGATAGCAAAGTACTGTTAATTGATCTATAGGTGTTGCTTGATTTTATTGAATTTTGTTCTGGGCATTGAATTTTGCCAATTTCTGTAAGCCGCCTTGAGTCCCCTCAGGTGGGAAAGGCGGAGTAGAAATGTTGTAAATAATAAATAAATGAGAAACTCCCTCCTGGGCACACAGAAGACTGGGCAACTTGGAAGGCACTGAACAGACTGCGCTCTGGCACCACAAGATGCAGGGCCAATATCAAGAAATTGGGCCACAGAGTGGAGTCCATGACATGTGAGTGTGGAGAAGAGCAAACCACAGACCACCTACTACAATGCAGTCTGAGCCCTGTCAAATGCACTTATAGCAAAACCAGCGGCACCCCAAGTGGCCAGCTACTGGTCAAAGGAAATTCAGTATAATGCCAAGTTTCTAACTTGGTTTGTGTTTTTAAATACATTACAACTGTACCCTCGGTTCACTTCTGACACGATAAATAAGTAACAGTCTGTTAGGAATTGTATTACAAAACACCTGAAGGCTTGAAGTTTGCCCATTCCTGCGCTAACACACTGGAAATGGGGAGCCAAGCCTAAACACATTTATGTTTCATATACAGTAGTCTCACTTATCCAACATAAACGAGCCGGCAAAACATTGGATAAGTGAAAATGTTGGATAATGAGAGATTAAGGAAAAGCCTATTAAACGTCAAATTATGTTATCATTTTACAAATTAAGCATGAAAACATGTTAAACAACAAATCGACAGAAAAAGCAGTTCAATACATGGTAACGTTATGTAGCAATTACTGTATTTACAAATTTAGCACCCAAACATCGCAGTGTATTGAAAACATTGACAACAAGAACATTGACTACTAAAAGGCAAACTGCGTTGGATAATACAGAATGTTAGATAAGCGAGACTCTACTGTACATATTATATGTATGTGAAACATAAATGAATGCTGTGATTAGGCTTGGCAATTAGGCGATGCAAAAATACCTGAAATCGCAAACTTGTCTGGTTCCATGCACTTCGGATGAAGGGAAACTCCCCTGGCATCATATTGAGGAGCCGCCTCCCCTTCTCAAGCATCTTTCTCAGCTGATTCACAGCAAGGGAGTCGCTCTCTGCCATACATGGCGCTGAAATTGAGATTCAGTAACCCAGGCATGGGCAAACTTGGGCCCTGCAGGTGTTTTGGACTACAACTCCCACAATTCCTAACAGCCTACCGGCTGTCCAAAACACCTGCAGGGCCAAAGTTTGCCCATGCCTGCAGTAACTCCATCTCTGTCACCAGGCCCTTCTCCTCCCCCAGACACGCGTCATTCGCTCGTTCACACGTTACACTTCAAAGCCCGACCCCTCATTCTTGAAAATACAGTAGAGTCTCACTTATCCAACATAAACGGGCCGGCAGAATGTTGGATAAGTGAATATGTTGGATAATAAGGAGAGATTAAGAAAAAGCCTATTAAACATCAAAATAGGTTATGATTTTACAAATTAAGCACCAAAACATCATGTTATACAACAAATTTGACAGAAAAAGTAGTTCATTACACATTAATGCTATGTAGTAATTACTGTATTTACGAATTTAGCACCAAAATATCATGATATATTGAAAACATTGATGACAAAAATGCGTTGGATAATCCAGAACGTTGGATAAGTGAGTGTTGGATAAGTGAGACTGTACTGTAAGTTTACACCCGAGCTCGAACGCAGCAGGCCTCCATCTTGGACGACGCTGCGAAGCAAAAACATTCAACATTCTCAAAGTAAAAGGTTTGGTTACAGCAGCGTTGGAACGCCGTACCAGGTGACACCCATGTTTCCTCGGCTGTCTCCTCCGCGGAGAAGGCGTGAACCCGGGCGGAACGGTCGCCCAAACCTTCTCCGCGCCTCCCCTCCGGCGCGACTTCGCGGAGCTCCAAACAGCCTCGCCTCCTCTGAGGGAAGAACACCGAAAGGAAGTGACGTCATCGCGGGGAATGCGGTTGAGTGTCATCCCCGCCACCTACTTTCGAAAGCGGCCCCCTGGCGTCCAGAGGAGGCAATGCAGGGCTACCTCCAGCCCAGAGAGGAAGGAAGCCCATTCGCAGGCCGGGGGCTTCTGGGAGCTGTAGCAGGCTGTGAGGAATGGTGGGAGTTGAAGTCCAAAACACCTGGATGGAGGGCCCAACTTTGTCCATTCCTGATTAGTCTCAAAAGCATGCAACCAACGTGAAAAGTTGGGAAACTGCTCTATACTATTCTGCCTCTGCAGTCTCAAGCGCCACTCCTTCCCTTTCCCTTTCCCCCGCCCTTCCCTTCCCTGCGCATGCGCTGTTGGCCCTTCCTCTCCCCCTCGTGTCTGGGCGGTCATGCCGAAAGCCAAGCGGGAGCGAGGGGCCTCCTCCTTGGCGGGCAGCGTTCCTCTGGCCGAGCAGATCCTACAGGGCGAGGCGGTGAAGCCCGGGCGGCGGGTGAAGCGGCGGGGCAAAGCCGGGCAGCATGGCGGGGAAGCGGGAGAAGAGGAAGAGGAGTACGTGGACGAGCGGCTCTCTCGGAAGATTCTGGAGCAGGCGCGGATCCAGCAGGAGGAGCTGCAGGCCGAGCATGGCTTTTCCGGCAGAGAGGAGCCCAAGAGGAAGACCACCGTCCTGGGTGAGTGGGCATATATACAGCAAGTGACATTAAACTCACCCTAAAAGGTAAAGGTAAAGGTTTCCCCTGACGTTAAGTCCAGTCATGACTGACTCTGCGGGTTGGTGCTCATCTCCATTTCTAAGCCAAAGAGCCGGCGTTGTCCGTAGACAGCTCCAAGGTCATGTGGCCGGCATGACTGCATGGAGCGCCGTTACCTTCCCGCCGGAGCTATTGATCTACTCACATTGGCATGTTTTCGAACTGCTAGGTTGGCAGGAGCTGGGGCTAACAGCGGCCGCTCACGCTGCTCCCGGGGTTTGAACCTGGGACCTTTCGGTCTGCAAGTTCAGCAGCTCAGTGCTTTAACCCACTTCGCCACCGGGGCTCCTAAAACTCACCCTAGGATTTTTTTAAACCCCCAAAATTCTGCTATCTTCCAGATATGTTGGATTACAGTTGTCATCAACTCCTTCAATACAGCCTAGTATTAAAAATAGGCCCGACTAACCTCTTTATTGTGGAGCCCCCAGTGGAGTAGTGTGTTAAAGCCTTGTGACTTGAAGGTTGGGCTGCTGATCTGCAAGCTGCCAGGTTCGAATCCCACCCGGGGAGAGCTCGGATGAGCTCCCTCTATCAGCTCCAGCTCCATGCGGGGACATGAAAGAAGCCTCCCACAAGGATGGTAAAACATCAAAACATCTGGCCATCCCCTGGGTAACGTCCTTGCAGACGGCCAATTCTCTCACTCCAGAAGCAACTTGCAGTTTCTCAAGTCGCTCCTGACACGAAAAAATCCTCCTTATTACATTATGTAACACAACGTTTGTTCCTGGGTTATAAATGTCATTTCCGAATTGGTTCTAGCATAAAATCATGGGATACGTTTATTAAACTGAAAGGTTTCCTCTGGCCACACGCTTGTGGACTTCAATGGCTTCTCTGTGTAGTCTGGCATGGTGGTTGTTAGAGCGGTCCACTATTCTGTGTTCTCAGATAATATGCGGTGTCCAGGTTGGTTCATCAAGTGCCCTGCTATGGCTGACTTCTCTGGTTGGATTATGTATAATATATAATATAAAACTTTATTTATATCCCACCACCATCTCCCAAAGGGACTCAGGTTGGCTCACAAAACACTCAAGGTGTGATACAAAATACAAGTGCGAAACACAACATCATAAATTCACAGTACCCCCTGGTAAAAAAAATAAAACACAGCAATTGCTGTAAATAAAACAGCAGTATTCGACCTCAGAATTGTGAAACACTAAAAAAAAAGAGTATAACGCCCCCCATATGTATTATAAGAAAGTCTAAAAATGATCGAAGGCTTGTCAGAAAAGCCAGGTCTTTAATTGTGTGCAGAAGGTTTGGAGGGTAGAGGCTAGCCTGATCTCCATCAGGAGGGCATTCCAGAGCTGGGGGGCCACCACCGAGAAGGCCCTCTCTATGCCTTTCAGCCATGGCAGAGCACTTGATGGACCAACCTGGACATAGCATATTATTGAGAACACAGAAATGCTGAACCACTCTTAACAACCACCATGTCAGGCTACACAGAGAAGCCATTGAAATCCACAAGCGTGTGGACAACTTCAACAGAAAGGAAGAAACCATTAAAATGAACAAAATCCAACTACCAATATTGAAACAATCCTTAAAAGACAGTAAATAAAGAACACTAAAAAAAACGGGAATTCCAGGCATGAAACAATCAAGGTCAATTAACACCTCCCAACAAAGAATTCCCCCAGGCAGGAAGCAGCCAGGCTTTCAATCTGCAAGGACATTAAATGCTAATCAAGGTGATCAAATGCAACATTCACACTTTCCTCAGACAAGAGTTCTTTTCTCCCATCCTGAACATTTCACAGATACTATATATAAACCCAACTGGCCTAGTTTTCCAACAGACCTCACAACCTGTGAGGATGCTTGCCATAGATGTGGGTGAATGGTCAGGAGAGAATGCTTCTGGAACATGACCACACAGTCCGGAAAACTCGAAGCAATCCAGTGATTCTGGCCATGAAAACCTTCGACAATAAATTTGTTACATTGTGTTATCAATACTAAAGCACAGCAACTTAAAGCAGATAAAGACAAAATTTAATGTAACACAGCTTTACTGTATTTCTTTAATTCTAAGATGCATTTTTCCTCTAAAAATGGGGTGTGTCTTAGAATCGCTGCTGTGTCTTATTTTAGTGGTGTTGGTGTTACAGAAGTTAGGATGCGTCTTACAATCGATGACGCCTTACAATTGAAGACATTGGTATAAGTGTATTTAAAGTATTATTTCTTCAACTGTTTGCTTAAGATCTCTGGTTTATTGAGATTTACTATATTTTTTCCAAGTTGTTTGACTGTATTATATGTGTAATATTTCTTTGATTGTTTTGCTGGTTGCTTGAGATTTCTGATTAACTGAGGGTCTAGTGTAACCTGTCAAAGTAAGTGGGAAGCTAAGGATAACATTAAGTGTATTTTCAGAGCATGGCCATAACTAGTTCTTTGTTGCAACTGGAAAAAAAGCCCTCTTGACCACTATCCCACTGATTATAATAAGGATTCATCCTATCATTTAGGATCCCATCATGAGAACCACCCTGGTATCCTCTAGTTGGGTTGGACTACAGCTGCCATCATCCCCAGCCAGTCTTCAAATAAGCCAATTGCTGGTTTCGCTAAATATCTAGAGCTAATTTTCACCTGCCTCTTCTAGGATCCAGATCCAAGGATGGAGATTCAGATACAGATGATGAGGAATGGCCATCACTGGAGAAAGCTGCAGCCATGGAGAAGGGAGAGTATTGTGAGGAGATGACTGTGAATCCCGATGATGAAAAAGCCATTGAAATATTCATGAATAAGAACCCACCACTGAGGTGAGCCCCAGAGGACCAAATCTTGCTTTATGGGTGAAAAGTAATAGAGGAGCCCTTTTAGGTTTTTTGTTTTGTTTGATTTTGTTGCTGCTGCTGGGATTAAGAGATCTATGGAAAGTTGGTACAAAAACTAATAAGTTTCCCCTAGTTCCTTCTAGTGTTTATTAGTCTTTATAAGAATGCATTATTATTTATTTACTATTTATTTGTTTACTATATTTTTACCCCATTTTTCTCATCCCAAAGGGGACTCAAAGCAACTTACAGTTTGGCCACTTCAATGCAATATTACATACCACACACCACCCATTACAATGCAGTCTGAGCCCTTCCACATGCACTGTGGAGGACCTTTTTACAGCAACACCAGAGGCACTCCAAGTGGCCAGCTACTGGTCAAAGGACATTTAGTATAATGCCAAATTATTGTTGGTCGCATGTGTTTTTAACTTTGTGTTTTCAAACGCATTACAACTTATACCCTCGGTTCACTTCTGACACGACAAATAAATAAATAGTGACACATTGCAAATACACAATGTATAAATATACTGTAGTACAATACAAATTAAAGCACATTTAACATAAAATACAAGATAAACATCACACAAAGCATAATAACATCCAGAAATAAGATATAAATAAATGTTAAGCATTAAAACCATGTAAAACCAATTCCTGTACAATTATTGTGGAGACTCATCAATTTAAAAACAATTACAATTGAGGAGACTCATCAATTATTATGCCCCTTTACTTTTGGAATAGCTCTCAGGTTTTTTATGTATCTTATTTGTATGTATCTTCAGCACAGCAAAACAGAGCAGCTAATAACCCTCATAAAACACAACCTTTGAAATAACAAGTCATATACAGGCAACAGAACAATTGAAATGTTTTCTTACACTCTGAAGGAATTAATATGAGTCATTTTGATAGCATGCTTCATACCTGTTTGAGTCTATGTACAAGTCAGTTAAAGAAAATTAGACTTCTGAATACCCAGATCAAATTTGATAGCTCTTATCATATGTCGAAGTCCTTGCCCCCATTTTATCATCTGCCAAGTTAAAGAGTGATCCCTCTTAAATGGAGAGGGTTCAGGTATGAGTTATACTTAAGAGTGTTTGCATAATTTCTCTTCCACTCAAAGGAGTTTCATTATGCAAATGTTTTACCCAATTCACAGGTTCCATGGTGTCATCAAATTCTTCCTCCAAGGAAATGCTTGGCCTCTTGTAGGCCTGCGGTATGAGGAGATAGTTCCATATAAAGGGCATATGGAGAAACTAAAGAATATGTAGAAGTAATGTAGCTATCAATACTGAATCCGTCAGATGGCCTGTAAAGAATATTTAATTCTGAAGTTATATCACTGCTGTGTTTGGGAAAACTCATGAAGAGTGTTATCCATGTTTCCTTAGATGCTAGAAATCATGGGGAAAGAATAAAACCTACTACAGCACTTGTGATTCAATATTTGTTTGCTGGGTTTTTTTCCTTTAGCCAGAAGATGGTGTTTTTGTTATTATATAAGAGATGTCAACTTTGAAAGTTGCACCAGTACCTGGAGGGCCAAATCCCCTTGTGAAGAGAAAAAGTGGGATATAAATAAACATAATAATCATAGTAGTAACAATTTTAACCTTTTTGTGTGGTATTGTATGCCTATCCTGAAACAAGTATTGTATGCCTATCCCGAAACGATCACTTTCTCTGTGAGTTTGGAGCAAAAGCAGTACTGCTTGTGGTCCTTGATTATTTTATATTTTAAGTTTCTGGCCCACATAGCTTGCCAAAAAAGCCAGAAAATTATGTGACAGTTTTAAGCTAATATCCTTTTTTAAATTTTATGGTTTTGCAAACTAACATTTTAAGGTAATGGTCCTCATCTTTAAAACATCTAGTGGTATGTTGGTACAGTGTTCCCTCGCTACTTGGCTGTTCACTTTTTGTGGATTCGCTGTTTCTCAGTTTTTCAATAAACTCTAAAAGAATATTATGAATAATAAAAAATTACAATTAATAGCCTAAGGAAGGGAGGAAGGAGAAGCCGAAGGTAGAGAAAAGGAGCCCAAGCAGCAAGGAGGTGAAGGAGATGATTTATCAACACACGATTGGTTGATAAAGACTCTAAATGGTGTATAACTACTAAAATAATATATAAATATTAAAATGAATATAGCCTTCCTACTTCACGGATTTTCACTTATTGCGGGTGGTTCTGGAACGTAACCCCCGCGATAAGTGAGAGAAGACTGTACCCCAAAAGGAAGTGCAAAAAAGAACTGTGAGTTTACTAGCTAGTCTCCAAGAGCAAATCATTGCAGAAAGACAGCAAAGATACAGTATTGCCACTTCCTTTCTTATTGGCACATCAGCCATTTGAATTGGAGAAGGAAAATTACAATGGAGGCATTTCATAGAAAGAAGCAGAGGATTCCTGTCATATTGCTGCTTGATTTACCAATGAGAGTTAGACATTCCTTTGCTTTATTTTGTTTCCTTTCATGTCCCATAAGGCGCACCTTGGCAGACATTATAATGGAGAAGATTACAGAGAAGCAGACAGAAGTGGAGACTGTGATGTCAGAAGTATCTGGCCATCCCATGCCACAGCTTAATCCTCGGGTCCTAGAGGTCTACAAGGGTGTCAGAGAAGTAAGGATAACATTTCATTTGTAAATTAGGGTAAACATGCATCTATATAGGTACATATACTTATACATTAAAATCAATCTAAAGCCATCCTGTCATACAGCCAATTAACCTTAATGCTTGTATGAAGATCTGGGAATTGGAGAAAGGGTAGCTATTGCTTTGTATCTTCCTAACACTGTTTTAAGATAATTTATCATAAATATGTATAACTTTTCATGGATTAGAGTAATTTTGATAATGTGTGAGTAATCTTGAATGACATCACTGAATTGTTATTAAAATTGTTATTAAAATATTTTAATAGAAATAAATATTGGAACTTGTATGTCGTACCTGTTTATTTATTTAATTTATATATATTTTTGAAAATTTTATTCCAAAGGTGTTGTCTAAATACAGGAGTGGAAAACTTCCCAAAGCCTTCAAAGTCATCCCAGCATTATCCAACTGGGAGCAGATCCTCTATATCACAGAGCCAGAAACGTGGACAGCAGCTGCCATGTACGAGGCGACAAGGTGGGAACTGTCACATTATTTGTAGCAGAGTCAGACAGAGTCTGTTTCTGCATCCCATAAAATTGGCCACGAGGCCCTTCTGAGTTGCTCATCTCAATTTGCAGCAGTGTCTTGAGCCTTAATTTCTTTCATCTTTCTATGTGTTGCCACAATTTCATAAAATCAAAGTTGTTTCTGCTCTGTGATTACTTTTTTGGCATTTGACTGTTTAGCCAGAACTCAGTACTGCAGCATCAACATACTTATGTTTGAAAAACTGAAGAGAAAGCAACACAGTAGGGTCTTTGTTTCAGTGTTTATTATTATTTCTCCTAGAGCCACACAATCCTGTGTCTGGAAAATGTAATGTGTACTTATAGACCAATTCATGTCTTTATTACCAAAAGTTCACTCCCTTTTAGCTTCAGATCTTAGCATTAATATGCCTGTGTACTCACACATGCCCCAAACACCCCACTTTATAGGTTGCTGTGAGTTTTCCGGGCTGTATGGCCATGTTCAAGAAGCATTCTCTCCTGACCCCACATCTATGGCAGGCACCCTCAGAGGTTGTGAGGTCTGTTGGAAACTAGGCAAGTGAGGTTTATATATCTGTCCAGGGTTGGAAAAAGAACTTTTTTATCAACAGACCACACAACCTCTGAGAATGCTTCTGGAAAATGGCCATATAGCCCAGAAAACTCACAGCAATCCAGTGATTCGGCCATGAAAGCCTTCGACAACCCTAGCTTATGTTTGAGTGTCATTTTTAAGCACTGTCCTTTCTTTAGTCTGGCCTGCTATTCATTCACCACTCCTGGGACCCTTTTGTTTTACACAATTCTAGCAGTCTACACAATCTGCCTTGGCAGCATCTTATGGAATCCTGGATTCTGCAGTTAAAGAGGAGGGCTGCTTAAAATTCTTAGCCGTAAAGTTCTAGTGCATCACCAAACTAGAATCCCCAGGATCCCATGGAAGTTAAAGTGGAATCATAGTCCTGTATTGGTGTGGAAAGGCTCCTATTGTTATCGCAGGACAAGAAGCTTTCCTTCTGTTTGAAAAAGCCAAGCAAGCCCTTTTCCGCAATGTGCTTGGTATTTTCTGCTTATATATACTTGCCAAAGAGTATATTTAGAGTCAGATTGAAATTGCCTTTCTAGTGCTACCTCTTATAAGCTAGAAAGGACTGAAGAGAGTATCATGCTTAGATCTGTGGAATAAAGCTCAGAATGTAGTTGTGGGAAGCTGCCAGTATTTATACATCTGATGTCTATTTCTTGTTCTTTCACATACAGTAGAGTCTCACTAATCCAAGCCTCGCTTATCCAAGCCTCTGGATAATCCAAGCCATTTTTGTAGTCAATGTTTCCAATATATCATGATATTTTGGTGCTAAATTCATAAATACAGTAATTACAACATAACATTCCTGCGTATTGAACTACTTTTTCTGTCAAATTTGTTGTATAACATGAAGTTTTGGTGCTTAATTTGTAAAATCATAACCTAATTTGATGTTTAATAGGCTTTTCCTTGATCAGTCCTTATAATCCAAGATATTCGCTTATCCAAGTTTCTGCCGGCCCGTTTAGCTTGGATTAATGAGACTCTACTGTACTGAAATTTGGCTCTGGCTTTTAATTTATTTTCTCATTGTTTTTGGGTTTTATTTCTATTTGATCCTGTTAGGTTTTACATTTTATTTGTAAGCTGTCCTGGATATGGGCTATAAAAGGCAGTACAGAAATATTGAAAATGAATTAAATATTCCAAACCCCAGGTAGTTTTGCTATCTAAAGTCGATGTACCCTTGTTAGCTTGTGTATTGCATAGTATTGCATAGTGTGAAGGCAAGGAAATACATTATATTTGTGATTCACAATTCTTCCCCATCTTTTCTTTTTCAACCCCATGCCTTTGTTATTCATCTCAGAATCTTTGCTTCGAATCTCAAAGAGCGAATGGCCCAGCGGTTCTATAATCTGGTCCTTCTCCCGAGAATCAGGGATGACATTGCTGAATATAAACGGCTCAACTTCCATCTCTATATGGCATTGAAGAAGGCGCTTTTCAAACCTGGAGCCTGGTTCAAAGGTACACAAGACATTTCACTTCAAGGACAGCAACTCAGAATGTTAAATTATCTGGGGTTTATTTCATAGTGTCATCACTACGTGATAAAGAGAATATGGAGGACTTTCTTTTGGACCAGTCCTTACCTTAGGTTTACTCTCTTTAATACTACTGTTTTTTTCCTCTGAAAAAACCTGTTAAAAGAGGACAACACTGTAGGATGCACAAGCAGGACTTTTACCTGAAATACAAAGTATTTTCTTCGGTAGTAACTTCTTTCTAATGACTTGTGAGGCATGACAGTGTGCCACAGGATACAGGATAGACAGCTTGGTATGAGAAAACCAGTTAGTCTTTTATTTTTAGAGCATTTTTATGCCACTCTTTTAGACAAAGGTTCCAAGAGCAGCTTATAGAATCCATAATGAGAATGCCCCTGTCTGCAGGCTTGCAGTCTAAAAGGTAAATTTCAAAAAAAAAAAAGGGGGGGGAGGAAGAGGGGGAAAGCAAACGGGCACTTGTTTTTAAGTTTCTATGTTTTTATGATGGAAAAGAAAGAGGCGAAGAAGAAGAGACATCAGCTCCTGATGTCTATATAGAGCAGATAATGTGATCATATCTTTCTCAATGTGAAAACTCTGCTTCTGTCTCTGAATTCAACTCCCTTAGATATGCTTGAGGAATATGTGTCAACAGGATCCCACCTCGTTCCATTCAAAGCAACTTATTGAACTCCTTTCAGAGTACTGTATGGAACTGGAGGCTTCTGTAATTGTAGCCCCAAAACAAAACCTTTTCAAGCTCTGTTCACCAGCGTTTGCATTTCTCCAAATGTTGTAATAGAAATCAACTTTGGCAAAATAAATCTATAAATCAATTCTAGTTTGAGAGGATTGGTTTTAAATTGTAGAGTACCGTGAAATTAAATTTTAAGGAAACAATAACAAAAACCAAGAAGAGATTATATGAGCTGGAAACGAAAGGATTCCCTCATCCCTAGTCACCTTCCTGTGTTGCATCCAACTCATCCAATGAGTTTTCTGTCAGCCAGAGTTTCATACTAGAAATGATCCTGGCTGGAAAGAAAACACCAGGGAGAGACCCCTAGATGCAGGAAAAACTCTGTGCCTTTCAGCCCATGTCACCTTTTTACTTTTAAGCACAAACACACTGCCTCCAGGCACACACACCTTACTTCAAACATTCTGAGAGGTAGATTTGCACTTAAAGTAGTTTGATCTTGCATGTAGGCAAGTCTACAAGTAGGTCTGATGATGATAAAGTGTCTATTATGTGTTGTCAAGTCAGCTTCAACACACGTGATCTTATGCATAAGAAACCTCTGAGAAACTTTACCAAACTATTGTTAAGATCTTGCACATTTAGGAGTGTGGCTTTCTTACTGAGTAATTATAACCACTCTGTGGTGCTGTGGTACTGTATAGGCTGCAGCACTGCCATACCTACCTGCATTACATGACGCTTATGCTCACCTGTTAGTCATTCAATGGGATGCTGAAGGTTGAAATTATTTTGCAGCTGTTTTTTTCAAATAGAAATAACTTCTTGTACTTTTGATCTGATATTTTATATATAGTGTTAGAGAGAAATGTATATAGTTCTTTCTCCTTCCTCTCAGGTATCCTACTCCCCTTGTGTGAGTCGGGAACATGCACGCTGCGGGAAGCCATCATAGTGGGCAGCATCCTTGCCAAGTGCTCTATCCCTGTCCTTCATTCTGGGTAAGGAGAACTGGGTTAATCTGTTATTGGAAGGATAATCGCTGGGTTGCTGTGAGTTTTCCAGGCTTTATGGCCATGTTCCATGTCTCATGACGTTTCACCCACATCTATGTCAGGCATCCTCGGGGATTGTGAGGTCTGTTGGAAACTAGGCAAGTGGGTCTTATATATCTGTGGAATGTCCAGGGTGGGAAAAAGAACCCTTGTCTGCTTGAGGCAAGTGTGAATGTTGCAATTGATCACCTTGATTAGCATAGAAAAGCCTTGCAGCTTAAAAGTCTGGCTGCTTCCTGCCTGGAAGAATCCTTTGATGGGAGGTATTAGCTGGCCATGATTGTTTCTTGTCTGGAACTCCCTGTCTTCTGAGTGTTCTTTATTTACTGTCCTGATTTTAAAGTTTTTTTTTAATACTGGTAGCCAGATTTTATTCATTTTCATGGCATTCTCCTTTCTGTTGAAAATGTTCACATGCTTGTGGATTTCAATGGCTTCTCTGTGTAGTCTGACATGGTGGTTGTTAGAACAGTCCAGCATTTTTGTGTTCTCAAATAATATGCTGTGTCCAGGTTGGTTCATCAGGTGCTGTACTATGGCTGACTTTTCTAGTTGAGTGAGTCTGCAGTGCCTTTCATGTTCTTTCATCCGTGTTTGGGCAATATTGCGTTTGGTGGTCCCTCTGTAGACTTGTCCACAGGTGCATGGTATATGATAGACTCCTTCAGGGGTGAGAGGATCCCTCTTGTCCTTTGCTGAACGTAGCATTTGCTGGATTATCTTAGTGGGTCTGTAGATAGTTTATACATTAAGTTTCTTCAGCAGGATAATAGTTTTAGAAAGATAAGAGTGCATAGGTGTTCATGCCATTCTCCCTTGCATTCTTATCCCCTTGAAGATCAGATAGTTACCTTGCTTTAAAAGGTAAAGGTTTCCCCTGACGTTAAGTCCAGTCATGTCTGACTCTGGGGGTTGGTGCTCATCTCCATTTCTAAGCCGAAGAGCCGGCGTTGTCCGTAGACAGCTCCAAGGTCATGTGGCCGGCATGACTGCATGGAGCGCCGTTACCTTCCCGCCGGAATGGTACCTATTGATCTACTCACATTGGCATGTTCTCGAACTGCTAAGTTGGCAGGAGCTGGAGCTAACAGCGGCCGCTCACGCCACTCCCGGGGTTTGAACCTGGGACCTTACCTTGCTTTACATTTTTCTTTGATGCCTTGGGAAGAAAGTTCCCATTTTTGTATCTGACTGAATGTTTTTTTTTAAAAGTGCTAGCAGGTGGGCTGAGATCTGCAGTGTGAATACAAAAGTGCCCCTCACAAGAGCACTGGCTACCTTTTCTTAATTTATCTTTGCCAAGCACTTTGACTGTGCTTTTCCTATGTGGCAGGGGGTTGGACTAGATGGCCTATGTGGTCTCTTCCAACTCTATGATTCTATGATCAGTCATGCTAGGAATGCCAATCCAGCCCATGATCCATCTCCTGAGGAAAGGGATGGGACACTGGTGAGGTGTTGGCAGCTTGGAGTTGGACTTGTTGTTCCTGCTTATCTTCCCTGTGCTGGAAATACAAGTGGGAAGTTAAGGGCATTTTTTCCAGCACTTTTAGGAACTGCCTGAATTGCTCCATATCCTATTCTTCTGTCTCATTCTCTATAAGGAGGGAAATTAAGTGATACAGACCTGTAGGAGAACCTAATTTGTCTTCTCCGACTCTTACAGGGCGGCAATGCTAAAGATTGCTGAGATGGAGTACAGCGGCGCCAACAGCATCTTCCTCCGCCTGCTCATTGACAAAAAGTATGCCTTGCCTTTCCGGGTGGTGGATGCCCTGGTCTTTCACTTCTTAGCCTTCCGGACAGACAAGCGCACCTTGCCTGTCCTGTGGCATCAGTGTCTCCTGACCTTTGCTCAGCGGTACAAAGAGGATCTTTCTTCAGAGCAGAAGGAAGCCCTTTTGGAGTTGCTCAAGTCCCACAGCCATCCCCAGATCTCTCCAGAGATTCGCAGAGAGCTTGTGAACTCCAAGTGTCGGGACACAGAGGGAATGCAGCCCATGGCAGTTGAGTGAATCAAGGATGGGAATGTGGACTCTGTGTATTGGACACCGCAAATGCTGCGGTTTTGTTTGGACTGGAACTTGTTAAGTCAAAGGCAGCCATTGCTTTGGTTTTGAGGCTCCATCACAATGTAAAATAAATGGGATTTGTGTCATCTCCAGTACAAAAGACAGGCACGTTTTCCTCATGAAGGAGTCCAGGTGCTTGTAATTGTTTCCTATAGCATTCATGGTGCTTACCATTCACATGCATTCACGGTGATGCAGGTCTGTTTTAGAGAATAGGATCCTTCCTATGATGGTGAAACTGCTTCACAGTAGAGTTATCCAGTTCTAAGAGACCTGTGCTGCCTGAGAGTTTGCTGTGATCACTAGTGTCTTGTAAGTTCTGGAGAAATGCATATCTTATGCACATAATAAAAGTGAAAACATGTATGTGTGTAGTGTTCCCTGACTACTTCATGGTTCACTTTTTGTGGATTTGCTGTTTTGCAGTTTTTCAATAAATTCTAAAAAAAATTTTATAAATCATAAAAAATTACAATTTACAGTCTAAGGAAGGGAGAAAAGAGAAGCTGAAGTGGCAACGGAGGAGAAGGAAGCAATTTCTCAACACATGATTGATTGATAAAGACTTAAAATAGCGTATAACTACTAAAATAATGTATAAATATATAGCTTCCCTAGTTTGCAGATTTTTACTTATTGCGGGTGGTCCTGGAACCTAACCCCTGCAATAAGTGAGGGAACACTGTATGCGGCTAGGGTGTCCACTTTCACAAATAGCTATAGCTCTTAACTACCCAGGAGACACCAATGGCCCTCCCTCCAATGACATTGCAGGTTATAGACAGCATCGTGAACATGTCTAAGAGCCCTGCCAATATCCTCCACAAACACGCTTTTGCCCACCCAAGTGAAGGCTTTCATACAAGAACAATTTCATCCCAGATTTTATGTGTTTCCTCTGCCACAGACATCCCAGTGTTCATTTCTCTCTCAATTGGTGTGGACTTTGCATGATCCAGCCCACTGCCTCTCCCTTAACCCATTCCTATTCTTTTCTATGGCACACAACAAACAGGAATTGATCAGCAACTGAACATACTAGAGAGGTTTAGGGAGAATTCACCATGATTTATAGGAGTTGTAGGTACTGAGATGTATAGTTCACCTGCAACCTAAGAGCGCTCTGGACTCTACCAACAATGGACCTGGAACTAACTTGGCACACAAAACCCGCATAACTAATAAAAAATACTGGAGGTCTTTGGAAGGATTTATAGGGGTTGTAGATCACCCACATCCAGAGCGCACTATGAACCCAAACAATGATGGAGCCGGACCAAACTTGCCATGCATACCCGATATGCCCAAATTTGAATACTGGTGGGTTTTGAGGGGAATTGGAGTTGTAGATACTGGGATTTATAGTTCACCTACAATTAATTAGCACTGAACTCCACCAAAGATGGAATTGTACCAAACTTGGCACACAGAACCCTCATGACCAGCAACAAATACTGGAGGTCTTTGGGGAAAAGTCACCTTGGTTTGGGGGAGTTGCATTTCACCTACATCCAGAGAGCACTGCGAACCCAAACACTAATGGATCTGGACCAAACTTGGCAAACATACCTGATATGTCGAAATTTGATTGTTGGAGGGGATTTGTGGGGAACTGACCTTCCTTTCTGGAAGTTGTAGTTCACCCACAACCAGGGAAACTGACCTCTACCGATGATGGACACACAGAACCCCATGATACTCATCCTACTGGAGGGGTTTGAGGGGAGTGGCTCACCATCGTGGGAGTTGTAGTTTACCCTACAGCCAGAGAGCGTACTAAGTCCCACCGATGAGGCATCTAGTGCAAACCTGCCAAACATAACTTTTAAGTATTGATGGGAGTTTTTTGGGGCTAACCTGGTATGATATGAGTTGTAATTCACCCATCTTATGCATTTTGTGCAATTTAAAAATGACTTTTTCAAATAACCTGGGCAGCGGCGAGTACCCAAGATAGTTGTTAATAAACAGCAGTGAAATAAGTGGTTGGGCTGCATATTAGTAGGGTGAAGAGAATGAATAAATATGAGACAACCTGGAAAATATAGAGAAGATTCACTTTGTAGAATCTTGGTATTTTTATTCGAGTTTGGAAGTAATACATTAAAAATGAACACAATTACAGTAGAGTCTCACTTATCCAACATAAACGGGCCGGCAGAACGTTGGATAAGTGAATATGTTGGATAATAAGGAGAGATTGAGGAAAAGCCTATTAAACATCAAATTAGGTTATGATTTTACAAATTAAGCACCAAAACATCATGTTTAACAACAAATTTGACAGAAAAAGTAGTTCAATGTGCAGTAATGCTATGTAGTAATTACTGTATTTACAAATTTAGTACCAAAATATCACGATATATTGAAAACATCGACTACAAAAATGTGTTGGATAATCCAGAACGTTGGATAAGCGAGTCTTGGATACGTGACACTCTACTGTATCTACAATCCATTATTTTAAAGAGTAATGACACAAAAAATAAAATAAAAACTGGTAAAATTTTGCTTGCTTGTCTTGTAACCTTTCTGGAGGTTTCATTTTTTTGGTGGCAATTTTGAGGGATTGGTAAAGTGCATTTAAAAATGAATTAACAAATGCTAAAATAACACACTGGGTAGTGTCTTGACCTTTACTAAAGTACTGTAATGCATTATCTTTACTTCAAGAAATCTTTTCACAAAAGAGATATACGCAACATACGTATATTTTAGGATGAGATTCTAAAGGATTAATCCCCATGGCTGAAAGCATTTGCTGCAAGAGCGTTCCTGTCCACTGAGTCAAGGTCTTATGAATTGGCTTTGCCCATCCTGCATATTCTCTCAATGGAGAAAATTGGGAATGGGTAAAATTGGCCCACCTGCAGAAGTGGTCCTACGACCTCCATAGTAAGGACCTTGATCACAGCTCTCGTGGAGCCCTTGGTGGAGGAGTGGATTAAACCCTTGTGCCGGCAGACTGATGACTTGAAGGTTGGGTTGCTGACCTGAAGGTTGCCGGTTCGAATCCAACCTGGGGCAAGTGCGAATGGGCTCCCTCTGTCAGCTCCAGCTCCATGTGAGGACATCAGAGAAGCCTCCCACAAGGATGGTAAAAACATCAAAACATCCGGGCAACATCCTTGCAGATGGCCAATTCTTTAACACCAGAAGCGACTTGCAACTTCTCAAGTCGCTCCTGACACAAAAAAAAAGCTCTCGTGCCCCGTGTCATTCAGTTTTGAACCAGTTCCTTGTCCTGCCTTTTGAGTGTCTTGTACTCCCATTTTTGTATACTTACCGAAGTATCATTTTGATTTAAAAGGGTTCTCAATTGTGGCTCTTCCTCTGCATCTCCCAAGTGAAGAAAAAAAATCTGTTTGTGTCTGTGAAAGGCAAAGGAGATCAGCTGCAGGTGGCACTGTGACATTGTTTTTCTTCTTCAATACATCTGTTGTCCCCCCCCCCCCCCAAATAAATAAATAATGTTTTTCAATTCCTCTTCTTTGTTCTGACAAAATTCAAAATCAATTACTTGGCCTATTATCAGATGAAACTAAGATTTCTTTAATCTATGATGCCTGCACAATTAGCCTATGAATCCAAACAGTCTTTTTAAGGGGAGAGGAACTGAAGGCAACATCTTAGAAAATACATTCCACGAAGCTTGCTTTTTATGCAATGAAAATAATAGCTGATCTACATAGTCAAGAATAGTTTTTACCTTACAAAATAACAAAAACGGCTGCAATCTTATAGTCTCTTGGAGAGCTGCCTGGAGCTTGTAGGATGTTGCAAGCTTCCCCTGCCACTAAAGCAAGAGATCTGCCCCCCCCCCCCCCAACTTATCTCTGATACCAAAACTTCCATTAGCATTGCTATTCTCATGTTTGTCCTCTGGTAAAAACGATGGAGAAAAATGGAGCATACATGGACCAGAACTACCTATGGAGGCTTTGGATCTACTGGATGCAAAAGCTTTGTCTTCCGAAATCATGCCTTAAGAATAAGAGAAACTAGGCCAACCTCGGAGCTGGTATATTTTGATGTTGGTGTGATCTAGCTATTCTCCCACCCCTCCAGCTATGTTGCCACCATTAAGAAAGTAAACTTTTTCTCTCTGCCTTTCCCTCTTTCCTCTTTGCTACAGTGGTCTATAAATCAAGCCACAAGAATGTTGAGTTTGCATTACATAATGTAAAATCGTCAACATTTTGCTTTCTAGAAACAGCTGGCAATGGCAGCCTGTGCCGTTTCTTGTACTTGCTTCTTCCCATGGCGCATTTTCCTCCTCCTAGAGGCCTGCAGTCTGTTAACCTTGATCAACAAGAATGTGAGGCCGCCAAAGGGGAATCCTTGATCATTGGCTCGGAGTCAACAAATCAGCATTTCCTCTGTGCTCTTGCAGCCCCAGAGAAGCATTAACACATTTTGCACTTGGGGATCCTCCTGGTCTCCATATTCACCACCCAGAATCCGTCATTCTCATGTGAACGACAGGCCCCCTCAGTGATGTGCCTGCAGCAGCCGGGAGAAGAATAATGTGTCTGAGCAGGTTTTAGCTCCAGGGAAGATTTGGTTGAGTGGCTCCTCAGAGTGCCAGGTTTGTTCATGCTGGGAGATATCCCCGAAGACAGCCACTTGATAGAGCACAGATTATTAACAATTTGCACATCTCCCATCTTTCTAACTTTGCAGAAATTAGCTGATCCAGTCACAGGCAAAAGCTGTTAGCGCCATGCTGAGTGGTAAATTAGCCTGCTGAAACAGCCTGGAGCACTAAAGTGGATGGAGCACTTGCTTGCTGGTGTTGCCTAATAGCAAGCTGCTAAAACTGAGGTTCAAAGCAGAAAGGAGTAAAATCAAGCCAACAGCAGGCCAGTATACCTGAGGGATTGGATTTGAACTGACATTGATTCAATATGTTGGGTCAGTGTCAGTGTCTCTTGAATCTTGGCCTTCCATCTGTACTGTGTCCATCATAATCCTATTAGAAAGAAGCAGTCGTGTGATTGACCCATTCTAGCATACTTAAGAACCATGCTAAATCAGTCAGAAAGCCTATCTGGTCCAGCACACTGTTCACACAGTTGCCAACCAAGTTGCCCATGGAAAGCTCATCAGCGGGACATGATGGCCAGTGCACTTTTCATCTTATGATCTTAAGTAATGGATATTGCCACATAAGATACACTTCTGGCAAGACACATTGGGTTTATATAATGTGTGATTTATTGTTCATTTGTTGGGTTGTGGGATGAGAGGTTTTGTATTATGTACTTGTTGCGGTCTTATGTATGCCGCTTTGAGTCCCATTTGTGGGAGAAAAACAGGATAAAAGTAAATAATAAGTCGACAGTCTTGTGTCTTAGGTGCCCTTCAAGTCATCTCCAATTTATGGTGACTAAGGTAAACCTGTCACAGTGATTTCTTAGCCAGATTTGTTCAAAGGGGTTTACCATTCATTGCCTTCCTCTGAGGCTTCATGAGTGTGACTTGCAAAGGTAGGTTTCCATGATGGAGCAGGAATTCAAACCCTGGTCTCCCAGAATCCAATGCTCAAACTACTACATGAAAGTGCTGTAAATGAATTTATATAAGCCCTCTGAAAGCAGGAACCAGGAAAAGCTGTCTTCTATTCTGAAATAAATAGTAGGATTTCATCACAGCAGCCTTTTTCAACCTTTTTACCTTGGAGGAATACTTGCAATAATGTTCAGTTTTCAGGGAACCCCTGCATAAAAATTATTTTTATCTACAGTCATCTCTTGTGGAACTCCTACCGTATTTCCCCGAAAATAAGACATCACCTGAAAATAAGACCTAGTAGAGATTTTGGTGAATTGCCAAATATAAGACATCCCCCGAAAGTAAGACCTAGGAGGAGGGAGCTACCGCCACTGAGGAAGGCACGTGCGGCACGAAGGAGGAGGGAAATGTGCATGCCTTTACCTCCTTCTCCTTCTCCTTCCTCCGCGGTGGTGGCTCCCTCCTCCTCTGCCAAGGAAGGTGCATGTGGTGTGAAGGAGGAGGGAAAGGCATGCCCCTTTCTCTCTTTCTCCTTCGCGCCACACGGGTCTTCCTCAGCGGAGAAAGAGGGACAAAAAGAAGACATCCCCTGAAAATAAGGCCTAGCATGTCTTTGGGAGCAAAATTTAATGTAAGACACTGTCTTATTTTCAGGGAAATAAGGCAGCAACTTCTTATGGATTCCAGGGAACCCTGATTGAGAAACTATTTGACCTTTTTACACCACATTTCCACTTCCAATGAAGGTAGGAATGAATCTGCTAGTTTTAAAAAATCCTTTATTGCATTATAAAACATCAAGGGTTTTCAGAACAATCAGATTTCAAGTGATAATGAATAATATGGACAAACGTTCTTTAAAGCTCTAAAATATAGATACAGATATAGGTGGAACTATAAAAATAATTTCCCCTCAATTCCAAGCTTCTGTGAAGTTTTTAGGATACTGACTTCCCATTTATCAGATCTGCTGATAGCACTTCCGTTATGACTAAACAGACTTAAGCGCAACGAGGGGAAAGAGAAATGGCAAAGAAGCACCTTTTTCTCATTAGCAAACGTGGTCTCCAGTGGTGTTCAAGGTAGCATCAGTCCATATTCTTTTCCAGCTGGAGCATTCAAAATGGACGGTTATTTCCATCACTACTGTTCACTCATACCTGATAATTCTCAAAAGTGATTTCTTATAAAAGCAGCATTTAGAAACAAACAAACCCTTTTTTTCCTGAACAAGAATACAACTATCGACTCCAGTGCAGTCTGCCGCTCATCATATTGTAAACTCTTTTGGGGAAAGAGGTAAATCTTTAACCCCATTATAAAAGCAGGCAATCCAATAGCTTTGATTTCCTATTACTTCTCCATCCATCCTTTGCATGTAGCTCTCCTGCCTCTTTTCTCTCTCTCTCTCTCTCTTTTTGGCAGTGAAGACAAAGGGGGGATTTCTACATACAAGTTATAGCAGCACTTTTTGGGTGTACTCTGAATGTGGATTGACTTCAACACTGACTAATCTCTCAAACTAAGCAACCCAGAGGTATGAAGGAGAACAAGGAAGAACATTAAGGCACTAGTTTTGGACATCAATAAGAGATAGACCAAGATAACAAATACTATCAAGCCCCTTCCCCCACTCTGCAGTTTTATAATACTTAGTCCACACAATAAATAAAGTTGCTCAGGGGTTCTGGGGAGTAAGAAAAGGCAATTGGGTGCAAGGACAATTTATCGATTCAGCCTACTGTGATGACAGGAATTCTCCCCCTGTCTCCAAACTTTTACTATGGCAAGCAGCACTTTACAAGCACCTATACAAAGCTAGCCAAAAACCCACTCATTTCCACTGAAAGGCCAAAGGACTTGTGCTACTATTAACCTTCGAGCCTACTACTACTAACCTTCAAAGGATAACTAAGACTTCTTTTTTAGTATTGAGCAAAACTGGAAAAGGAAGCCATCGCTTCACTTGGTCTCTCACCAGTTGCCCATTCATGGCAGCAAGAGAAAAGCAATTTCAGCCAAGGAGGTCTCAGGCGAATGCTTAAAATGTCTTCACAGAAGGTGAAGGCGAGTCGTTTAGATAACAAAAGTGCGTCACATCTCCTGACACGCATGCAGCAGGCACGCAGAAACAGTTAAGACATTATAGTCATCAATAGCGCCCTACCAATGAAACAAACCCAAACTGAAGAATGTTTGGAACAAAGACTTAGAACTTGCCTTTCCAAGCCTAACAATGTTCCAATCATTCCAAAGAAAATCGGGTTTGCAAGACAGAAACTGTCCTATTGCAAAATACCTTTTCCTGTCTGAGCCCCACCCAGTTCCTCTAAGACCCAATTTCATCATGGCCTTGTTACAATGTCGATGTTCACTGGGGAAATCTTCTCGAACTTCCTTTGTTCTTCGGTGATAAATGCAGACGGGCAGAATGTTTTGGGAGTCTTCTCCTTCCTTTTCTGTGCCAGGTTCTACTTGCTGGGATCTGGGTGGTCACAGGGAAGGCTTGGTCACAGGTTGATGTCGGTGACATCCGTAGGAGTGCCGGTGGGGGTGACCTCCTGGCTGTTGGGGTAAGCGGCGTTCTTGGATGAGCTGTATTCCTGCTGTGGCTGCGAGGTCTGCTTCAGGTTCTCGGCCAAGGCAGCTTCAATCTGCTCCTGACAAGCTTTCAGACAGTCCTGGGAAAGGGATAAGATCATCAAAGGATGGGTGGGGGGTTCATTTCCACTTATTTTTCATCTGAGGCATGAGACTATTTTCAACACATTAACTGAGCAAACAGCAACAGAAGTTGGAAAATGTCTATGCAGCTTGACATCACTTTAACGTCCATGACACTATGCTCTGTAATCATGGGAGTTGTAGTTTTACAAGGTCTTGACCCTTCTCTGCCACAGTGCTGGGTTCTCACCAAACTGCAAATCCCAGGACCCCATAGCATTGAGCCATGACAGTTAAAGTGCTGTTAAACTGCATTAAGTCTGCATAGTGTAGATGCATCTTATGTTGGCTTATAGCTCCCAGAACCTTCAACCAAATGCTTCTAGCGGGAAAATTCTGGGAGTGATATAGTCCAGAAAAGTAATACTTCCAAGCTTTGAAAATTGTAATGTTTGTGCTGCTACACAAATGGAGGTAGAGTAACTACGGTATGCGGCGTTTTCTCTTCTCTTAAGGTGTGATAATGATTCACAAAGCTGATATTTGGCACTAATAATAATAATTAGTATAGTAATAATAATAATAAACTTTATTTCTATCCTGCCCCCTCTCCAACCAGGACTCATGGTGGCTTACAAGAAGTAAAAACACAGTGCAAAGCACAAATTACAAAATTACATGATACATAAACAATATATCAAAAACTTCATAAAAATAAATGACAAATACAAAAAGGCAAATATAAAAAAATCTGAGCACATATGATATTTGCACATGCTCTGCATCCATTGCTGGCAATGCTGCCTCCATAGTGGGTTTGGAGCATGTGCAAGGAACCGGCATGTGGGTTACATCACCAAGCCTAAACACAGCTGAAAAGAGGCTCCAGACAGGGCAAACTCTCCAGTCACTTCCATATAAAGTGAGCTCTAACATACAAAAAGTTTTAAAATGTTCAAAAAGGGGCAGGAGAATGATTGCATAAATGCCTCTAAACCAATCTAAAAAAACAATTTAGCAACTTGGGCTCAGTAAAAATGCATGTCTAGCAACTGAGAGAAGTACTTTGTTTTCTATTTTGATTATTAAGTAAGTGACGAAAACTGGGGGAGAGGAGAAGAGAGTGGAAGTAACATAATAAACCTAAATTACATTGTTGCAATTACTGGGGACGGGGGCAGGTATTTATTGCATTCTCTTAGATTTGAAGTGGTTTACAGGTTCTGTCCCTCTCAAAATAGGAAGGATATGGAAGTGTTGCTTTTTTAATGTATAATAATAATAATAATAATAATAATAATAATAATAATAATAATAATAATAATGTGACATTAGAAAATAGAGAAGCATGCTTTTCAGTATCTGAAATCTCATACATTTTATGTTTCTAAGGTAAAAAATGTGGTAAAAAATTTGCTGAAATAGTCATTTTTTCTCCGGGGGGGGGGGGGGGGGAGGCACATTTTGAATGACTTTAAAATTTCTGGGAATGTTACATCCCTACCCATAACATGTGGGAGGGATTGGTTGCTGTGACAGTTCTGCAATTGACATTAGAACTGTAAAGCTACCTGTATAAACTAAGTTATAGAGCTGGCTTGTTAATAGAGTGGTTGGTGTTCTGTCTCTAGAATCTGATACAAGCTTCTAACACTGCATCTGCTTGCACTTCACTGTACTGTGATATAGTTACGGTTCAAATAATGTCAGAATACAATTTTTAAAAATTAAGGTAGTCTGTCTGAGTAGGTACCTGATGACAGGGGCTTTAATGTAGTGTTAATGAATTTTAATTATAGCCAGCCTCTCTTGCCCTTTACCAGAGCCTTGGTTGGCGGAGGGAGACTGATCTTCTGGACAGGGGCACAGGCAGCAAACCAAACATTTAAAGGGCTGTTAACCCTTCCCTATACCAGCGATTCTCAACCTGTGGGTCCCCATGTGTTTTGGCCTACAACTCCCAGAAATCCCAGCCAGTTTACCAACTGTTAGGATTTCTGGGAGTTGAAGGCCAAAACATCTGGGGGGCCACAGGTTGAGAACCACTGCCCTATACTATCCAAAACTTTTAAAATGTACCCATTCCAACATACATTCAAATTCAACTTAAGAACAACCCTACAGAATATATCTTGTATGTAACTTGGGAGCTGCCTGCATATTAAGTCTGTCTGCTTGCATATTCTAACTCACTGGCCAAGCTAGATGGAGTTTCTGGGATTTGAATTCCAAAACACCCAGAGGACCAAAGGCTGGGAAACCCTGATAATAGACGTGACTTATAGCAGGTTCTGTTACCTTGCAATTATGTCTCTAATGTTTGGTGAAGCTGCTGAAAAGAGTGCAATGGAAGAAATGTTTTGAGAGGTAGAGAAAAATTGGAATTCAGCAATTACATAACAATTAATCACTAAACTAGTTTTTGTTGTATTTTTAGCATTATATTCCACTAACACAAAGGTGGGCAACTGCTGGGGGGGGGGAGACCTGGCATCACACTGAACTCTCATCTTGTTTTATTCAAAATGATCTTTTGAAATGGACTCAAAATAAGGTTGGGGAATTTGTCTATTATCTGGGCATCCTTCAATTGTTTTTAGGACCAGAAAATGACTTTATTTAACAAAGCACCAAACCAGAACTCAAATCTCAAGTTTACTTGTTAAATAAGCAGTGACTATTCCTGCCAGGCATTGTTTTTTGGTATATTAAGAACTCAAAGGTCTATTTTTTCATGTTCTCTACACAAGATATGTAACAAAATTCTCAAACTCATGCTACCTTCACTGCAGAGCACATGACAACTCACCAGTCCTCACCACAGCAGTTCATCCTTTAATGCCAGCTAGATTCTAAAACTCGGATGAGGACTTTCTGGTCTTCCAGACTATGGCTCCCATGATCCCTAATGGGAAATGTAGTCCAACTTCATCTAGAACCCATAGGAGACCACTATGTTTTGAATGTCAAATCCTGGGCTGTTCCTATATAGAAGCAACACTGAAACATTCAGGATGTGACACAGCCAGTATCCTTACATCCCCTTCTGTTTCTTATGAGGCAATATCCAATCTTGCTGTCTATGGCAGGAAGAGGTAAGGGACTGTGGCAGTACAAAAAGATAGAAGACCACATCTGGTTTGCAAGGGAGAAGCAGCTACCACAAGCTTTCCTGTGTCTTGCTCCACTTGGAGGGGAGCTAGTGCCACAAACATATATTCCGTTTCCCACTCTTCCAATGAGACAATGTACAAAATACTGTAGTGCTATAAAGTGTTTAGTAATTAGAGTTCTCTTTCCTCCCACCTCCCATTTTGCAAATATTTGAACCTGGTAGATTCCTCACAGCCAAGTTCTTCATAAAACAGCACTGCCAAGGTAATGATCTTAATGCAAGGGAAAATCTTGACCTTCAAGTTAGGAAGGAGTTGCATGCAGCAATGACTGGTTTCAGGAAGATGTGGAAACCCCTGAAGTTCTGCAGTGAGCCACAGCGGTGAGACCCAACAGATGCCGTAACCTGTTGCACACCCTTTCTCTAAAGGCCAAGCATCAATTTCTTGTCCCAGCTTATCGTGAAGTGACATTTCATGTTGCAGAGTTTCACATGGACCCTCAACAGACTCCTTAAGGCTGGCTCTGTTTGCAGAGATCCTGTCGTACGAGTATGCACAATCTTACGAAGAATCCACATGTCGTTCTTAGAAATGACAAAGGATGTGGCAAGTAAAAATAGTAACACCCAACACCCTTTCCCCAAGACAGTTCCAGTAACTGTAGACTCTAAAGCCTCCTCTCTATAGCAATAGGGTCCACTGAAGGCCATTCTATTATTTGGGTCCAGCTTCTAAGTATATAGGAAGAGAAGCAAAAGCTACAAAGAAAAGAGGATTTGCATCTAAGAAATTAGATGCATTATAATTAGGGCTCTCCATAGGGATTGAAATACTGTGTGTAAAGAGAGAGAGTAAAAAAAATGAACTCCCCAACTCCACTCTGTGCATTCCCAAGTGTTCAGAAAGCAAAGGAAGGACCCCACCTGGGTGGGTGAACACATACTTGGCTCAACAGGTGGAGCTGCAGATCCAGCATCTCCAGATGGATCTTGAAACGATTAGCACCTGGGATACTGTAAGCTACATTTTTTGGTTGACAACAAGAATTGATCCAGCCAGTGGTCATAATTGGAGAATTCTCAGTTATTTTTAAAAAGTAACTTTCTTAAAGCCCCAGAGAGCTGATGACTCTCATTGTGTAAATGCTGAGCTATATAAACTTATCTCATGAGCTTACAATATTCCCACAACTATTTAAAATATCTACAGTGAACAAGTGCCACGTATACTCAAAGATAGCATTGCCTCTGGCAATCACATGTTTTTGGCAACTTTGCCTTCTAGGATCCTGAGCTTCTGGAAGTGTCAGGCAAGCTGCACACAAGATAGATTTACAGCTAAGGACACGGGCAACTCAATAAGTAACATGGATGCCTATCCAATGCAGCATCCATAGCCATTCAAATAAAAATATTTAGCCTTGCTAGAAAATGCACACCAAAGAAACTCATACAAGTAACATGCTAACACTAAACAAAGGAATATGGATGTGGTAAATACAAAGAAAGTATGGTTCACAAAAATGGTTATGTACTCACTACAAGAAAATGATCATATGCACTGAAGGAAACTGTCCACAGCTCTTTTGTCATCCCACAATGATGTTATCCACATACTCACTTAAAGAAACACAGACCATATTCTCTGGACTCCCAAATAAAATGTGGCAGACAAGAAAGGTCAATAAAACTGAAGATACAATCAGGTGCAAACTAACAATCTTCTTGGGACCTACACAATAACCAACAAGCCAAAGGTAACCAGGACAAAAAGCAATCCTTTGATAATACTCAAACCTCTTGTCAGATTTCACGTTCATTGTTTAACAAGCTTGATAACATTAACCTGTCAAAACAACATGTCCATAGGTGAGGATATACATAGGATACCCTCCTGAAGTTTGGACTTTGATGTCTCAAGCAAGTCATCAGCTTTCTAATCCATCCCTCAAAATTAGAATATGGAATAATACTCTGAAGAAAGAACACATTCTTTCACTGAGCAGGAGCCACTACTCAGTGCAAAAGAATAACAAGGTGTTTCCTAACAACATACTTTTGCAGGAAGCATTATAACTTCTCTAGTGCTAAAGTGTAAGAGTGCTCTAACATTAGAGTTCAATAGCACATCCCTATCATTCTTCCAAGACAATACTGTTAAGATTTATAAAGAAGTTGTGTGAGATGCATTGCTTGAATTCTGAGGAAAGAAAGGACATTAGGAATGAAAACGAGATTATATCCTCCGGAAAGAGGCTAGAACGGCCCCCTCACTACTGTCATTTCGAAAGCAAGTAAAAACCTTCCTTTGGAAGCAGGCCTTCCCTGAAGACCAGTAGACTGACTGTCATTGTAATGTGCAATATGTGAACTATATAGCGGATCTTCGGCAACTGGTTCATTTCATGGCATAAAGGAATAGGACATTAAAGGTAAAGGTTTCCCCCGGACATTAAGTCTAGTCGTGTCCGACTCCGGGGGTTGGTGCTCATCTCCATTTCTATTGATCTACTCACATTTGCGTGTTTTTGAACTGCTAGGTTGGCAGAAGCTGGAGCTAACAGCAGGAGCTCACTCTGCTCCCAGGATTCGAACCACCGACCTTTCGGTCAGCAGGTTCAGCAGCTAAGTGGTTTAACCCGCTGTGCCACCGGGGGCATTACATGGGTTTTAACTGGTAAGTTTTTAATGTTATGTTACTGTGCTAGTTTTATGCTTGTTGTCATGGGCAATTGGAGTTTATAATGTTTCAATGTCTTAAATTGTTAATTTCTTATTCATTGGGGTTCATGTTCATATTTTTGTTTGTAATTGTCTTGATTATACATACTGTATGCCGCTTTGAGTCCCACTATGGGAGAAAAGTGGGATAGAAATAAATAAATGAATTTTATTATTATTATTGTATGACACAGCAAACAAGATAGATATGCTGGATTTCGTTTCACAAAATCACAAGTTGAACACTTCCCAAGTGTCTAGGACTATGTGATGTATTTTCGGATGATGCGCGCAGATCCCAGTAGGGTGGCCTTTTGCAGTTAATATTTATTATTATTATTATTATTATTATTATTATTATTATTATTATTATTATTATACTACGAGGGGCAAACTGCAATTAGTAGTGACAGAAACCCCTTTTTCATTGAATGGGGAAGAAACACTGCTTTCCCCTCATTCCCCCTGAAAAGATAAACAGCTTTTCAACCTTGCAGGGGACCAACACAAGTGAGAATAAACAATCCAAGTCACTGCTTGAAGCCCTTCCTTGCTGACTCTTTAGCAGATGCCTATTAAACATGGCAGAAGGCATGGCACGAGACCTCATGAAGAAGATGTTAGCTTTTCCTTCAAATGTCAGTTCAGGAGACAAAATATTCAAATATAAACACAAAGTGGAAAAGAAGCCAAAAGGAACTGGGCAGCAGTAAAGACCCCAACTGATAAAAGTAAGTCCTTCCAACTTCGGACTGACTGAACTTTCCTAATAGCATCAGGCCTTGGTGACTTCAGTGCATCTAATCTTCTCTTTCAAAGTTTTCGCTCTTTTATAATCCTCTCTCCACCTCCCACCTGTTCTGCAGTGCCTTCAATCAGCAATGCTCATGGGCTCAGCATTCGGCTTTGGACTCATACATCGGAGCAGCTTGCAAGCAGCTGGCTATGGGGCAAAAAGCCAACCAAAGTCACAGAGACAGCTTTCTGATTTATAATAGCCAAACAGGGATCTGCAAGACAGGTACAATTCTACAGCCTTGCAGTTTTCACCAGGTAGCAGAGTAATTGTTTCCCTTAAAACATCAGCTTTTCCCTTTGCTGATGCCAAGGGAAAGCTCTGGAACGGCACTTGAAGTGAACATCTCCGGACTCCATAGTTGACCCTGGCAGGAATCTGACATCAGTCCACATGACCAGATGCTAAGCTGGTTCCAGCCTTCTTTCATTGGCCAAGGCAATCTCTAACACCTGTCCAATCAGTGCTGGGATGCTTTTCAAAGGCTTACTGTGTATAAAAGGACAAAAAAGAGCAACTGATGTGAGACATCATGCAAGAAATCAGCGGAGGCGCCATCTGCAGTGTGCGGCAATCATCCATTCACCAGCAGGCCAGGAAGCTGGCAGGGCGAACTGGGAAAATGCAGTTGGACTCTGGAAAGACAGCCAGATTCATGGCAACCCCCGCCGACAAGGGAAGAGTTGCAGCCACTCACTGGCCTGGCTTTGTATCAAAATGGGAGCACTGGCTTGGGAATCAGGATAGAAGCAAAGGACGGAGCGGAAGGCTGCCAGCCAGGAGGCTCAGCTAGTAGAGGGCTCAGTATTTTCCTGTGCCTGCCATGCAGCCTTTGCACCAAGCAGGCAAAGAAAGCCAAGGACATCCTCCGCTTCCGGAGGCCACAACACTTCCGCACTGGACTGGAATTTAAAGAAGCCTCTGCTACTCTCAACTGTGTGGATATATGCACTGAAGAAAACAAATGGTTGCATGCTACATCAAGTGATTACTCTGAAAGGTGTTGTGGTTTTTTTGTAATGCCACCAGCACCTTTCTTTCAAGTCCAAATTTCAAGAGTCACACGCATGCTTCTGAATGCTACAAAAAATCCCCTCAGTTTTACTATTCAATCTGGAACTTTTCATGGTCCATCTGAACTTCTTTTAGGAGAGCTTTTTTTTTTTGGACTAAAGGGTTGGGTGACAAGGACAGGGACCAATTTAGACTACTGACCTATTCATAAACATACCCCTGCCTTTTTAGAAAAGCAGAAGTGCTGTCATGCTACCTCTTCCTTTTCCTTTCAGCCCTTTGGGAGTGGTAAGGTTCTCTGAGAAGTGGAAAAAGCTATGCTAAGTTTTGGGTGAGCTTTGGGCCATTCTTATCCATTTCTGAGTGACAAATCAATTAGATTTTTAATTTGGGAACAAGAGCTCCAGAGAACTATGAGTTAACAAAAATGGAGCTGAGAACATTTTCTTCACCTTTGTTCTAGACCTTCTAGAGCAGTGGGGAGGGGAGCTGTGTTAGAACCCCTTTGAAAAATGTTCAGCACTATTACTAGGGAGCTAAAGAAAACAGCAAGGTCTGTGGGTTGCCAAGAAAAGAAGGTTTACTGAATAGCAGTAGGATACTGCTATTGATTACAGGAAAAGAGGTTCCACCTGAACATTAGGAAAAACTTCCTGACTGTACGAGCTGTTCAACAGTGGAACTCTTTGCCTCGGAGTATGGTGGAAGCCCCTTTCTTGGAAACTTTTAAACAGAGTCTGGATGACTATCTGTCAGAGATACTTTGATGGTGCTTTTCCTGCATGGCAGGGGGTTGGACTAGATGTCCCGTGTCGTCTCTTCCAACTCTAGGATTCTATGACTAATTTGTTACAGAATCATAAAGTTGGAAGGGACCATAAGGATCATTCAGTCCAATCCCCTGCCATGGAGGAGTACACAAAGCACTCCTGACATATGACCATCCAGCTTGTTTAAAAACTTCCAGAGAAGGAGATGGTGTATTCCTCTGTTAAACAGCCCTTACTGTCAGGAAATCCTCCCTAAGGCTTAGATGGAACGTATTTCCCTGTTGTCTGAATCCACTGCTCAGTGCCCTGGTCTCCAGAGCAACAGAAACCAAGCATGCTCCATCGTCAATACATCCGTTCAAATATTTAAACATGGCTTTCAGATCTTCTACTGTTTTTACCATCTACTGCCCTCGTCTGGACACACTCCAGTTTGTCAATATGGTTCTTCAACTGTGATCTTATATTTCTATCAGATAACAACATCAGCTATTCAAATAGATAAGAAAATTAAATTGAGGGATCCCCATGTCTGAAATTCACAACACACAAAAAAAGCATTTTTGCAAACTTATGGGTTCAATGGGGATGGGTTCAGTTAGGTGAAACCTAACTGAACCCATCTCCATTGGTCAATTTGCCATCCCACTGGCATCTGGATGCACAGGATTAATACAAAATGATATATGAACACACCAGGTTAAAAATGAAATACCCTTTCTTAAGCATAATTCTCAGAATGAAGGATTTTAATTCACAGCCTCTTAAGCCTGCAATCCTGAATATACTCTATTACAAAGTGGGCTCCAACTAAACTCAAAGAGACTCACTTCTGAATAAACATGCGCAAGACTACCTTGTAAATTGCTGACATGAACCATGTCAAGAAGTTGATTTATTTACTTACTTTGTCAACCTTCTTCCTTGACCTTAAACATGTCTAGTTCAATCCTCAGTTTCTTTCTCCTCTGTTACAATGGTTTTAAACAGTCTTACAATAAGGCACTTAGATACATGCCTGACTTTGCACAACAAATAGCTTGGATTTTAAAGAGATGACAACTTTCAATCCTAAAACCGGAACTCTTTTGATCACTTTTATCTAGAACCACCAATCAGAATTCTGCTCTGATATATATCCCAATGCTATGCAGCCTTCTTTAATCTGATACTACATAATTAGTGAAGTTTTTGGACTGCAACTCCCATTACACCCAGCTAATAGTGTGGGATGAAAGAAGCTGCAATCTAAACACATTTGGAGGAAGAATGAAATACCATTGCAGGGTTGTCATTTTTGTTAGCTGTCTAGGTTTTCTAATGGAAAGTAATCACCATTGTAAAAAACAATTATTGCCATGTTGAGTCATCAGCCTTCTTCAGATACCTCAGCTTTGTTAGCATAAATATGGTTGTCCCATGTTTTTAAAATGCAGGTGAATGACTGGGGTTCTTCCACAGGTATTTGGACTTCAATTTCCAACATGCTCAGATATTGACTAAGTTGCCCACCTTGCTCCAAAAACAACATTATCAAGTAAGCAACCAAACTACAATTTGTTTGCCCAAAGACTTTTGCAGAAGGGTGCAAAATGATTCTTGTTGCCATCAGAACATCTGGCCTCTTTATAAGTAAGAATAACATCCTTTCTGTACTGAATGTGACCATTTAACTGTCAATGGCTATCCTGCAATCAGGCAGCAAAATGAAAGCAGCGCCTTAGTTTCCCCCTTCACTCTTCTGCAATCTCCAACTGCATACTCACCACCTCTGTGCCAGTAATGCTAGCAAGCAACTCCATAAGCACCTCGCCAGAAAAATCATTGGATGAGGTAGAGAGGCCGTGGACTGCCGCTCCAATGCTACCTGTAGCAATCATGGAAGGTGGGTACATTGCAAATGTGTAATCTACAAATTCCAAAGAGAGAGAAAGCACGTCAGAAGAAGGGAAGACAAACAAATCTACCTACTTGCTATTACATGTAGTACAATATTCCATTGAAACCAGAAAAGGGGGGAGGGGGGACTGAAGGCACAGTCTACACACTACATAAATTCAAAGCTAAAACTAAGCAAATTTATGCTGAGTGAATAGCATTTTCTAGTTTAGGTATGCAGGTTTGGCAGATACATTGAATATCAACAAGATACATGCTTCCTGCATTTGTGGAAAACATGATATAAATGTTTCTTTCATTTTTTTATTTAAAATAATTATATCCTGTCACATTCTCTACTAAGTAGGTCAGAACAAGCACTGCAATAAATAACAGTACGGTTCTGTACATGTCTCTGTTCTGAATTTGTCTTCAACCCTATATCCACTTTTCCAAGTTACATTAAAATCAGTAGGATCTATTTCTGAATAAAAATGCATAAATAGTGCTAGCCTACCAAAACTTATCAGAATTAACTCCAGTTCTTAAAAATGGGGACTGCAGCCTCTTCTCTCTTATATCAAGAATATGTCAGCGGATCTCCACTAAAAGAGGAGTCAACAGCCAGTAAGGCTATGATAAAAAAGTCCGCCTCTTTAGGAAGGTCATCTTCACTCACAAAATGTAAAAAAAACAAAAACAAAAACAAAAAAAACCCACCTTGGAGCAGAACACCTTCTGATGATGGTAATGTACAGAAGAAAACTTGTGAAGTGAGGAAGACCTCCCTACCTACTTGGCCTGTGAAAGGCTTTAAGAGTTAAAAAAAATCAACTTCTCAAATTCAGCTCAGAAGCTATTGAGTTGCATTAGGAATTTGGAAACAATGCTTAAAATGTTCACACAATTCATAAGCTTATGGAAATAATTTTGCAATAAAATGCAAGGAGTGGTCTTCACAAATGGACAGTAGAAGGATATGTTGAAAACACTGGGCACCTAATGTATCTATAATTAATAGTTATGAGCTGTTTCCTGTGGGAACACTGTTAACATTTCAATACACCAGCCTTTAATAACTGCAGTGGAAGGAAGAAGGGAAAACATTACAACATGATGCATTCTCCATTCACTTCCAGGTCATCAAGAGTGACTGGAGAGCACATCCTCGAGTTGCAAAGTAACCACAAAGCGTTTCCCTTTTCTCAAGCCTGAACCTAGAATATAAGCAACAACACATGGAACCTGTCCAAGATGCTTCATTACCTAAGAGTTGCTTCTTTTTGACAGCATGTTATGTGAAACCAGCTAACATTAAAGATGCACATGACTGTGCACCTTTGTCCTTGCACTTGTAACAGAAAAATGCAGCTGTAGACATGGCAAAGTTCAAATCTGATTCCTGACTGCACAAAATGCTCAGGACTGAATTGGATGCCTATTTTAGATGACCACTGGAATGCGAGTGGTGAGCCAGGCATTCCAGCTCAATCAGACTGAACACCAAGAGAAGACAAAACTATACAACAGAGTTGTGAAAGTTCTCTCAGCAAAATGGAAACACAAGAGAGAGAGAGAGAGAGAGAGAGAGAGAGAGAGAGAGAGAGAGAGAGTTAAGGTGACTACACAAAGTAAGTAAGCAAGTGCTAAATTTTAGCCAAGTACTGAAAGATTTTGACATAAATCCACTTGCTAGCTCCAGCTAAGGAAGACCCACAGAAGCTATGTAATGTATGAAACTGTTTTACTATTCTGGCAATTGGATTAAGACCTCTGATAATGGAAAGTCTCGGCCTGTTCTTTATAGGATTTTTTTCTGCATCTATTGAGAATCTTTTAGAATGGCGTGTCATTTAATCAAATGTGTTAATAACAACAAATCACCCTTGATTTCAGAAAGTATTTAGAAGCCAAAGTTCAGAAGTAAAGGGACTTGAGATCAAACAGAATGCTATTCAGATTATCTTAAAAATAAGAATCTTAGGTGAGGCTGAGAATTTGTTTAGCATAGTTAGGAATTAAAATGAGGCCTGCCTCATCTTAATCTTGTTCACTGCTGAGCCATACTTCCAAAGGAGTCCACCTTTCATAGCCGAAACTGTACCTGTAGCACACAATGCAATGAATGTCTGTGCATGTTTCTTCACCAAGTCCACCTTATGCTGGGGAAGGGGCAGCCGCTGGAGAATATGATCCAAGAAGTCATTTGCTATTACTGCCACTAGGTCCCATTTTAGCTTCTCTAGAACTAAACACTCCCAGTCCTGTACAAGAAAATAAAACAGAAGTGTTATGCAAAAACAGATTTTTTTTATTAGACATTTCAGAATAGATCAGCAGGATCCTAACCCGCCCCCCCCCCCCAAAAAAAGAAAAAGAAAACCCATACAGCTTCATTTATAAGACATCCCAGCCAATATTACAATACTCAATGAGCAAGCATCTGCTTCAGAGCTTGGAAAAACTACTCCAGACTTCCCCAGCCAACATGGCCACTCACCGTTTGGCTGAAATGTGCTTGGCGGGGATCTTACCATGAACTGCCAAATAAGGGATAAAATAATCACACAGAATTGGCTAGGACCCATAAAAATCACATTAGCTTTGTATGAAATGGAAAGAGGTTCCACAATTGTTGCCTCTCCTATTTCCTGCCACAACTAGGACCACAGGCATGCTTACTACTGCTCCTAATAGATGGAAGGTGTAAGCAAGCCTTGAGCATTCTTCCTCTCTGCCTCCCAGGCAAAATGCTTTGGGTTAAAGCTAGTTAGCAGAATTAGCCAAAATCCACATCCACTCACTAATGCCCTGAACTAGCTAGTCACAACTGAACATATCACTAGACCATGACAACTCCATTATCTAAGCCCATTGAGGAGTCCTTGTTTCATCCATTTGCTGTGAACAAACTGCAATCTGGTCTATTTGTTCCAATAAAAACCCTATATTCCAGATATTCGTATGTTGTTTTTTTCCCATTAAGAGTTTTAACCTAGGCTTTCTCTATACAGTGCCTTTCACATGATTTGAACTAGAAGACCCATCACCCCATCCCAGTCAGAGGTAATGAGAATTGTAGTCTAAAACATCTGGAGGGCCTCAAATTGAGGAAGGCTTATCTACTTCAAATTTTCAGAAATCCAGACACTTTCAGATTAGCTGTCTTATTTTCCCTAAAAAGTTTTCAACCCATGTTTATCTACCCTAAAGGTACAGAGCATGGCATTATTTTTATTATTATTATTAATAATTCATTTCCATCCCTCTTTTCTCCCATGAGTGGGATTCAAAGCAGTGTACAACATATAAAATGCATACAAATACATCCGACCACAATATATAATCAGTTAAAACATTATATCCCGATATAAAAAACCCAATTAGCATAATTATTTAATTCACTTATCTTAGGAAGGAGAACCACTAGAACAACTGGCAAATGTAAATCCAGGAAAGGTACTATTGCATTCTGCCCAAAATAGCAAACACCCCTTTCTTGTAGTTTTTTCAGTCAATGCTACCATGAGTCCCCAGCCAGCACTTTTGTCTCAGGGATTGGAGATTCGGCACCGCAGATTTATCATGGTTGTAACTGATGCCCAAGGTGGAATTAGACCTCGTTTGTATAGTAACTCTAGTGGTGTTGGGTCAGAGAAGCCTCTGCAGTTCACTAGGGCTTCAATATTCCAATATTCCTTTTGAACATGTCCCAGAAAGCTGGCAACACCTTGCAGCATACCCACCACCATGGGAACAAATGAGCCATCGTAGCAAAACAACATCTCCCCACATCATACTGCTATCAGAATCTCAAAGGGCAGAAGGACAACTGACACAAATGCAGTTCATCACTCAACCCACTCAGCAACAGATGTAGATAATGAAATGAGCTAAAGAAAAGAGTCAATTTTGCAAAAAGGAAGATTCAGTTACATGTTTACTTTTGTCTCCTTTGTGAAAGATGACAATTCAAGGCGTTTGTCTCTTGATGCAACATGAAACAACTTCAAGCAATGCCCTCCTACACTCAGGAGACAGTAACACTCACTTTCCAATTTGTAAAAAAAAAACCATATATGTGTTTTGGATGTCCTTATGAAATTAAGTTTATGCCAAACAAGGTGACAGAATCAGAAATGGCAGACTAGAAGACAATATTGTCTGATTCCTGGAAGAAAGTTCCATCTTTAAATGTTCCTCCACATAAAAATATTCCACACAAGTAAAATTAGCATATCTGAAATAAAGAATATAGGCCAACCCACTCTTAATAATGTCATGCTAGTGTTTATTTGCAGGGAATATTTTACATAGGGAAGCATTTTACATGCTCAAGTGGAACAATCTATTATACGATTCCTTCTTAAACTGTGGGTCCCGAAACCAAATGGGGTTCCCTTAGGTCAATGTTGGGCAACAGTAAAGCTTTTCTGAATGCCACGAAGCTGTTTTAGATATTAACGTGAATCGCTTGTTCCGTGTTTACAGTGGACTCTGCAGAAGATGCTTCAGTTGTACTTCATAAAAAGAAAAATCAGCCTGTTTAGTGAGCCTTGCAAATGCTGATTTGTTATCAGTAAATGTTTGATTTTTATAAGTTTTTATATGCCGCTTTGGATGCTGTCATGGGAGAAAAGCGGGATATAAAAATTATTATTATTATTATTATTATTATTATTATTATTATTATTATTATTATTATTATTATTATATACCTGGGGCCATGTAAATATTTCTTCAGCCAAAACAGGTCCTTGTCAAACAAAGACCTTGTGACCTGCTGACATTAAATGCTCTTTTGAGCCATCCCTGCAGTTAAGCCTGTATACAGTAGATTGGCTGAATGAATAAAGCACAAGCCTGCTCAGATAATACCCGTGGACGGAAACCCAGCTTCCTTCAAGTGGATGAATTCCTTGTTGCATCATTTCCTTCTAACTAAGAATAACTTCATCATGATTTTGAGTGCGGAGCTGGTGTCAAGCCGGCATCCTTTTCTGCAAGAGGAAATTGACCTGCTGGGAAAGTGAGGCAGCTTTCCTTCCAGGAGCCGTGGAGGAGCTGGCTTGTGGCTATATCCTGCAGGGTTGCCAGGATGTAGCTATTGTCCTAACTGTGATGAAGAGGCTTTCTCCTTCCTCTGCCTGGATCATTCTCACTGCCCAGTTGTGAAAGAAGAGAGGGAGGCACGGGACATTATTAGCACACAGGAGGGAAGTAGCGACTCTCTCTAGTTGTGTAAGTGAGATATTAACACTCTCAATCCCAGAGCCAGATGCAATGCAGCAGTACCCAGAGGAGTAACAGGCCCATCTTAATAGCAGTGAACACCCAAAAGCAGGACGAAAATCATTCTATAGTCCTAAAGCCCAAGACCAGGAAACGACCTCAAAAACAGATCTCAGATGAAGGAGTGAAATCACATTCTTATCTGTGTTTCCTGGACATTTGTCTGTGGCTTCCAATATTAAACTCTTCCTGTTATTCGAGTCAAGAACGCTACATAGTGGCTTTGGGATCTTTTTGGCTTCAAGATATACCTTCTGGTTATATTTTTCCTTTTAAAAAACCCTCTTTTTCTTACTCATAGAGAGGCAAGTGGAGCATAAAATCAAAAACATGTCCAATGAATACATATTCTAACACACACATATATATGTATGTATATATATTTGCTTCGACCCCCTTTTTCTCTCTAAAAAAGAGACTCAATGTGGACATAGCTAATAGAATCTCATTCTTCTAATACCCAATGAGCAGAAAGACTGTATTCCTGTAGCAGCCATATTCAGTGTCTTCTGAAGCATACCTCACTTTACAGGTTCACAACAGCATCAGTATTGGCAACCAGTGTGAACTCAAAATGAATTCAAGGGAACTACTTGAATGAACAGGAATGGCTTGCTGCAAAGCACACAATATTTGACTAGGAGCAAAAATATGAACAAGGGCGAATTTCATTTATGCACTGCAAGTGAAGACTGCTGGAGATTGATATCCTACTCTGGTCACATGGAAGTCCTTACGTATTTATTGTTCAAACCAAGCAGCAACTACCCTGCAAATGCCAAAAAGGAAGGGGCATGGAAGTAAAGAGGTTTTCCCATTTTATTTGCATTAAGAAAAATCAAAACTCTTTCTTCTCTCAACCCACATATTTTGCTTCCCTTCTCATCCTCTGAGGGCTCTTCTAAACAGCCCTATATCCCAGAATATCAAGGCAAAAAATCCCACATTATCTGAGTGTGGACTCAAGATAACCCAGTTCAAAGCAGATATTGTGGGATTTTCTGCCTTGATATTCTGGGATATAGGGCAGAAAAAGGGCACTGAGAAAGGTTCTTGCAGAGATTATCGCACATACTTCCTTCAAAAAATTCTAGCTGCATGTTGATCAAACTGCATGATGATTAAACTGGTTTTGGAGAACTTGCAGCATTCCAGATGTTGGTGAAAGACTACTTCCATTCGTGGGGTTCATTACTGTGAGGCTAGCAGGGAGCTGGGGCTGCTTAGCTTTGAGAAATGAAGGCTGAGAGTGGACATGATGTCCATCTGTAAATATTTCAAAGGATGTCAGATTGAGGATGGGGCAAGCTTGTTTTTCAATTACTCTGGAGACTAGGACACAGAGCAAAGGATTCAAACATCAGGTTGCATCTAAACCAGGAAAGGCAAACTTTGGACCTTCAACTCTCATAAATCCCAGGCAGTTTACTGACCGTTAGGAATTGGTGAGAGTTGAAGTACAAGACACCTGGAGGGGTGAAGTTTGTCCATGCCTGATCTTAATGTTAGAACAGTAAGAGCTGTTCGGAAGTGGAATAATCTGCCTTGGAGTATGATGGAGTCTCCTTCTCTGGAGGTTTTTAAGCAGAGGCTGGATGGCCATCTCCCCAGAGTGCTTTGATTGTGTGTTCCTGAATGGCAGAATCGGGTTAGACTGGATGGCTCTGTGTCCTTTTCCAACTATGATTCTATGAAATAAGCTGTTTTTATTTAAATTATTTTTATTCTCTTCTAAAAGGAGTACAGTAAGAACCAAGAAACAGCAGAAATCATATAAGTGGTTTTACTTACCTGCACCTGGGGGGAAATGATATCTCTAGGAATCTGCTGTGTCCTCAAGGCAATTGTACTGGATACATTTCCCTTTAAAGCAGTAGTTCTCACCATCTGGGTCATCTGGGTTGATTTTCAACTGGCTGGGACTTCTGGGAGATGTAGGCCAAAAAACCTGGGGACCCACAGGTTGAGAACCACTGCTCTAAAGATACCCACAGAGTTGCACTGGGAGACCAAGTTATTTCCTAACAGATAACTCAGTGGAGATCTCTTGGTCTTCCAACAAAACTTGACAGCATGCTAGAACTGGGATTGAGATGATTCCATCACATTCTTTCACATCCACAGTTTCATATAAACATGGTCTGTCCAGGAACGTATCTCCTGCAGATGGAGTCCTACTCTATCTCCTAAAACTTGTTTAAAATGGTATCAAAAAGTAATACAAACAAACATTGTTGACATTCAAAGTTCCATTATTAACACAAGACTTGGGAGATCAAACATTATTAGGTATGACAAATAAACAACGTATTTATTTTTGTATAAATTATGAATATTCAAATTTGGTCATTAAAATGTATAGCAATCTTGACCTGCTGATCAATCAGATAATGAGGGAGGACATTAAGATGGAATGCTGCTGCAATGGTGGAAAGGAACTTTATTTCAATATGTGCATGTGGAGTGGAGAGTAAGTTGATCTTCAGCATCCTAGGCAGTTGCAAGCAGACTATGTTTCAATTCTTACATCAGCAAGACTGCATATTTATTCAGGATAAGGATATGAAAGTTGGAAATGTGGTTTCATTCAGTTATTTAAATCAGCCCTTTTGCTTTGTTAGCTTAAATGCCCTTACTTTAACACACCCTATCCTCTTGACAGGAGCTGGTTGAATCCTTCTGTAGGTGCACATACAATGAGGTACACAAGTAAATATGAGGATGGCATTAGGGTGGGATGTTGGCCTGTCCTGGCCTCCCGTGATCCAATAGCGCCAGCTCAAAACGGTTGGCCTTTGGAGCTAAGGAAAGAGGGCAGCTATGCCAAGGGGCCTTCTTCTTTGTTAAAGAACAGCGGAAAGGTTAAAGGATAAGCCTGTTTCTTTCCTTTTCAGAACAATCCCTTTTTTGGATTTACTTTTGAGCGTGCACACTCAACAACCAGTGTGGCGAGTTAGTATGGTCTAGTGATTTGAATGCTGGACTACAACTCTGGAGATCAGTTTGAATCCGCTCTTAGCCATGGAAACCTACTGGATGGCCTTGGAAAGGTCACACTCTCTCAACCTGAGAAGGACAAAGGCAAGCCCCTTCTGACAAATCTTGCCAAGAAACCGTCATGACAGGTTCACCTTAGGGTTGCCATAAATTGGAATTTGAAGGCACACCTGGGATTTCATTGTAAATGTCCTGCTTACCCTTCTCCTTCAGAAAATTTGACCTGCCTACTCTGCAAAGGACTGCATACTAGTTCACGTCATTTCTCATCAATGACTGTACTGACTAGGGTGGATGGAAGTTATAGACCAAAAACAAAAAATATTGCCTTAAAGACTCCCCCCCCCCCCCCCAGAAATATCAGACATTGTTCAGTTAAAAGCCTTAGCCAAAGGATCCCAATGAAAATCAAACTTATATACTCTCATAATACATAATATTTTTATATTACATTTGTGGTTAAAAAGAGGTTCTCTACTCAAAATGAATAGACTGTTCATGCAAAGCCTAGTACAGGTGAATATGTGCTGACTTGTTAAGAGAGCGTCTCTAATTGTCTTGAAATATTAAACCAGTTAACTGATTTTAACTGGTTTTTTAATCTCTTGGTAGAAAAACTACTTGTTACCAGCTCAAGGATATGACCATATCTTAAGAGAGAACAAGAGCAGCATCACATTTATAGTAATGGAGATCTGCTGAAATGTGTTTATGCCTGCACTGGGCTCTGCTGAATTTACAACTGGACGTACTACACTATGTAAATCGTGCTACATAGTGTTATTGGAAGTGGCTATGCAGATACAACATCTCTACTTCAGTTCTAAATCATATTTTGCTATGTCTACAAAATTGCGTCTTTATCTTAAATATTCCAAGGCAATCTATATCAAAGGAAGACTGCAGACAGTTCTTGTGTTCAGGATAATCCCCCCATCCATAATGCCAGCGCCAGGGGTAAGTGTCATGTCTACAGAGAAAGGAGTAGAAAAAGGAGCAGGAAAATGGGAAACATATTTACCACACAGGAAGAAGTACCACAGTGCTACTAATGAGTGGCAGTACAAACCAATTTGTAGAAAGAGAGAAGGAATCTTATAACTGGAGAAAGAAAAACAGCTTACCAAAACTTCACAAGGTGTGATGGAATTGTCCGTATAGATGCAGAGTTTCTCCACGCTGAGAGGTGTGGTCTCCCGCAATTTGGAGGCCAGAAGCATACAGACTGCTCCCAAAAGCTGCAAGTGGTTTTTCCGGGTGGAGACACAGGACAGGTAGCGATCAACGTAATTCATGGCCAGGGGGAACACCTCCTCTTCACATTTCTGCTCTTCACAAACCTAACAAGATCAACAATCCAAAATTAGGGCAAGCATGTTCATGAACAGGCAGGAATCCACTCTTATTTGTATGGAAGCTTTAAAGAATAACCATTAACAACATATTTTGGATGTTTATAACTCCGAAGAAAGACAGTTCCCTTTTCCCCTACACAATGATAATGTTGTAATTTCACTTTAATGACCATGGATCAATCCTATGGAATCCTTGAATTTGCAGTTTAGGGAAGAGGATTTAGAGCGAAGTGTTCCAAACTGTGTGGCAACACATTTATGTGTTGGCTGTAGTGTGTAGGTGTGTTGCATGATTATAATGAGAAACTTGAGACTATGTGAAATAAGAAAAAAAAATCATACATTTTTAAAAATATAAATGAAATTTTTTCACGCAATACAGTATGTTGTGTCCCTATACATTCAGTTATTAAAATTTACGCATATGTTGGTATTTCTTATAAGGGGGTTGGTTTAACTTCTGGCTTGCTAGTAAAACTGAATTACTGTATTTCAAAATGGTGCACATCTAAAAAGTATGTCACCAACATAAAGTTTGGAAAGCGCAGGGAGCCGCGATGACGCCATGGGTTAAACCCTTGTGCCAGCTGAACTGCTGACTTGAAGGCAGTGGGTTCAAATTTGCGAGATGGGGTGAGCTCTCCTTTGTCAGCTCTAACTTGCGGGGACACGAGAGAAGCCTCCCAGCAGGATGGTAACACATTCAGGCGTCCCCTGGGCAACGTCTCTGTAGACGGCCAATTCTCTCACACCAGAGGCAACTTGCAGTATTTTCTCAATTTGCTTCTGACACAATTTTTAAAAGTTTGGAAAGCTCTGATTTAGTGTTTTCAGTTGATGTGCTCCAGGGCCTCTGTAAGTACAAAACCCAGGATTCCACAGGATATTGCCATGGTAGTTAAAGGAGAATAACAGTGCTATAAGTATGTAGTGTGAAAAGGCACTAAGATTCTTAAATGGGGAACCCAGGGATCAAGCTATAGTTTCCTGCTCTTCCATAGACTTCTTTTGCGAAATTGGCTAGGTCAGGTCACTGAACCATATTTTCCACCTGCAAATGGAAATATTTCTCTTTTCCATAGGATGCTGTGAAATGACATAGAAGTCCACCTACACAGGTACTCAAATATTCATAACAACCAGATCTTAGTGAAATAAGCATTTTCTGTCAGATAATTTCCATGTTGAAACACATAGGGTATTTTTATGGTATTAACCCTCTTTCAAGCTGTGTTGACTTGAGCTCCCATCAATGGCCATAATTATCTAGAGATTTAAACTGACACATTTAAATACTAGGAGCACTGAGGACTTTCAATGTCTCATGCATTCCAAATCATTCATGTACTTATGGCAGAAGTCTTTTTGAGTCAGCATCCACAGTAACCAGATATTTAATACAGAATCAGCACATGGGTTTTTGTAAATTCTGCCTCTATGTGTCATGCTTTCTGAGTAAGAATCAAACCATTCATATCCCTCTAAAGAACATTTCAACCCTGACGCTCTGGATCTCATGCCAATGCAAACGCCATTGAACTGAATGCTATGTGCACACAGGAAGCTATCAAATGATGACAATATCAACCAAGAATCATTTGTGGAATTAAAGAGAGGAAAGGCCCAGCTTCCAGTCCCTTATCTTGACCACTGGCTAGACCGAGTGACCAAAACACTGCCAACATAACGCATGAAATTAGAGTTAACAATTAACACTGAGATTTCTCTTTTCTGCAAAAGCTCATTATTATTATTTTCCTGTTCAACTTTCTCATAGGTTTGTTACAGAACAATTTTTGTATGGCTTTGTTGTCACAGGGCTTTCCTGTTTGAGAATTTGGGATTTGTCTCAATTATGACTTTTATCTATATAGAAAGAAAAAATGCCAGGCTCGGAAGTCAACACAACTCTGTTTTCCTACATGACTGCCAGAATTTGTGACACTAATGACACAGCATTTAAAAAGAATAAGTTCTCTTCCATCCAGTTTCTGGGAGTTTCCCAGACTGCATTCCTGGAAGGTATTCTTACCTCCATCCAGGTCAGGCCAAGACAAATCACTCTTTGCAAGCCCTAAACTGTGAGCCAAAGCAAATTGTCAGGATGGCACGTGTCCTTTGAGGGAAATTGCCATTTATGCTGAATTATATACAGACCTTCTTGCACAAGGAGAAAGCTAGTCAAATTAATAGAGCACTTCAAGTTCAGACAGGCTCAAGATGGTCATGTAAAGGGTGCATCTATAATTAATGCAGTTTGGCACCACATTAACTGCCATGATTGAATGGGATGGAATTGTGGGAGATGTAGTTTGTTCAGGTATCAGCTTTCTTTGACAGAGAAGATTAAAAACCTTGTGATACTGCAACCCCCATGATTCCATACCATCGAGCCATGGTTGTTTAAATGGTGTCAAACTGCAGTCATTCCACAGTGTATCAGGCATGGGCAAACTTTGGACCTCCAGGTGTTTTGGACTTCAACTCCCACCATTCCTAACAGCCTCAGGCCCTTTCCCTCCCCCTCCCCCCCCAGCCGCTTAAGCGGCTGAGGGGGAGGGGGAGGGAAGGGCCTGAGGCTGTTAGGAATGGTGGGAGTTGGTCCAAAACACCTGGAGGTTCAAAGTTTGCCCATGCCTGTAGACACACCCTAAAGTTCTTTTGCACAGACAAAAAACACCAACAATCCAGTCTGATTAGGAATAGGACACATCACTGTACACTATTTGTTTAAAAGAGCAATAACATCTTGTGCTTGATTTTTTTTTTGATGACCTGATGCATTTATTCCTTTTGTTTTTCCTCCCTTCCCAGGCAGGAGATCAAAGTCTGTTGGCAGCTTAGCCGCTCCTTTTTTGCCACTTCTCCAACCTGGAAAAGGACCCTTTTTCCTTGGCCTTGCAACAATGGGGTGCTGCTTTCCCCAACACAAAGCCCAACTGCAGGCAAGGGCCGCTTGCACATTCCCAGGCCTTGCAACGCATGGCTCCCTGCCTCCCCGTAACAAATACTGCTACAAAACACCTCCTTGCACCCCCAGATAAGGCTGAATACCCCCACTATGCACTCAATCTCACCCCCTCCCCCATTCAAAGATCAAAACTTTCACCAGGCCTTAATCCTACATGTATCCTTACTCAACGTGGTTTACTTTTGAGTAAATACACCAACTCTTAAATGCATACTTACCTAGAAGCAAGTTGCTGTATTTCTAAAAAACCTTTGGGATCAAATCCCATGGAAACTTCATGAGGCTTTCTTCCTAGCAAACCTTTGTATTTCCTTCCCCTTCCCGCCCTAGTATATATATATATTGATATACAGTATGTGGGACCACATCCGGTGGAAATCCCAAGAAGCTTTCTTCCTAGGAATCCTCTGCATTCCCTCCACCCCCTCCATTATATATGCATTTCCTCTCCCACAATTTTTTTTATTTATTATTTATTGCATTTATACACTGCTTTGTTCACCCCTGGGGAGGGGGGGGGGCTTCAAAGCGGTTCACAGCATAATCAATGGCAAAATTCAATGCCAATAACATAAAACAATAAGAGCCAACAGAAATATCTCGCTTCATAAAACCCCTTAATTAAAACTCAGTAACATACAGCAATAGTTGCAGATATGAAAACAACACTAGTCAATCGAGTAATGGAAAGTGCTTGGTGACATCTATGGGTCTTCACATATGCAATGTTTCTCAACTTGTGCGTCCCCAGATGTTTTTGGCCTACAATTCCCAGAAATCCCAGTCGGTTTACCAGCTGTTAGGATTTCTGGGAGTTGAAGGCCAAAAACATCTGGGGACCCACAGGTTGGGAACCACTAGTTTAAAAGGCATCTAAATATGATTGAAGGCTTGTTGAAACAACTGTGTCTTCAGATGTGTGCGGAAGGAGCGGGGGACCATCCTGATCTATCTATCTATCTCCTGATGGGACGTAGACATAAGTACAGTAGAGTCTCACTTATCCAAGCCTCACTTATCCAAGTTTCTGGATTATCCAAGCCATTATTGTAGTCAATGTTTTCAATATATCGTGATATTTTGGTGCTAAATTACAACATAACATTACTGAGTATTGAACTACTTTTTCTGTCAAAATTTGTTGTATAACATGATGTTTTGGTGCTTAATTTGTAAAATCATAACCTAATTTGATGTTTAATAGGCTTTTCCTTAATCCCTCCATATTATCCAAAATATTCGCTTATCCAAGATTCTGCCGGCCTGTTTAGCTTGGATAAGTGAGACTCTACTGTATATGTATTCATATATAAGTACAGTAGTCTCGCTTATCCAACATAAACAAGCCGGATAAGCGAAAATGTTGGATAATAAGGAGGGCCTATTAAACGTCGAATTACATTTTGATTTTACAAATTATGCACCAAAACAAATCAACAGAAAAAGCAGTTCGATACACGGCAGCATTATGCAGTAAATACCACATTGAAAACATCGGATACCAAAACTACTAAAAGGCAGACTGGGTTGGATAATCCAGAACATTGGATGCGTGAAGGTTGGATAAGTGAGACTCTACTTTCCTGCCCAACATAAAACCCATGGGGTTATCCCAGGCATGGGGCAAACTTGGGCCCTCCGGGTGTTTTGGACTTCAACTCCCACCATTCCTAACAGCCTGCTACAGCTCCCAGAAGCCCCCAGCCTGCATTCGCAGGCTGGAGGCTTCTGGGAACTGTAGCAGGCTGTTAGGAATGGTGGGAGTTGAAGTCCAAAACACCCGGAGGGCCCAAGTTTGCCCATGCCTGGGTTTTCTCCTTCCCTATTTATGGAGAAAGGAGAGGGGTGGGTATAAAGAGAAGGCTCCAGGTTTGCTACCGACCTCCAGCATCCAGAAGGCCAACATCTTCCGCATGTAGGGCTGGATCTCCTTCTGGACGCACTGGAAGTAGGAGGCGCGGGGGCTGTAGCGCTCTTCCTGCAGGAGCAGATTGCGCAGGACGCGCCGGTCGCCCAGCAGACGCGGGTCCCGCTTGGCCCGCCGCGCCGACCCCCCTTCCGCGCAGAGCAGTTCCATGCGCCCCCGGGACCCCAGCGCCGCGGCGGAAGGAACCAAGTCCGGCCGACAGAGGGCGGAGGGGGGGGGGAGAGGAAGAGAAACGCCGGGAAAGGAAGGGAAGCGAGGGAGAGAGAGGCCCGCGAGCAAAGCCAGGAGAAGCCGAGAGCCCTCTGCCTGCCTGCCTGCCTCCCCGCCCCCTGTGCAGAAATGGGCGCTGCAGTGCTGCTGACACTCCCGCATGGAACGCGGCAGCAGCGGGGAGGGAGGCGGAGCCCCGCGAATCCTCCTCCTTCTCCGCCTCCTTCTCAAAGCCAAGACTGGCTGGGGCAACTTTTGGTCCTCCAAGTGTTTTGGACTCCAACTCCCACAATTCCTAACAGCCTCAGGCCCTCCCCTCCCTCCCCCTTCCAGCCCTTTGGCAGAGAAGGCTGAAGATCCCTTCGCCTGTCCTTCTCTTCCTTTTTGGAAAAAAGACGGTGAATCCTCCCACCAAAAACCCAATTTGCCCAATTCTATCTTTGATTGTAGGTAAAGGTTTTCCCCTGACCGACTCTGGGGGTTGGTGCTCATCTCCATTTCTAAGCCGAAGAGCCGGCGTTGTCCGTAGACACCTCCAAGGTCATGTGGCCGGCATGACTGCATGGAGCGCCCTTACCTTCCCGCCGGAGCGGTACCTATTGATCTACTCACATTGGCATGTTTCCGAACTGCTAGGTTGGCAGGAGCTGGGGCTAACAGCGGGCGCTCATTCCGCTCCCGGGATTTGAACCTGGCACCTTTTGGTCCGCAAGTTCAGCAGCTCAGCGCTTTAACGCACTGTGCCATCTACTGCAGTGGTTCTCAACCTTTCAATGCCGCGAGCCCTTAATACGGTTCCTCACATTGTGGTGACCCCAAACATAAAATTATTTTTGTTGCTACAGTAGAGTCTCACTTATCCAACATAAACGGGTCGGCAGAACGTTGGATAAGCGAGTATGTTGGATAATAAGCAGAGATTAAGGAGAAGCCTATTAAACACTAAATTAGGTTATGATTTTACAAATTAAGCACCAAAACATCATGTTATACAACAAATTTGACAGAAAAAGTAAATTTAACTACTTTTTCTGTCAAATTTGTTGTATAACATGATGATGTTTTGGTGCTTAATTTTTAAAATCATAACCTAATTTGATGTTTAATAGATTTTTCCTTAATCCCTCCTTATTATCCAAGATATTCGCTTATCCAAGCTTCTGCCGGCCTGTTTAGCTTGGATAAGTGAGACTCTACTGTACATCTTGTATATCGGATATTTACATTACTGTTCCATTGTTGGTGGATGGTTGTAGGTTAACTATAAATCCGAGCAACTACAGCTCCCTCAAACTCCACCAGTGTTCACATTTGGGCATATTGAGTATTTGTGCAAGGTTTGGTCCAGATCCATCATTGTTTGACTCCACAGTGCTCTCTGGATGTAGGTGAACTACAACTCCCAAACTCAAGGTCAATGCCCACCAAACGCTTCCAGTATGCCAAGTTGATTGTAGGTTAACTATAAATCCCAGCAACTACAACTCCCAGATCACAAAATCAATCCCCCTTAACAGTATTCAGATATGGGCGTATTGGGTATTTATGCCAAATTTGGTCCAGTGAATGAAAATACATCCTGCATATCAGATATTTACATTACGATTCATAACAGTAGCAAAATTACAGTTATGAAGGAGCAACAAAAATAATTTTATGTTTGGGGGGTCACCACAACATGAGGAACCGTATTAAGGGCTTGCGGCATTGAAAGGTTGAGAACCACTGCTGTAGGTAATCTGGACCCAAAACATGTAGGGCTTTAAAGGTCAAATATATAAACTTTTTAATACCCCACCACTATCTCCCAGAGGGACTCAGGGCGGCTTACAAAGCACTTAAGATGTGACATGAAAGATACAAAAAGTGCAAAAACTGTAACAAAACAATAAGTAGCCAACATAAACATCACAACTTCACAATGCCTCCTGATTAAGAGCCTGTGTCTTCAAAACCAACACCTTGCACTTTGCCCAGAAACTTATTGGCAGCCAGTGGAGTGACTTTAGGATAGGTGTGAGAACTTTTCTTGAAAGTATTTTCATTTTACTATGAGGTTAGCATTTCCTTTTCTAATTATTGCATTTTACTATTTTCAAAATATGGTTGGTGCATAATATTAAATGTGTTTTCATAGCATGGCCACAACTAGTTCTTTGTTGCAGCAAAAAGATGAAGCTAACAGAGAACTTCAGGACCAACTCCAGTTAAGAGTCCATATATCAGTGGTTCTCAACCTGGGGTCCCCAGATGTTTTTAGCCTTCAACTCTCAGAAATCCTAACAGCTGGTAAAGTGCCTGGGATTTCTGGGAATTGTAGGCCAAAAACATCTGGAGACCCCAGGTTGAGAACCACTGCCATATATGAACAAGCTGACAATTTTCTGGGTTAAAGAAAAATGAAATGAAAATTCATTTATTAAGGATGTAATGTTCAGTCATATATTTTGTCCAAGTAACTAGGCTAAGTAGTAAAACAGAGGGTTGGATTCCTTAACATTTTATTTTTAAAGTAGTTTTTGTAGAAATCGACATAGTAAGAAACAAATATGGGGTTGCTAATGCCTTGGTTACCCATGGTTGCATGTCATTTTCTATACAACTTTTTCAACACCACAATCTTCTTTATGTGATAAAATGACCAAATTTGGACTCTGTACAATATTTTATGTAATATCTAAATGGAGCCATACTATAGGTTTGCACATTATTTGTATTATGATACAAAATGCATCATACTCATACCCTTTCCTAATTAGTTTTAAGAAGAAAAGCTGCCTTTTTAAAAATACTTCTTTCATTGAGTTGTCACCATTCCCCAAGATGTCTTTATTTTTATCATACTTTTTATCAAAGATTTACCCCAATACAATACAAACTAGAAACATCCAAAGTAAGAAAAAAAAGAAAGAAAGAAACACAAAAAGGGAAATAGACAAAGTGGCTTCTGACCTTCTTTTTGGTGAATATATATGTATGTGTATGTATAATATCACCTCTTTCTCTCTAAAACTACATTGTTCTCTTCTTCCAGAGCCAAAGCCTACTAATGATCAAAACCAAAAATGACCAAGATGTTTTCTTTTTTCTGCAAAATGTCTCTAAGAGGTTTCCAGTCTTTTAGAAATGACACCATTAAGTTTATTTCCTGCCTGTTCTAATGCATATCACAAATGACTTAATCAATATGTTCCTGCCTGCCCCAATACATATCCCCAGTGCATATGGAAACTGGATTTTAACTTTCGTGGATTGTTTTGAATTGTATGTTCTTGTCTTATTATATTTATTATTTTTATTATGTTCATGTTGTTGTATGATCAATTGAATGTTTTGCTTTATGTTGGTAACCGCCCTGAGTCCTCCTGAGGAGAAAGGGTGGTATATAAATAATTTATTATTATTATTATTATTATTATTATTATTATTATTATTATTATATCAACCAATTTAAACAAGTGGCCTTGTGATATTGTTTGAAAAAAGTTGATGTCTTGTGGATAAGAGTTTAAGCTTAGAAAGGATAGGAAGGGTTAATGAGATAAAAACAAGCTGTACTGTAATAGTGTATATATTATGAAAATAAATAAAAATATATTTAAAGCGGGGGGGGGGGGGGGGAGAGAGAAAGCGGAGATGTGGGAAGAGTTTAAGCTGCCATGCAGAAAGTCCCCTGATTCAAATTCTGCCTCACATTGTAGCCACACCACAAAATTCTAGCAGTTGATACTAGGTGACCTTCAACACAATGATATCCTGGAATCTGTAGTTTGGCTCATTACTTTGAATTTTCTGGTATACAACCATCCCTGTACTACTGCACTAGAGTCCTATGGCAGACAATTCCAAGGACCTCACAAAACTACAAATCCCAGAATACCATAGGAATCACACTGGTTGAAGTGGCATTGAAGTATTCTAGCAGTGCAATTCCAGATAGATTGATTCAATCAAAGATGCTACATACTTAATTCTGCAATACCTAAACCAACTGCCTGGAAGGTCTTTGCACAGCTTTGTCTCCCAATCTCCCCTCTGCTGCTCAATTTGCCATATGGAAATCACAGCACTTAGCAGCTTTACAGAATTGTTCCAAGATAACCAAGGGCGTATATGTGAAAGCCCTTTGGACATTCTGAGTACATTATAATGCCAATTGTTTCTATCAGTGTGACCTTTCTAAAGGGACACTTTTTTGACTGGGGTTATCTGATAAGACAACTGTCTTGTGGGCTTGAAGGAATGATAGCAGTTAATTAGATTACAATAGCCAGGCTTATTCTGCAATGAATTGTAAATGCCACCTCCCTTTGGAGCTCCAAAGCATTACTCAACACAGGATCCTGTGATTAATGGGACAAATGCCAAAATGCTGACCATTATAGTAGTGAAAATATCTTAAAATGTCCAACTAACTAAACAAAGTTTCTTGGCCTCAGAACAAGAAGAACCCCAGAACAGGGACTCAGGGCAGCAAAAAGAAATCTCAGAACAAAAGTGCAACTTTCATAATGGATGCCATAGGGTTTTATCACACTAGGGTTCGGATCCAATTTAAATCCACTTTAGGGAGGGGCCTTTAAGCAGCTCAGCCAGACAGTTCCTGGGCCTCACCAAACTACAAACCCCAGAATTCTGCAAGAGGCAGAAACCGAATTTAAAGTGGATAACACCCCAGACTTTCCAAATAATCCCCTTGGCGTTATCCTCCCCATCCTCCTCTCAATGTTTCTGCAAAGGGAGTGTTCAATGTGGAAAATATTGAACACTCCTATTATTCAGTGCCTCCGGAGATATTCAATATACAGCCATCCTTCTATATTCACTGGGGTTAAGGACATAGAATCCCCACAAAAGTGGAAAAACCATAAATGAAAATCTCCCTTGTTTACCTGAAAGAACATCCCTCTAGGAATCTTTAGGTCCTCCAGCAAGACCTCATGGTTGACCACAGAATTGTAACCTAGAGATTCCTAGAGAAAATATTTAATTTTATTAAAGTGAATAATCAAATCTACAAATATTAAATCTGCAAATGTAGAGGGCCAACTGTAAGTTTTTCTCACGCGCACACCATACACTCCCCCAAGCATCTCCTTCTTTGCCTCTCAACCTCTTCCACATTCTCCTCTCCTCCATGCACAACTTCTAACTAAACATCATCTTCTCTTTTCTCCCTTTTTCAAACTCATCTTCTCCATAGACCCTTCTCCCTTTCTGATGTTTTCTTTCTTCTTGCCCACACCCCCAATTCTGGTTATTTTTGTCTGCTCTTTTCTTCCCTGTGATTCTCCTTCTCTTTCCCCTTCCTTTTAACCACATTAATGCTCTTACTCTCTCACTCAATGTCTCACCATCTCCTTAGGAGCCCCTGTGGTGCAATGGGTTAAACCCTTGTGGTGGCGGACTGCTAACCTGAAAGTTAGGTTGCTGACTTGAAAGTTGCCGGTTTGAATCTGGGGAGAGTGCGGAAGAGCTCCCTCTGTCAGCTCTAGCTCCCCATGCAGGGACATGAGAGAAGCCTCCCATAAGGATGGTAAAACATCAAAATATCCGGGTGTCCCCTGGGCAATGTCCTTGCAGACGGCCAATTCTCTCACACCAGAAGCGACTTGCAGTTTCTTAAGTCACTCTTGACACACAAAACACCCCCATCTCCTTCACTTTTGTTCTTAGCCCACCAAGAGAATCTTGAAATCATGTCAGGAATATATTAGATAATTATCAATAATCAGAATCATTATCTTCCCCTCCCCCAAATATGCAATGATACTAGTACCATGTTTATCATGACAATTTTGAAGGTGAGACAGTTCCATGACTGAACAAGGAAGGAAAGAAGGAAACATTTATTTGGTTACATGACAATTCTCATGTTTTAAAAATAAATACTGCAAAATTATTAAAAATTAGTCTTTTATAAACTATGCTTGGAAATACTTATTTGATTGGATTACAACTCCCCTGTGTTGTTCAAAGCAGTGATTACAAAAGTTTGAAATGGAGTTGGATTTCCCCCCCTATTTTTTCTAATTTAAGGGATAGCATCTACACTTCCTTTGGACTACAATTGCCAAGTGGTTTTAAAATAAATGTTTGCACACATTTTCAAAAGAGGACTGGGGAAACTTCCTTATTCAATGTAGAGCTTGCCAACCTAAGAAAGATATTCTCCTTTGTTAGACTTTCCGGTTTTATTTGAAGGATATACTCTAAATCAAGCATGGTTGATACATAACTGTATAATGACATCACCAAAGACTATCCCCATGACATTAGAAGAGCCAATCCGAAGTCTAAGGTTTAGCCCTGAAATCTCAAGTATGGCAGGCCTACTTAGCCAACAACCACTCCCAAGAAACTAATTGTTTTGTTATGGCTTTAGCATTTGTCTAGAAGTGGTACATTTTTATCAGATCTGTGGAGAGAGCAATGACACACATTGCCTGAAAAATGAAGATGGCATGTTTAGCTGACCGAGCAAACTATTGTAGTACTAAACATGACTAGAACACTGGGGAAGCATTTTATTTCAATTGGCAAAATAGTTACCATTATTTATTTTCTTGTTTTATTGCACTATAAATAGCTCATGAAACAAAATTATCTGTGCAATGTACATTCTATTAAATATAAAATACTAATATAATAGACTAAAGTGCGGACTAAAAATTATATAAAACCAAGATAGAAACAGCCATAGAGGATAAAATATTTCAGCAAATGAAATTAAATCTGCCAGCAACTTATTAATCCTAATACTGTACATTTATTATGTTACCAAGGGCTTATTCAGTGAAATGTACACACTCACACATAAAGAGATTTCATACACTGCCAAAAATGCATTTCCACTCAGGCTGACCATAGAAGTTCTTCCACAGGATAATGGAATAATTACAAAACAAACCATTCAATTTAATTGACACATCCAAAAACTAGTATGGAAAAATGACAATCCCTCTTGACATTCTGTCTTGTTTTTGGGGTGATTCACGGGACTCAAATATGCATTTCAGTTAGCACAGAGATCTCTTTTCTCTGGTAAAGGATCCTTTGCCATAATACACAGAAATAATATTCACCATCGACCACATCACCATCCTCTTCTCAAGGATCTTCTTAGCTACCTATAGAGGAAACCCAGAGTTTATTAAGGAGAGAACAGGGATGAGCATTGGTAGATACAGGATAATACCATGTGAAGCTTCTTTTCTGTGGCATTCCTGTGACAGCAATAATATTTACCCCAAGCCTAGATCAGAAGTATGTGAAGAACAACTAGGACTCAGATTTTCACAACTGTAAAATCTTTAGCCATAGATTGCAGGTTTTGATAGTAACTTCAGTGGTGAAGTATCAGATTGAAGAGTGACCCCAATCCATCCTAGGTGAGACACTGTGATATGCGAAACCACCATGCAAAACTTTACATTTAAAAAGTATTTGATAATAATAATAATAATAATAATAATAATAATAATAATAATAATATAGAGCTGACAGCTGGCACAACAAAGCATTGCATGGACAGTTCCTTGACAAAATTTAAGGAAAAATACCATCTGCCAGCAGTAAAGAACTGATGAGATCACAAACCTTCAAAGGTAGTGGAAAATGAGCATGCAAAAAATACTATGGGACTTTTGAATCCAGACTGACACACAACACACCAGACCTCACGGTTGTGGAAAAGAAAAAAAGGTTTGGATTATTGATGTCGCCATACCAGGTGACAGTCAAATTGACGAAAAACAACAGGAAAAACTCAGTCATTATCAGGACCTCAAAATCGAACTGCAAAGGCTCTGGCATAAACCAGTACAGGTGGTCCCGGTGGTAATCAGCACACTGAGTACCGTGCCAAAAGATCTCAGCCGGCATTTGGAAACAATAAACACTGTCAAAATTACGATCTGTCAGCTGCAAAAGGTCACCTTGCTGGGATCTGCAAGCATCATCTGAAAATACATCACACAGTCCTGAACACTTGGGAAGTGTTCGACTTGTGATGTTGTGATACGAAATCCAGCATATATATCTTGTTTGCTGTGTCATACTATGTCTTTGTGTCAATAATAATTCTTTATTTATATCCCACTTTTTCTCCCTCACAGGACCCAAAGCAACTTACAACATATTAAAATCATAAAACAACAGTCAAAATACATCAATGATAGATGTAAACATCATAAAGTAAGCAAATTTGAGAAACAACTACAATATAAATTCACATTCATGTGGCATGAAAAAATAATGGTAGGGTGAAAACATGGAATGAATAGGACAGCCTGAATTAAACACACGTGCACATTAATACTGAAAGTCCTATGTCAAAAGGAAAATTTCAAGGAAGTGACATCACATTAAAAATTCATCTTGAACAGCTTTTACTTGAGTTTCAGAAATCTTCCAACCCCTGTGGCCATTAAATATTTAAAGATTCCATGAGTAAAATATCTGTGTTCACCAATGCAAGCCAGTTTAAACTATTTAAACTATGGCTACCTTCCACTCCATGATTTGTGGCCAACATCGTTTGGTTTGTACAAAAGCATCAAGTTCTGTGCTTTCAGTGAAAATAGTCAAAGGTTGTCTTCTTAGCCAAACATTGGGAAACCAGAGTGCTGGATACTCGTACCTGAAGATTTTCTGGATCAAGTATTTTGGAACTGAAGATCCACAGAACACATTAAAAACAGTAATCTGCTTCATCCAGGGTTGGCTCCAATTTAGCCTGGAATATTCTGAAGCAATTTAGAGAAACAGAAAGGCCAAGGGTGGGGAGGGAAAGAAAATAAGATTGTTGCAAAATAGACAGTGTTCTCCTCAGAGGATGACTTGGCAAAACTAAGATATCTAAAACCACATTATCAGGCTAAAATGGCAAATGACAGACTCCAGTAACCCTGAAAAGCCTACTCAACAGCCCTCTGGGAAAAAAAAGGAGAGGATGAAGCAAAAACAATAGCCCGTTCACTGCTGACTAAGGATGGATAACTTCCTGGCTTTCCTGTCAAAGAGTTTGGCAAATAGGAGAGGAAAATCTTGATGAAAATTTGAAAAACAAACAAACACATCACTGAGGGTTTCTTGGTTTCTAAGATACCAACTAAGTTTTTCTTTGATGAATCACGGATAATAATCATTATTTTATTTTTCAAAAAATGTGGATGTTGTGTGGTCAGCAGCAATGAAAGCGATAGATCTTATCAAATATAGATATACCTCACTTAACATAATAGATGTGTTACTGGGCATTACTTCTTTAATCGAAAGTTTGTTGCCACAGAATCATAGAATTGTAGGGGCCTTCTGGGCCATTGTGTCCAACTCACTGCTCAATGCAGGGTTTCCCACTGGAGCATCTCTAGCAGGCACCTTGTTTCTCCCAAAATAAGACCTACCCTGAAAATAAGACCTATAATGATTTTTCAGCATTTCTGAAGATGCTCACAATATAAGCTCTATTTAAAAAATTAGCACTAGATATAGTTCATTTTAAAAGTCAATTTGGAAAAATAAGACTGCCCCTGAAAACAAGCCCTAATGCATCTTTTGGAGCAAAAATTAATATAAGACCCTGTCTTATTTTTGGGGAAACAGGGTAGTTGTCCAATCTCTTTTTAAAGACATCCAGAGAAGGAGCCTTCGCTACCATGAGGCAATTGATTCCATTGCTGAACCACTCTTACTGTCAGGATTTTACTTCTAATTTCCAATCAAAATTTACTCTCCTGTAACTTCAAAGCCCCCAGGCGCGCAGTGGATTAAACCGCTGTGCTGCTAAATGTGTTGAACAAAAGGTTAGCGGTTTGAATCTGTGGAGCAGGGTGAGCTCCCGCTGTTAGCCCCAGCTTCTGCCAACCTAGCAGTTCGAAAACATGCAAATGTGAGTAGATCAATAGGTTCAACGCCTCTGTTTAAGGAGCTCCACTGGCTGCCGTTTATTTTCTGGGCCCAATTCAAGGTGCAGGTTATCACCTACAAAGCCCTAAACGGTTTGGGACCCACCTACCTTAGAGACCGCATCTCCCCCTATGAACCCGCACGTTCTCTTCACTCGTCGGGGGAGGCCCTCACCCCCCTCGCAGTCGCAGTTGGTGGGGACGAGAGAGAGGGCCTTCTCCGTCATGGCCCCCTGGCTTTGGAACTCGCTACCTAGAGAGATCAGACAGGACCCTACCCTCCTCTCCTTCCAGAAGAGCCTAAAAACCATGCTCTTCCAAAAGGCCTTTGATGTTTAATTGTTGTGGGTTTGATTTATCTGCCCATTCTAAAATAGCTCCATTGTTGATGCGTTGCCATTATTACATTGCACTTTATTGTCCATTTTAGCTGTGAAACTACCTCTCCCCATTTCGGAATATTCTGCACTTTGGCCTAGATCTATGAATTAGTCTCCTGTTTTTAATATTTTATGCTGCATGTTGATTTTAATGACTGTTTTATTGATACTGATGTTTTTATTGTTGGGATAATTGTGTTATTGTTTTGTTATTGTTATTATATTGTTGTATCGGGCAAGGCCCCATGTAAGTCGCCCCGAGTCCCTTCGGAGAGATGGGGCGGGGTATAAAAATAAAGTTGTTATTATTATTATTATTATTATTATTATTATTATTATTATTATTGCTCTGGTGGGCAGATAACGGCACTCCATGCAGTCATGCTGGCCATATGACTTTGGAGGTGTCTACAGACAATGCCGTCTCTTTGGCTTAGAAATGGAAATGAGCACCAACCCCCCCAGAGTCAGACACGATTAGACTTAATGTCAGGGGAAATCTTTACCATTAGCTTCAAACGATTAGACCTGATCTGTGGTAACAGAGAGCAAATCTGCCCCCTCCTCTGTGGCTGCCCTACAGATTGTTAAAGGGTGAAATTATATCAGTTTAATTACATCCAGTTTAATTGCCTGGGGAAATACAAATATTTTCAACTGTCGCCCAACACATCAGAAATGGGTGCTAGTCTAATTCCTTAGGGATGACATTTCCAAACTGTAATGGTGTGATAAAAGGAGAAAGCCCCTTTCCTCTCCCCAGCCCCCAAAACGTAATACACATCATTGACTGATGGCACTGAGAAAAGGATAGCCAATAGGGTGCTGTAGCATTCTGGAGGACAGGATTCGATTTCTAACATAGCCATAAAAACTCATTGGGTGAGTGGTCAATATACTGCTAACAAGATCCATTGCACTGAATTCAGCGATAGGAAGTACACATTCACACACACACCCAACTGCAATCCCAAGTGTCAGGAGAAACAAATAATTCAGCATAGAATAAACTAGGAAATACTGCAAGAAAAAAGACGTGCGAAGCATCATCATAGATATTTGTGCCTTCGTGTAATTCTGCAAGGCATTGCACTCTGGAATCTCATTTGGTAGTGGAAATTAATCATGCATAGACATATGAATCTAATTGCAGCTAATTTTAGTCTAGGAAATGCCTAAAGTAAATTGAGTTTAGAAAATTCCTTCGTGTTTTCAAATGTGGTGAACAGTGCTGACTCTCAGCATTATAAGAAAGTTTTAAGAGGTACACCGATATAAAAAAAAAATGGATTTCTCCTAAGCATTACAGAGCACAGTAGAGTGACTGGATCTACACTGGTACCAAAAACAGTTATGTGGAGTGTAATTTCTTTGTTGTTGTTGGGGTTAAATTCTTACAAACATGCAGGTCTGTAGATGTCTTGGTGTCTTCCAGATATTTTGAGCTATGCTAGCCAAAGATAATAGGATTCATAGCCAACACATTTGGAGAACCTTAGGTTGGCCCCTGTCTTGTTTCAGAGCTTGGAGAATCAACTTTGGAACTACAACTCCCAGTATTACCACTGACCAATCTTGTTGTGGGATCATGAAACTATAGATGAAAAAGGTTTTTTCCCAAACTATGATGTATGGAAGCATGGTTTGTTTTGCTTATAAAGCTGATGCCTTCCTCATTCCCATCCTAAGACTTGCCTTGACTATGTTTTATTGGTGACACTAGAGACCCATTCAGTACTGAATGACACAGCTGGAAAACTCTTTGGATGGGAAGGTGATATTTTGTTTCCTGCTGGAGGATATTGAGAATGGAGAAAAGAGCTTTTACAGAAGCTGGTGGTTCTGTCAGGTCTCAGTGGTGCACTCTAAAATAAAGGTAGAAAACTATTTGCAACATGAGGCAAAAGAAATAAAGCTATCTTAACCAAGGATTAATCAGATTTCTGAGCCTTATCTTGGAGTGTATGTAGCAGCCACATGTTTCTTAGAAAATGTGCCTCATTATGACTCTTTGTGAAGTTATCATAATCCACACTGCATTTTTCTTTTCCTGTCAATGCCTGAGTAATATAATGAAACTTCCTATATCATTCATATCCACCAAAGCGGCATGAAAACTGAACCCACACAAACAATAATCATGTATGAAGTGAAATTACCTGCCCCTGAAGATAACGTTCAGAGGCACGTAATTTCATTCTATGCTTAATAATTTTACTATTTTGGATCACCAAATGTTGATAGATATTGGTTCAACCCAAACCCAACCAATCCCAGCTAGATAAACATTTTGATGGGAAGACTGTAGTATGGCCTTGTCCCCAAGGCACAACCAAAGCACAGTGAAACCCACCAGTTGAACGGGGTCAGTTCCAGTTCATTAAGAAACATTTACTGCCTGGAATTTGGGCTGTCCAGCAGCATGGAATGGAATGCATATACAACTTTCTCCTCAGTAACAGTTAGAGCTGCAGGCAAGATTAGTGGATGAAGAAATAGAGATCAGATGGGTTTGTGCAGCAGTGCTAGACTGGAACCTCCTCCTTGGCATTCTAGGTTTCCTTGTGAAGATAATTATTTACTAATTTATTTGCCCATGCAGTCTCCCATCTGCAATTTGAAGTAGTACCTAGGCAAAAGCTGGAGTGGGCAGGTAACAAAGAAGACTTTTAATAGTGTGCAAAATAGGGGATTTCAGCAAATGTAGTTCACTGTGTTGGCAGTGCCAGCTGAAATTTCATCTTCTGCATTACTGCTTCTTCAATTGTGGATTCTGATCCCATACGAGATCCCCTTAGCTCAATGTTAGGGTTGCAAAACATTTGCAACAGTTAAAGGTTTCTGAATGCCACTAATGATCTCATCAGATGAGTACCAGGGCCTGGATTCTGAAATGAATCTATGGTTAAAAACAATGGTTTTCAAACTGGGAACAGGTTTACTTCATCACCTCCCTTATGAAGTCTCCAAACCCCTTTGGGTGAGGAAGATTGAATGAAAAGCGGCTTCAATTGGACTATCCGCACCCCTTCTGCTCCACTTGGGATTCAAAATGGCACAAGAATTCCTGAAGCAAAGATTATGTGATATTGTCCTGGGAGATCTTAGAGCCCGTTCAAATTCACCATGTTTCCCTAGAGTCTTAAACTTACCATACAGAAAGCCATTTAAGACATGTGAATACCTAGAAAGCCTTACAGTAATTAAATTTTGCAGATTTTTTTCCCTCAGAGCTGCTAAGACGCAGACTGTCTGGAATCCCCTTCTCCCAAAGACTATGCCCCTGTGGAGGAAATGAAATAGAAACAATAGAACACATTCTATTGCAGTGCCACTATTATACAATACAACGTAGACAACTTTTATATCCAATCCTCTCCCACATGACCAACTATCCCCTGCAGAGGATTGTTACATATCTTTTAGAGAACAAGTGCCACAGGGTGACTCACAGTGGCAAAATTCCTCGCAGTGGTGGCAAGGCTGAGGAAGCAACTAACCTCTGATAGGGATATCACTTGAAACCATGTAGATGTATCTTGTGCAGTGAACTTCTCATGAGATGGGAGAATTCAAAATGACTGTTTTCTGATGGGTCTATGGACCGTAATAAATGTTGTTGTTGTTGTATCTCATCAGATGGGCTACATTGCCTGTCGTATGTTACTTGTTCTCCCCTTTCAGCATGGAGCCCATTACACGACGCATGTATACTTCTGGTCAAACTCCATGCCAAAAGAGGAGGGCAAGCTGTGCAGGAACACAGGAGGCTTTCCATGTTGCCTTAGAAGGAATGGAAAGAAGCCAGGTGGTGATGCTTCTCCCCGTGAGATGGGGGTCAAGGTAAGGTAGATGATACGGGGTGTGGAGCAACGGGTTCTCCAAGCCCCCCACTGGGATCCCATAATGCTTGGTGAATCCATGGGCCTTTGTGATGAGGCCCCTAGACATTTATATAAATATGTAACAACAAGATGCAGCCTTTACAGTGGACTCTGCAGAAAATGCTTCCACTGTACTTCATAAAAGTAGCCTTGCAAATGTTGATTTGTTATCAGTTAATGTTTGATTTTCATGCCTATTTTATTTACCTATATGCCCGCGGTCACATAAAGATTCTTTGGGAATAAAGGGGTCATAAAACAAACCTTAAGCAGAAGGTCGCAAATGGAAAAGGTTTACAAAGCCCTATTCTACACTACATCTTACTATTTCTTTAGCTGACTTGCAACTGCACACCCTTATAAGAAATGCTCCTCATGACTCTGTGGAATATTTATTCTGTATGGGGAAGCTGGCTGTGTTTGACACATATTGGACATTGAAACTGGACCTACTGTGTCATTTGCTTTAGCCCTTCCTTGACAGTCTGAATATTTATAAATCAAGGGTGGGAATTATGATGTCTTCCAAGAGTTGTTGAATTGCAATTCCCATCAGCCCTGGTCAGCATAGTCAAAAGTCAAGAATACTGAGAGTTGCAAGCCAAAAATATCTGGAGTGTCACAGCATTGCCACCACAGCATTTATATTTTTATAAAGGGGCTGTAAATGAACACTTTCTTTGCTTTCTTCTCTTCCACAAAGAAAGTAATTCTGCAATTCTGATCTTCATGTTATTTTTAAATAGGGAAGGGAAACAGAAACATTACACCCATTAAATTGAAAAGTGAGGCCAGGAATATTTACTCTCAGTTGATGATTTAAAGCAGAAGACTCTTCCATCGTTATATTAAAAAATGCCTCAACTGTGATGCAATTCTTCATAGTTTTCTTAGGCTGGGCTCCTGTCACTTTTAGCAAGTGTTTATTCTTCCCTAATGGATGGATCCTAAAACATGTTTGCTTGGACGTGACTCACTTCCTAACAAGTACACTTGGGGTTTCATCCAAAGGATGGAACTACACGTTCTAGTACTCCCTCGTGTCTTGCAACTCTTCCGCTGCTTCAGAGATTGAAAGTAATACATTACTGGGGTCGGAAAGCACAAGGACATATCTGAGTAACATTTTCATTGTTTCAAAATTTGAAAGTTACATGTTATAAGTACATTAATTACCTGTGATCAGTTACTGGGCTTAGGTTAAACAGTGGTGTAACTGAATTACCTTCCAAAAGTATGCAATTTAATGGTAATAAAGCTACTTTATTAAGATAATAAGTAACACTTTCTAGATGGTCAGGAAACTTGCCTTTTAAGGGCACTTTTAGGCATTTTTGGAATTACTTTACAAGATTCCACCCCATCCTATTAATATTATGCCCTTCTTTTATCCATATTTGAGTGGGGGTTTTTTAATAGCAAAAATAAAACAGCAAAAATAAATGGCGATGCAACAAGTTAGTACCTCAACTTTGCAAATCATAAATACAACTAACTGAACTTCAAATACTTCATAACAAGCAAGGAAAATGAATTATTTTTTCAAAATGAACTTTCCAAACTTCTGTGTCCCTTCTACCATACAGAATCAGGAACAGGGCTGGTTTTGCCATTGAGCAAGGTGAGGAGGCTGCCATAGCCAACCGGTGTGGCAAGATTATGTGCAGTGGGAAGCCACAAGAGAACAAAACTCTATGTGCCACACAACTTGCCCTGCATTGGGCATTCTGTCCCTTTGCAATAATTTGTAGTAAGTTTTCAGTTCATTTTTGTATACAGAAAAGGATCTATCTTTACCTCAGGCAATAAAATATCTTGGGTCAGCACAGATCAGTATGAGATAATTTGAGAGGTAAAAGCAGCTGTCAAGACAAAGAAATCCTAAATCCTCTGAAATTTTGCCTCTCCCAGACTTATTCATTTCACCCAGGATGCTAGGGCTCTATCTATACTTACCCAAATAATCTGAAGCACGCCTGGAGCTGCTCAGGATGGAGCATGGGAGCATCCCTGGAACCCTTTTGGTGTCCAGAAAACTGACTGGGACAATACTCCATTGGAGCCACCACTGTAGTTTCTCCGCAACCTGGGAGAGCCTTGCTGGCAATGTCACTTCTGATGAGGTTACAACAGGGAACCCAGCCATTTGACCAGTAGAAGCGACATTGATAGCAAGGCTCTACTGAGGACCTGCTTCTAGCTGGCAACATAGTGATGGCTCTGTTGAATGTGTGGACACATTCAGCTGTCTATACCTCAAAAACATCAGGATTATTCCATAGCTGAATGGAAGCTCTGGAACATGGCTCCTCGGTGTGTCATTGGAGCCAGCATGTTTAGGAAGGTTGGCTTAGAAAATCAGAAGAGACTCTATCTTCCAACTAGCCTTCCCAGGCATTCTGGAAACAAAGACCCACACAGAAGGTAGGCAATAGAGAAACTAGCTGCTCAGAAACGGCTGTTTTCCCCTTCTGTTGAGGAAAACAAGTTGTCTTTTCTTTGCTAGAAAAAGTGTAACCACAAGTGTAACAATCCCAGGTATTTAAGCAAGGTTCTACCAGGTATTGAGATATTTTTAGAAATTGAACCGCTTCCTGTGTCCCCCTCCCCACTTCAAATTATGGAGTGAGCAGAGAGTGGTGCACATGCCTATTTCTCCTACCCCCATGATAACTCAGAAGCACGTGCCTGTTTGTTTGCTTTCTTTTCGCCTGGCATCTAAAGCAAGAGTTTTTAATCATTTTTGTTCGATGAAACCCTTTGCCAGTCAGATGAAAACCATGGACTCTTCTCAAAATGAAGCAGCAGATAGATTTATGTCACTCAATATGTCTTTAAATTAAATTTTAAGATTGTTCAAAATTATATTTTACAAAGATAATAGATTGATTTTTTCAATTCAAGCTCATGGACCCCTGGAAATCTTTCCACAGACTTTCAGGGGATCCCTGGTTAAGGACCCCTGATCTAAATAAACAGGGAAGACTTGCTCAGCGGACATATGTCACTTCCTATCCTAAGAGGGCCCTTCAATTTGGTGGTGGGGAAAGTGTGGCATATCAGCTATGTGTGGCCCTATTTTTGAGGCCTTCAGGATGCTCTTAAAGCTCCCTGATCATAATGTATTCAGGTGGAAAATGACAAATGAAAAATAATTCCAAACAAAAGTATAGGGAAAGGCAAAGCAGAGGGAGAAATTTGCTTTGGAAGACTGTATCCAATTATCTGAGCATTTATCCCACTGGGAAATAAAAGAATACAAATAAGGCAGAGGTTAAATTGGAGGATACCCTTCTGCTGAGGTCAATTGCCCTTTCCTCCTGTATTTATTATTTATTACATGCATTTATACCCCGCCCTTCTCCCAGAGGGGACTCAGAGGGGCTCCGAGGGGACTCAGAGGTTTTTTCCAGAGGTTTCCTCTAGTAGCTACCTTAGCACAATGTTTGACAACCCTGGCAAGTATGGTGACCAGTGTCATCCACCTGGATTCTGGCATGCACTGCACGCTCCTCACCAATTGAAACTTGGCAACGTAATGGGAAGAAGAAGTGCCCCTCCCCTAGCTTTTGGTTGCTGAAGGAATCCAGCTTTAGCACTAAAATAAGGTGTGGCAACAAATAACAAATGCTGCTGAAATTGAGGGACAGAGCTTGGAGATGTTAAAAGCAGCAGTAGGTGCAAGAACACTAGGAGCTCCTAATGGCATTGGAGCTGTTAAACCAGAGGTGTCTAACATATGGCCATTGTGGTCACAATAATGTCATAGGTGGCACATATGGCTCCTGGGCCATATGTATGTTGCCCACCACTGATGGTGCAGGAGGGAAGAACAGAGAGTTTTGGATTAGCACCAATCAGGAACAATTGGGCAGCTGGTTCATGCTTGGAGCTGCACACTTGCTGAACCAACATCGGCATACACCATCACAGGAATCTCTCTTTGCTTGGATGGATATAACAATGTTGCCAAGTCACTTGGGGCAGGGCAAAGCAAAGTTGATTTAGCAATTGCCCTAAGTTTTATTTAAGACCAACAGCAATAATATTTAACATTGATAGCTGATTCGAATATTTAAAACCAAACAAGTGTTGTGGCATTGATTATAAACTAACAAACTTACAATAATAACTCCCTCACATATGTCTCTTGTAATAAAATGAAGCTCATTTTTATTAGCCTTCTTGATGTTACCTTTCAATGCTTTTATTTAAATCTCATTTTACAGTGAGGTATTCAGTTTATGAATTCTTTCTCTTTACTTCTAATCCTCATGATTTTATTGAAAAAAGACTTGGGAATGACTGATATGTTACTTTATTAAAGGCTTAGACCAGGGGTCCCCAAACTTTTTAAGTGGAGGGCCGATTCACAGTCCCTCAGACTGTTAGGGGGCCGGACTAGGATGAAATAGTCCAAAATTAAGATTGTTGTTGTTGTGTGCCTTCAAGTCATTTCAGACTTAGGTCAACCCTAAGTCTAAAGTTTAGGACAGAGGCCAGGTCAATCACCTTGGAAGCCCATGGGCCTTAGTTTGGGGACCTAGATGATCATAAGACCATAGGTAAGGAAAGGGGCCCCCAAAGGCCATCTAGATAATCTCATAAAACCATAGGTAAGGAAAAGGACCCTCAAAGGCCATCTAGATGGTCTCATAGGACCATAGGTAAGCAAAAAGACCTCCAAAGACCAGGTAGACTTAGGTCAACCCTAAGTCTAAGGTTTAGGGCAGGGGCCAGGTCAATGACCTTGGAGGGCCGCATCAGGCCCCCGGGCCTTAGTTTGGGGACCCCTGGCTTAGACATTGAAGAAAACATTTTAATACTCTGAATGAATAAAGACAAACAGAATATGTTCTGATGATTGTATAGTATTTAGAAGCATGGACAGTAAAATTGTGAAAGCTTCTAATATGTCGTGTCCCCCCTCCTTGCCCATATTTAAGGAGAGTCTGAAAACAATCTTATTTCAGCAGAATTCCTAGGGTTGTTACTCTATAAGGTTGTGTCTACAACAGCATTTAATTTCTAAATGTACATTACTACTTGTATACTATTAGAATTATTTCAATTATTATTTAATGCTCTGTGTATGAGGTTCTGAAATTGTATACCACTCCAAATTGCTATAGAAAGACGGGACATATGATATAGGAATGCTAAACATTTGCACATTTTATAGTCTTAATATTCACAAGAAAATGATGAATTATTGAATCTTGTTCCAAGACACTCCTGTTGATTCCTACATACCTTCAACTGAAGCCCTTTATATAAAGTTCAAAATAAATGCAAAGCACTCAAAATGTTGAAAGAACTTGCTGGATACCCACAGCATGGTGATTTATAATGACCCTCCTCTGTTTTGCACCAGCTATTCAATCTTCTTTATGTACAAACTCTATTATTTTAAAAAATAATAACAGGGCTTCCCCACCAAATTAACAATTGACTAAATTCAACTGTTAATCTGAGCAGACCTTGTGATTTAATGGAATTTTTCTGTCAACACTTATGCAAGTTCTTTTGATCTAGTTAGAACATCTGAACATGGACCTATATATATATATATATATATATATATATATATATATATATATATAGAGAGAGAGAGAGAGAGAGAGAGAGAGAGAGAGAGAGTCTCAAGATCTTTAACCTTTAATTCTTGATTGTTTTATTCTGATGTTTAATATTACAAAGATATTTTAATATTAATATTACAAAGATGTTTTTAGTTTTAGCAACCAGCACTTTAAACAGTGCCCAGAAACAGACTAGCAACTGATGGAGTTGTTATTACAAGGAAGTTGTGTATAAAACACAAAATCTTAAAACATTGACTCCCAAACTTTGGCCTTCCAGATGTTTTACACGTCACCTCCCAGAAAACCTGATTGTTGGCAAGTCAATTAATATTTCTGGGAGTTGAAGTTTAAAATACCTGGAGGAACAAAGTTTGGGAATCACTGTGATAAGGGGTGAACTTTCTCCAGGGTCACACAGACATGGCAAGGGAAGACATGTTGAATCTGCCAGTTCCATCCAAGAAGTCTGTTTCTTCAAAGCCTTTATTCTTTCCTGATCTAAATATCCTGAAGACACCAGATTGCATCTGATCTTGAAAGCTAAGCAGGATCAAGTCTGGTTAGTATGACTGGATGAGTGGGATTGCAATAACAGGTGCTGTATGCTATATTTCAGAGGACGGTAGTAGCATAGCATCATATGTGAATAGCCCTGTGTTTCAGAGGTCACCACAAATCCAATGGCACCTTGAAGACACATCATACACTTACTTCTTTGTCAATGAACCTGGAACTTTTCATCTCCTGTTGCCATTATCTACACTAGTGTAGTTATACCAGAATAGTGAATCAAGAAAATTCCAGCCTGCATCAGCAATGTAATTTTTTTTTAATGTGGGTATTTTTTTTAATTGTTGGGAAGGATGTATAGTCCCTCAGTACATCATTTCACTTTAAAATAAATCTTTCATAATCTGGCACACTCTGGTTTACATATATGTGTTGAGCCCCATCAGGTTGGAAAAGGCTGATCAAGTATTGAATTTTGCTTCTCTTAAAAAAAGAAGAAACAAAAGCCGTGCATCCTAAGTGCATGGCTAAGGTTGGAGACGTATGATGTAACATCCCTACATTGCTCTTGTGACATCTCGGTTGCGGTGTTGTTGTATTGATGCAGCAATCAGTTCTCTGCATGCTCAGCATTTTTATTTGTGAGCCTAACAAAATGTAAAAGTAAAATATGCAACTGGAAAATATGACAAAATTTCTTATCACAAGGAATTAACTGTCGGACGTTTTCTTTTTCTACATCGAGAGTGGTCTGACTCCAGTTGTTCAGGATCTAATCCTAGTGCTCCACTGGTGTGCAGCAAGAGTTCATACTCTGTGTTTATTTTCAGTTAAGGGTGTTACTAATCTGTACTAGGACATCCTGAGTCCACTCTTTCTTAAAGACCACACTTTATCTCAGGCTTTGATAATCTGTATTATATGGCAGTGTATAAGGGGCCTTAAAGTGCCATCCTGGGATCTCACTGAAGAGAGGCCTCACCCAACAGTCTTTGTAGAAAATCCAGCAACTGGCAGCTAAGTGAGCACTCTTCAAAAAGTAGCTCTGCTCCATGGTTTACCAGCTGCCCATCCTTAGTCTCTAGCATTTGCAATAACAGATAAATTAAGGTAGAAACTGTAAACCCTGAATGAGCACTGGAAAGCCCCTTGGGTGTATTTTTAGTGCATTCTAGAGAGTTCATGCAAATAGCGAAATAAAGTTGTAGTTTTGAAGTATATCCCATCTATACACCTTGTTCTTTTTAGGTAGTCTATCTCTTGCTTTTGGGAGGAAGGAAGGAAGGAAGGAAGGAAGGAAGGAAGGAAGGAAGGAAGGAAGGAAGGAAGGAAAGGAAGAAAGGAAACAGAAGGAATTGAGATGTATTTATCTTTCTTTAACTGCAATTGCAGAAGGAAGATTACTTTGCAACCTCAACTTTGTAATACAGGCATACCTAAGCCTCCAATAAAGAAGCTCCTTTTCACAAAGTCTTTTTATGTCCACTTAGCCTGCATGTTTTCTTCCTTGTCCTCTGACAAGATGACAGAGATACTAAAAATAGTAATGGCATTGGGAGGATGATAAAGGAAAGCCAAGGAAGTCAACTTTGGGTGTAACATCGCAGTAGCATGTCTGAAGTAAACAATGCTACAAAGCTGGATTTGGGAAATAATATAATTGTATTCTAGATGATCCTACTGTAACTGTGAATTCTTAGATAATAGTAAACTGGGGATCAGCTAAGCCTGAGTCACCTGCTACATCCCAGCATATTGCGCATGTGTAGATCTATACATTTGACCTCCAAAAAAGGAAACAGTAAGGGAAAGGGAGGCTGGAAAAAAACCAAAATCCCTGCAGGTATTTTGGTAGAAGTTTCAAATGGTCTCTAGAAAATTAAACTTCATCCCCTTATGCTACCTGACCTTGTGCACATTGTTAATTTTTGCATAAATGCTCTTGCTTCATGTAGTGTGGGAAGAACCTATTATTATTATTATTATTATTATTATTATTATTATTATTATTATTATTATCTGAGATGACATCTCCAGGAATCTGTAATTCCTCCAGTGTGAGTCTATGGTCAATTTCCAGCATATGTCACACTGTGCAGATGGACCCCCTTGCACTTGTGTGGATAGGAGGAGGTGGATGGATGCTTCCTTTCTTTTTACAATTTGCAACTACTTTTCCATACAGTCACACTGGAGGACCTAGGAATTCCCAAAGGAGAATATATTAATCAAATCCACAAAGGTTTAACCTACAAGTTTGCTCCACCTGAGCAATGACAAGGGAAGGAGAAATGGTCACATGGGTGGCTGCCTTGTGCTGCCTCTTTGTGGGATGTGGGACAGCAGTTAGTGATGAGCAGAGGAACCAGCAACAGGGAAGAAGTGAGACAAGGATTGTCGAGGATATCAAAAAACTGATAACACGAGTTGTACTGAAACTTGGGATACTTCTCTCTGGGAGAAGATGTTTAAAAATCTACCCTGCCTTTTCTGACTTACTGCCCAATTAAAGAGGGTACTGCCACAGTTAGATATTTTGTGTGTGTGCTAGGGCAGTGGTTTCCAACCTTTGATCCTTCAGGTATTTTGGACTTTAGCTCTCACAATTCCTAACCCCTTTTAAACTGGCTGAGATTTCTGGGAGTTGAAGCCCAAACAATTGGAAGACCAAAGGTTGGAAACCATTGTGCTAAGGAAGGCTGATCAGCCTGGCTGCTCCAAGTAGAGCACATTTGAACTGGCTGAGTTAGTGAGCTGTGTAAAGGAAAAATCAGAGGAGGAGAAACCAGCTCAAGCATGAGATGTAGAACAAATGCTTGGCGAAAGGGGGGTGAGAAAGGAAGAGGGACTGAGTAAATGACTGCTTTTCTGCACCTGCTAAAAGGATGCATAGCATCTGTATGGCAGTTGCATGTGGTGGGAAATTTAAGCATGGTAGTCAGTTCAGAATTACAATGGTAACCAAAGCAGGAAACCAGAGAACATTGTCTTGCATTTCTCATTGACACAATATAATTATTATAAAGGGAACAATGAGTAATTAAGAACCTAGACTGCAGTAGATGTAACTAGAAATTACCAGTTGTATGATCTGAGAGCCAATGGGGTGTAGTGGTTTGTCAGGACTACAACTGCAGCTCAGAGTTGGAATCCTTGCCTAGCGGTGGAAACCCTCTGGGTGACTTTGGGTGAGTCACACACTCTCAACCTCAGAAAACCCTGTGGCCTTGGGATCATCATGTCAGAAATAAATAGAAGGCCCACAATATCAACAGCAACAATATGATCAGAGTTATTAATTGGTTCCTTTCAAAAGTGGCTTTCCAAGTTTTCCTCGGTGCAGCATTTTCTATATAGAAGTGTGGAGGCCAACACAAATGTATGCTATAATAGCCTAAGGACAGTTTGAGAAGAGGAAAGATGTATTAATGCTGTCCTTCATGTGAGTTTTTTTTTCATGTCAGGAACGACTTGAGAAACTGCAAGTCACTTCTGGTGTGAGAGAACTGGCCATCTTCAAGGACATTGCTCAGGGGATACCCGGGTGTTTGATGTTTTACCATCCTTGTCGGAGGCTTCTCTCATGTCCCTGCATGGGGAGCTAGAGCTGACAGAGGGAGCTCACCTGCCCTCCCTGGATTCGAACCGCCAATCTGTCGGTCAGAAGTCCTGCCGGCACCAGGGTTTAACCCATTGCACCACCAGGGGCTCCTCCATGTGAGATAAAGGATCATCATGTAAACATTGCAGATCCCAAGCTGCCACTTGTGTCAAATACCTGTAGTTCTGGTTTGGCAGTTGTCAGCTTTGTGAGTGAGTAGCACTCTGCATGATGCACTGGTGAAATCCATGATCAAGTGAAATAAAAAAAAAATGTAACCAACTGTATAAAGCTGTGGCCCCAGGCATTTGAAAAGTAGGGTGTGAATCTTACAGAGGTGGGTGGAATAATGGCACTCGTCTCTCAAGGTGAAGAATTGTCATTCAGTTCAGCTCAGAATGGAATGGAGATTGAAAGTAGAAAAAGCATTCTCTCTTTTTCTCTTTTTAAGGAACAAGGAAAATGAAGTGAATTTGACATTGGTGTTTACATGTATGTTACATTATTACACTAAACGTCTTTTAAAAAATTAAAATCCCATACATTGTTGTATTTCCTGGTATGTCTTTTGAGCTTTCAAGAGCAAAAACAGCTACATGGCTTTTTGTTTTAAAAAACTTACACATCATACCAAAATGTATTTTCTTGTTTTCTTTTTCTTTCTCTTTACTCCCAATTTATAATCTTATCTTCCTGTCTTTCACTTATGCATTTATTTGTGAATCCATTAAAACCCCTTAGGATTAGGAAATTCAAATTTCAATTTTCTGGGATATGTGCAGTAGCTATGCTTTTTTGTTGTTGTGGAACATGATGGGAAGACCTCTACCTTCCTAGGATGCTCTTAACATTTCCTGGTTTAAAAATGATTTATTTTTGAATTAACTAAATGATTAAACTCTGAAAGTGAACTAAAATAAAATTATTATAACCATTTGCATTTATTAAAAAACCCAGTAGTGAAATTAATAATTAGAGCTACATGGTCAAATAGATTCTTAAATGGATTTAGTATTTTTAATCCTCATTGGATAGTATGGGCTATGATTTGCAATTGTTATTACACTGAAATTCTCCACAGTTGCTTGGCAAAAAAAGGGATTGAAGGAAAATACTTGTTAATTTAATTATTTATTATTTACTCCAACTTTCTTCAAGAAGCTCAAGGAGGTATGCATCCGTCTCTCCATACTCCCCACTTTTTCCTTACAACAAATTTAGGTAGCAGTTGAAGATGAGAAACATAACTTGTCTGTAGTCATAAGTTGAGCTAAATCTCTGGAAAATCCCAGCAAAAAGCTGTATAAATGGAAATTTGCCAAGGTATAGATCAGGCATGGGCAAACTTTGGCCCTCCAGGTGTTTTGGACTTCAACTCCCACAATTCCTGGCCTCAGGCCCCTTTCTTCCGCCCCTCAGCTGCTTAAGGGCTGAGGGGGAAAAGGAAACTGAGGCCAGGAATTGTGGGAGTTGAAGTCCAAAACACCTGGAGGGCCAAAGTTTGCCCATGCCTGGTATAGAAGATCAAAAGACTCAAATAATTTTTAAAAAATCTTGCTCTCTAATTGTACATATGACAGATGGAGCTTCTTGATTTTAATAGATAAAGTTGTAAGATAATTGAAGTTATGAAGCAACATCTTGTAAGTTTACCAGAGTCTATGTTAACTAAGCTGTGATGCTGAACAGAAACTGCAATTTTTTTGGATTGCTTCCTCTGAACAACTCATTGCAGACCCCAGTTTTGTGGGCTATATCATTCAGTTCATAACTCTCCCGTTATTTACAATTAACTGAGCAATCATTATGACTATGGTTGGAAAACAGCAAATCCATTGAGAGATTTGGTTCTTCCTTTTCCATTTGCAGAAATTTCTACTGTAGCCAACAAACAACCTGCTACCATTAGTCCAGGATGACCCATTATTATCCATATTTGTTTTCAGTCTCTTTAATGCTTGTTGCTAGTTTTTTCTTTCTCACTGCTTTTGGTTTTGACTGAAGGAATCACAAAAGCATCTTATCTTTCAAAGATTACATCCATTCCATCCTGTCATGCAGATCACTGTTGAGTGGGGACTTAGGACATTATCACACAAAGCTGGCAAACTGGAATTGCAACAGGATAATAGTCTCTGTTGCCAGTACTTATCACATGTTGTTGTATGAATCCTACTGCAGCTTTGCCTTCCCTCCATTACTTTTCTTGTGTCAGGAGTGACTTCAGAAACTGCAAGTCGCTTCTGGTGTGAGAGAATTGGCCGTCTCCAAGGACGTTACCTAGGGGACACCCGGATGTTTGATGTTTTACCATCCTTGTAGGAGGCTTCTCTCATGTCCCCACATAGAACTGGAGCTGACAGAGAGAGCTCATCCGCGCTCTCCCCAGGTTGAATTCAAACCAGCAACTTTCAGGTCATCAACCCAATGTTCAAGTCAGCAGTCTACTGACACAAGGGTTTAACCCATTGAGCCACTGGGGCTCCTCTCTCCATTACTGAAATGCTCCTTTTCATTGATGGATAAAACCATTGTACTGCCTCCTCTTTACTTTCCTTTAAGTCCCTTCCACTTATATTTCAATATGCCAGCAGTCATGCAACATCAATGGGCATGATTCTCCTTTGTCACCACCTCCTTGCTATTCCCAAGCAGCCTCTTTTTTCCCCCTTTTGGTTTATGTGCTTTTTCCTTTTTAAAGTATTGCTGTAATTGCAAAATTATGGTACAATTAAAAAAAACCTCTGGTACACCAGATAGGGCATGGAGCAGAAAAGCACAATTATGGAAGCTGTGCAGAAGGCATGCACTGAAACTAGTATGTTTCCATCCCCAACATTAACACAATTTTGGTGAGACAGCAGACTGGTGTGATAAAACCCTAAATAGCTAATATCATATCCCTGTTTCTGAAGACCACAGCAACCAAACACACATATATGCACAGAAACACAAATCTATTAAATAATATTATTATTCCTGGTTGCCTCAGTGCATATGCAGCTAGAAGTATAATAAACTGGAAAACACTGGGTCTATTCCAACACACCTTGATTTTGTATGACATTTATGAAGCCCAAGGACAGAAAACATGAACCCCTCACATGAGTTCTTGCACTTTCCACCACAACAGTGTCAAAGAGTGTTTGTACAAGGCAACCATGTGCAGACTCACTGTCTCCAGAGTATTATCAGGATAGGTATTCTGATTCATGTTTCTTCTCATTTGTTCGAGTCCTTGCCTTCATTGAAGGACCCCAGATATGTTCAAGATGCCAAAAGGGTGTTCTAAAATCCATTCTGCCTTGCTCCTTGTCATGACCCTGTAACAGAGATTAGTCCTTATGTCTTCAGAGGGACTTTGCCATTAAAGAGAGAAGACAATTGCACACCCACAATGGTATAAATATGCAAGCTCTATAGGAGAGGTATAGATTCTCAGCCCTGTCTCGGGCTCTTGGGAAGAAGCCACACCCACTCCTCTAGCTCCGCCCCTGTGTTCTAACAAGCACCTCAGGGGCTCAGCCCTGTCTCCTGCACTTGGGACGAGGCCCCGCCCCTCCTCTGGCCCCGCCCTCAAATGCACCTGTGGCCATCACCACCCCCTGGATCACTGCAGCGCCCACCAGGGGGCGGTAGCGCCCACTTTGAGAATCACTGCTCTATCCTTTCCCTTTTTAGCTGCTTTTGCAAGGTCTTTCACTTTCTCTGCCAAAGCATGCTGGTGCCTTATCCAGCTAAAATCCTGTGATTTCATTTCATAGCATTGAACCATGGTAGTTAAGATGGTGTCAAACTGCATCAACTGTATAATGTAGATGCACCCACTGTTAAATGCTTGTTTAGTGATTTATTTATTGTATCAGAAGCGAACCAAGGGTACAGTTGTAACGTATTTAAAAACACAAACAAAGTTAAAATCTTGGCATTATACTAAACAAGTTGCAGCATGTACCTTGTTTAGTGATAAAAAGAACCATAGATACAGATCCAGCACCCATTTGGTAATATACATTTGCTTATGCAAGATTTGGGATCCATGTAAAGAACACTATTTACTGGATTTGGTTTTTATATGGAACGAGCTGTGCCTGGCCACGCGTTGCTGTGGCGAAGTATGGTGGTATGGGAAATAAAGTATTGAGGAATTGGTGGTAGTTAAGGTAAAGGAAGTCCATTCGTGTCTGACTTTAGGGGTTGGTGCTTATCTCCATTTGTAAGCTGAAGAGCTGGCGTTGTCTGTAGACACCTCTGTCATGACTGCATGGAGCGCTGTTACATTCCCGCCAGAGCAGTACCTATTGATCTACTCACATTTGCATGTTTTAGAACTTCTGGGTTGGCAGAAGCTGGGGCTAACAGTGGGGGCTCACTCCGCTCCCCTAATTTGAACCTGCGACCTTTCAGTCCACAAGTTCAGCAGCTCAGCGCTTTAACACCCTGTGCCACCAGGGGATATTATTTCCTAAATCTTGTTAATATACAATATTTCTGATGGTTCCTTTTTTTTGTCGGTTGGAGGCAAGTATGAATGCTGCAATTAGCCAAAATGATTAGCATGTAATGGCCTTTCAGCTTTTTATTTATTTCGTGTCAAAAACATTGCATAATAAATAAATTTTAAAATGATGAAATAAAGGAAATCACAAGCAGCTAAATAGTTTTGGACAAAAAGTGGGCAACAGCGACCACATTGTTCGTAGCTTTAAACAATTCCTCCTCCGTACATGAGGCAGGACATTGTGGGCAAGCATACATATGCGGAGTTGTTTGTTCTGCTCCACAGTCACACAAGGCTGAGAATTCCTCTAGGAAGTGCCACCTTGCCAAGTTGTCTTTTGATCTGCCCACTCCGCTTCTGAGTCTGTTTAGAGACTTCCAAGTTGCCCATTCTTGGTTTGCCCCTGGAGGAAGACCCTCATGGGGGGCCATCCAGTTGGAATTGCCTGGTTTAGCTGCCCAGAGGGACACTCTTGCTTTTGGTTTAAAGCCTGGCTGCTTCCTCTCTGGGGGAATTTTTTGTTGGGAGGTGTTAGCTGGCCCTGATTGTTTCCTGTCTGGAATTCCCTTGTTTTCAGAGTGTTGTTCTTTGCGATATTTTATGTGCTTCTACTGTCTGTGTAGATTAACCCATACGCAGTGCTTGAGTGCGCACACTAAAAAAAAAAAAAGGCTGTGGCCCTCAGAAAACAGAGGATTTGCCAGACTTTGGTTATGGGAATACTTTGTTGGGAGGTGTTAGCTGGCTCTGACTGTTTCCTATCCGGAATCCCCCTGTTTACAGAGTGTTGTTCTTTATTTAGTGTTCTGATTTTAGACATTGTATTCTGTTTTATTATACCACAGTGATTTTTATATATTCTGATTTTAGTGTTTTTGAATACTTGGAGCCAGATTGTGTTCATTTTCATGGTTCACAGCAACATAATAATAATAATAATAATAATAATAATAATAATAATAATAATGACTTCTCTCCCTTCTCAGCTTTCTTTCTGCAAGAATCCTTTCTTGGGAGGTGTTAGCTGGCCCTGATTGTTTCCTTTCTGGAATTCCCAATTTCCCTGCGTTCAAAGTGTCCTGGTTTTATTTACTGTCCTGGTTTTAGAGATTATATTGTTCTGTATTATTATATCACAGTAATTATTACACATTGTATTTATAATCTTATATTATTAGCTTAGAACTGGCTTATATGAGGCCCCTTCTACACAGTTGTTTAAAATCCACACTGAACTGGATTATATGGCAGTGTGGACTCAAGATAATCCAGTTCTAAGCAGATATTGTGGATTATCTGCCTTGGCATTCTGGGTAATATAGCTGTGTGGAAGGGTCTTGAGTCTACATTGCCATATAATCCAGTTCAAATCGGATAATCTGTATTTTATAGACAATGTGGATCAGGCCTAAGTGCCTGCCCCCTGGGCGCCATCTTGTCTGTGGGAGTTGATAGGATACAAAGGGGCGGGGCCTAAAGGCAGCGGGGGGGGGGTGTTAAGGCAGCAGAACCTACATTTCTAACTTGCAGTTAAGAGGAGAAAGGCCCTTTCTCATTCTCTGTAATTTGGAATATTTTTCTAGGCAAGAATCCTTGGCAAACCACCTTCTACCTGTCTCTGAAGACACCCTCCCAGAGGAACAGTGGACATGATCTTTACTGCACGACAGCTCCAAGAAAAATGCAGGGAACAAAATCAACCTCTGTACGTGGCATTCATTGACCTCGGAAAGGCATTCGGCACAGTGAATCGCAGCGCTCTCTGGACCATCCTCCAAAAAATCAGGTGCCCTGACAAATTTGTGAACATCCTTTGGCTCCTCCATGATGACATGATGGCAACAGTCTTGGACAGCAACGGCTCCCAAAGTGACCCATTTAAGGTGGAATCAGGTGTCAAGCAGGGATGTGTTATTGCCCCAACCCTATTTTCCATCTTTATCGCTATGATACTTCATCTTGTTGATGGGAAGCTTCTCACTGGAGTGGAAATCATCTATTGGACAGATAGCAAGTTATTTAACCTCAGCAGACTGAAAGCCAAAACCAAGGTCACCACAACATCTGTTATAGAACTCCAATATGCTGATGACAATGTAGTCTGTGCTCATTCAGAAGAAGACCTACAAGCCATGCTAAACACCTTGCTAAACACCTTTGCAGAAGCATACGAGAAGCTCGGCCTCTCATTGAACATCGAGAAAACCAAAGTGCCCTTCCAACAGGCACCAGCCAATCCCTCTGCAAGACCAGAAATACAGCTTAATGGTGTAACATTAGAAAATGTCGACCATTTCCGCTACCTTGGCAGCCACCTCTCAACAAAAGTCAGCATTTACACTGAAATACAACACCGCCTGAGCTTTCTGCGAGTGCAGCATTTTTCTGAATGAAGCAGAAAGTCTTTGATGATTGGGACATCTGTAGAGATACCAAGGTGCTTGTTTATAAAGCCATTGTTCTCCTAACCCTGCTATAAGCCTGCAAAATGTGGAGTGTATACAGACATCACACTCAACTCCTGGAGCGATTCCATCAGCGTTGCCTCCGAAAGATCCTGCAAATCTCTTGGGAAGACAGGAGGACAAATGCCAGTGTGCTGGAAGAAGCAAAGACCACCAGCATTGAAGTGATGCTCCTACGCCATCAACTCTGCTGGACTGGCCACGTTGTCAGAATGCCTGTCACGGTCTCCCAAAACAGTTACTCTACTCCCAACTGAAGAACAGAAAACAGAATGTTGGTGGACAGGAAAAGAGATGTAAATTTGGGCTTAAAGCCAACCTTAAAAACTGTGGCATAGAGACTGAGAACTGGGAAGCCCTGGCCTTTGAGTGCTCTAGCTGGAGGTCAGCTGTGACCAGCAGTGCTGCAGAATTCAAAGAGGCACGAATGGAGGGCTTAAGGGAGAAACGCGCCAAGAGGAAAGCACATCAAGCCAACCCTGACTGGGACCGTCTTCCACCTGGAAACCGATGTCTTCACTATGGGAGAATATGCGGCTCAAGAATAGGTCTCTTCAGCCTAGGTGCCCACTTCCAAGACCCCACAACTAGAGGACCATCATCCTCGATCTACAAGTCATTGCCTAACTAACTAACTAACTAACTAACTAACTAACTAACTAACTAACTATAGAAAAGCTTTCCAAGCTGTATGTCATGGCATGTTAGTATGTCAGCTGCAGTGCGTAGGTGTCACACACATGTAATGAGAAATAACCAAAATATTGGAAATGTATGTTATTATCTTAAAAATCATATCTTTTTAAAAATATAAATGAAAGGTTTTTATGACATATGTTGTGTCCCCATAGATTTTGTTAATACAATCCTATGTATGTGTCTGTATCTCTTATTAGGGATTGGGTTAGCCTTCCAGTTGCTTGTAAAACTGAATGTTGCGAAATGATGCCTGTCTAAAAAACATGTCACCAACATGAAGTGTTTGGAAAGTTCTGCTCTAGAGAATATGCTCATAGTAGCAATGTAGTGATAAAATACCTCAATAAACGAATTCAGGTATGTGGAAGCTCAGTTCTAGTATTTGGTAGGAAATGATACACTATATAAACAATATTAATATTATGATACATTCCCCCCAACTGTTTCAATTAGGCAGGAACATTCCTGATTAATCCTCTCCTTCTCCCAATTTGCCCCTTTTCCCCTTTGCTTACTCCAGTACTGAGTTCAACGTACAAAAAAGTAGTTTGCACTCAACTGGGCAGGTGGGACAGAAATGGGAGCTGAATTCTGCCCTTTTCAGTAGATTGAGGGCCCTTCCACAGACCATATAACCCAGAATATCAAGGCAGAAAATCCCACAATATCTGCTTTGAACTGGGATATCTGAGGCCAAACTCATGGTATAGTCCCGTTCAAAGCAGAAAATGGGGGATTTCATTCAGCTGTGTGGAAGGGGCCTCGGGCAAAAGCAAACTTTTGTAGCATTTCCTTGTTTCTGTGTTATTTTTCATTAAAAACTCTGATGTTGCTTGGCTATATGTATCCCATTTATATGTATACCATTTTCAGCTGTGAATTTTGGGTGGGTCTGAGGATGCCATCACCGATTTGAAAAGGAAGAGCTCAGTTCTCCTTTTCATAGCATTTAGCAACCAAACATGTCTTCAAGATAGCCATCAGTGCTTGTCAGTCACCTTCATTGACCTCTCCCACATGGGGATTGAAACCAAAACTTGAGAAACTGACACAGGGTGTGGCTGCCTCTCATTTATATTTGGTGGCTGCCCTAGAAATAACAAATGGAAATGACAATTACAAAAACAAAAGCAGATTTTCTTGCTTTTGTGCAAAGGATATTTCCTCTTTTTGGTCCAAAAAACAATGGGACTATAGGACTATAAAATGTGCATGATTTACTCAGGAGTAAGTGCCACTGGAACTTGCTATCAGGCAAATTTATATTCTGTTGTAGATATCTTCAAGTTGACTTATGGCAACAGTTTCATAAGATTTCTTGGCAAGATTGATTCAGAGATTTGCTATTGTCTTCCTCTGAGACTGAGAGAATATGACTTGTACAAGGTCACCAGGGAGCCCCTGGTGGTGCAGTGGATTAAACTGCTGAGCTGCTGAACTTGCTGATTGAAAGGTTGGCAGTTCAAATCTGGGGGGCAGATGAGCTCCCGCTGTTAGCCCCAGCTTCTGCCAACCTAGCAGTTCGAAAACATGCAAATGTGAGTAGAGCAATAGGTACCGCTCCGGCGGGAAGGTAGCTGCGCTCCATGCAGTCATGCTGGCCACATGACCTTGGAGGTGTCTACGGACAACACAAGCTCTTCGGCTTAGAAATGGAGAAGAGTACCAACCCCCAGAGTCAGACACAACTAGATTTAATGCCAAGGGAAAAGCTTTACCTTTACCTAAGGTCACCTAGCCATGGGTTCTTATGGCTGAGTGCAGATTTCAACCCTGATCCCCTGGAGTTCCAGAGAAATACTCAAATCACTATCCTGTAGTAACATTATTGCACTTCTGACCCTTTATTAGACCTGGCTGTACTCTAGCAGGTAGAGAATGATACATTGTATAAGCAACTACCTCAGGGCAGAGTTCGGAAAAGGTTTTTTTTTGGAGTGACCGTGCTAGCTGGGGGATTCTGGCTTGAATCCAAGAGCTATATTTTCTTAACTCTTGTCTTCATGAAAAAAATGCCTAAGTATTCAACTGTACTGTAGAATTAATGTTACTTTAAGGTTATAAGTTATTGGAACTGTATTTGTATAAGGTCTTTAGCCTTCCCTGCCAAAGAGTTCTGGTTCTTCACTAAACTACAACTCTCATGATTCCACAGCTTTGAGCCATGGCAGTTAAAGTGGTGTCAAACGGCATTAATTCTGCAGTGTAGGTGCATCCTAAATAGAATTTATGAACAGATCAGCAGGAAACTGATACAGATTCTCAGCTATAGCAAGCCATGCTCACTAAGGATTAAATTATTCAACAACCAAGAAAATATAATTTTAAAATTAATCCATAATATAATAAAGTACCACTTATAAAAATTGAAAGCTTATGACCTTACTAAACAGTTTATGATATTTACAGATCTTGCAAATCTATAGAAGAATAGATTTGGTGGAGATAAAGAAGGACTTCAGTTGTAGTAGAACCATAATGCTATAATTGTGAACTGTATTGTGAAAGTTCAGGGCATTTTCCTTAAATATAATGCTGTCACAGTAGTCATCACTAGGGCAAAACAAGACATGTTGGCTCCAAGGTGTTCAGAACAGTTTTCTGGAAAGGATAAGGAAGACAAGAGGGGTCCACTCACCACTGCAGAAGTCTACCGTAGACCATGCAGCTGTGGACAAGTCTACATAGGGACCACCAAACACAGCATTGCCCAAACACGAATCAAGGAACATGAAAGGCAACGCAGACTAACTCAACTAGAGAAGTCAGCTATAGCAGGACACTTGATGAACCAACCTGAACGCAGTATATTATTTGAGAACATATAAATGCTGGACCACTCTAAGAACTATCATGTCAGAGTACACAGAGAAGCCATTGAAATCCACAAACATGTGAACAATTTCAACAGAAAGAAGGAAACTATGAAAATGAACAAAATCTGACTGCCAGCAGGGCCATAGCCAGAAAAAAAATTCGGGAGGGGTTTTGAAAATTTCTGGGGGGGGGGGAGTTGAACCCCTAGCACATACCCCTCCCCGCTACAAACCTGTCAATATCTGCTTGAGATAGTGCCTGGAGGGACTCTTAATGTTTTGCATCTCATAGACTTAGCATGGGGATTTGGTTAACCAGTTAAAATTCATGAGTAAACGAGATTTTTTTTATAACTTGAAAAATTTGGGGGGGGGGGGTTGAACCCCTAAACCCCCCCCCCCCCCTCGCTACAGGCCTGACTGCCAGTACTAAAAAAACCTCTAAAATCAGGACTGTAAATAAAGAACAACACTCTAAAAACAGGGAAATTCCAGTCATGAATCAATTAGGGCCAGCTAACACCTCCCAACAAAGGATTCCACCTAGGCAAGAAGAAGCTAGGACATGAAGCTGGCAAGGCCATTAATGCTAATCAAGGTGGTTAATTACAACATTCACACTGGTCTCCAACAAAGGGTTCTTTCTCCCACCCTGGACCCTCCACAGATATATAAACCTTCCTTGCTTAGTTTTTCCAATATACCTCACAACCTCTGAGGATGCCTGCCATAGATGTGGGTGAAACGCCAGGAGAGAATGTTTCTGGAACATGACCATACATCCCAGAAAACTCACAACAGCCCTTATAAGGAAGACACTTCAAAAGCTAGTCCTCGGGATTAACCCACATACTAAATTCTTTGGTGGTAACATCTTAACCAGATCTTTCAATATGGATTTATCTTTCTTTGGACTTCTTTGTGGGTTTTTAAGTCTTTGAAGAAGTTACGTTCAATGTATGGTAATCAAGGCGTCACAGCTTTAGCATTATCTGAGTTCCCTGAGGATGCCCACCCTGTGGCATGATGACACCCTTTTGCCACAGAACTGTTTAAGATAAGCAAGGAGGTTTTGAATCGTCCTGCTTCCCCTGCCATTTGTTGTCTCAGTTTCTTAGAATCTATCTGCATTCAAAAGAAGAAAGTAAAACAAACAGCACTGTCTTGACAGCAACTGATAATGCTTCAATCAGCAGCTAGTTTTCGACTTTATAATGCCTCCAGGGCCTCTGGGAGGGAAGAAACCAATAGAGGTGGTTTTATTCTCACTGTACTTAACAATGCACTCTCATATCAAGCTTTGTTTATGAACTAGTAGCTGCTACTCTTGTTATGTGCCTTCAGATCAAACCCGAATTATGATGACCCCAATGTTCGGTTGTCTTGGTAAGAATTATTTAAAAGAGGTTGGCCATTCCCTTCTTACATAAGCACTTCTCTGGATATCTGAAAAAATGTGACAGTGCTCAAAAATGTTTCTTTCCTGAAAACTCTCCAAGTAATGGAGGTTGATGGCTCATGGATTGGTACTGGGGATGCCCTTTAGCTTTCTCTGTCTGGCAGGGACATTTCAATTAATCCTACCATGTCAACTAATGTTGATATGTTCCAGTTTTGTTTCTTCTTCTCCCACTCTCTTCTTTAGTCCTCCAGCTTACTTCAGTTGCTGCAAACTGAGTTCAAAGTTCCAAAGTACTATCACTCAGTTAATTTAGCAGGGAGAAGAGGAGCGGAAAAGGCTCCCAGTAGGCTCAGGCAAAGGTGAACTGCTGCAACCTCTCCTAGCATGTGTGCTCTTCTGCATTTATCACTTTCATCTCATTCTGATGTTGCTTGGCCACATGCAACATGGTTTTTAATCAGTGAAATGTGGGAGGGTATGAACTTTGGATCCAGTTTGCAGCAACTGCTACTCAAGACTTTGATTAGCACTGACCTACAGCTCTTGACATCCCAGGCCCCATCCACACAGCTGAATAAAATCCCACATTTTCTGCTTTGAACTGGAATATATAGCAGTGTGGACTCAGATAACCCAGTTCAAAGCAGATATTGTGGGATTTTCTGCCTTGATATTCTGGGTTATATGACTGTGTGGAAGGGCCCCCAGTTGGTCTCCATTTCAACTACTAACCAAAACAGACCCTGTTTAGCTTCCAAGAGTAATATAACACAACAAGGCAGCATTCGGGCACAAACGAAAACAAGTACTTAAGTAAGGTAAAAACTTATTTGGATCTCATTTTGAAGTTGTGTGTTTTTAAAGGATTTTAAGCATGACTTCCAAGATAAGACAGAATTTAGTGCTAGGAGTAAAATGATTGAATAATCATATGTATGAGGAGATTTACATATTTTCTTAATTGGCATGATTTTTTATTGTTTCATTTATTTTTATGTACCCTGCCTTATGAGGATAATGATTTAAAATACGGCATCGAAATGAGCATAAAAGTTAAGTAATATTGAAAGTAAAATGTATTCTTTTGGTAAAAAGCAAGGCAGGAATGTCCCTAAAGCTCCTATGTTCATAACCATTCTAGAGCTCTTGAATAAAGTGGTTAAGAATTTATGTTATGAATTGCAAGTCTCTGAGAGTTCCAAATTTTTCAACTGTGTTCTTACGTAATTAGCCTTAGGTTTCTTACCACCACGCTTGCAGTATGGCTGATAATAATGCAACCTTATTTTGCATGTTTAAGGTTTATTGGCTTGTATGGAAACTGACAGCCCAAAGAAAGATAGGTGGCATTATAAATGCTGCAGACATGCAAATTCATTCCTTGCATTATAATTGTGCTCTAAAATACTGTTTTTGCCTAATAAAAGCAAATGTCCTCATGACATTTCTAGCCTTTGCTTAATATTCTTTCACAACCTACTTTTATGAAAATTCTGCAAACCTCAGTCAATCAAACTATGTTTTAACAGTATGGCATTACCTAAGACTTAGATAAGGCTATATATGGCCCCTGGTTTTTGTTTTTGTGTGTTCGATCCAGCCAAATCTCCCAGACCACATTTTTTCTGGCCAAGAGGTGGAGAAGCTTTGAGTTGCCTCTTTTGGAACCTTTCAGGAGCAATAATTCAGTACTAAAACAGATAGCAAATCCTCTGCAATGTCTCACATACCAAAAAAAGGCTGGAATCCTGTATGACAGAGATTTCCAAACGTTTAACATTGGTGACACACCTTTTTAGACATGCATCATTTTGTGACACAATAATTTAGGTTTACTAGCAAACCAGAGGTTAAACCAACCCCTTATAAGAGATAGACATATACATAAACTGTAATAATGAAATGTATGGGGATTCAATATATCTCATGAAAGCCTTTCATTCTTATTTTTTAAAATATATGATTTATTGCTTATTTCACACAGACTCAGAGGTTTTGTGTTATATTTGCATGATACACTTGCACACTGCAGCTGATACACTAACGTGTCACGATTCAAAGTTTGGAAACTGCTGTATGATGTTTCACACAAAAGTAGTTTTGAAACCAATTAACTAAGTAGAAGAAGCACTAAAAACATGGTTACTGAATTCCAAAGATGCCTAACAAGATAGCGGAATTATCTGGCATTTTGTCAGACAATATTAAAATCCCCTAACAAGCAGTTTAACTTCCAAAATTGCAACAACAGCAATAATAGTAGTCAAACTTCATGTCAGCAACCCAACCTTCAGGTCAGCAGTCCAGCTGGCACAAGGGTTTAACCCATTGCGGCAGCATGGCTCCTAGTAATAATAATGACAAAACTGCAGCAATAAAATTAAATCATATCTTAGAGAGCAATCACCAGCAACAGAACAGTTATTAAGAACAAAATCCAAAGAAGCAGCCCCCTTCAAACAAAGATCTCAAAGAAATAGGGTGTTTAACCATAGCAATGGATAGTCAGTAGCACTGGTGGCTGGAGCTTCCATCTCCATAGGGCATCAATTCTATTCCAGGTTTTTAGCTTGAATACACAAGCTATCTAAGGTGCTGTACCCCTCCCGTAAAATAGGTTTGGCACCTTTAAACTTCACACACAAACTGCAAATATATTTCCTGCCCCGATGACAAGGAGACCAATAGTTATGGATGTAAATCTTCAGAAAGGTAATTATCACACCTGCATTGTGATAAGGCCGCCCTGAGTCCTCCCTCAGGGGTGAGAAGGGCGGGATATAAATGCTTGTAATAAATAATAAATAATATTGGATATGAACATTGTGCATCTTCACAAACACAGGATTCTGGCTGCTTTTCAAAATCAGAAGTGACTCGTGATGACTTTGCAGTTTGTGTGTTGTCCTTTCCCATCTTTTTTTAACAGTCCATTTGACTCTTGAAAACTGGCCCCCATATCGACTGCATTTGCCTACTTATGACGTGAAAAATGGAAAATGAATAACTTTTTCATAGGAGATTGAAGGGCAGAGGAAAAATAGGCTGCATGTCAAGTGTGTGCCAGTGCTGTAGGGATTATTTTAACAATGAAGTGTTTTAAGGGATTTTAATTGATAAATTTGTTTAGTTCTATTTTAATACTTGTGTGTTGTGGATTTTAAATAGCACTTTTTAAAAATGTTATGAGCCACTTTGTGTCTTAATCAAGAGTTAAAAGCAGGATACAAATAACAACATTGATCACTAATGACATAGTTTAAACATTTTCAGAGACTACAGGCGGAGTATTCCTTATCCAAAATGCCTTTAAGGATTTTGGAGTATCACAGAATTATGGATAAGCGATGCTCAACCAGTATGTATGTGAAACTTCCCATACAGATTGCTATCAACCTGTCATCTTATTCTTAGCCTAAATTCTCTTTGATCTTGGAAGCTATTCCAAATTTGAAATACCCCAAAATCCAAAATCATCTATATGGGTAGATGGTTTTCGAATGGTTCAATGGTCACAAATTTTATTCCATGCACAAAAATATTTGAAATATTGTGTATACAGTTGCCCTTCAGGCTATGTGTGTAAGGTAAAAATGGAAGGAATTTTGTGTTAAGACTTAAGTAACAAGTCATTATGTATGTATATGCAGGTACAGGAATTCTAAAATCTGAAGGGTGGGGGATCCAAAATCCAAAATGATTTTATTTCCAAGCATTTTGGTAAAGGGATGCTCAACCTGTATTAATAGATTTATGAAGATCTCTTAATTAGCTAAGATGTTTGAAATACATCTTTTTAAAGATGGAGAAGGAGGAGGAAAGGGGGAGGACTTGATATTGAAATCCAGTTATCTCCATAATGTCTTGAGATGGAATGAATGAAAGTGTTTGCAAACCTTTGAATAACAACACCATCATAGGGTTTTCTTGGCAATATTTGATCAAAGGGGTTTGCCTTTGCCTTTTTCTGAGGTTGAGAGAGTATGACTTGCCAAAACTTCCATGACCAAGCGGGAATTTGAATCTTGCTCTCCAGAGTTCTAGTCCAGTGCTTGAACCAATACACCATGTTGGCTCTCAAAAAACACTGCAAGTCTTTAAGATTATACAAAATCTGTTGTTATGACCAATTGCATATTTGGGAAGTCTTTCAGTTGATGAATTCATAGAATTGGGAAAGTCCAACCTCATCCTGCTATTCAGAAAAATATGGTCAAAACACTCCTGACAGATAGCCATCCAGCCTCTACTTCAAAACCTCCATGGAAGGAGACTCCACCACACTCCGAGGCACATATTCCACTACCACACTTATTATGAGGAAGTTCTTCTAAGGTTTTGGTAGTATATTTTTCCTGCAATTTGAATCTATTGCTTTGTATTCTAGGGTCCTTCCACACAGCCATATAACCCAGAATATCAAGGCAGAAAATCCCACAATATCTGGTTTGAATTGGGTTATCTAAGTCCACACTGCCATATACTCCAGTTCAAAGCAGATAATATGGGATTTTATTCAGCTGTGTGGAAGGGGCCTTAGTCTCAAGAGCAGCAGAGAACATTGTTCAAACATTTAAGTATGGCTATCACATTCCCTCTCAGCAATTTTTTTTCTCTAAGGTCCCTTCCACACAGCTGTATAAGATCCACATTGAACTGGATTACATGGCAGTGTGGACTCAAATAATCCAGTTCAAAGCAGATATTGTGGAGTATCGGCCTTGGTATTCTGGGTTATATGGCTGTGTGGACCGGCCCTAAACTAAACATGCCCAGATCGTTAAGCTGTTCTTCATAGGGCTTTGTTTCCAAAAATTGACAATTTTGGTTGCCCTTCTCTGGATAGGTTCCAGCTTGTCAATATCTTTGTTGAATTGTGGTGCCCATAATTGGACACTATTATTCCAGGTAAGATCTTATCAAAGCAGAACAGAGTGGGACTATCACTTCCCTCAATACTATGTTTTTTTGATGCAGCCTAGAATCACAAAAGCATTCCTGAAAAGACGGGTTATATTGCAGTTATAATCAAAATATGCAATGCAATGCAATGATTGGAATGAATTTGGTGCAGACTTTGCCTGCAACTGTGGCAAATTTCACCAAGATTTTGGTCAAGTGCAATTAACATGTCAAATGGCAATCATAAATTCACCATTACCACCTCTTTACAAATTCCAAAAAGTGCTTGTGTATTTTAAGGATTGAGCCACTTTTGAACTGTAGTACCCTGTTACTATCCCACCTGTGCTTTCAAATATCCAACCATTTCTCTAACCAGCTCAACCAAGTCATGGAATTATCCTTAGCATGGAAGTGAGGAGGAGATCACGAAACTACAGGTCACATAAAAAGGACAGACCTTTAACTAACTTTTATGCATTTTTGCATTAGCTTTTCTGGATAGAAACCCACCTATTTGGATGCAGTAGAGAATAATAAATGCTCAGGTATAAAGCACATTTGCACTGCTGTGGTCATATAGCATCCGTGATGTGCTGAGTCATCTTCCAGCAGAAACACATTCAGCTAGTTGCTTGCAAGTTCCTTTTCCTGAGCAGCTGTATTTGATGTGGAGGAAGTAAGGAACTGATCCGTAGAGTCCGAGACCCACAATGTCTGACACAGGATGATATGTGTGTGTATGGCTGCCTATATATAGAGTGCAAATGACTATGGATTTGTGTATCTCTGCATGCAACAAAAGCCCTGGCTTCAAATATCTTATCGCCATTAGGACTAGGAATAAAAGTTTTTATTTCATTTCCCTTCTTGTCAACAAAGAACATATGGAGTGCCCTGTGCGGGTGCCTTCTTACTTACTTAGGCGATTCCTCATAGTTCGAGGATGATAGTCTTCCAGTTGTGGGGTCTTGAGGGTGGGTTCTTAGGTGGCTGAAGAGACCTATTGTTGATCTGCATGTTCTCCCACAGTGAGGACATTTGTTTCCAGGTGGAAGGCGGTCCCGGTCAGGGTTGGCTTGACGCTCCTTCCTCTTGGCACATTTCTCCCTTAAGCCCTCCATTCGTGCCTCTTCGAACTCCGCAGCACTGCTGGTCACAGCTGACCTCCATTTAGAGCGCTCAAGGGCCAGGGCTTCCCACTTATCAGTGTCTATGCCACAGTTTTTAAGGTTGGCTTTAAGCCCATTTTTAAATCTCTTTTCCTGCCCACCAACATTACGTTTCCCATTCTTGAGTTGGAAGTAGAGTAACTGTTTTGGGAGACAGTGATCGGGCATTTGGACAATGTGGCCAGTCTAGCAGAGTTGATGGCGTAGGAGCATCGCCTCAATGCTGGTGTTCTTTGCTCCTTCTAGCACACTGACATTTGTCCGCCTGTCTTCCCAAGAGATTTGCAGGATTTTTTTGAGGCAATGCTGATGGAAACGCTCCAGGAGTTGAGTGTGACGCCTGTAGGCCGTCCACGTTTTGCAGGCGTAGAGCAGGGTTGGGAGGACAATGGCTTTATAAACCAGCACCTTGGTATCTCTACGGATGTCCCAATCATCAAACACTCTCTGCTTCATTCAGAAAAATGCTGCACTTGCAGAGCTTAGGTGGTGTTGTATTTCAGTGTCGATGTTGACTTTTGTGGAGAGGTGGCTGCCAAGGTAGCGGAAATGGTCGACATTTTCTATTGTTACACCATTAAGTTGTATTCCTGGCATTGCAGAGGGGTCTGCTGGTGCCTGTTGGAAGAGGACTTTGGTTTTCTCGATGTTCAATGAGAGTCTGAGCTTCTCGTATGCTTCTGCAAAGGTGTTTAGAGTGGCTTGTAGGTCTTCTTCTGAATGCGCACAGACTATGTTGTCATCGGCATATTGATAGATGTTGTGGTGACCTTGGTTTTGGCTTTCAGTCTGCTGAGGTTAAATAGCTTGCCATCTGTCCGATAGATGATTTCCACTCTGGTGGGAAGCTTCCCATCAACAAGGTGAAGTATCATAGTGATGAAGATGGAAAATAAGGTAGGGGCAATAACACATCCCTGCTTGACACCTGATTCCACCTTAAATGGGTCACTTTGGGAGCCATTGCTGTCCAAGACTGTTGCCATCATGTCATCATGGAGGAGCCAAAGGATGTTCACAAATTTGTCAGGGCACCTGATTTTTTGGAGGATGGTCCAGAGAGCGCTGCAATTCACTGTATTAAATGCCTTTGCAAGGTCAATGAATGCCATGTACAGAGGTTGATTTTGTTCCCTGCATTTTTCTCCAATGTTCCTCAACATTTTCAGGGTGTTCTGTGAGTAAATGATGCTTGAGTGTTGTTTGGAGAAGGGCTTGTTTGGAGGGCTCCTGAAGGGCTTGTGTGTTCATTTTATGCCTTTTCTTCCTTGGAGTCTGCGTTTGGGGGCGATCTTGATAGCCATCGTGGATCGGATTAACCTGTGGTCTGTCCAGGAGTCATCACTACCTGTCATGGCTCTTGTGAGAAGCACATCGCAGCGGTCGCTGGCACGTGTTATTACATAGTCCAAGAGGTGCCAATGCTTTGACCGAGGGTGCTTCCATGATGTCTTGAGCTTGTTTTTCTGGCAGAAGAGTGTGTTGGTGATGACAAGGTTGTGCTCTCCACATTTGGTGAGTAGCAAGATGCCATTCGAGTTGTTGTTTCCAACCCCGTCTTTTCCTATGATCCCTGGCCACACATCGGAGTCCCATCTGACTCTTGTATTAAAGTCCCCCAGGAGGATGATTTTGTCCTTCTTAGGTATCTCCGATATGATGGTGTCCAGCTGACAATAAAAATATCCTTCATGTCTTCATCAGCATCTAGAGTTGGTGCATAGGCACATATGATGGTTGCCTGTTGGTTTTTGGCAAGGTTAATTGGGAGGGTTGAGAGTCGTTCGTTAATGCCAATGGGTGATTCAGTCAGGTGCTTCACCAGGTCATTTCTGATAGCAAAGCCAACTCCGTGTATTCTTCGCTCTTCTTCAGGCAGTCTCTTCCAGAAGAAGGTGTAGCCTCCTTTTTCTTCCTTCAGCTGTCCCTCTCCTGCTTTCCGGATCTCCTGAAGTGCTGTTATGCCGATGCAATGATAGCAGTCTTGCGTTCGGGGCGTTCACTGTCAGTGTTATCTAACAGTGTCCGTACATTCCATGTTCCAAAGTTCATTTTCTTTATTGGCCGCAGAGTGGTGATTCCTCTGGACGTGGCAGTCCAGTCAGGGATAAGAGAGGCAGGCTATGTTTAGGGCACCTTTTCTAGCCCCTTCCCCGTGTGGGGTGAGCAGAGCGGATCCTAAAAAGGGCTGCTCAGTCATGGATACAGCTGCCGGACTATTCAACTGCCTCGGACCTTGAGGTAGAATGACTGAGTCCATATCCACCACCCATATGCCAGTGTGTGACTAGGGGCTTCCAGATTTCAGTCCTGCCCCTGTCACCACTCGCTGATCACCATGGGACTTCTGTTGGTTTGTTTTTATTTTTCTTGGAAGACGCCTGTGCATGATTTTTTTTAATGTGTGGAGGTCGGTGCACGACCAGTCAACACACAGTCTTCACAGAGTGAGGTCCCAGCAGTGGCTGGGACCTCACAACGACAGTGGCTTCTCAGTCTGTTGCAGCCTTCTTCTGCCTTCACAGCCGTTGTAACATGTACCATGTTATCCTCCGCCTGCTCCGCCGTTGAGGTCTTAGGGTCTTCGGATTGTGCTTGGTCTGGATCCTCCCCTGTGGCCACTCCTGGGAGTGTATGACTCCAGTGGTTGTGCCCGCAGGTTCATTGGAACACGCAAGCCCCCTCACCACGGCAAGGTGACAATCCATCGAGGGGTATAGCTGTGTATAGTCAGCCATTCTGTAAAATAAAACAAAATCCACAAAAGAGCAATATCTTTATTGGCCAACTAAAATGTACAAGATGTTTTGTGTGAGTTGTTCAAGCTCCAAAAACCCACAGAGTTTCAAAAGCTTGCAAGTTTTGTGTCTTTTGGTTGGCTAATAAAGACATCACACTTTTGTACATTTTTGTGGGGGTTTTTGGAACCAGTTTCTTTGTGCTGATTTGGGTTCTTTCTTTTTTATTGTTGGAGGAAACTCAAATAGAAGAGACACTTCAGAGCTTGTGATTACACTTGTGGTTTGTGCTGAACATCATCTGCCATCTCCGCTCAATGTTAATGTGCGAGCTGTACCACCTGCACACCGTTAACTGCTACTGCCCTCAGAGAGGAGATCAATTTGAGATTGAAATGTTGCTTATACAACACCAAAAGCAGAAATAGAAACTCTTTTTAAACCAAATACATGTTCTAATGCAGTGTTTCTCAAACTCTGCACCTCCAGGTTTTTTGGACTTCAGCTCTCAGAATTTATTTATTTACGTCATTTCTATCCCACCTTTCTCACCCCAAGGAACTCAAGCGAGCTTACCAGCTGTTAGGAATTCTGGAAGCTGAAGTCCAAAACATCTGGGGGAGCACAGTTTGAGAAACTCTATTCTAATGAATCTAGGTCACGCCCTAATTTTACACAATGACTGCGGAATAGCAGTCTTAAAAGACTGACATGGAAAAGTTCTAGGACAATTATGCAGTGTTGATACAAGTTGAGCATCCTTTAGTTGCAATTCCAAAATCCAAAATAGTCTTAAATTGTCCTCATGGGTGGCTGAGATAGTGTCATCTTTGTTTTCCAGTGTATAACAAACTTTGTTTTATGTAAAATATTATTTCAAACAGTGTATACAGTTACCAAAACATGAATTTCATATTTAGTCTTGGGTCCTATATCTCATTATGTATGTGTATGCTGATGCAAGTATTCCAAAATCCAAAGAAATCCAACATCCAAAACACTTCTGGTCCTAATAATTTTAGATAGGGGAATCTCTATCTGTATATAGACTTTTAACCATGGGATTCCCCTGCCCCCCAATGATGTAGGGGATTTATGACAGAATCTATCTGGTATTGCTCTGAACTTAAAGCAGCTGTTAGGCATTTCGTTGATTTTGATCAGATATCAAGGATGTCTAGGAAGAATTTGATAAATGTAAAACAACATTACATTGCTAATATTATAACACATCGCTCAGTCTTATAATAATAATAATAATAATAATAATAATAATAATAATTATTATTATTATTATTATTATTATTATTATACTTTATTTTTCTATCATGCCACCATCTTCCTGGAGGGACTCGGGGTGGCTAACATGGGGCAGAGCCCAACACAGAAACAGAGTATAACAAATTAAAACACATATCAATTACTAAAAACAATAGTACAACAATCAAGTAAAATAATCAGTTAAAAACATAACATATAATAAAACATAGAATGACCAAGCAAGTTGAGGCAATAATACCAACATCACCACTATGGATAAAAGGGTCGAGTGCAAGAAAATACATAATTCCAAGGGTTTTTGATAAAGTGCATAGACAAGTGTCAGAGAGACTGCTGGGATAAAGCGGGGTAGGATAAATAGGAAGGAAATAAAGTGCTGGAAAGTATGCATCAGTTGTAGGGGTCTGTCACATTGGTGGTTATTGAAACACACGCTGGCAGAGCCATGTCTTCAGCTGTTTGATAAAGACAGACAGGGTTGGAATGTATGGCTCCTCAGATGTTTTTGGATTACAAATGCTATCATCCCGACAGCATTGCCAGTGAAGAATGATGGGAAGTACAGTCCAAAGTCTTCTAAGTGGCCAGAAGTATGGTCATCTTTTTGTACTTGCTGTTATGGTCCTTCAAAATTCCTGATTAGCTCAGAAAATACTAATCTTAGCTAGATTTTCTTTAATGACCAGCTGATTTTTAAAACTGGGCCCTTCCCCCCAGTATTTCTAAATAAGTTGTTTCAGAGCTGTTTTGGTTCTAGACACATCTTCCGCAAACACCTGTTCACTCAACAGGCAGAACATAAGCAGGTAAAAAACAGACATAATTATTTGTGTATGAAACACCCCATTGCATCCAACCATATTGAGTATCTATTTTCTGCATCTTCATTTGCACCCTTGGAGGAAGTAAACTGACAATAATGGGGTTCCCAGCAAACTGAACATAGTTCTGCTTTTCACTGCATCCCATGCATTGCAAGGGAGCAAATGACAACAAATTGCTTCTTAGTGGTGTATGCCCTGTTTGCAATAATATTGACTGCGTCTGTTCTCAGGGCAGAAAGTTTACAGTCCCCTCTGAAACAGCACATTAATTCTGTGTTTTAATTAATTAAAATTAATTAATACTCCAATTCATTAATACTCTAATTCATTAATTAAATTTAAATTTATTGTATTTCTATCCTGCCCTATCTCACCCCAAGGGGGACTCAGAGTGGCTTACAGCTTGGCACAATTTGAATGCCAAATTGAAACATAAACATAACAGATTATAAATACATTAAACATTAAATCATTAAAAAACACATAAATAAAATTAAAACAGGATTTAAAACACCAATTTTCAATCTACTTCAGGAATTCAAGACATGGCATACTAGATCTAGCAAATAAATAGCTTTCTGTTGTTTGGTTCCCTAGACCAGGATTCAATGGAAATAAAATAGAGAATAGACATGGAGTTGTAGTAGCATGCTTTTTGTGAGTATCACAGAAATCCGTTTTACAAAGGTATAAAATAATTTTTCAATTTAAGGATTTCAGGATTTATTTGTAATAAAGAAAGGAGTATCAGTGCTGCCATTCACTGGAACCTTAGGCAATATTGTTGATAGCTCCCATGTTAGTGACAGGGTGAATTGGCTCTGAGTTTTAATCCAAACTTTAAAGCAGAGGTTTCCAAACTGTGTGTCATGACACATTAGTGTTTTGGCTGTAGAGTGTAGGTGCACTGCATGAACCTAATGAGCAGCCTGTGAGTCTATGTGAAAAAGCAAGACATCATATCCTTTTAAAAATATAAAAAGTGGAGATGCCCTATCTATCCATCCACCTATCCATACAATTTCCTGCTTTTCTCTCTGTATGGATCCAATGTGGTCTATTGATAGAGTATGTGCAGCAGTTAGGTATCTGGATTAAGGAGCAAAGGCATGAATGGTTTTGAGAAAGAAGGTAAAGGTTTTATTGTAGACATTCCAGTCTGAGATATGAAAATTAGTCAGAATGTTAATCTAATGTTGCTCTGTTCTATGGAAGAGCAGAGAGAGAGAGGACAAAGGGAAGAGAATGAGATGGAGAATCATCCCTAAAAGTATCAGTTTACATGGAGGGGGGGGTCAATTTGTGAGGACACTTTAGGTCAAATTAACTCTGTTACTACTGCCCTCCCCAAGACATTCTTGACTCTTCAGTGCTAAGTACTACTGACTTAGAATACTTCCAACGAATTAATCTAGACCCAAAACATATAGGATTTTATGGATCATAACCAACACTTTGAATTCTGCCTTAAAATGAAGTGTTAGTGAAGCTAATTCAAACGCAATCACAAGCATATATATTTATGATAGGCTGGATCTGCACTACCATATAATCCTGCTTCTGAATTCAGATTTCCTATTTTAACTGGGTTATATGAGTGTACATTGCAAGTCAGTGCAGACAAACTGGATTCAGAAACTGGATTATATGGCAGTGTAGATTGGGCCCTAAAATACAATACAATAAAAGAAGTAATAAGAGCCAAATCAAATGCTTGCTTATGCTTCAAAAGCTTCTACAAATAAATTTATTTATTAAGAGTGGCTGAAAGACAAAAACATGGGGGATGACTAGATCTCTAACAGAAGGAAGTTCCATAAATGAGATGTTACTACAAGACAGGTAATTCATGCAAAATTAAATTTATTATGAATCACAGTAAAACCCAGATATTTAAAACACAGCCCCATGTAGTCTATCTACTTTAAAACCCCTTCATCTATGGACAGTGAAATATATATGATAAATTTATTTATTTACAGCACTTCTACCTTGCCTTTCTCATCCCCAAAGGGGACTCAAGGTGGCTTGGTGATCTTGATTTACTTACTTGGTGAGTAAATCAACACGATGAGCTCCAAATGCGTTGGACCACAACTCCTAGAATTCTGCATTCATCATAGCCAATGATGCTTAATTGTATTCTTCACAGCTGGCTGGGAAATTTTGGGAGCTGTAATCTAACACACTTGTAGAGCATCATCTGTGATCAATACAACTGTGAGATAGCAAGGGTGATTTAAGCAGATTCAGAGCCCTGCACTAATTTTGCCTTCCTCTGAACCATCTTCATACTGCTGCTCATATCAAATGGTGCAATTCTCATAAACTGAGTAAATTGTCAAATGTAAAATGAGTAATCTCTCACTGGAAAAAGTTCTTGGGAATTTCCAGGCCATGAAGTCATTCTCTCTAAAAGGCTTTGATTTAATGTGAATGTGGTATTAAGTCAGATTCAGATTCAGAATTAGAATTATTTCATGCTATCAGTTGTCTTCCAAGGGACAAGTGAGGACCTCTTGCTGTCTTTCCCCCTTTTGTTTATACTGCTGCTATTTTGAAGGGGAAAGCATTAAGTGGATTTTTAATGGCATCATTTGTGCAACTGTGTGTGTGTATTTGCGAACCCATTAATTCTATAGGGTTTTCTTAGGTAAGTAATACTCAGAGGGGTATTGCCAGTTCCTTTTGTTGAAATAATGACCCACCATACCTAGTATATGAATAGTAGTCTTCCATTCAAATAGTAGCCATATACGGCTACTACTAGAATGACTCTGCTTAGCTTCCAAGATCAGATAGAATCTGGCACCCTTAGGGTATTTAGGCTTCCATATATAATACTTAGCAGCAAATTCACCCTTTTCCTGGGAGGAATTCCCTACTAAAAGAAACAGGGAAATCTGGGAAATCACCTTCTAAGTTACGTGTGGGAAAGCTTCACAAATACAGATCACTGCTACCCTTCACTACTGGCTGGAGATTTTGTGAATTGCAGTCCAATTTAATCTGGAGGAGGGGCCCCTGGTGGCACAGTGCGTTAAAGCGCTGAGCTGCTGAACTTGCGGACCAAAAGGTGCCAGGTCCAAATCCCGGGAACGGAATGAGCGTTCACTGTTAGCCCCAGCTCCTGCCAACCTAGCAGTTCGAAAACATGCAAATGTGAGTAGATCAATAGGTACTGCTCCGGTGGGAAGGTAACGGCGCTCCATGCAGTCATTCCGGCCACATGACCTTGGAGGTGTCTACGGACAACACCGGCTCTTCGGCTTAGAAATGGAGATGAGCTCTAACCCCCAGAGTCGGTCATGACTGGACTTATCGTCAGGGGAAAACCTTTACCTTTTACCTTAGTCTGGAGTTTCATGTATTTTCTCTCACTGTTCTTATAATGTTAAAAGTTTTAGCTGTAGATGACAAACAAGTTGCTAGACAACTTCATAACTTTGAGACTTTTAAAGAGAGAAAAAGTGGTATATAAAGAAGGAGGGCATTCCAAAGCATCAATACTGTGCCATCAGTAAAAAAAAAATCTTGAGTAAAAACAACAAAGGATTTAGGGACATGTCAAGGACTAGAAGTTTTTTTTGGTCATAAGTCTTTGAGCTGCTACTTGTAATGCACTGTCTCTTTTACAACATACATATAGCAGTTCCTCTTGAATTCTTCAGAACTTGTTCCCCCATAAAATGTATGCCTTGGTGTGCAACATGTGCCAACTGAATTATTAGGTGGTGTTGTGGAACCTCAGAATATTTCAGTTGATGTAGGTTGCACACCTAAGCAACCTTATACTGAGCAACAGCTTCTGTAGAACTCAACAGGAACTGCTTTCAAATAAATATACTTAAATATAGTTAGGATTAGGTTGCTGAAACTAGTTTTAACTTCTTTAAACCTCTGAAGAAAAGACAGGGAAATATAACATGGGAGAAGACATCATTCTGGATCATCTTTTCTTTGTTTAATATCCTGCTTTCCGCCCAGTATGGTATCCAAAGTAATATGAAATTGAGAAATGAAATGCTGGTGACCATTCCTGTCCCCAATCCCATCACCCCAAAGCACAGGAACTCAGATCCTCGTCATAGATAGTTTTAACCAGAGGCTATAATTTTTCATGCAGCAATAAATAGCCAGCAGAGTTTCCCTGCACAAATACTTTAATATTTTAGGAATAATAAGGATACTTTAACCATACCTATTCAACTTGTATGCAGAACACATCATGCGATGTGCGGGACTTGACGAATCCAAGGCTGGAGTTAAAATTGCCAGAAGAAACATTAACAACCTTAGATATGCAGATGATACCACTCTGATGGCTGAAAGTGAGGAGGAGCTGAGGAGCCTTATCACCAAGGTGAAAGAAGAAAGTGCAAAAGTTAAACAGTTAAACATCAAGAAAATCAAGATTATGGCAACCAGACTGATTGATAACTGGCAAATAGAGGGAGAAAACGTGGAGGCAGTGACAGACTTTATATTTCTAGGTGCAAAGATCACTGTAGATGCAGATTGCAACCAGGAAATCAGAAGACGTCTACTTCTTGGGAGAAGAGCAATGGCCAACCTCGATAAAATAGTGAAGAGTAGAGACATCACACTGGCAACGAAGGTCCACATAGTGAAAGCAATGGTATTCCCCATAGTAACCTATGGATGCGAGAGCTGGACCATAAGGAAGGCTGAGAGAAGGAAGATAGACGCTTTTGAACTCTGGTGCTGGAGGAAAATGCTGAGAGTGCCTTGGACCGCAAGAAGATCCAACCAGTCCATCCTCCAGGAAATAATGCCCGGCTGCTCACTGGAGGGAAGGATATTAGAGGCAATGTTGAAGTATTTTGGCCACATCTTGAGAAGACAGAAAAGCTTGGAAAAGATCATGATGCTGGGGAAAATGGAAGGAAAAAGGAAGAGAGGCCGACGAAAGTCAAGATGGATGGACGGTATCCTTGAAGTGACTGGCTTGACCTTGAAGGAGCTGGGGGCAGTGACGGCCGACAGGGAGCTCTGGCGTGGGCTGGTCCATGAGGTCACAAAGAGTTGGAAACGACTGTGTGATTGAAGAAGAAGAAGAAATGATAGGAGCTGTTTTTATCCTTCATAGTTGAGGAGAAGAAAAAAACACGGAAAGCATGCTTGAAAGGCTCACAATCAGCGATAAATATTTTTCACATCATTTTCATATATTTCTGATGGTGAGGGTGATTTGTATACAACTCATAACATTTTGTTATAAGTATATTAATGCTTTCCCCCAAAAGAATGCAGGATATAGCAAGAAATGCATTGGAGATACTATATGCTAAGGCAGGCCACAGGCTTTTGACCTTGAGATTGTGTTGGAGAGTCACATAGATTGCTAAAAAAAAAAGCCACATTGAGGAGGGGGCAAGTTTGTTTTCTGTTGCTAGACTCTAGAGCAGTGGTTCTCAACCTGGGGTCCCCAGATGTGTTTGGTTGACAACTCCCAGAAATCCCAGCCAGTTTACTAGCTGTTAGGATTTCTGGGAGTTGAAGACCAAAACATCTGAGGACCCAAGGTTGAGAACCACTGCTCTAAAGGCTGCAACACAAAGCAATGGATTCAAACTGCAGGAAAAGAAATTCCATCTAAACCTTTGGAAGAATTTCTTGTCAGTAAGAGCTGTTCAGCAGTGGAATATACTGTCTTGACATGTAGCAGTAGTCTCTTTCTCTGGAGATTTTTAAGTGGAGGTGGGATGGCCACTTGTTGGGGGGGGGGGAAAGGAGTGTGTTCTTACATGGCAGAATTTGTTTGGACTGAATGGCCCTTATGGTCTCTTCCAACTCTACAATTCTAACTGGTTTGGGAATGGCTATTTTAAAAAGATTCAAATCTGAAGGATGTTGAAATCCTGAATACAGATATGACCTTGTCATTAGAAGGTTAATGAAGCTATGTTTGTTTTGATTGTAAAGCTTTATGCAAAGAAAACAATTTATGTATTGTTGAAGGCCTTCATGGCCAGAACCACTGGAGTGTTGTGTGGTTCCGGTCTGTATGGCTGTGTTCTAGCAGCATTTTCTCCTAGGAGAAAATGCTGCTAGAACACGGGCAAAAAGTCCAGAAACCACAAAACACTCCAAAACAATTTATGCACTGCAAACAATGTATCAAATGTTCCTGTAATCATGGAGCCTTATATGAAAATGTCATCTCTTCATTTAAAAAGAGAGAAGAAATTTCCACCACAGCAGAAGTTATTTTAAACATATCCCAATACCAGAACACCACACGATTATGAAAGTAGATGTGGATATTTAAGCAAAACTATTTTAGAGCAGGAAGGTTGAAGTAATGTTCTCATCTTGAATGGCAACACAGCAATGACTAAGGGACAGCAGGAGCTGATTTGATAGACAAGCAACAGGGGAAGCAATTCTAGAGAAAATGCTGCCATTTCAGCACCATGGAACAGGAAAAAGCATGGTGTTCCAATCATGTTCCTTTTTAGCATAGTGTCAGTAGTGATTTACATGAGAATTGATTTGGGTTATTTAGTATATATGAATCTAAGACATTGGTATTCTGTACCATCTTCTGCTCTCAGATAGGAAGTTGATTAATCTCTATTGCAGAAAGAAAAACAGATTTCAAAATCTTGCTAAATATTCTCCAAGCTTCAATGCTTTGTTAACTCTTTAAACTGGATGATTTTTCTCCTCTATGTTCCACCTCAAAACCATGTATGGCCTTTCAAGTCAATGAAGAATTAAAAAAAAAAACCCAAACTGTTCAAAAGATAGCACTCTAGATCCATACAAACTATCAGGACAGTGGACATATTCAGTGGCTATAGGGGTGAGGATGAAGGGAACCATCATTTAGTTCTTTCCCAATTAAATGATCTGTGTGCACACTAATGCTGAAATATTTTTGAAAGCAGATTCATTGGAAAATCATAACAAACAATAAAACGATATGGTTGGGTAGGAGGAAATACTTGTTTTTATACGGTTTGTTTGCTTTAATTTAGAAGAACTACTAGAATAATGCATTTGGTGGTAGGAAATCATTGTCATGGGCATAACTGAAAATGAGTTGTTTTTTTTTTTAAAAAATTGAAAAATAAAAAGAGTTTGAAATAGTACATTGGGCATGTGTATATGGTGTATCTGCATGTGCTTGCATACTTTGATCTGGGACATCTTTGGATGTCATGACTGAGATGCTATGTTAGGGTTATGTAGTATATAACAATAACAATAATAATAATAATAATAATAATAATAATAATAATAATAATAATAATAATATCAACGTTATTCTTATACCCCACCCCATCTCCCCGAAGGGACTCGGGGCGGCTTACATGGGGCCATGCCCTGACATAACAATATAAAAGCACACAATGCAATAAAACAAATCAATCAACAATAAAAACAGCAATATAGTATATATCATTACATATGAAGTTATGCATTGCTTGAATGAAATGATCCTTCAGCTGAATGGCAACATTAAACTACTAAATATGCAAATGAATGTACAACTGAATGCACAAGCACAGTGGTACTATTACCAATCTCAGCAAGGACAAAGGCACATCAAGATAGAGTGTGCATCTGTATGCATAGCTGCATTCTTTGTGCAATTCTGCATCAACTGCTATATGGTGCACAGTGGTGTACATGTAATTTTGCTGCCAAACAGATGAAATTTTTGAGATTTATCCTTGGTCTTCCTAGTTGTGTGCCAAATGCACTTTTACTATTAGAAACAGGCCAAATGTCAATTGAGTCCCAGGCATGGATCCTTAAATTAAATTTCTGGTTTAAAATGTTTTTTAACCCAGTGGCATTGGTCCCTTAGTATTAACTGATGTTTTCCATTCTAGATGGAAAAAGACACAGGATGAAAAACTAGATAAACTGGGTTTCTCATGAACCACCATTTTGTTCTTTGGATCCATTAATTTGTGTCCTACCCTCTGGAGCAGCACAAAATAAGCTTCTTACACATTTCTTCTGCTGATCGTTACTTGATGATGTATTTGGAGACACTCTGATTGTTTCAACTCCACATGATTTAGATTCAGTGGGGAGTACTTCAAGATATGGCACTTTCTTAGATTGATGATGGCATAGTAAAAAGGTAAAGGTTTCTCCTGACATTAAGTCTAGTTGTGTCAGACTCTGGGGTTGGTGCTCATTTCCATTTCGAAGCCGAAGAGCCAGCGTTGTCCGTAGACACCTCCAAGGTCATGTGACCGGCATGACTGCACAGAATGTTGTTACCTTCCTGCTGAAGCCATACTTATCTACTCAGATTTACGTGTTTTTGAACTGCTAGGTTGGCAGAAGCTGGGGCTAACAGTGGGAGCTCACTCTACTCCCTGGATTTGAACTGTCAACCCTTATGTCAGCAAGTTCAGCAATTTAACCCCCTGTGCCACCAGGGGCTCTGATGATGGCATAAAAAGAGCCATATATACCGTCCCTATGTTTCAGTTTGCAATCTATACAGCCCCATCATTTTAGTAAAGGGATTTTTAAAACACAAAATTGCATTTAACAAGTTTATAATATGGCCCTTTTCTAACTTCTGATGGGTTCATCAGAAGTTAGCGCAGTCATAATGGGCCAAGTCTCCACCTGCCATATAATTTGATCTTCAGAAGTTCCCACCTTCTTTCTTTCCACTTCAGATGTAGCTAATTTCCACTTTATGCTAACTGTGTCAACTGTTGTTTTCTAGAGTCTTCACATGCATTTAGTTCACCAAGAGTGAGCCCATGGTATCAAACAAAACAGGTGTTTGGTCCTATGCATTATCCTCATGATTGTATCATCAGAGCTATCCAACTGCCAGTGCCAGATGAGAAGACCCTGCTCATTCAAAGAGGAAAAGAAACCAGGTTTGTGAGCACTGACAGTTGTTCACAGGTGAAGCATGAACTGAATCTTCTTGTAACACCTCCCAATCTCAGGCTGTGTGCTTGCGCTTCTTCAATTAGAAGCTATGTTAGATATCTGTTGTCAGTGAAGAGACTATGGAGTGTATACAAAATAGCCACATGTTATTTTTTGTTGTGTGCCTTCAATTCAATTTTGACGTATGGTTATCATAAGACCAACCTACCACAGTGTTTTCTGGGCCTAAGAATGTGTGACTCACCCAGGGACACTCAATGGGTTTCCATGGCTAAGCAGAGAATCAAATCTGGTCTCCAGATTTATAGCCCAACTCCTACACCATAATGGCTCCTTATCTGCAGCAAAAATTAATCTAGAACAGGCATCCTCAATTTGCTGCCTTCTAGATGGTTCAAGATACAATTTTCATAATTCCAGTACAGATAGCCAGTGGTTATAGTGACTGGGAATGTTGGAAGTTGTAGTGAAACACATTTGAAGGGTTCTAGATTGAAGCAGGCTTCCATGTCCAAAGCTAGCTGTAGACATTTCCATATCAATAGCACCTTTTCAAAATAATACTTTAATCCCCCTGACTCTCCTCAGTAAGACTCATTCACTTACGTACCAATGTATAAACATATAAACACATATGTGAAAATTAGAGAAAAGAAAATGACACATGGAAATGTTCTGCCTGATGCAACCTCTTCAAGTTATTTCACAAAAGTGTTGGACTAGAAGAAGCTCACATTCAAGAGTTAAAATGGGGACGAGGAGTTATGACAATTTGTGTTGTTTGCTCTAGTTAACTTGAAGGTACTCAAAAAAGGTTTACTGCTAAAAAGCCATCCTCTCGTGTGCTACTCTTGGAACTCTTTAACTGTCAAAATGAAGGGTACTAGTTGTCTGTAATTTTAATGGTTTTTAAATTTACGGTCCACACAGCTACTTTGGTTTTTGTTCTTTTTCTGCTTTCATTGAGTACTGAAGAGCCTCTCTCCAATTGATATTTAAAAAATCCACCACCAGTAATAGTATGGGACCTTCATAAAGATGTTGCTATGGTTCTGTGAGACCCTCACAAAAGTGGATTAATTAAAAACCAGGCAATTGAGAAGAAATAGAATTCAACCGAGCAGAGAACCAGTGGGTTTGCAAGGACTAGTTGGAAGTATTTATGGAGACAAATATAGACCAGAGAGGAAAAGACAGAAGCATATAAGAGAATGCATGGAGGAAGGAAGAGAGATGATATATGTCAGTCTCTGTCCCCAGAGGAGTGAGGGTGAACAGACGGTGGGCAATGAAGCCTATCATTGTCTCCCAGCTGGCGCTGCTCCCCAGGGTTGGTCGGTGGGCTGGTCTCTTGACAGCTGGGCTCAGTGAGGCTTTATCAGGAGCTATTTTTTCACTCTCTCAACTAACTGTGTTGCTCTAAAAAAGGGCGGGAGTTTTGGCTACTGTGGTGTGTTCACAACAGATGCATATGACAGGCTCTATCTTCATGTTTTGGTGTTCCGCCATTCTTCTACTTCTGCTCGTGAATGACAGCATTTGCTGCCCAGCAACTGAGCAAATTTTCTTTGTCTTATATTTACTCATACCTCCCCAGTTCCCGCAAGATCATCCTTTTTATATCTAGCAATGTTGTGTATTTCCCCCACTAAAACCCATTCTGAGAAACTAAAGCAGTTCTTAACCTTATTTAATATTGCAAAAACGAGACAGGTCCCTTCCCTGACTATACAAAGCAGCTGAAGTATCATTTCACAGATGATACCAAAGTTTTGTTATCTGCAAGATCTGAAGTGAAAGAGGTCAAACATACTTTGAAATACTGCCTAATTGCAATAGTGAGCTGGATGAGAGTGAACAAGTCAAACTGAATTCTGGTGAGATATTTTTGAATAGGCCACCTGTTTTGTAATCCTGGATCTGTTTTTATCACTGGAGGTCTAGCGAACTGCAGTGCACTGAAGTACTAACTACCTACATTGATAAGTGTCTCAATAATACTATTTCCCAGAAAAGGGACAACCTTGCTACTCTATGCACTGGTAAATTATTGACTTTATGTGCCTTCAGGTTGACTTTGATGTATGGCAACACTACTATACCGTTCTCTTGGTGAGATTTATTCATAGGATGTTTGCCATTGCCTTCCACTTAGGCTGAGAAAGTATGACTTACACAAGGTCACTAAATGAGTTTCCATGACATAACAGGGATTTTTAACCCTTGCCTCCCAGAGTCCACGTCCAACACTAGACCACTACATGCATTTACTATACCTGGTTGAAAGAAAGTCATTATCTTTCAGTTATGGTTGCTCCCAAACTATATTCAAGATGTTACTGGCGACACATAAAGCCCCATAATGATACCCATTAGAAATGCTTTCCCTACATATACTGAGTCAGCCTCTGAGATCTTCAATGAAAATCATATTGTTTGGTCCAACAACTAGAATATCACCTCACAACATCAAAAAGTGGATTTTCTTATCAAGGTCGTTGATAGCCCACCTTCTTTTCACTCCCTCTGCAACAGAAAGCAATAGCTTTTGAAAACCAAGTTACTAAATATCCAAAGAACCACTAGCTGCCATCTTATTTTTAACTCCAAATTGACAAATGAATTATATTATGTTTAATTAAAAAGATTGTCTTCAATCAGCATAAAAAACCTGAACTGTTATAAATTATGAGTAAATTACATAAGCCACATTTCTAAAAGGCAACAAATTACACAGCATCTCATTGGCGTTAAAGAACTAAAAGTCCAGTGAATGGCTTAATTTTCTTTTATAACTGCAAAACTACTTCTTGATTCTTTTAGTTCTTCAGTGTTGGATAATTACAATGTTTAGGTCACAGAATTGAAATCACTTTCAAAAATAATTTTACATATTTTTATATTCTATTTTACAAAATACTATTTGTCTCTAAGGCATAACTGTCAAAACATCCTAAGCTGCTAAAATGTAATTTAACAAATAAATTGCATAGGATATTGAATTTTAAATATGTTAACCTTGTGAGTTTTGTTGGGAACCATGTGTGAATAAGCATGCTAAAAGAAATAGGATGTAAGAAAGTCAGACTGTAAGAGAGGAACAAAGGAAAAGAAAGAAAATGATTTGGGGGAACATAATAAATGGGACTCATTAAATACCACCATCCACCTGTACTGCAACAACATACACTAAGGGAATTTCAGGAATAAGGCAAACAGAGATAGGAAAACATGAAGCAACCAATTAACTATTTTAAAAGAAAGAGAACAAGGTAGAAGATACAGTACTGTAGTTGGCCCTCCATATCAGCAGCTTTGACTTTTGCAAATTTGATTGTTCAGGGATTTGATTAAATATTTTTTTCTAAGAATCTTTAAGTTGTCCAATACAACTCTATGGTCAACTTCTGCCTGAAGTTGATTATACAGTCATGCCAGAGAACCTGGCATTTACTAGAGAGGAAACTTCCAGAAGAAGTTGACCAGAGAGTCATGCTGGAGAACCTAGATATTACTAGAGATGTGTTCTTCAAAGGAAAAAGAAATAACATTTTCCCAGTTTTGTGGGGGTCTTTTGTCCCAGTCTTAGCAATTGTGGAGGGCTGACCAAATGAACTCCAAAAACTTTTTAAAAATTGCATAGTTTAAGGGGAGAGTGATTTCGCAAAACTTCAATAACACTCTGCCAGTCTACACTGGAATACAATTAATTGTCAACAACACTATGGATATGCTTTATTCATCAAATGAATATAAGATGCCAATTTCTGACAAGTGGTTCCTGCAGAAGGAGCTGCAGTCTCAACTTTCTCATTCTATCAGCAGGATCTCCAGGTTGTGTCGAACTTGGGAAGAAGGATTCTTTCCCCTCCCTGCTGCCTCAGACTCAGAGCACAAGCGCACACACATACATCCCTATCCCTGCAAGTGCACCACCCTCTCTGTGGTTTCCTGAAGGCTTTGTAGTAACTTTGGTGAAGATTGTTGTGAGAAACCCAAATGTGGTAAAGTGTGAAGATAAGTGGCCCCTTTTGGGGAAAAGACAGAGATGTCAGACAAGGTTGCTGACAGAGAAGCTGTCACCTTACAGCACCGTCTACTTTGCAGAGCTTTCAGAAATCCATGCCATAGAGCACTGCAGGGTGAGCTGCTCGCTTGTGCATCCCCTTTGCTTGAAAGTGACACAGCAGATGCTGCACTTTCCTTCCCTTGCAGCATTCTTTGAAAAGGATTTTTTCTAAATGTACAGTCTTTCATGAAGGGCTAGCTAAAAGCAGAAGGGAAAAAGAACATGGGTTTATTGTACAAACCCCTTTTCACATTTGCCAGGCCCTGAGATCTGGAATTGAGAAATCTTCCAGGGTTTATTTCTGAAGCACTCCAAGTCTAGAGCATGACATCAGAAGGAACTTTGGATGTGCTGATGGTGGAGTCCACAGCACATTAATTTTAGTCCAGAATTTTGAATCTGTACATAACATATTGCAAAGCATTGAGTTTCCTTGTTTTTGAAAGTAGCCGCATATTCTTTGTTTCAAATTTTGCAGTGTTTCTGCTTTTGTAGGATACTGGTTTCAGATTTGTACTTTGCATTCCTCAAGACCATGGTTTGTAAAGTGTGTGGTGCTCCTATGACACATTTGAAGGTTTCTGTTTCTAGTTCTATAATCCTTCTCCCTACTTAAAATGGATGTCAATGAAATGCAATGCCAGCTTTGTAATTGTACTCCATCTGTACTAATTATCCTACTCTTTTCCCTTTTAAAAATATTCCTTGAGCAACACTAATTTCATTTCAGCAATTCTTTTGCTTCTCTATTAAACATGATACAAGTAGAACTTTTCTTCCCAAGTAGATGATGTCACTCAGTGCAACTTCCAAATCTCAAAATGTCTTGGCGAAAGAAAAGACAGGGCAGCAACATCTGATTCATTCAGCAGACATGGTATAATTACCAAAGATCTTTAATAGTTCTCGTCAATGGAGATGTGGGGCTTTTTTTTAGAAGTTGTGGGTCTACATTCTTGTTTTATGAGACATGGAGCTGTGACGCAGAACCTGAGCTGGGCTTTTCTGATAAACCCATCTTATTACTATACATAGAATCATAGAAGAGACTGCATGGGCCATCTAGTCCAGTCTCCTGCCATGCAAGAAAAGCACAGTCAAAGTACGTCTGACAAATGATCTACATTTTTACCTACAGTATATCTCAACTACTTATAATTCAATGTGTTGTCGAAGGCTTTCATGGCCGGGATCACAGGGTTGTTGTATGTCTTTCGGGCTGTGTGGCCATGTTCCAGAAACATGGAACATGGCCACACAGCCCGAAAGACATACAACAACCCTACTTATAATTCAATTGAAGATCTCAGCTTTCCTCAGTCTGGTGTTTCCAGACAGTGCACTGCACCCCCATCACTATAATGGCTAGGCCTGAGGGGGGTTGTAGCCCAATATGTCTGACAGAACAGGTTGGAGAAGGTTGATTTTTTTTTCAAACAATGAAGCACATTTGCAACTTAGAAGCCAACAAATGAGTGAGATCAGAGTGAATACAGTTACTTTCAATTCATTAAAAAACAACCATCTAAATAGCCCAAAAAGAAAAACTCCCTCAAGAAAACATCAAAATCTTCTTGAATGTAATGAGAACAAGCAAAGAGTAAATGTTGTTTTTTACATCATGATATACAAAATGTCCATTATCATGCCCTCCTTACCCTAAACAATAACATGTTATAGGTTTTAATATGAGATCATAATACATTATTTCCTGTTTGAAATGCATTGCAATGCAGGTTCTGAGTGACATCAAACATTAGTTTGTGGCTGGAGCACTGGGCATTTTAAAACCATAGAAGTTAAGGAATCAGGAAAACACTTCCTAGTGTGGTGTGACTGAGACTTTGGGGTGGCTGTGTAGATTGTAAAGTATTTTCATATGTTTATGTTAAATGGTTTTATGAAAGAAAAGGCTGACATTTTTTAAAAATGTTATACTCGTATTTTAATTTGCATTGTGTCATATTTATTGTTAGTCACCTTGAGAAAGGCATGATGCACATAAAAAGTGAATAAATAAATATAAGTAGAAGTATCTGGTCTGATGAAACTGTATGTTAGGTTTCTGATGAAACTATAGAAGAACACACAAACACACACACACACATATTGATAATTCAGCATGATGGAGTAGGGTTGGTGGTGGACTTCAGGGGCACAGATAAAAAGAAGCCAAAAGACTGAAAATTGCAAAGAAATAGCAGACAACCAGAAGCTATCTCATTGCAGACTGCAAAGAAATGAGCCTGACTCAGGAAGTTTTATGGAGTTAAGTTATGCAGGCTGTCATCTTCTCTCAGTACTATACACAAAGAATCAGGGTTGCTCCTAGGTTGACTTTACTCTGCTGATGGAAACATTCACTGAGCATTTTATAGCAACTTTGCTTAAGTGGTTGGTACTCTACTACAGTGTCTAGCATCATTTTAACTACAGCAGGATACATACACGTTCTTAAGTATTACATGTATTTGCAAGTATTTTTGGTTCCCTTACAAATGGCAAAAATAGATCCCTTTGTGTACAAACCTGACGTGTGTATGTGACTTCAAGTTGGCCAACAACTTATGGATTTCATAGGTTATTTTACACAAGAAGTGATTTCAGAGGTGCTTTTTCTAGTTTCTTTTTCTTATATATAGTCTACAGCATCTGGTATTGGTTGCCAGTCACCCAGCCAAGTACTAACCAAGGCTGGCCCCACTTCTCTCCTCTTTCAGACAGGATCTGGTGCCTTTAGGGTACTTAGGTAATCAAGGATATTTTTGAGTCAAAATATGAACAGATAATACTTTAATGGTTAAAGTCTGCCCTCTAATGGCAAAACAATATTTAAAGTGTGAGAAAGAAAGATAGAAAATTTCCTAGAGCTAGCCAGCATAGTTTGAGCATTGAGATCAGGGTTTGATCCCCTGCATGGACATGGAAAGCCACTGGATGACTATGCATGAGTTATATACTCGCAGCCCCAGAAAATCCTATGATTGGTTCACATTAGAGTTTCCATAAGTCAGAAATTACTTGAAGGCACTCAACAAAAATAACAAGCAAGCAAGCAAAGGCTCTTTTAAATAAGGCAAATATATTGACAGGCTGCAGTATTTATTGCTGTACTTCTTGTGTGTTTTTAAAAAATCCACATGATATATGTCTAGTCCTGAAGTATTATCAGACAATTCTAAGCCCCCTTTATACCTACCTTCAAGTTAGTTTCTTTTCTGTTCTGTGACATATTGGAATAATATAGTTCATTATCTTTTTCTCCTTTCATATTGTAATTTCTTTTATGGATAAGGTGCTGTTCTGAAATAACAGTTTTGTAATGCTTTCTTTTTAAAAATCAGAGAAAAACTAATTGGCATATTAAACCATCAGAGCATTTTGGCAGACCATACACACTTTATAAATTATTGGAAGAGCTCTAGGGTAGATCCAAGAAATCACTACAAACAGCCTCCTAGTCCTAAGAGAATGAAGCAAGAGGATAGCAAGAGGTGACAACAACTGACAAAATTCAGCAAAAATCCAAAGAGTTATATTTTGAAAGCTTGCGATTCTTGAGACCAATATGGAAACGTTCCAATACAGCTTTTGCTTGAATAATCTGGAATTACAATTCTTTGTCCACTCACTGTTACAAAAAACCCAGGGCTTATACATCATAAGGTTTTAATATTGTAGTCAATTTGCCTTAACCATAAAATTATATGTGAGGGCAAGAGGCCGAGATGATGTGATTTTCCATTGGTAACCTCTCAGGCCCCTTCTACACTGCCATATAATCCAGATTATTAAAGCAGACAATCCACATTATTTGCTTTGAACTGGATTATTTGAGTCCACACTGCCATATAATCCAGTTCAAATTAGATAATCTGGATTTTATATGGCAGTGTAGAAGGGGCCTCAGATATTTCCCACTGCCATCTCTTTTTCCTCAACAAACCTTGAGAGGAGCTATCCATTTTGCTGAATTATATTCCAAAACTATGATGAGTTGGTTGAAGAGGTGAAGTTCAGATTAGAACCTAAAACACATTCACCACCCAATGGCATGAAAGCCGTTACCTTTCACTGCTAGTTATAACCAATGCATGGGAAACTCCTAATCAGCTGCAAGCATTGATAATACTATGAATAATAGAACATTCTGAATCAATCACTTGCTTCTCCTTCGTGGCCTCTGTGAAATCCACACCTGTGGTATTTCCTGCGCCAAGCAGTTGTTCCTCGGATACTTTTAATAAGCTCTTCAATTCGTGGACTCCAGCCCCGCCCTCTTCCAGTAGGATAAATGATGGCCTCAGGGGCTGGCCCTTTAGTTCCTTTTTTCGCTGCGAAAGCAGCAGCTTGGAACTTAGCTCTTTGGATAATCCCTATTGCTTTATAGGTTTGACTCATCTTACTGAATCTCTCCTTCATTTGACCAGGACTGTTTGTGGACTTCAGCTTTATTTCAGGCCAGTATGCCTTCCCTAAAATGCTGCTCTTGTAAGTGTTTTGCCTCCTGGGCACTTCTTGGCTCTTTGTATTCTTTGCAGGGAAGACTACTTGCCTTCAGCCTCAGGCCACAAGACTGCGGCTTTGGCTTCCCTCATCCCTCTCCTCCCGGCACCGCCAGAACCTCAAGTGACGAAAGAGGCAAACTTACCTCCAAGGCCTGGGAGTGGCGAGGGAGGCCAGCATGCTGCTTCTCGCTGAACAGCAATGCCGCCATCGGGAGCGGGGCTGGTGCCATCGCCGGCAAAGGCATGCAGGAAGTCGAAGCACCTTTCTGAGCCGACTTTCTCTTGGAGATCTGCCCACGCACCGCTTCCGGCCGACGACGTTTTGGGCGCTTTGCAGCCAGTGCTGCAAGTAGCGCAGCCCCAACTGGCGGGAGACCTTGTAAACAAGGCACCTTCCCTCCCTAAAGACATAGCTGTTGCATAGGGCACTGGAGCTGGGAGGCAATCTTCCTCCATACCTCTGCCGGTCTTGCCCCAATTCCAGCTGGGTGAGCAGTCTGCGCTGTTTTTGGAGCCTTCTATTCAGCCACTACAACCACCAAAAGGCCATGCCTATGGGCAGCCTCTTGCGTCCCAGCCTTCTACATCAACTGCAGCTCCAGGCTGGTATTACTTTGGGCCTCCCCCCTCTCAGGGCCGCCCTTTGTCTCCAGGAGAGGGACCCTCTACCTCATGGCATGGTTACCCTCCATCATACTCAGGGGCCTCTCGCTCTGATGTCCCTTGTTTTGATTCAGATATGGAATCTTTTTTGTCTTATGAAGATTTTGTGGCATTGATGGTTCGCCTCTCCCATGCCTTAAAGTTTCCTGCTGTAACTGCTCCACAGACAGTGGAAGATCCAATGTTTCCAGCAGAAAAACAACAGCTACCAACATCAGCTATGGTTCCAGCTTTACCATACCTTTTACAGCTGACAAAGTCACCAGATGTTGCTCCGGTGGCTGTACTGGCAGTGACAAGGAGTATCGATAATCTCTATCGAGTAGATACATCATCAGCCCCATGGATAGCTAAACCTCCAACACCCAATTCGGTGGTGGTGGATGTTCCATCCTCACGACGATTAAGGAGGATTCAACCTAGCCCTTCTGATAAGGAGGGCAGGATGATGGATACCCTTGCAAGGAAAGTTCATCTTTCTGCTGGGCTAGTTGTTCACATTGCGCATTACCAGACGTATATGGCGGCGTATCAAACCTTCTTATGGGGCTTATGTCATCATTTTTACATTGTTCCCGACCAGCATCGCCAACGGGCAGATGCGTTCCATCATGAAGTTCTGTTGTTAGCGGAACAGCAGAAAGGTTTGGCTATGCATTCTGCGGATACTGCAGGCAAACTGTTTGCCTCAGCTATGGCTATGCGCAGGCATGCTTTGTTGCGTTCATCTAATCTTTCTGAGGAAGGGAAGGCCAAGGCAGAAGATTCCGCCTATGGATGTTATTACTGTTTTTCATCCTGACACTGATACTCAGCTTAAAAGCTTGCATGAAGTTCGTCAGGCAGCACAAAAATATGGTTTCCAACCCTTTCCTCTTCTTATGGGCATGCTGGTATACTCCGCAGAACACCTATTGCAGGTCTGCATGGGCTCCGTTCTACAGGACTTGGTCTAACCAGACCTTTTGGCCATCTGACAATAATAGGCAGAACCCCCCTTGAAGGGGACGCCAGCAGGGTAGGACTTGGCAGAAGAACCCACCTAGGCGATGGGTTTAGCACTTGCCCTGCCTTTTCTTTAGAGCGGCTGTTACTGCCCTCTCTTTCTCCTGGTTTGGTTGATGTTTCAGCCTACTATGGTGATGGGATCCCCTTGCACCCCCCAGACTCTCCCCCTTTTGAATCTCGCCTGGCAAGATTCTTGCATGCATGGCAGCAAATCACATCAGATAAATGGGTGTTGGATTCTAGTTCAGCATGGCTATAATACAGAATTTATTTCTTTGCCTCCTGTAGGCATTATTTGTTCCACACTTCAGTCACCAATTTTTTGGCAAGAGGTCCACACCCTTCTACAAAAGGGTGCAATAGTACCTTTAGCATTTTTTTCTAAGTATTTTCTTTTCCCAAAGAAGGACGGAGGACTCCGGCCCATTCTGGACCACAGGGAATTGAATCAGTTCATGGCCAATAAAAGATTCAGAATGGTGACATTGGCCACTATTATGTTATTATTGTTTAAAGGAGTGTGGGTCACCACAATTGATTTAAAAGATGCTTACTTGCATGTTGCCATTCATTCTCGTTGGCACAGATTTATTTCTATTATGATAGAAGGCCAAGCTTTTTATTTTCGAGTGTTGGCATTCAGCATTTCTTCTGCCCCTAGAGTGTTTACTAAAGTAATGACAGTGGTAGGGGCTTATCTACGGGAAAATGGTATAATTGTCTGTCTGTATGTTGATGATTGGTTGCTGGTCACTCCTTCTGCACAGCAACTTCACCGTGATATTATGTGCACTCTTTCTGTTTTGCAAAGCCCAGGCCTGATTGTAAACGAGGCCAAGTCACATTTGCAACCTTGCCAAAGGATCCAGTTCATAGGAGCCACTCTGGATTCCACTCTCGCAAGAGCATACTTACCAGACAAAAGGTTTCAGGCACTCCACTCCCTTGCACTCCACATCTCAACGCAGCATGTTGTTCGGGCCAAGAACGTTCAGCATCTGCTCGGCCACATGGTGTTCACCACTGTGGTGATGCCATTTGCACATCCATGAATGCGTCCACTGCAGATGTGGTTTCTCAGGACTTTCCATCCCTCACGTCACAGTTCCTCCAAGCTTCTTATTCCCTCAAATGCTGTACGACAGTCACTTCATTGGTGGATGCTTCTGGAAAACCTTTGCGTTGGGATTCCATTTCGGCCCAGATAGCCAACAGTAATTTTAACCACCGATGCATCACTGCTTGGCTGGGGGGCACATCTCGGCAACATGTCCATTCAAGGGACATGGTCAGCAGCAGAAACTTTCAAGCATATCAATTATCTAGAGCTTCTAGCAATCCTGAAGGCTCTCATGTTGTTTGAGCCACGACTTGCAGGGCAGGTAGTACAAATACTTATGGATTACACAACCACAATGCTTTATATAAACAAACAAGGTGGCTCCCGGTCACGCATTCTCACCAACCTCTCTATGCACATCTGGGATTGCTGCATTGCCAGAAACATAGATATCATTGTGGCCCACATTCCAGGAATCGACAATGCCCAAGCCAATCTATTGAGATGTATACAGCTGCACTCTTCAGCAGGTGGAGAACACCGCATATAGACCTGTTTGCATCTCCTGACATTGCAAAATGTCACAAGTTTGGAGCTCAGTTTCCTCCTCACCATCCTACCAGCTGCTTGGGGGACGCATTCCTTCTAGATTGGACTTCAACTCTGCTATACATATTGCCACCTTTGCCTCTAATGAACTGGTGGTCTCCAAAATCCTAGCAGAACAGGTCAACTGCATTCTGATTGCTCTATGGTGGCCGAGGCAACCATGGTTTGCAACTCTCCATCACCTGTCAGCAGGAAGTTATGTACAGTTGCCACACAGACCAGACCTCCTGTCATGTCAGAATGGACAGATCTTTCACCCAAACATCCATCGCTTCCAGCTGACCGCATGGCGCATCACACCAGCAGCCTGCCCCAACTAATAAAGGATATTCTTGAGTTGGCCCGTAGACTTTCTACAAAGAAGTCTTACAGTTATGAGTGGGCTCATTTCTCTACCTATGGGTCACAACAAGGTTCATACCCTCTTACAGCTTCTACGTCACTTCTTCTCTCTTTGTCAGATGCTGGTCTATCTTTATCTTCCTTAAGGTGCTATCTAGCCGCTATTTTGGCTTATAGATTAGCGGCAGGCTTCCCTTCTGTATTTTCCAACCCTCTTGTCAAGGGTTTCTCAAAGGGTTAAAGAATTTCAGACCCCAGGTAACTCTGTTAGTGGCCCCATGGATGCCTGATGTTGTCCTTTCTGCACTCACCAAACCATCATTTGAACCAATGGCTACAATTGATATTTCACATCTGTCATGGAAGGCAACCTTTTTGGTGTCAATCACTTCGGCTCGAAGAGCAAGTGAGTTGTGTGCTCTACGGGTGGATGAACCTAATCTTAGATTTCATAGGGACAAGGTTGTATTGAGAACTGCTGTTGCATTTCTTCCTAAAGTGGCAACTCATTTCCATATGTCACAAGACATTGTATTACTGGCTTTCTTTAGAGATCCTTCTTCACCTCTTGAGTAGTCGCTTCATTTGTTGGACGTACATAAGGCTCTGGCCTTTTATGTCCAAAGAACTGCTTCTATTAGGAAATCAACAAGAATATTCCTAAAATACCATAATGATGCAGCAAGCCTCCCAGTCTCCAGACAGAGACTTGCAGCCTGGATTGTATCTACCATTAAACTAGCCTATAATATGGCAGGACTAGACTTCCCATCTGGAGTGGCAGCTCGTTCCACCAGAGCAATGGCTGCTTCTACTGCTTTCCTCAGGGGCATACCGCTGGAAGACATTTGTTGGGCGGCAATATGGTCTACGCCGCTCACTTTTGTGTCTCATTACAAACTTGATCTCCTTGCTAAGAGAGACGCAGTGGTTGGTAGAGCGGTTTTATTTTCTGCATTGGCATGACTCCCTCCTCCTTGCAGAAAGCTTGCCAGTCTACCACAGGTGTGGATTTCACAGAGGCCACGAAGGAGAAGGAAAGGTTGCTTACCTGTAACCACCTTTCTTTGAGTGGCCATCTGTGAAATTCACACAACCCGCCCATCCTCCCCACATCGTCATGCCCTGTCCAGAGCTGCTGCTTTCTGGCTCTGGAACTAAAGGGCCAGCCCCTGAGGCCATCATTTATCCTACTGGAGGAGGGGGGGGGGGCTGGAGTCCACTAATTGAAGAGCTTATTAAAAGTATCCGAGGAACAGCTGCTTGGCGCAGGAAATACCACAGGTGTGAATTTCACAGATGGCCACTCAAAGAAAGGTGGTTACAGGTAAGCAACCTTTCCTTCCTTGACATAATGTAACTACAGTAGAGTCTCACTTATCCAACATTCGCTTATCCAACATTCTGGATTATCTAACGCAGTCTGCCTCCCGCCCAGATCCACAGCTGTTTCTCTAGGCAGCAAAGACTGAACTTTTTACACATTTAGTTTTTGACAATGTTACTGTAAGTTCATTTTATGCAAATCTATCTTTATTTGTAGTCAATTTGTTAGTAGCCAATGTTTTTGTAGTCAACGTTTTCAATACATTGCGATGTTTTGGTGCTAAATTCGTAAATACAGTAATTACCACATAACGTTACCATGTATTGAACTGCTTTTTCTGTCGATTTGTTGGAAAACATGCTATTTTGGTGCTTAATTTGTAAAATCATAACATAATTTGACATTTAATAGGGATTTCCTTAATCCCTCCTTATTATCCAACATTTTCGCTTATCCAACATTTTGTTGACCCGTTTATGTTGGATAAGTAAGACTCCACTGTATAGTGTAAAAAGCAACAGTCCTTTCTATATAGGCCAGGGATGTAACTTCACATACCTACACCAGAAATTTAACAAAACTGCCATATATATACACACACACACATACCGTGTTTCCCCGAAAATAAGACAGTGTCTTATATTAATTTATAAGTCTTTGTATAAGTCTTTGTTGTTGTGTTCCTTCAATTGCTTCCTTCTTATGGTGATCATATCATGGATTTCTTGACAATAGTTGTTCAGAGGGGTTTGCCTTCATCTTCCTTTGAGGCTTATAGAGTGTGACTTGCCCAGGGTCACTCAGTGGGTTTCCATGGTTGAGCAGAGATTCAAGTTATATTCCAAATGCTCAAAATACTAAGCCACACTGGCTTCACCAAACTGCTATAACTGTTCTGTATGGGTGCACCTTTTATCTGACCTAAAAGTTTCAACATGACAGAGATGACAATGACAGCAAATATATTTGCTGCATATAATAATTAAGCATCTATTTTTTAGTGGAGTAAAGAATGAAACAGGTCACCACTTGTAGCTAACTGTGTACAAATCAAAATACAAAAAGAACAGGGGATATTGAAAGCTGTTTTAAAATTGATGTGTAACATACAAGAAAGCTGTTGCTAACTCTACTAGGATCAGAGGTTGTGGGCAAGAGATCACAATCAAAATTCACTTTTACTGTTAACTTTTGGAAGACCCTAAAGAAGGGGAATAGTGTAAGTAGTAGCATGATAGTAGATTGAGAAGGCAACAAATTGCAACTGGAAGGGGAAATATGAAAGAAAGGGAGAAAATTAGTGGTTGATTTAAAAATGTAAGATTCTTCCAGAAGTTCTTCCACATATTCAAAATGAAAATCACAATGATCTTAATAAGACAGATAAATTAGTGGACCATTAAGACTTTTTGTAAAATGTCACCGCTGCATCATCACAGAAGAAGGTACTGTAACCTATCTTTGTGACAATACTGACCAGTCCAAGACAACTCTACTAAAACCCCACAATCTCTGGTAACTTCCATGACAGTAGAGAAATTGATCTGTTCTTGGTATCAGTCTGAGCTTTCTAGGGCATTTGGAGACAGGAATTAACACCTTCGATAGCTCCTTTAAAGTTGGCCAAAGGCTAGATTTATTCCTTATTCTACTGGCGTAAACGTTGCCAACTGTTCCTGTTCAAATTAGTGTGCATCTTATAATTACTGACACCTTAGAATTAAAGAAATATGGTGATATCTGCTCTTTAAGAATAAAATCAGTGACTACAAGCTATATTTTAGCCACCATTTGCTTTTCAGTTCAACTCTAGAAACCGAAAGAAACATGTATATTTTATCAAGGAAGATGCTGTTAATCAGGTGATCAGATTTGATCCCTGAAATAGCATGCTATAGACAGGAAGGTAAGAGTTTCCTGTTACATTTTAACAGGAACTGATTGTATAGTACAAAATGGTAAACACATATATATTTGCACTCTGAAAATGGCGCACTTACATAAAAAGTATGGTTCTGGACTGCAGTATGTCTCTCTGTCTATCAAATTTAATCTTATCATCTCTTAACCAGCCAGGGCTTTTGAGACAATGTACTACAGATAGAAAGAGACAAAGCATATTATATCACGTGAAGACAGGCTTCATCACAAAAGAGAAGAATGGTAAAATAGAAGACAGTAGGAAAAGAGGAAGACCACATTACAGTTGGATAGATACAAGGAAGTCACGGTCCTAGGTTTGTGGGACTTGAGTAGGCCTATTGCTAACAGAGAAATACGGAGATCACTCATTGAGCCAGAATGATATAGTGGTTTAAACATTGGAGACTGGGGTTATAATATGACCACATCACACAACAGGATGGATCCACTTTAAAACCAGTTTCTGCCTCCTGCAGAATTCTGAGGCTTGCAATTTAGGGAGAAGCCTTTAAACTGCTCAGCCAGAGAGGTCCTGGTCCCACTACATTACAAATCCCAGAATTCTGCAGGAGGCAGAAACTGGATTTGAAGTGGATCTATCCCCTTGATGAGGCTGTAGGTTCCTACTTAGCCCTGGTAACCTACTTGATGATTCTCTCAGCCTCAAAGAAAAGCAAAGAAAAGCCAAATACTGCCAAGAAACCCCTGTGATATGTTCACATTAGAGTTTCTATACATCGAAAATTACTTGATAGCAAGAACAGCAACACTGACACAGTTGCCATAAGTTCAAATCAACTTGATGGCTTTTAACAACAAATACAAAGAAAAAAACTCTTCAAACAAATGTTTTTTTTCAAAAGTATTTTGAACACATGCAAACATGCATATCTAGCTAAAACAATCAGAAAGGACTATGCTGGTTTTAAGGATCAAAGCTGAAATAGTACTGTCTTGGTTCTTTGTTGGTAGCTCAAGTTGGATGGAGCCAACATGGTGCCTCCAGAGAGGAAAATCCATAATTAGGATGTCACTACAAAGAAAGCCTTGCTACATGTACCTACTAACCTAGGATGCATTTCCACTGTAGAATTAATGCAGTTTGACACTACTTGAACTGCCCTGGCTTGATGCTATAGGTTCACAGGAGTTGTAGTTTTACAATGTCTTTAATCTTCTCTGCCAAAGTGCTGGTGCTTCAACAAATGACAACTCTCATGATCCCATAGAACTGGGCCATGACAGTTAAAGTGGTGTCAAAATGTGCTAATTCTACAGTGGAGATGCACTCCAGTGGTGGGGCATGCAGTGGCACCTATATTCATATCTCATATCACTGGTCAGAATTGTGTGTATTTAAAAAACACAAGCAGCACATGATCAAATTATCAAAAAGCTCTGCCCTTTTTGTAAGCACACATTCATGTTCTGAACAACAGAAGCCACTTCAAGGTTGCCAAAATAGTTCACAAAAGATAGTAGAGCAAAACTAAGGTCCCATCTATACTGCCATATAATCCAGATTATCAAATCCTATAATCCACAGTATTTGCTTTGAACTGGATTATATGAGTCTACACTGCCATATAATTGAGTAAAAATCAGATAACCTGGATTTTATATGGCAGTTTAGAAGGTGCCTAAGTGAGAAATAACAACTTTGAGGCAAATCTAATGGGCACATGTAAAACATGTATAACAAGTAGTGCTCTTTTTAAACATCTAAATCCAGTTAGTGGGTTAGGATCATATAGGAAGCAATCAGTACCAAGTACTGTATATATACACAACTATCTGCTGGCTGAAACAACAATCCATGCATCTGATGAAGTGGGATATAGCTCACAAAAGCTTATGACAAACAAAATACCTTAATTTCAAAGTGCCAGAAAATTCATTCCTGTCCATTTCCACACACACATTTTTTCAATGGAATGTAATTAATGATTTCTGTGGAAGTCTGACTCTAACCACATAAATAAAATATTTAATCCAGGACCAAGTTGTGATCAAATCCATATTCACTCTACAGGAAACATTTCCAAACATACATTTCAACCTTTCCTTCATGGGGCTATTCTCTCAGGACAAGAACTTGCTATTGGCCATGTTTAAAAATACAAACAAAGTAGCTTCCTACCTCATTGTCCACGATCAAGAAGCTCAATTCTCTGATGATACCTTTGAAAAAGGAACAATGTAATGTTCCCTAAGTTTAATTTATTTTACTTAATTTGCCTTTTCTCCAAGCATCACTGCCAGGAAGTCGTGCTGCTGAAATAGGCACTGTAACTTAAATCAACACAACCAAAGACCTTTAATTTCCAGACTTCTGACGGTTGTTTACATTTCTGTACTTCAACAGTGTAATTGGTTGGAACAATACCATCTGTCACATGTATTGTACTTGAGCAGGAAATGGGGAGCAGAGGGGCTGTAAGATGTGGGTTTCCTGTTCTACAGTCTGTAACACACACTTTTGATCCTCTGTACAATCATCCCTAGAAAAAGGAAAGTGAAATGGGAGAAGACACACAGTTAGAAGAAGCTCTGAAACAACAACAATAACAACAAAGAAGCATTGCAACTTTCACAAATGCTAAAAGAAAACCCAAACAGGCTTTTTATTTACAAACAATTTAAAACAGATTTACAAATCTGATGTAGAAATTTCCAAAAAATGAGACAGTAATTGGAGCACTGTAAACTGAGTGTGGGCTTGGCTCCTGTGGTCAAAGTCTAACTGTTGTGTGACTGTTGTGTTGAAAGAGAGCCAGGTACTTAAGTTGATTGACAGCAGGCATTGTCCCCTGTTAATTGAGTTTCTGGGAAAGCTTTATTTGCCAGTGTGAGTTTCTGCCAGAGCCTGATCCCAGAAGGGCAGTTGGTTCTTGCAGAAGCAGAGGCAGCAGGAGGACATTTTTGCTTCCTGGCTTCAGGTAGGATTTGGCTAAGATTTTAAACTGAGTGTGGGCTTGGCTCCTGTGGTCAAAGTCTAACTGTTGTGTGACTGTTGTGTTGAAAGAGAGCCAGGTACTTAAGTTGATTGACAGCAGGCATTGTCCCCTGTTAATTGAGTTTCTGGGAAAGCTTTATTTGAAAAAGGCACCTTTACTAACTATCCTTCGCAGTACATACAGGAAACAAAGCAACATAAACAAATACACAAAGAGGTGGTTTGTTGCAGTTTGCACATAAAGTGCGTGCATATTACTTAACTGTACAAAGATCCCACTTGGCCACCACGCTCACCAAGAGATGCAACAAAAGCAAAACATTCCCATCACATGCACCAGCTGTGGCATGTTCCGCTTTTTCACACAAAAACTAGACAACTACATCTGCTCCAAATGCAAACAGATGACTCTGATGGAGCAGAGGATCCAACAGCTCGAGCACCGTATTAAGACCCTTAAGGACATTCAGGCACTTGAGCTCTTCTTGGACACTGCACAACACGCTGCTGTAGATCAGCAGCCTGCATCACACCAACACCACCAAGACCATGATCAGGAACCTTATGGGGAGATCAACTCAAAGGTAGACAACCCTCAGGCTTGGAAGGAGGTCACCCATAGAAGGAGACGCAGGAACAGGCAGCCTCCGCAGAACTCCTCTGCTCAGCTGCATTTACACAACAGATTTGAAATTCTTACATCATTAACATACAATCAGGAAACACATCTTGTGGAGGACCACAGTTTCTTAGATACCACTCAGTGGACCACCCTGGATCAATGCGCAGGGGATAGCCCTGATGGGGACAGTGCATCACCACAGTCACACTTATGTAATCATGCAAATGCTCCATCCCCAATCATAGACCAGGAGCAACAGGAACATCCTTGGGAGAGTAATGGACTCTCGGATGTATCTCAATGGATTGTCATTGATGAATGCACTGGGGATGTTGAGGAGGAGGACAACACTTTACACCTACATGATTCACTTCAACAGGAACACTCTTCAGGGGACATACACACTGTCTTGCACAAAAGGGACCCTGTCAATCCTCAAAGGAAACAGGTCTTGGTAGTAGGTGACTCCCTCCTTAGAGGAACGGAAGCCATCATTTCCAGACCGGATGGGATGGCTCGAGAAACATGCTGCCTCCCGGGGGCAAAAATACACCATATCACTCAGAGGCTCAGCAGGCTCCTAAAGCCCCATCACCCTCCCCACCTTATGTTGATTCATGTAGGTACCAATGACACCGCTAGGCATACTTTTCAAAAGATCACAAATGATTTTCGAGCTCTGGGAACAAAGCTAAAACTGTATAATGTACATGTGATCTTTTCATCCCTCCTCCCGGTTGTAGGACACGGCTCTACAAGGGCCGGAAAAATAGTACAGGTCAATAACTGGCTCAGAAAATGGTGTCAAGAGGAGCATTTTGGCTTCCTTGACCATGGTCTACTCTTCCAAGAGGATGGACTACTGGCAAGCGATGGGGTGCATCTCACACAAGTAGGAAAACATCTTTTTGCACACAGACTCACAAACCTCATCAGGCGCACTTTAAACTAGATCCACTGGGGGAGGGGAACAACAGCCTGGCGAACACTATATTACCCACGACCACAGGGAACCGCCGAAAGGCTAAACGGAGGGCTGCACAAACACAGCAAGGACCAAGTACAGAGAGCACAATAATCCCAAATAAACAGTTCGAGGGGAGGTCACAGGGGCTTACATGTCTTTACACTAATGCTCAGAGCATGGGAAATAAGCAAGACGAACTCCAACTCCTAGCACAGCACCACACATACGATGTCATAGGCATCACTGAAACCTGGTGGGATGACTCCCATCACTGGAATTTAACCATTGAGGGCTATAACCTCTTTCACAGAAATAGAACAAAGGGGAGAGGAGGGGGAGTAGCTTTATATGTCAAAAACAGTTACGTTGCAGAAGAAATGCAAGACTGTAATCCGGGAAACCAGCTTGAAAGCATCTGGATAAGAATCAAGGGAACCGGGACTCAAAAAGATCTTGTCGTGGGTGTCTACTACAGACCTCCGAGTCAGGATGAAGGACTTGATGAAGCCTTCGGTCAACAGCTGACCAAACAGGCACAAAGAAGTGATATAGTAGTCATGGGCGATTTCAATTATCCCGATATCTGCTGGAAAACAAACTCAGCCAAGAGTACAAAGTCCAACAAATTCCTCACTTGCCTTGCAGATAATTTTATGGTCCAGAAGGTAGAAGAGGCAACAAGGGGATCAGCAACTCTTGATCTAATCTTAACAAATGTGGAAGACCTGATCAATACAGTTGAAGTGGTTGGATCCTTAGGGGCAAGTGACCATGTGCTCCTGCAGTTTGCAATACAAAGGAATGCTGAAACTAAGACAAGTCAAACACGCATTCTGGACTTTAAGAGAGCTGACTTCCAAAAAATGAAGGAATTACTGAGCGGCATTCCATGGACGCCGATATTAAAAAACAAGGGAGTTAAGGATGGATGGGAGTTTTTCAAAAGTGAAATACTCAAGGCGCAAATGCAAACAGTGCCAACAAAGAAGAAAAATAAGACAAGTGCAAAGAAGCCAGAATGGATGTCCAAAGAACTACTAACTGAGCTAAAGCTCAAAAGTGACATGCACAAGAAGTGGAAAAGGGGAGAAATCACCAAAGAAGAATTCAAACGTATAGCCAACACCTGTAGGGAAAAGGTTCGCAAGGCTAAAGCGCAAAATGAGCTCAGGCTTGCCAGGGACATAAAAAACAACAAAAAAGGCTTTTTTGCTTACGTTGGTAGAAAAAGGAAGAAAAAGGAGGCGATAGGGCCATTGCAAGGAGAAGATGGGGTGATGGCGACAGGGAACAGGGAAAAGGCAGAACTACTTAATGCCTTCTTTGCCTCGGTCTTCTCAGAAAAAGAAAGCCATCTTCAACCTCAGCAACACGGAATGGACGAAGGATTGGGGGAAATCCAACCCCAAATAGGGAAACAAGTTGTCCAGGAACACTTGGCCTCTCTAAACGAATTCAAGTCCCCAGGGCCAGATCAGCTACACCCAAGAGTACTGAAGGAACTAGCGGAAGTTATTTCAGAACCACTGGCAATTATCTTCGAGAGTTCTTGGAGAACGGGAGAAGTCCCAGCAGATTGGAGGAGGGCGAATGTGGTCCCGATCTTCAAGAAGGGAAAAAAGAACGACCCAAACAATTACCGTCCGGTCAGCCTCACATCAATACCAGGCAAAATTCTGGAAAAGATCATTAAGGAAGTGGTCTGCGAACACTTAGAAACAAATGCGGTCATTGCTAATAGTCAACACGGATTTACCAAAAACAAGTCATGCCAGACTAATCTGATCTCTTTTTTCGATAGAGTTACGAGTTGGGTCGATACAGGGAATGCTGTGGATGTAGCCTACCTGGATTTCAGTAAGGCCTTCGACAAAGTCCCCCACGACCTTCTGGCAAACAAACTAGTAAAATGTGGGCTAGACAAAACTACGGTTAGGTGGATCTGTAATTGGCTAAGCGAACGAACCCAAAGGGTGCTCACCAATGCGTCGTCTTCATCATGGAAAGAAGTGACAAGTGGAGTGCCGCAGGGCTCCGTCCTGGGCCCGGTTCTGTTCAACATCTTTATTAACGACTTAGACGAAGGGTTAGAAGGCACGATCATCAAGTTTGCAGACGACACAAAACTGGGAGGGATAGCTAACACTCCAGAAGACAGGAGCAGAATTCAAAACGATCTTGACAGACTAGAAAGATGGGCCAAAACTAACAAAATGAAGTTCAACAGGGACAAATGCAAGATACTTCACTTCGGCAGAAAAAATGGAAATCAAAGATACAGAATGGGGGACGCCTGGCTTGACAGCAGTGTGTGCGAAAAAGACCTTGGAGTCCTCGTGGACAACAAGTTAAACATGAGCCAACAATGTGATGCGGCTGCTAAAAAAGCCAATGGGATTCTGGCCTGCATCAATAGGGGAATAGCGTCTAGATCCAGGGAAGTTATGCTCCCCCTCTATTCTGCCTTGGTCAGACCACACCTGGAATACTGTGTCCAATTTTGGGCACCACAGTTGAAGGGAGATGTTGACAAGCTGGAAAGCGTCCAGAGGAGGGCGACTAAAATGATTAAGGGTCTGGAGAACAAGCCCTATGAGGAGCGGCTTAAAGAGCTGGGCATGTTTAGCCTGCAAAAGAGAAGGCTGAGAGGAGACATGATAGCCATGTACAAATATGTGAAGGGAAGTCATAGGGAAGAGGGAGCAAGCTTGTTTTCTGCTGCCCTGCAGACTAGGACACGGAACAATGGCTTCAAACTACAGGAAAGGAGATTCCACCTGAACATCAGGAAGAACTTCCTCACTGTGAGAGCTGTTCGACAGTGGAACTCTCTCCCCGGGGCCGTGGTGGAGGCTCCTTCCTTGGAGGCTTTTAAGCAGAGGCTGGATGGCCATCTGTCGGGGGTGCTTTGAATCCGATTTCCTGCTTCTTGGCAGGGGGTTGGACTAGATGGCCCATGTGGTCTCTTCCAACTCTACTATTCTATGATTCTATGATTCTATGATTCTAAGTAGATACATCATCAAATGGCCAGGAATGAATCTTAATGTTGCACAAGGGAGTAATGAGAAACACAGGGTGCATCTACACTGTAGAATACAATGTGACTACACTTTAACTGTCCTGGCTGAATGCTATGGAATAGTGAGTTGTAGTTTGGTGAGGTAGGGAAGTCTCGAGACATTATAAAACAACACCTTTCATGATTCCATTGTATTCAGCCAGGGCAGTTCAAACAATGTCAAACTGCTTTAATTCTACAATGTAGATGCATTCTAATTTTAGATTCAGTAATGCAAACAGGGAAGTGTATTATCACAACTCCAGCTGCATCTGCCATTATGGGCAAATGGCACAAGAATGGCTGCTGGCATTATTCTAAGGCACCACAGTAGATTCCTTTACTGTTGATGTCTCCATATTTTTATACATGAGGCTATGGTAAGATCCTTAAGGATCATCTCCCCATGGAAGACCATGAAAATGTAGAGGAATATTGGAATAAACTGAAGACCTTTATCATTATAGCCTGTGAACAAACCATTGGATACCAAACTAAGAAACATCAAGACTGGTTTGATGGCAATAACGAGATCCACATAACTGATAAGAAAAGGAAAACCTTCCAAATATGGCAAAGAGGCATTAACTGTCTCTAGCGGGAGGTCAGCTATTACCAACAGTGCAGTGGTTTTGAAGAGGCATGAATGGAGGGCGAAAGGGAGAAATGTACCAAGAGGAAGAAGATGCATCAAGCAAACCCTCACTGTGAAAGACTATGCAGATCCGAAATAAGTTTCTACAATTACTTACGGACCCACTGCCGAGACTCTACACTTGAAAGGCAATCATACTCGGCCACAAGTGATCTCCTATGATGATATGACATGAGCAATCTCTATCTATACCCATGGTCAGGCTGCTTGTGGGGGTGATAATGCTGGAAGTTGTCTAGAAGCTGTAATGAGAAAGTGAACTTTCCAAGTTCTGCTGCCCTTTGTTGGCAAGTTAGGTTGCATGGCACAACCATGAGATGGAGAAGCCTGAAGTTAAGTTACAGAGGAGCCTAAGGTAGGGTCATCAAACCCATTTTCATAGAGGGCCACACCAGCCTTATGGTTGCCTCCAAACAGCCATTGAATCCATGAACGAAGAATCTGTGGATACAGAGAGGGCTAACTATAACACTATGTAACAAAATCTGAAAAAAAATGTTTCTGGTTTGAAAGTCTTATTTCCTGTTTAATTGTGCAGTCCTTACTTTGAAAGTCGTTGTTATACCCCAAAACTTCCTTTTTGTGTCTGCCACAAGCTATGTTGTATTGGTTGAGACGCTGTGAGATATTCATTTTATTTATCGCTGAAGGGGGAAAGGAAGGGGCCTGAGGCTGTTAGGAATGCTGGGAGTCGAAGTCCAAAACACCTGGAGGGCCTAAGTTTGCCCATACCTGGTCTATATGATTGAGTTAATGCAGTTTGACAGCACTAGAACTGCCATGGCTCAATGCTATGGCGTCATCCTAGTTTGGTGAGGCAGAGAAGGCCCAAGGCGTTTACGTCCATCCTCACAGCGCAGCAGCCGAGCCCTGACTCAATTCCCACTCAGCAACAGCAGCAGGGTAAAAAGCACAAGCCCCACTCTGAGAACTACGATCCCCACAATCCCTTTCGCTGGCGCGCATGCTCGCATCCTCCCATGGATCCAAGATGGCCGACACAGGGACCGGTGGATCTAGTAGCAGCTCGGGCGCGGTAAAGGCGGGGCTCTGAGGGCACGATTCTCCCCTTTTCTCTCCCTCTTTGTTTTCTGGGACAAATGGCGCTTATTCGCGGACTACGGTCTCTGTCTTCGGCCCTCAACGCGAGGCGTAAAAGCCCAGAGCGAAAGGCAGGACCTGCTTCGGATTGGAGAATCGGGGGAAGTGGGCGGATCATGATTGGTCGAGCCCTGTTGGCCCTGGTTGGCTGGGGCAGGTGCCAATCACCTTCGGGCCCTTCTGGGACCACATGTATGGCCTTGGGAGCTGGGTTCAAAATTATAGCAGGTGGACACCACTGTCACTATTGATTGATTGATTGATTGTGTCCAATTCTGGGCACCGCAATTGAAGGAGATATTGACAAGCTGGAATATGTCCAGAGAAGGGCGACTAAAATGATCAAAGGTCTTGAAAACAAGTCCTATGAGGAGTGGCCGAAATAGCTGGGCGTGTTGAGCCTGAAGAAGAGAAGGCTGAGAGGAGACATGAGACCCATGTATAAATATGCGAGGGGAAGTCATAGGGAGGAGGGAGCAAGCTTATTTTCTGCTGCCCTGGACTGGATGGCCCGTCTCTTCCAACTATATAATTCTATGATTCTAATTTATTTATATCCCCCTTTATCTCTCCATACGGACACCCAAAGCGGCTCACAATCAAAAACAATGCAACTTCAAATATACAATAATAAAATAGTATATCATTATATATTATTATGTATTATTGGAAGTAATTATATTTCATATATTAGTATTACTATATTACAATATTATTACATATTAGTATTATATTGTATTACATTATAATATCAATATTATATGTATATACAATATATTATATTATTAGCATCACAATATTAATATTATATATTACTATATTGTAATATACCACTATACTCCAATATTATTAGTAATATTACATGTAATATATAATATACAATTATTATGTATTATTATATTCTACTATATTATTAATACAATATAATTAGTACAATATTATATTGTACTATATTATTGAGGCCTGCAGTGGCCCAGCGGATTAAACCACTGAGCTGCTGAACTTGCTGATCAAAAGGTAGGCAGTTCTAATCCAGGGAGTGAGTGAGCGCCCGCTGTTAGCCCCAGCTTCTGCCAACCTAGCAGTTCGAAAACATGCAAATGTGAGTAGATCAATATGTACCACTCCGGCGGGAAGGTAATGGTGCTCCATGCAGTCATGCTGGCCACATGACCTTGGAGGTGTCTACGGACACCACAAGCTCTTTGGCTTAGAAATGGAGATGAGCACAAACCCCCAGAGTTGGACACGACTAGACAATGTCAGGGGAAAACCTTTACCTTTACCTTATTATTATGACTATGGTTCAAATCTTGGGAGCGGGGTAAGCTCCTGCTGTTAGCTCCAGCTTCTGCCAATTTAGAAGTATATTATATAATACATTGTACTATATTATAAGTTGTAGTATATATTATATATTATATCACAACATTATTAATAACACTACCATAGTTCCACCCTATGAAATCCTGGGAGTTGTAGTTAATTGTGGCACCAGTCTCTCCCACATAGAAAATGTTTTGCAAAGCTACAAATCCCAGAATTTCATAAAATGCATCTATATCAGTTAATGTGGTGTCAAACTGTTACATTTCTGCAGTGTGGACCGCATCCCTGGTTGGCCTGGAAGCAGCTCTTTTCTGCCCTGTACTTGGTGATTGGACTTGCATCTAAAGCACAACTGGTGGGGACGAAAGAGAAGGCCTCAGTGGTGGCCCCTCAGCTATGGATCTCTCTCCCTAGTGATAGCAGACTAGCCACCCTCCTGGTTTTCAGGAAAAAGTGAAGACCTGTCTATAGGAGCAGGCGTTTGGATAGTGCAATATAGAACTGGCATAACTGTAGCAACAAAAGCAATGATTTCTGGAATATGTATCATGGTTTAAAACAGTTTTATGTATTTATATGTTTTTACCTGTATTTATATATCTGATGTATTGTATTTTATTTCATTGTATATGCGGCATTGAATATTGCCATGTTGTAGACCACTCTGAATCCCCCTTGGGGTGTGAGAGAGCAGGATGTAAATATAGTAATAAATAAATAAATAAAACATTCATTTAGGTTTCATCTTATACACATTGCTTGAAAGCAACCCCTACAAAATGGATAAAAAGCTAATTTTATAATACAGTGAAACAGGAAAAATGGGTTACTTTGCATTAAGTTTGTCTTTATTTGTTTTTAACTGCTGTATTTCAGTATTAATATCAAGTCAATGCAAAATTTATGGTATGGTATAGTATAGTATGGGGTATAGTATTAGTTAAACATATTTTTCTTAGTAACTCTCATGCAAGCAGAATCAACATTTATCTGGCATCTATTACTCCCCATGGCTGCTGGTTAACGGAGGCCCCATCTACTCTGCCTTGTAATCCAGTTTGAACTTCATTATAATGGTCAGTGTAGACTGAGGAATTGTGAGATTTAAAAGTCCAAAACACCTGGAGGGCTGAAGTTTGCCCATGCCTGGTTTAGATTCATATAATGCAGATTGAACCACATTGAACTGGTTTATATGAGTCTACGCTGCATTTACTCTAGTTCAATTTGCATTCTGAAACTGGGTTATATGTAGATGGGGCCTGAGAGTGTACTGAATATTCATAGTGCTATAATTGTGCAGTATGAAAGGATCCTCATGCCGAAAGTAGATCAAGTTCAGAATATCTGGAGACCACTAAGACTGTACATCTAGACTGTAGCGTTAATTCAGTTTGACTCTACTTTAGTTGCCATGCTCAATGCTATGGAATGGTGAGATATATCATTAGGTTGTGTCCATCCTTCATCCATTGCCTCCCTTTTCTTGGTTGGTTTTTCACCCAACAGCGCTCTGGTGGCAAACACTCTACGACTCCTGCGGATAACTACTATTTGGCTCGAAGGCGGACCTTGCAGGTGGTGGTCAGCTCCCTCTTGACAGAGGCTGGGTTTGAGAGCGCGGAGAAGGCAGCTGTGGAAACCATGACGGAGATGCTCCAGAGCTGTGAGTAGCCCCCAAATGATGGCTTTCATTAGAAAGACAGTGCCATCTCCTCAGTTTAAAATCACCAGTCTTTTAGGTATCATCAGTAACAGATACTTTGAATTTATGTGCAAAGAACCATCAAGACCGCTGCTTCTTTAGGAGATGCAGTCTGTCCCAAGTTACGAACAAGACAGGTTATGTTGAGTTTGTATGTAAGTCAGAAAAGGCACATTTTTAATGGAACTCCAGCCACACACATACACAAAATCACACACACACACAAATAAAAGCTTTGAGTAGCATAGGGAGGGGTTAACACCCATGTGGTGTTAGTCTTGCTGTCTGTGTCTCTCTTTTTTTTTTTTTGGTTTTCCACAATTTAATTCTTTTTTTAAAAGTTTTTTTTCTCTAATTTTTTTTATTTGATACATCCCAAAAATTAAGAATTTTTTGCAATATGTGTCTTATTTCAGTATACATAATACCAAAAGTAACTAATGCTTAAAAGATATTTTAAACGATCCTTTGAAATGTATCACCCGCCCCCCTGCCTACCCCCCATTCCTCCCTCCTCCCTGGAACAGCAATTCAAAATATTATCGTGTCATTTTAACCGTGTGGAATGCCTGGTTCAAGGTGGTGTATCTTTCGTCTCCGTCTATTTTGTCTATTAGCACTGACCATTTCCTGAACCAGTCTTGTTCTTTTAGGCTGTTTGTATATTTTCTTTTCCTTTGATTAATGAAGTCATAATAGTCAACACGGATTTACCAAAAACAAGTCATGCCAGACTAATCTGATCTCTTTTTTCGATAGAGTTACGAGTTGGGTTGATACAGGGAATGCTGTGGATGTAGCGTACCTGGATTTCAGTAAGACCTTCGACAAAGTCCCCCACGACCTTCTGGCAAACAAACTAGTTAAATGTGGGCTAGACAAAACTACGGTTAGGTGGATCTGTAATTGGCTAAGCGAACGAACCCAAAGGGTGCTCACCAATGCGTCGTCTTCATCATGGAAAGAAGTGACAAGTGGAGTGCCACAGGGTTCCGTCCTGGGCCCGGTTCTGTTCAACATCTTTATTAACGACTTAGACGAAGGGTTAGAAGGCACGATCATCAAGTTTGCAGACGACACAAAACTGGGAGGGATAGCTAACACTCCAGAAGACAGGAGCAGAATTCAAAACGATCTTGACAGACTAGAGAGATGGGCCGAAACTAACAAAATGAAGTTCAACAGGGACAAATGCAAGATACTTCATTTCGGCAGAAAAAATGGAAATCAAAGATACAGAATGGGGGACGCCTGGCTTGACAGCAGTGTGTGCGAAAAAGACCTTGGAGTCCTCGTGGACAACAAGTTAAACATGAGCCTACAATGTGATGCGGCAGCTAAAAAAGCCAATGGGATTTTGGCCTGCATCAATAGGGGAATAGCGTCTAGATCCAGGGAAGTCATGCTCCCCCTCTATTCTGCCTTGGTCAGACCACACCTGGAATACTGTGTCCAATTTTGGGCACCGCAGATGAAGGGAGATGTTGACAAGCTGGAAAGCGTCCAGAGGAGGGCGACTAAAATGATTAAGGGTCTGGAGAACAAGCCCTATGAGGAGAGGCTTAAAGAGCTGGGCATGTTTAGCCTGCAGAAGAGAAGGGTGAGAGGAGACATGATAGCCATGTACAAATACGTGAGGGGAAGTCATAGGGAGGAGGGAGCAAGCTTATTTTCTGCTGCCCTGCAGATTAGGACACGGAACAATGGCTTCAAACTACAGGAAAGGAGATTCCACCTGAACATCAGGAAGAACTTCCTCACTGTGAGGGCTGTTTGGCAGTGGAACTCTCTCCCCCAGACTGTGGTGGAGGCTCCTTCTTTGGAGGCTTTTAAGCAGAGGCTGGATGGCCATCTGTCGGGGGTGCTTTGAATGCGATTTCCTGCTTCTTAGCGGGGGGTTGGACTAGATGGCCCATGAGGTCTCTTCCAACGCTACTATTCTATGATTCTATGATTCATTAATTATATATTCTGATATATAAGACAACCAAGTTTCTACATCCCATTTTGTCTCATCCCTCCATCCTCGGGCTATCATGGCTTGTATTAAGGCTGTCATATATTTTAGGATCTCGGTCCAATTATTGTTATCATCCTTTACCTTTATTGTGAGAGACAAATATCTGGCTTTGTCCCTCTGTCTGTGCCTCTTGTTCAGAAGATTTCACCTCACTTTCTGTCCCTTTGATCATTGGATTTTGAAACATTTGGCTTGTTGTGGAAACAAGGATTGGTGATAAAGCTTTCAGTGGAGACACTTTCCCCCCATGATAACCCTCCCAGGAGTAAGCGTTCCTTCTTAGGAGTAAATTTATCTCACTTCATGTTGTCTCATCCCCATTTTTAACTATGAATTGTTTGTAAGTTGGCTATTTTTGGCTCTGGGACTGTCTGTACTAGTATGGGAAGCCAGCAATGAAAGCCATGTGCTTTAAGTTATATTTTAGAAGAAGAAACTGGCCAAACCACCTCCTTGTCTAAGAAAACCCTATGAAACCATGGGTTTGCCATAAGTCAACTTGAAGATGGAAACACAAGGTGTTTGAATATGGATGGTGTTTCTCTAGCTGTGTTCACCATGATTTGTTTCTTGAACAAGCCAATGCAGCCGTTTAGCCAGGCGAAATAATCATAGCTTCTTTTGTCAACTAGTTTGTCTTTTCACCATTTGGTATAACAATTGACTTGGCAATAATTGAGTTAAGCTGCCATTATGTTGGGTTGGGATTTGTTTCTTTTGAGTTTCTTTTAAATGTGTGTGTATGTGTTTTGCTAACAGTGTGCTTTGTATGTTTTTTAATTTTTTTTTAATTTTGGATGTATTGGGTGTGTGTGATGGCTTTAATAAGATATATTGTACCTTTGTTATGATGTTTGTGCGTAAAAACATTTTATGTGATATGTGTAGTTTGTATATTTCCTCCTCTTGAGTATCTGTGAAATGGGCATCTTGTTGTGTTTTGTGATTTAAATATACAATTTGGCATTTGGACTGCCCATGTCTACCTTGCATTTGGGACCTTGGAAAGGATTTTTTGGGGGAATGTGAGAGAATGAAGGATATATATTTCAAATCTCAGTTCTGCAGTGATCTTTGTTTTACCAGATATATCAGAAATAGGGAGGAGCGCCAAGTCTGTCTGTGAACATACAGCAAGGACTCAACCAACCCTTTCAGATATTGTTGTCACCTTAATTGAAATGGGTGAGTGCTTTTACTCTTACATGGTTGTAATGCTGGGAAGTCGGATTATAGACAGATGCCAACAGACTGGGTATTATTACTCCTAACTCTTCCTCTTTTTTGTGTGTTTCAGGCTTCAATGTAGAAACTCTCCCTGCGTATGCCAAACGGTCCCAGAGGATGGTGATCACTGCACGTACGTGAGATTTGGTCTAGTGAAGGGGTGGTCAACTATGGTGTGATTGTCACTAGGACACAATGGGGGCTTCACTAACTGCCAACCCCCCTTCCAAAAACAATAACACACAATGACAAAAAATCTCCCAAAACCCAGAAGTGATCAGATTTGAATGTTATGCAATGTAGTCCCCCTGTAACTTAATTAAAACTTGAATTGCCTCCCCTGTGAGCATTTTATTCTTTTTAAGGGCTTATAAAGAAGGTAATTAAGTGAATCTGAAAAGGCTGAGGCTTTCAAAGACAGCTTTGATGGTAGCATGCTGCCCAACAGCCATGCTTTGCTCACCCCAGTTTTGCTGTTTTCCTAAAGTATCACAAATTTGACCAAGGGGGAAAGTATTTCTGTAGCCTCCAATTAAACCCTGTAAGATGCTTTCTGATTTAGGCTGGGTCTACACTGCCAAATAATGCAGTTTGAGCTGCATTGTGTGTTCAGTATAGACCAGGCATGGTTAAACATCTGAACACCTGGAGGGCCAAAGTTTGCCCGTACCTGGTGTAGACCCATAGAATGCAGTTTGAACTGCATTGAGTTACATTATATGACTCTATACTGCATGTAAATCCAGCCTTAGTCCAGGTAGGATGCAATGCAATAGTCAGTTGCATCGTCAGCCAGACTTAACTAATCTCAGTAAGCCAATGAGAAATGGAGTGATTCATATTCTAATGCAGGGTTCCCTAAACTAAGGCCCGTGGGCTGAATGCAGCCCTCAAAGGTCATTTACCTGGCCCCGCCCTCAGTTTTAGACTTAGGTTCATCCAAAGTCTGAAATGACTTGAAGGCACACAGCAACAACAATCCTAACTAACTTGACTATCTCATTGGCCAGAAGCAGGCCCCACTTCCCACTGATATCCTGATAGATTTATGTTGGTTAAAATTGTTTTTATTTTTAAATATTGTATTGTTCTTTCATTGTTGTTGTTGTTTTTGTACTACAAATAAGACATATGCAGTGTGCATAGGAATTTGTTCGTATTTTTTTCAAAGGATAATTCGGTCCCTCAACAGTCTGAAGGATTGTGGACCGGCTCTCTGCTTAAAAGGTTTGAGGATCTCTGTTCTAATGTATACTATAGTATCAATGTGGAGAAGAGCAGACTGCAGACCACTTATTACAATGCAGTCTGAGCCCTCCACATGCACTAAGGAGGACCTTCTTACAGCAATACCAGAGGCACTTCAAGTGGCCAGCTACTGGTCAAAGGATATTTAGTATAATGCCAAGTTGTTGTTTTTTTAAACTTTGTGTTTTCAAATACATTACAACTTGTACCCTCGGTTCGCTTCTGACACGATAAATAAATAAATAGTTAACAACCAAAGAATTGCAGAGTGTATAATTATTTGCTGCCACCAGAGAGATCAGAGAGAACATAGGATGCAAGGCTTATGCCAAAAAAGTGTCTCTGTCTCAAGTTCTATGATAGCTTTTTCCTTTGGAAAGTACATTTTCATTTAACAATAAATTCATTGTTGTCCAGTTCCTCACCCCTGTTTCTCTGTTATTAGCTGAGTCTGAAGAGAATGGGCGTGATGACTGGGAATGACGACCCTGTGCATTATAGCAATGAGGGAAAGAATTCAACATGGAAATATTTTTGTGTGTGTGTCATAATTTTATATCTTATCATATTTCATGCGGTTTTATCTTGATATTACAGTACTAATCAGTAATAACATATTTCCATAGTTACTTATGCTGGCAACCTGCTTTCATTTTCTTTGCTTAAATGCATTCACTATAAAGTAGACCCTCCACTTTTGCTGGAGTTAAGGACTCAACACCTCCCCCCCCCCCCCAGAGCAAAAAAAATTAATTTAAAAAACCCACTATTTTTTAACTTTAGAGGAAACATTTCTGGGAGTCTCTAGGTCTTCTAGGGCAACTCTTTCATCAACTTTTGGTGAAGGTTTACCATGAAGTCACCCTGGAGGTCCTAGAAATTCTTGGAGAGAACATATTAGTCATATCTTCTAATAATTAAATCTATACAAGTTAAACGCACAAATGTGGAAAGTTGCGTATATGTTGAATTGACCAGAGTTACTGGTTTGTTCCTCTGGTAAATTGGACTGATACCTTGTGGCAGAGAGTTCCTTGACTGAACTTCTATTTCTAATTGCAGCCCCAGTGACAAATCAGCCTGTGACTCCCAAAGCCCTGACGGCTGGCCAGAACAAACCTCATCCATCCCATATACCCGGCCATTTCCCAGAATTCCCAGATCCTCATACTTACATTAAAACACCAGTAAGTAGGCTTTTTTTATGTCAAAGTGATCACATCCTTTCACTGTGGAACAGAGATTGGCTGAGGTTTGAACAATAAAATTATTAAGATGAGTTATTTGCAAACTATTAGTATGATCTTAGTGGTTGGATCCCAGTGAGAGATTCCTTTTTAGGAATTTGGGAAATACGCCTGAAATAAGAGGATTTATGGGTATGACCTTAGCTTCATGTCCATGGCTTACTGGGGTGAAGAATCTCAGTTCGACATCCATGAACAATCATGGCTGCTTCCCTCCCCTTTATAGACGTACCGGGAGCCTGTCCTGGATTACCAGATCCTTCGAGAGAAAGCTGCTTCCCAAAGACGAGACGTTGAAAGGGCTTTGACCCGCTTCATGGCAAAGACAGGAGAGACACAGAGCCTTTTCAAGGATGATGTCAGCACCTTTCCTTGTAAGAATTTCCTGCATTGCAGTTAGTCTGATGGCTATATATGCCACATATACAATGAAATATTCCCCATTTGCTGATGGAAGGTCAGCAAGGAGGGAGTAGTTCAGGTCTTCCTGGGGAGGGAGATCCAGAGTCTTGAGACAATCACTGAGAAGACCTTATCTTGTTACTCCCCTACCTGCATTTATGAAGATGTAAGAAATGTGTCTGCTGACAATCTTGGGGTCTACACAGACTCATACAGGAAGATATAGTCTGTTGCACAACATGGACCTTTATAGGTCACTTACCAGCATGTTTAAGTCTAATGTATATCAAATAGATAAAAATGGCAATGGATGATGTTCCCAAAAATAGTGAATTCCAAAACATTTGACATTTAGGAATGGTTGTAAGCTTAGCAATGAAGTTTTTCCAGATTACTTTTGAATGGGCATTGATATAAAAGTGGGACCACACATTGATGAGGCACTCAGCTGCAAGCAATGATGTCTTCTGTTTAGATATTGCCTTTAGGTAGCTTTAAGTAAGCCATTGTCACTTGGTTATAGCTCACATTATGAATACAATAATACTGCACTTTATGTCTGTAGGATTCATTTATATATGTAATTTATTTATATTTCTGAAATAATATTTTTCCCTGCCCTTACTCCAGAAGATTTCAGCTGCACAGCAGTTCTTTTGAGGTAGAGTAGACTAAGTGAGGTGACCTGTCTCCATGAATTCTGTTAACATAGCCTAGCAGGGTTTTTATTTGACACAGTGCTACATTAGTTTTAGTGAATACTTTGCTTATTCCATTCCCTTTAGGTTTGTTTCTTCACGTTCTACATCAGTTGAGCCCCTGAACTGCTTGAACCATAGAACTATATATTTCCATAAGATTTTATTTTTAAATGTAACCTGCAGGTACCAGGTGACCTGTGGAGAGTTGTGGTAAACCTTTTTTGTTTCTCGAAGGCATCAGAAGGAAATAATCTTAAATAATGTAGAACTTTCTTTCAACATTAGTTGTTTTTTTCCTATGCTTTGTCCACTTTAGGGTGGACATTGGAGGGATTAATCTTTGTGCCTGAAATCATGACTTCTTTCTCCCCTTTCTCCAGTGATAGCCGCAAGGCCTTTTTCAATACCTTACCTGACAGCTTTGCTGCCTTCTGAGTTAGAGATGCAGCAGATGGAGGAGACAGATTCATCAGAGCAAGATGATCAGACCGACACCGAGAACCTCCCTCTGCACGTGAGCACGGTAGAGCCTTAGGGATCCTGTTTGATTTAGTGTGATATTGGGTCCTGTGTCGTAAGAATTCCTTAATACACACACCCAGAAGTATAAATGAAGGTTTGTGATTGAGAGATGTTGGGCTGATGCTTGTGTACATACTGCTGGCAGAAGATGCTCAATATTTTTATGGAAATTTTGGACAGGACTGTCAGGGAACAAGATGGTTTCTCCCAGGAAAATATACCTGCCCTACTTTTGCAAAGAATATACACCCCCAAAAGATGTAAAAACCTTATAAGCAGGTGTGTATGAATGAAGGGACAGGGAAAGGGAGACCATATCCTTCATTATTGAGATAACTAGGCCATGCTTTCTCATTTTGATCCAGTAATCGCTCCTTGGTGTCAAATGTGATTGGGGAATGCATTCTATACATGCTCTGACTTGATTTGGGGGTGTGCAGCATTTGTGGGCAATAAAACACCCAGTAAGGGTGGCGAAGTGCGTTAAAGCACTGAGCTGGAGACCGAAAGGTCCCGGGTTCAAACCCCGGGAGCGGCGTGAGCGGCCACTGTTAGCTCCAGCTCCTGCCAACCTAGCAGTTTGAAAACATGCCAATGTGAGTAGATCAATAGGCACCGCTCCGGCGGGAAGGTAACGGCGCTCCATGCAGTCATGCCGGCCACATGACCTTGGAGGTGTCTACTGACAACGCTGGCTCTTCGGCTTAGAAATGGAGATGAGCACCAACCCCCAGAGTCAGACATGACTGGACCTAACGTCAGGGGAAACCTTTACCTTTACTAATAAGGAAGGCATTGCTCTATTGCCTTGACAGTGCAGGGCTCCTCTCCTTCTGCCGTTCATGTTAGAAACAGTGGACTTGGTTTACTCTCAGCAACAATATCCTACAGTTGAATCTGCTTGACTGAATGTCACAGTGATATCACCATATTCTCCGCATCAAGTGTGGGAATTTTTTTGATAGTTCAGATTTAGCTGTGTTGGCTAGAACTGCTGGAAGGTGCAGTTCAGCAACATATGGAGGACTCTACTACTCTTGTTGTACCTAAAAATCTCAGAATCCCTTTCAGGTTCTGAATAGCTATGAAATTAATAGATCAAAATAGGTGTGGAATTGATGGGATCAAGGGAACAGTGACTGGCAAGAAACCTCAAATATATGAAAACACGGAACTTGTATTATCTTTTGTGGGTCTTTTTCTCTCTTGTCCCCCACAAACAACTGTCACAGCCAGTCTCCCAACCACATTAGAAATCACATTTCATCAAAATTAGCCCAGCACAGCACCACTCTAATTTCACAGTGTATTCTACTTACCAGCAGGGGGCACCTGACTGAGAGTTGCCTCTATGGTTTACTGTTCTATCTCCTGCATGTCCCAGTTGTCTTGTCTCTTGACATTTCTTGTGTGTGATGGCGGTTATGTTATTCCACTGAAATTCATTTTTTGTTTTACTTGCCAGGACGACTCAGGAGCTGAGAAGGAGAATGCATCAGTCTTACAGCACAACACCTCCCTTTCTGGCAGCCGAAATGGAGAGGAGAACTTGATAGACAATCCCTACCTCCGTCCAGTGAAGAAACCCAAGATCCGCAGGAAGAAGTGAATTGCAGCGAGTTGTTGGGTGGTCAGAGGAAGCTTTTCATCTTTTAGGAGACTCTATGCTGTTGAAATGGGGCATAGGAAAAGCTGGAAGGTATTGCTGGTTGAGGGCCTGATGGAATCTCCAATTTTATCTTTTCCCCAACAGTTTGTGATGACTGGAGAAGAAGGCTAAAACATTGAACTTAAGCAAGCGATGATCATGCAGAGAGAACTCTTCATCTCTCTGCTTCAGAGAAGGCTGCATGTCAGTCTGCAATATTGGCAACATCTCTTCTGATTGAGGATTTCAGACAAAAAGACAGTCTTGCTTACATTTTTCCAGGTCTTCTGGAACATCACAAGAATCAACCCTTCTTTCTTATTTTTTGTAATTGTGTTAAGACACAGGTCAAATCATTGTGTGACACATGAGTTGTTGGATGAGAAGCAATTGACGTTGCCATCCAGAGATCTTCTGTGGTGCCTTTTAAAAACTGAAACACTTCAGAACTAAACAGTTCAGACATCTTCAAGCTCTTTTTGTATTTGGAGCTGATCTTTTGTGTTTTGGTCAGATCTTAGCTCTGATATGAGATGTTAGGCCAGGTGAGGGAAAAATCAGCAATAACATCCAATTCAGAAGATAAAGTTGCCACAGGTCTGCCAAACGTAGGCTTTGAAAGCTAATTCCACAAGATGCCCAGTTCTTTAAGTGCATTTGTAGTTCAATATGTTTATTGTGGCCCTTTTGTCTTTACTTGGTTAAGATAACTTTCTTTAGAATTTTTTCACTGCACTTTATGGCTCAAAGTGTTAGATTTCAGGTCTCCATAATTTTATAGCAGTAATATGTCTATCTGCCTTTGGCCCAAAGATTTACTTTCAAGAGCACCAGTCTCATCAGTAGTTTGAAGCAGAATATAAAATACTGCAAAGTTAAAACCTCAACTGTGTTTCCTGGGTTGCATACAATCTGTTCCAGGCATAAATTGTTTTTTATTGAAAGTGAAAAAGATGTTACTATATTGAAAATCTGCAATTGCCTGAATGAGGGGCAAAAGAACAAATGATGCAGAAAGTATGTTTTCGCTACTTAAAATAACAGTATCTGTAATTTAATTGAACAGCTTTAAGTGCCATTGTAATCTTATTCCTCCAGTTGGAAAAGTGTCTCTGTGATGTCAGTTCATTGCAGAGTATTTAAATGAAAACAAGTGTTTGAAAATAGCTGTTGTGATCTTGGCTGGTAGTCCTTGCGATCCATCATGTATCTTCTATTACGTCTTGAGTTGAAACATGAATATATCTCAAGGTAAAGAAAATCTCATTATTTCTATTAAATCCTTGTGGTTTTCCTACTTCCAATTGAAACTAATTAATATCCACACATTATTCAGTTTTCTCCTTAAAATGTAGATTGTATGGAATGAATACATTTATGTACTTGCAATCGAGGAAAATGATTTTCTGTACAATGGTTAAGGTAGAAAGAGTATCACTGAAATCTTTAAAGAAGGAGAAATCAAATATTTGTGAAAAAAGTAAAAAAAATCAAGCCATCCAAGGCTGATGTCCCCAGCCTCCTCCTGAAAAATACATCATTTTTTGTTTTGTTCAGAGAAACTATTGGTTTTAAGGTGTACCACTAGGGTACAAGCTACATTATTGCTTTAGTCTTCCCAAATATTTATAGAGTAGGAAAGGGTAAAATAATTTTTCTTTTTCAAATATTCTGATTGTTTTTCAGAATAAAATTATAGATTGGTTGGATCTGGTAGAAAAGCCAAAGTAGCATGATTGCCTAAAGAAGAATGGGTTTAGATGTCGTGTTGAACCACTAGTTCAATGATTCCCAAATTTGGGTCCTCTGAGGGTTTTGGATTTCACCTCCCGGAAGTCTAGCCAGTAGTCAGGAATTCTGGGAGATGAAGTCCAAAACATCTAATGAAGCAAAATTTGGGAATGATTGCATTAAGCTGTCAGAGTTCCTTTGGCAAATATGTATATTTTTTCTAACCATAGTCTGTGATGACTTTTGCACTGGACAAATTGGTGTGAACATTTTGTTTGGGAGCAATATTAGCAATTCTAATCCCCCATTGTTTGCAGGAACATCTTAACCTCTTGGAAAAGCAGCTAGTTTGTACTAGATTAGTTCTAGGATGCTTGACTCTTTTCTGTCAATGTTAGATCCTATTCATGCTGTGAAAACACAAATTATCATTGAACCAGTTTAGTCTTCAATACGTGCTGAACATTAGCTGAAAACTGGACCATCTTTTGGTTTATCCCAGGTAATTAACCTGGCAGCAGAATCCTGTTGGCTACAGTTCTTCTACCAATTCCCCAAATAATTTCTTGCTCTTTCGGCTTCTCGAAAGTCTCATGTTAGAAGATGAAATGTGCTGACTTTGAGATGGGCAACTTTGCTTTTGGGCCATCATATGATTTGGAGACTACACTATTCCAGAAACCTAGCAGCTGCAATTGGGTTTCTGGGATTATTGGAATTATGTGACAACCTCAGCGGCTTTGTGCTTCACAAGGTGCCAGAATGTACTATCACCCTGTAGAGTAACATAATAGAAAGTCCCTTTTTGGGCGGAGAAAGATGGAGAAAATAGGGGTCTGAAGTACTGACAAATGGAGCGTGATGGGGATCTCAAAATTGCATAGGGGGTAAATATTGCCTACCTTTGTCTTGTTCAGCTAAGTAAAGCATTTACTGGTTAATGTAAAGTGCACACACATTTATAAACATTTCTGTTCAAATTATTGTAAGGGCCTGACTTGATTGAGCAAAGTTTCTATTTCCTCTAGCAGCTTCGGAGAGTATCATTAGAATCCAGAGATTAAGACAAAGTTTCTCCCAGTGGCTTCAATACTTGCAGTTTTTAGTGTCAGTTTTTCTGTTAGAGTGCTTTTTATCACAAAAGAAGAAGAAATGTTAAAGATGTTGGAAGTACCACTTCAAACCATTTAGCTTGGCCAATGTTAACCTGTCATTGTCAGTCATGCAGTGTACTTGTATAGACAATGTAAATACAGCTGTATATTTCTACATTTATATATTTTGGTCACTGGTTAGGCTTAGCAGTTTTGAAAAAAGAATAGCCAAATACACCAAACATAGTGGAAACAGTTTATTTTTTCAGTTCAAAATAAAATGGTGCTTGCACAAGCCAAATTGAGTTTTTTTTTATGTGAATTCAGTCTTGTATTGGAAGTGATTATCACACATTTGCAAACCTTTTAACTGGTGAACCGAGGAGTTATCTTCAGAGCTGGTGAACCGAGGAGTTATCTTCAGAGCTTGGCTGTTTGGAATAGTTTTTACGTTCTTAAATCTTTAATGCTACTTTTTATATGGAAACCATTTGAGAATTTAGTTTCATATCAAAATCTTAGCATTTCTAGGAGGGTAAGGAGAAGACATTGGTTACAAATGTTTTTTTAAATGCACACAGGAAATGGTGCAGTTGTTAGTAGAGTTTCTAAGGGTCCACTTCAGAATTTGTATTGATGATAACAGGCCTGGTAGCTAGAACATGAGTATAAAATGATTTGGATGATATTTTTCTTTATTTTGAGTTCAAGATTTAAGGTTAGATTAACTTGTAAAACTGTAAATTGTTCTGGAAGTATGATCCCTTTTTTAAAAAAAATAATAATACTGAAATGAAGTACTTCTAGCCAGATAACTCTTAGTGTTGTCTGTTGAAAGCTACTATTCTGTTTCTTCACAAGATCTTTCTTACTGCAACAGCAGCAACATGAACAATAAAGAAGTCCCCTCAGGGAGAAGGACGGGGTAGAAATATTGGAAATAAATAAATAAATAAATTCATCCTGGAAAGAAGTGACTAGTGGAGTTTCCTGGGGTTCTTTCCTGGGTCCAGTTATGTTCAACATCTTTATTAATGACCTGGATGAAAGTTTAGAGGGCGTGCTTATTGCGTTTGCAGATGAGACCAAATTGGGAAGGATAGTTAATGTTCCAGAGGGAAAGGATCAGAATTCAAAATGACTAGAGAGCTGGGCCAAAACAAACAAAATGAATTTCGACAAGGAGAAATGTAGGATACTACACTTAGACAGAAAAAATGAAATTCAGAGACATAGGATGGGTGACGCCTGGCTTGACAACAGTACATGATCTTGGAATCTTAGTGGAGCACAAGTTGAACATTAGCAAACAATGCAGCAGCTAAAAAAAACTAATGGGATTTAGAGTTGCATCAAAAGGAGCATAGTGTCTAGATTGAGGGAAGTCTTGGTGCCTCTCTATTCTGCTTTGGTCAGACCTCACCTAGAATATGTGCCCAATTCTGGGCACCACAATTTAAGAGAGATATTGACAAGCTGGAAGGTGTCCAGAGGAGGGCAACTAAAATGATTAAAGATCTGGAGACCATGCCCTATGATGAGCATCTTAAAGAACTGGGTATGTTTAACCTGCAGGAAACATGATAACAATGTTTAAACATTTGAAAGGCTGTCATAAGGAAGAATGAGCAGGCTTGTTTTCTGCTGCCCTGGAGACCAGGACTCAAATGGTTTCGAATTACAGGAAAAGAGATTCCACCTGAACATTAGAAATAACTTCCTGACTGGACGAGTTGTTCAACAGTGGAACTCTGCCTTGGAGAGTGATGGAGGCTACTTTTTGGGGGGCTTTTTAAACAGAATCTGTATAGTTGTGCTTTTCCTGCATGGCCCTTGTCTCTTCCAACTCGATAAGTATGTGCTTCTATGAGTTTCTCCATCTCCCTTTGGTTCTTCATGTGATCTCCTGAGTGGGAATTTCCTGTCACATGAAATATCAGCCCAGATCATGCTTTTTATGACCGGATTGCTAAAGGAGAGTAAAGTCAGAATGACAAATTTGGACAGCATAAAGTTCAACAATGGACACAACTGTTTTGGTTTAGCAGGAACCTTGTTTATTCTGAGAGGACTAAAGCTTTTTAAGACAGATGACTAATGGAGCAAAAGCAATGCTGCTTGAAAGGTCATCATGGAATGGTGCTTTAGAAATAGCAACCTCATCATTTTCATTGCTGTATACCTGTATGTCTTTCTGCCTTGGAAACAGGAGGAGTGATCTCAGGGTATGAAGAGGTGGGGCTCACTTTCTCCATTCCCATTGGAGGTGTTCTTTTCTCCATGGAAAGATTAATTACACAGAGAGCTTTGAGGCCTTGGCCAACTAAGATAGAAAGTACCTGCCACGTCAAAACTGATAAATCCTCCATGTACATTTGCGTAACCATTGTATTGGTTTACTTCACTTTTAGGGCAGAAAGGACAGTATTCACTTGCTTTAGAGAAAGGGAACAAGAACTTTGTGCCACTATCATTGCTAGTTGTCTTGAGAATGGGTTTGGTAACAAACTAATGAATTAAAATGCATTTTAAAATATAATCAGGTTTGGAATCCTATATATATATTAAATATAATGTGATGATTATCTCTACAACCACTATGTTGATATTAATGGCTCCAAAATGTCCCTTCCAGAACATCAAGATATAATAAAAGGTCCTACAAAAGTATGGAGGGCAGGAAATTGATGTTTGCTGCTTGCCATCTCCGTATGCTGACTTCTCATATTGTTCCAGAGGATGCCCCAAAAAGGGGCAGATAAAGGTAGCAAGGAAATGTGAGCACAACTAATTAACTCCTTTCTTACATGTAATTTTAGCTATATTTTAACTTTGTATTGTATAGCTTTATTCTGTTATAAGTTGCCTTAAGCCTGCTTGCGGAGAAAGGCGAGGTAAAAATATCTTAAATAAATAACATAAGAGTTCTAGAGAAGTTTCACTGTCTCTTTCTGAAATGTCAAAAATGTGGGAATTGAAGGAAAATTCCATTTGTGAAGGAAGAATGCCAAATCTTCATTTTATTCTTCCCTTTAACTACATACTTGGTTTTAAGTGAGGGCAGAGAGGAAGCTTTGATATTTGGTATTGTTATTCTGTACTATCTGTGAATTGTTCTAAGTGTGTAGTAGCAAGAAAACATCAATTTTGAATATAATTTAGTGGTAGAATTATTTGAGAAAAACCTACCTAGTGAGAACATAAAGTTAGCGAATCAGATTGGAGATCAATAAGGAGCTAACTAAAGTAACAGTGCCTAGTAGGCCTTCCCAAATATAGCATTACTCTGCAAAGGAGGGGGAGGGAAGCAGCTGAAGTATATGCAAGAATGACAATATGATTATAGTGCATGAACTGCAAAATCAATTTGCCAAGGCTGTCCTACTTCAGTATTATCAAATATCAAGCACACTTGGCAACTAGCACTTTTCTTTTCAAAAGGATTGATCCATTATATTTCAGAACTGGCAGGTGTAGAGCATGGTGAACAGCCTTGACTAAGTATAGTGATTAGTAGGGGTGATATATAGACCATGGGATCACCATCTGAAGGACACAGTGCTTAATATGACACTTTAAAGACTTAGCACCTCTCAGTACCAGAAAACAGGACGTTCTATCATTTTTAATGTTCCCTTTGGGTGTATTCATGCTTCTCATCAATATAGTTGCAGAGTTGATTGACTGAATGGGAGCTGAAGGGATTAGGAGTTCCATGACGAACAAAGCCACAAAACCTATGTAACACATCCCAATAACTAAGCAACCTTGCTTGAGTAGAAAAAAATCCCATGTACAGTGTTTCTTCCCTACTTTGCGGTTCACTTTTCGCTCCCTCACTGCTTCGCGTTTTTTTTTCTGAGAGGTGCACATGCGCAAAAGGTGCCAGTTTCCCTTTTGTGCATGCGCCCTCCCTCTCATCGACATCCAGCCGGGCCACTCTGGATGCCGACGAGAGGGTGGCACATGCACAAAAGGGAAACTGGCAGGAGCTGGAGAGGAAGAAGCATAGCGAGAAGGCTTGCAAAGGGGAGAAAGGCCACCTAACTACTAATATAATGTGTAAATATTTAAATATAATGTATAAATATTTAAATAAATATAGTGCCTCTACTTCACGGAATTTCACTTTTTGCAGGGTGGTCCTGGAACGTAACCCCCGCAATAAGTGAGGGAACACTGTAATCATTATTTCTGATTAAACAAAACATACTTGGATTTGTACTTTTAGCTGAATGAAGAATTCTCTCAAAAAGACCTAAAAGTACAACGCAACTCCCCTTATCTGCTGATTCAATATCCATGATTATTGCTTACCCATGCACCAAAAAGTATCCCTCATTCCCCCCTCCACGGGGCGAAGTACTTGTGGACCTTTATAGTGCAATTGTAGCATTTTATTTTGGCCCAAATATAATCAATATGCAGGGTTTGCTGCTATCTACAGTTTCAGGTGTCCAGGTGGGTGGGTGTGTCTCTTGGAATGGGTGTCCCGTAAATATGGAAGTTGTGCTGTATAGCTGATCCAGGATTTCAAATGGTATCTTTTAAATATAAGATAAAATAAAAAAATCCAAAATCTACAGTTAGACAATATCTTTTTGAGGATCAAGATGTGCTATTGCCATGTGCTATTAAATTGTGTGTGTGTTTGCATCTTGTACTCAACTGGTTGACAATATGTATAAGTGAGCTACCCTGTTGTCCAACACACTTATTCTAACATAACATGTAGTAATTTTCCAGTCACAACACTTGATCTTATGACCACTGCTGTGCTTCTCCTCTCTTAAGCAAGTGTGTAGAGCTATCCTCTTGAAAAGTGGACTGGTTACACTTCCTTGCGTTGACTCACAGTACTGTTCCAGGACCTGCTAGATCAGGTTTCTATGAGGAACGGGAAACTCTTTGGGGAAGAAGCAGCTAAGAGAAGAGGACTCTGTTTGTGGATTCACCCTACACTTCCATATCCACCAGACACCATTTTAACCCTCCAAGAGGTTCTGTCTGGAAGATTTTGGCCTTGTGAAGACTTTTGATAGTTCGTTCTTGTCCTTGACTTTTTTAAATGTGATTTTCTCTTGATGCTTTGATTGCATTTGAGCTACTCAAAACTCTGCCTCCCCCTGTGTAGCCACCTGCTGGGGTCCCACACTGATAAGTGGAACTTTCTCTTCTTTATAAGGCGGTTTTTGCCTTGCGGACTTTGCAGTCACAGCCAGAAACAAAGATGGGGAAGAGTCTGCTGTTGTTTGGTGAGCATGCCCTAATCCCTTTTCTACAGGAGTATGGTACAAGTTGAGAGAAAATTCCTGCAGGTTTGACTGTTAAAGCAATAGGATGAATGTGTTAGGGGATGAATTAAAAGGTTTCTTCTTAAAAGGGGTAATAGTGTTCAAAATGGTGTGGTATCTTTTGGAAATCTTTCATTCAGATCTGTGCCTAATTTTTGCCATGCAAACTTTTGGGGGAAAATGAAGAGTTATGTGGGGATGAGTGAGCTCAAAACACAGAGTACTTTAGTTTAACCTTTCAATCTATTGTTTGATACCTGTTCGTGGTCTACAGATTCAGCACAACCTTCTGCACCAATGAGAATTTATTTGGATAACATGATGGCAGTGCATCCTCATGCAGCCAATAAGACATGGCTATTTGATGATGTTATGATGCACAACAGAACACATTGGTTTCACTCTGAGCAGGGTTCCTAATGTTGCCAAGTTGACGATTTCAATTATTACAGAGTTGCGTTTGAATAAAGGCAATATTTCTAGTCACCGCTTTTTCTCTATCTCACAGCCACACTTCCAAATTCTCATTGGTGAGATTTGTCTGTGTGGCAAAAAGAGCCCTTCCAATCTGGCTCAAGTCTGTATGCAAATACTGACAAGAATGTTGTTTTTAACACATGCACCTTTTTCTTGCAGGTTTGGCCATATTGCTGCAGTTGCAGCTAGGTGAGGACTTTTTCTGATAATATAAACCTTAAGACTTAAACAGTAGAAAAAGGCGAGCTATAAATACATTAAATTAAAAAATAAAACAACCATAATAATAAAATAAGAACCTTAGCCAGGGATATTCCTTATCTGGTTGGACACCAGAAGGCATCACATAGCAGATGAAATAGAGATAAGCAGGAATAACTGTCATGATTGTAATGGAAGTAAGGAAATAATAAGATCACATGTTTCCCCCCACTGACTTAGCAGTAGGAGGGCAGGGCAGGGTGGTGGATGATGGGACAGCGGGGGGCGGAGGTGGGTGGCAACATGCAATTACAATTGCATACTGGGAATGTCTAAATTGAACAGAACCCAGCCAGGGCTCGTTTTTGTAAAACGTAACAATGAGGAAGAATAAAATTGAAAAATAAACATAAATCCTACAAATGTGGTTCACCAGGGCTCCTTTTCTACCTCTTTTAACAGGCTCTACTTACAAAATTGTGTGTTATTTCACAAACTGGTCCCAGTACAGGCCAGAGCCAGCCAAATACTTTCCAAACAATGTTGATCCAAATCTCTGTACCCATCTGGTCTATGCCTTTGCCACCATGAACCAACATAAAATTGCACCTTATGAATGGAATGATGAGGACAGGCTCTACCCAGAATTCCAAGCACTTAAGAAAAGGTATGTCCTTTCCTTTCAGAAACCTTTTTATTATATCTGTATCTATGCTTATAGCTCAGTGGTTCCCAATCTTTTTTGACCAGAGACCACTCTCCAACATTAGTACCAAAAGGGTTATGAATCAGGTTTTGGTCAACTTTAGATTCGGTTTGGTTATTTGGGGTGCTGATTCGGAAAATTGCATTGGATAGACCACATCAGCTCTAGTTTTTGATACAGAACATATGCATCCAGGAGTTTCCATCTGCTCGGCCACAGAAAACCATATTTAATAATCTTATTTTAGGTCTCGTGGCCCACCAGTGGGCCATGGCCTACAGGTTGGGAACCACTATTATAGCTGAATCTACCACTCTACACACATACATAGTCATATCTGCATATGCACATACAGACTTGAAAAATCTGTTTTCATTTCCTAGCATGGTTTCCCTCCCTCATTCCTTTCCTCCTTCTGTGGATGACTATGTTCTTTGATTTCAATTGTTTTCCATTTAATAAATCTGTAGAATTTTTTCATATAGATACATAGAATATTGATGTGCTTTATTGAAACAAACATATGTTTGCTCTCAATGACTGAGATGCATTTTGTCATATTACCTTTGACTCTGCAATTACTATGCACATTTGTGCATTGACCTTCTTCCACATGTTTTTCAGCAACCCCAATCTTGTCACACTTCTCGCAATTGGAGGCTGGAATTTTGGCACTCAGAAGTGAGTATCCCTACCCTTAACCAAGTTATTCAAGACTTTAATTATACATCACACTCTCCAAAAAGATGGGGAGAAAGTTCACCTTCATAATTTTTACATATGCTAATCTATATGGTGGTATGTAAACTTAGAAATAACTCCTGTAATATAACAGAAATGTGACACAATTTAATACAGTGGAAAATAATATGTCTAGGTAATTCGTATGCTTTTGAGTCTGGTCTCTGGGTGCTAACTCTTGATGGACAACTTTATGGCCCCTACTCTCCCCTTTTTTGCTTCTTTCCATTCAGCTAGTGAATATTTCAATTACAACACTGTTCTCACAGCCTTTCAAACAAAATATCATGTTCTCCATAGTAACTATCTGGCCCCTAAAAGTTGAGAAAAAAACACTATGAAATTCATGAGGTAGTTGTAAGTCTTGAAAGCACTCTCACATGATAAGGGGGCTTCTTCTGTTTGGTATGGTTTGCAGAGGCATATAGGAGCCCTTGACATGCCCATACAATCTGTGGGTAGTACTTTGCCTACCTTTGCTTAAAATGTGACATGTTACTTATGAGCATCTTCTGTAGACGGGAATAACACTTAATGAAGTCAATTGTATGTGCATAGAGATCACACAGGCCCCAGGCAAGGAGTAAACCCTTTGTTGTGAAGCAGAGGTTTTTTTTTTGCTGTGGGACAGATCAATCCTTTGTTGTATGGTTGGGCCATTTAAATGAAGCTTCAATTGTATGAAAGATGGTTGTAAAAATGTGGTTCCCCCTATGGTTTCAAATGATGTTTAAAAAGCACTTTGAATCATACATCAGTGATTGTTATAATTCATATGGTGTGAGTTGTAGAATATGGATGTAATGACCTCTGACTAGGGTGGTGCATGTTCCAGTGGCAGAAAGGTACATGAATAGAGCAAGGCAGGATAACAGACAATGATATTTAGACTGCAGCTACATATGTGTAATGGCATGTGGCAAACAATATCTAAGATTTTCTTCACCTCAGGTTCACTGAAATGGTTGCCTCAGCTGGCAATCGGAAGATCTTCATTGATTCAGTGATAGAATATCTCCGTAAGTTTGGCTTTGATGGAATTGACCTGGACTTTGAATACCCAGGATCCAGGGGTAGTCCTGCTGAAGACAAGCAGCGCTTCACAGTCCTCATTGAGGTGAGTAGCCAATATATTAGCCTAAGATGAGTGTTTTTTGCCAGTAAATAGTACTATGCGTATTTAATATTACTAATTGATCTCTCAAACATATTTGAAACAATGCTGTAAGTTACCTGAAAACCACCTTCATGTAAACAGTTGTATATTGTTTCTCGTTATAAAGTAGTAGTTCTTTGGGTTCAAATTTCCAGACTCCTTGAGTTCATGCCAGATGAGGCTCTTGGAAGCTGAAGTCCATAAGATCCGAAGGATCCCAGATGGAAAAGCAGCTCTATAAAGTATTGGAGTACCCCTCTGGCCCTTGAAACCTCATCCACTTTTCCACTGTGCATCTATGGGGAAAAGAAAAACCTGCTGCAGTGATCACTGTTATTCACCATTTGTAGCAGTGGTGGAGAAACTGTTCTGTTCACTGGAGGATGTAGAGTCAAAAGCAAAAGCCAGTCGCAACTTCTAACAACCCTGCTTTAGACATTACTGTCTTCATGCTGGTAGCAGAGAAAAATCAGGACTCCTACTGTGTTTCCCTGAAAATAAGACAGTGTCTTATATTAATTTTTGCTCCCAAAGATGCGCTAGGTCTTATTTTCAGGAGATGTCTTATATTTCCATGAAGAAGAATTCACATTTATTGTTGAACAAAAAAATGAACATTTATTATATACTTTACAGTAGTTGTCATCACAAAGCATAACCAGACAAACTGTGAATCATATCAAGAATTTCTTGTTACTACCATTATTTCCATGTACAACAATATGGTAGGTACATTTACCGATCCTGCATGCTCTGCTGTTCTGTTTGGCGGGCATGCTTCCAAACAAAAATTTTGCTAGGTCTTACTTTCGGGGGAGGCCTTATATTTAGCAATTCAGCAAAACCTCTACTAGGTCTTATTTTCTGGGGATGTCTTATTTTAGGGGAAACAGGGTAGTAGTGACATATTTCAGTCACTTCCTATGCCAGGTTTTAGTTCTCAGTATGAAGGGAGGAGAGGTTTCAACCTCCCCTTCTCTGTACACTAAAAATATGTCTCTATATGTACCAGTATGGTACAATGTAGGATTCAAATATGTTAAAGGCACTCGATCTTGACTGACCTTGAAAGGTAAGCAAGGTAAGCTGTTTCGTAGAAGAATGAATTCTGGGTGGTGTAGGTTATATTTCAGTGGAAAGAACTGGGAAAGCTACGTTTGAGTATTACTTGCCTAAGAGAACCCTATGAAATTCAGAGGCTTGTCTAAGTTGATAGGCGATGAGAAGGCACACACACACACACACGCATACACACATACACATAGTATACTGTACATAGCTGCATGATGGGTGTGTTCCCTGCCTCCCTATTGGAAATGGATATGGCTCCAAGTGCCAATGAGTTGTACATCCCTGCCCTGTTACAAAGTACTGTAATTAGGATGAAGCCATTGTGGTATAGCTGCGAAGATAAACTTTCTAGTGTTTTCAACTTGAAAGAAATAGTGTAGTAATTAGTTTGCTGTCATACTGGAGGTGCACAGCAAGAAACCCTTTGTTCTAAAAATTTAAGGGGCCCTAAACTATCTTTTTTTCTGAAAATATACATTTCAGAACCACCATAGGGATTTAATAATGGCCCCTTACAGAGGGCACACATGATAGCTGTTTACTTTGAAAGGGAGAGGTAGTGGTGGGAAAGTTATGTACAACTTTCACATTTTGATGTTTTAGAGTTATTTAATTGATATAAACTTATGCCAAAATAAATCTTAGTTCTAGCCAGAATAAGCAAAAGGCATCAATACAACTTACATAAGTGTTGACTTACGAAGCTACCATTGATTCAGCAAATCCATTCTAATTCAGACTAATAATTGCATTTAGGCTTAAGTCCCACAAGATCCTGTCATATGTCATAAGAGAAGATATGTAGCCTGAATACAGCCAGGGCCTGAATCAGTTGTTGAATAGACCAATTGAATCAATTGTTAGATAGTAAGTTAACCCTTAGGTAAATCCTATTGATCCAGTCTATCTACTTTAGTTGGGACTAATGGTTGGATTTAGACCCTAATGTGCAACAAACAAACAATGTTATAAGCTCTTACATTTGCCTAATGACAATAGATGCCTAAAGGCAGAACTAACAATAGATTATTATAGTGAAACAATCTGGGAAAACCTAGAGTGCAGTGATTACATCCCCCTATTCGTAAAAACTTAAACCCTTTACAGCAGGCATGGGCAAACTTCGGGCCTCCAAGCGTTTAGGACTTCAACTCCTAGAAATTCCAGTCAGTTTACCAGCTGTTAGGAATTGTGGGAGTTGAAGTCTAAAACACCTGGAGAGTCAAAGTTTGCCCATACTTGCTTTACAGTGTATTCCCATAGTAATTAAGACCTGTCATAGGAATGTGTGGATGAACAAAAAGAACTTATGGCTGTTTTCTCGCTATCTCTCCATAGGAAATGCTGGCTGCTTTTGAAAACAATAAAGTTGATGGGAAAAGACTTCTGATCACTGCGGCAGTGTCTGCAGGCAAAGGAACCATCGATGCAGGATATGAAATTGCCAAAATAGGAGCGTAAGTATCAGGAGGCCAGCTGTGGTTTTTAAATTTTGGGGACAAACACTTATTTAAATTTCTTTTTCATGTATCACCAGTCTTAAAATTTCCATGCAATATGACTATGGTTGCCTTGAGTTCAACACTGGATAATAGGCGGAATATAAATACAATTGATAAATAACACTGCTACCTGATCAGTGATAATATCCCAGTTTTACACAATTAACTTAGAGTGACACTGATAGAAACCTAAAAAGATGTGGCATTGTTGTTGTTTTCCCCACAATTTTTATTGTTATCAGTGCATAAGGAATCATGTATGGTACATAGTGTATAAGGAATCCTGTATGTTCATCCCAGACTTTTAGATTTCATCAGCGTAATGACATATGATTTCCACGGAGGCTGGGATACCTGCACAGGACATAACAGCCCCTTGTACGTGGGATCCAAAGACCAAGGCGATATGAAGTATTTCAACTGTGTAAGAAAAGCTTCTGATTTTATGAATAATTCTAGTGTCTGTACATATATGCCTGTGTTTGTGTGTGTCTTTTTGCTTGCTTTTTAAAAACTAGAGATCAGTGAATGAGCAGTATACTAATTCTCAGTCTCACTCACCAACTTAACAGGACTATGCCATGACCTACTGGAGGGACAACGGTGTCCCAGCTGCAAAGCTCATGATGGGATTCCCAACTTATGGACGCACTTTCAGGCTGACTAGTTCAGAGACTGGTGTTTGTGCCCCTGCTTCTGGGGCTGGCTCAGCAGGACAGTATACCCGGGAGGCTGGCTTTTGGGCTTATTACGAGGTAAAATATACCCGTTTTTGTATTTCTCTTTACTCTTTTTTATTTATCTTTTTTTTAAAAAAAATTCATCCTTACCAGGGCAGTGTACAAAGGATATGATCATCCAAAACAGAATAGTGAAGAAGCAAAACTCTAAAATGCTGTTGAACATCTTTTTAACCACTCTTTCCTTTCTTGTATAGTCCTCTATTTTCAGCTCCATTCTTTCTCTCTAGATAGGTTTTGGTCCAGTTGTGTTAGACATAAAACAACAGGTTATAGATTGTGTCATACCTAAGGCTGTAGCCAAGGGGGGGGGGTGTTAGGGGTTCAATTCCCCCCCCCCCTGAATTTTTTCAGGTTTTTTTTTAAACCCTGGTTTACTCATAACTGGCTAATCAAATCCCCATGAATGTCCACTGAAATTTATCTGTCTTGAGTGTCCACTGAAGTTTATTGATGGAGCCTGATTTCTATTTTTTTTTTTTTGCGTTATGGAACTACTCTTCATTATTCACTTAAAACGTTTCAAACCCCCCCCCCCCCCCCATTTTTTCTGGCTTTGGCCCTGGATATACTGATACAAAATCTTTTTTTTTCATGTTTACACAGATCTGTACATTTTTGAAGACTGCCACTGTAGAATGGATCGATGAACAGAAAGTTCCATACACCTACAAGGGCAACGAATGGATTGGATATGACAACATTGCCAGCTACCGATGCAAAGTAACCCTACTTTATCTTTAATTTTACCATTTCCAGATATGAGAATATGGATTCAATCCTCTGAACACCTCCCCTGGGTCTAGATAAAATATGGTGAGAGGCAAACATAAGATAGAATTGTCTACCTAGTGAGTGCCAAGGGCACTATTTCCAAATAAAAAATAGGGCTAGGGGCCATAATGTGTATGCAAATGTTATTTCTCAACCCCGACCTCTGGTGATTACCTACTTTTGCCTGTTTTGCTCTATGAAGCTGAAGCCTCATTTGCATTGACCATTTAATGTAGTCAGAAGTTAGCTTCAGACTGCAGTGTCCAGACAACAAACTCCCATAAAAAGTGTGTGAAAGAAAGCCAAGGTTCTGTGGTTTGTTTAATCACTAACTACCTCAAACTGGTTCCAGGATTTTGTGATCATCTGCACAGCAAAACCAGTTTCTTCAAAACTGGTTTGAAACTGCATTAAATGGTCAGTGTAGATGGGGCCTGAGACTGCGAATGCACTCTTTTCCTCTGAGCACATAGTGGATACTGGTTGAAACATAATTATATTCCAAAGGTTTACAACATCCTTCTTGAGACAGTGAGCAGTTTTAGTAATAGTTATGAAACAGAAAAGGAAAAAAAACCCCTTTGGAATCCCTGTTTTGAAAGGTGTCCTTTTGTTTTGGTAGGTCAAATACCTGAAAGAGCACAATTTTGGAGGTGCCATGGTTTGGGCCATTGATTTGGATGATTTCCTGGGCACTTTCTGTAATGAAGGAAAATATCCTCTAATATCTGAGTTGAAGAGACTTCTTGAATCAAATGGTAAGAATTAGTAAGGGTTAACAAGGTTTTCTTACTCAGTTGTATGACATTTGCTAGAATTTCAAAATGCTGAAGGACTGTACTAGTCTAACAGGCAGTGGGACTTATTGTTTAAATTCTCAGCTCTGTTCAAATGATGCATGGATTTTAACTCTAGCAGATTACCATATGTAATGCCCTTGTGTGACAACAACAGCATTGGCAATGTCTGAAATTGTCTCGGCACAGATGTTTGTTCAAAACTGGCAGGAAAGACCATGGCAAGATTACCTCCAATTCTTCTATGTTGCATTTGTGTTCTCATAATAAGAACAAACACATCCTGTGGTTGCTTTCTTCTTCCTCTTTTTGCCCAAGAATATTAATGATGTAAAGCAAATGAAAGTGTTTTGAAGAATTCATACCATTAGCACCTGAACGGATCCAGACATTTAGAGCTTTAAGGATTTTTATGACACAAATGTGTGCTTTACATTTAATCCTGCAGGAACACAAGCTCCTAAATCCAAACAAAGTGCAAAATGTATGTGTGTTGAATGAGAGGGAGACATCCTGTTTGTATGACAGAAAGACTCATATTAGTTTGATAAATGTCTCTCAAGGATGTGATCACTTGTAGCTAAACATTAATAGGATTTTTTATTGTGTCAGAAGCGAACTGATAACATACTGCAAGTTGCTTCTGGTATGACAGAATTGACTGTCTACAGAAACACTGTCCAGGGGATGCCCGGATGTGTTGCTGGGAGGCTTCTCTCATGTCCCTGCAAGCTAGAGCTGACAGACGGGAGCTCACCCCATCTCGTGGATTTGAACTGGCAACCTTCAGGTCAACAGTTCAGCTGGCCCAAGGATTTAACCCATTGCACCACCATGGCTCCATTAATAAAATGAAAAAAGAGACATGACCATGAACTGTCTAAAAGTCACAAGACAAGAATGGATCATGAGCAAGATGATGAAATGAAGTTGACAGACTTGGTGGTGGAAGTGTAAATGGAAACTAAGAGACTAAAACCAGTAACATTATAAAGACATGCTTGAGCTTAAGTAGAAGATAAAATTGTGTTGTCTGTGCTGTCATCCCAACACAAAGGTTGCTAACATTGAGGAACACACCTTGTATGAAGAATTAGATAATACCAGCCAGGTACCTATAGATTCCTGTAGTCTTCCACAGAGTGAAGAGAGGCAACTTTGACTTTAACTCTCATATGGGTCATTCTGCAATGTACCTAAAGCTGGCTCTACACTGCCCTATATCTCAGGATCTGATCCCAGATTATCTGCTTTGAACAGAATTATATGAGTCTCCACTGCCATAAAACTGAGTTCCAAGAATAAAGTGGGGGGTGAACCGTACTGGGGTGTCTCAGAAGGGATTGTCTATATGCTTGTTGTGCAATGTTTCAGCAGAGATGTATTAATTTTAAATTTAAAAATATCCTCTTAGTTAGATATAATCACAAAAACATTTTTGTAAACTCAGTTTACATGTATTTTATCAATGGACGTACAAGGCTAAAAGACTATGCTGATTTATTTTTGAACCTTCTAATGGAGGGGGATGTTATTATTATTATTATTCAATTACAATGTCATTTCATGTCAAGTAGATTTGTTGGTACATGCTAGAAATCATTGCTGATGGGTTTTTAAATAGTTGCTGACTTTGATAAATGTTATATTATTTTAGCTACAATACCATATGAGTGATCACACTGGATGACACCAACCCTAGTGGTGCCATTCAGCGTCAGCATAATTAACCAGAAATTGTCCCCCCCCCCCACTAAATTGATGAATATTCTTTTCAGATCCCATCACCTGCGATGGAGCAGTCCCAACTCCTCCTCCCACAGATACTACTGCAGCTCCTCCTACAACACCAGTTGAACCTCCACCAGTCACACCAACTCCTCCTCCAGGCACTACAACTACTGCTGGACCTTCCGATCCTGATAACTTTTGTGCAAACCAATCAGATGGCATCCATGCTGACCCCAAAGACAACACCAAATTCTATATGTGTGTTCAGAATCAGACTTTCAGCTTTAGCTGTGCATCTGGGTTGGTTTTTAATGACAGTTGTAAGTGCTGTGACTACCCTTAAATATTCACAGATAGTTTCCAGAAAAAAGAGGTGATTTAAATCAGGTAGCATTGTAACCAACAGGAAATGCCTTTCCTCACAAACCATAAGATCTGGTTCTTAAGCTTACATTTTACCTTTTCTCCATTCATCCTTCTGTCTTAGATTGTAAGCCTGAGGGCAAGACTTATTTTACTACCAATATTTGTAATCACCTTTTAAGATCCTTTCTGGAGAATCTGTGTAAAAATGTTATGAAAAAAGAGAAAGCACAATTAAAATAAATTAGGCATAACTAAAGTACATTGGTGTTGATATTTTTTGTGGAATATAGTGGGTGGGATGATTGCTTTCATTCAGGATGAATCAAGATAATTATCATTTTTTGCATATCTCATGACAATCTGTAGAAGAACAGAACTAGAAAATCCATACTCTGTAAAATGCATCATGTAGCAGTCTTATTGAAGCTATGGTTAGGAACATAAGATACATTTGCATTAAACCACATGTTCTAGTCAACTATATTTCAACCGACTTCAAGTCTCTAAGTTTGCAGGTATACAATTCACTTGTTTTCTCTCTCAATCAATATTAGTCAATTAGCTGTAAAGAATACTTTTTCTGTCAATTTAAAATTTGACATCATTTATCCATTAAAAACCAACATAACCCAATTCCTTCAGTGGAATTCAGTTACATAATTGCATATAACACAAACAGTGGGAATGAAGCAAAATAATAAAGGAATTAACATAAACAGCAGAAGAGCAACGTGAAACCAGTCAAACGAAAAGTTATATAGATGCACTAAAGCAGTGGTTCTCAACCTGTGGGTCCTCAGGTGTTTTGGCCCACAACTCCCAGAAATCTCAGCCAGTTTACCACCTGTTAGGATTTCTGGGAGTTGAAGGCCAAATCATCTGGACCACAAGTAACCTACAAAATCTGCCTTTGCAGTTCTCCACAGATGGCCCTTTTTCTGTTTTTAAAAAGGAGAATTGTATCTCTTAGAAATCCCCAAGAGCATAATTTCAGTGTTGAAATAAGTTGCCAGGTCTCACTGCACTGCTTAACTTTTTTTTTTTAAACCCACATTTTTTCAAAGCTATAAGAAATTCTGTTCACAATGTTTGTGATGAACCACATGGAGTGGCTATAAAGGAAACTACACAAAAATCAAATGCAGTACATAAGTGTAAAGGGAAAAATCCATACTTGGTTTATACAGTCAAGATTATATGAAGCTTCTATATATTATACATTATTTAATTGTGTGTGTATGTGTGTGTGCATGTGTGCGTGTGTGTATTAGTGTGTGTGTGTGAAACTCCTTAGCTTTTAATTACATTTGCAGAGTTAAATCATATTAGAGTTGATGATAGTTAGAATATAATAATATTAGTTCAAAAGTGCCTTTCTCTCCCCCTCTCTTTTTGTTTTCATAAACCAATGCTGAGTTAAACCCAATATTATTTGCAGGCCTAAGCTAGTGGTTCTATGGTGATGCTATGCTGCATAATGAAGCATAACTCCATGTGCTAATGAAGTCCTATTGGCTACAAGTGGCAACCATTAAATTCCATGTTAGTGGACCCTGCTTCGGGTTTTAATTCCATTTTTAAAGAAATTCTTCATACTGTTATACCCTATTACAAAAATGGGTGTGGTTTTTTTGAATGGCATCTTTCCAGTTGGCATGGGAATCCAGAACAGATTCTCCATCTCACTGACATGGAAACCACCAGCTGAGCATGATTTTGTTTTCTAAGTTGAAAAACCATTAGATTTAATTATGTAACACAATTCTATTTGTAGAGTGATATCTAATCAACTATAAACATTCACCAAAGTTTATTTACTGAAATCATTGCCAGCCACAAGTGAGTATAGCAGGGATCTCAATCAAAATGCTCTCACTTCCAAACAGCTGAAATAAAAATTGGAAACTAACTGAAATTCCATTAGTGTAAAGAGTTTTTTAAACAAAAATTGAACTGAAAATCAGTTTCAAACAAATCAGGTACCCTGTTTGGACTGTAATATGGCAGTCTTATACTGGAGGTAAGATATAGGTACAAGCCTGTATCTGATTTTGAGTACAGTGTTCCCTCACTTATTGCGGGGATTATGTTCAAGGACCACCCGTGAAAAGTGAAAATCTGCAAAGTAGGGACACTATATTTGTGTTGTTTGCAAGTACAAACAACACAACTCTGTCTCCTCCTCGCCTCTTAAGCACGCGCATGTGCTCTCCAGCCACTGCCGCTGCTTTGTGAGGCGAAAACACAGCTGCTTCAGCCTCCTTTTCTCTCCTTAGGCTTCTCCTTAGGAAGGAAGTAGCAAGAGGGATTTATAAGAGATTTCTAATATTATTTTAAGATTTATACTATTAATTTAGTGTTAATTAAAAACCCGCGAAACAGTGAGGACACGAAAAGTGAACTGCAAAGTAGCGAGGGAACACTGTATACGGTACTTCTTTAGGTTGATGATGGCATAGTAAAAAGGTAAAATTTTCCCCAACATTAAGTTTAGTCGTGACCAACTCGGGGGGTTGGTGCTCATCTCCATTTCTAAGCCAAAGAACCAGCGTTGTCCATAGAAGCCTTCAAGATCATGTGGCCGGCATGACTTCATGGAGTGCTGTTACCTTTTCGTCGGAGCGGTACCTATTGATCTACTCACATTTGCATGTTTTCAAACTGCTAGGTTGGCAGAAGAATTACTGGCAAAATAATTACACGTAACTGACAAAAAAGATTACTTGTAACTGGCAAAAATGACCAAAATCCAGCTGAGCAATCCTCATGGGCAATGGCATGAGAGAAGGTCTCCTTGGGCAGGAAGGGCAAACTTTCATCCCATCAAAATGCCTTGTTTCTCTAAAGCTACTCACTTTGCATCCTCAAAGTCAGCCTCCATGAGAAATTGTGAGGTGTAAAAATCTAAGCTCTACTTCCTGCCTACAAAATGAGTAAATTTGGACAGTTAAGCTTTTTCAATTTGACATACCTTATAGTATTGTCATGAGGATAAAAGGAGGGTGCAGGTGGTAGGAGTAGATTCAGAAATAAGAAAAGATCCTTTGCCTTGTGTCCAAGCTTCATGGCTTCAAGTTCCAGTGTGGTGTAGTGGATAAACTGCTGGGACAGGGATTGGGAAGGTCTGTGTTTGAGTCTTTGGCAAGCCATGAAAAAACTTGTGGTCAGTTAGGTTTGCACTAAATTTCTGGAAGACTCATTGCAAGTATCATATCCATGTTATAGCTTCTATGTTACTCCCTGCATTTCACCAGTAAAGGCGAACAATGTATCCTTCTAGACAATGAGAATATAAAAACCTTTACCTCTGAATAACTACTACTAAAGGACCTAATGTTTGGAGCCATTTAAAGAAAAATCAAATTGAGGGTGTGTCTGACAGAGAGCAAATACACTGAAATTGCTGACAATATGAGAATAAATAACCTTGACTTATTTTAGTTGTTAAATTAAGGCCAATCAAGACCAATCGATCAGGCTATTTGTCACATTCTGAAGGTTACTTTGACATATGATATATTTTTGCCCAGGTAGCATGTACTAAGAGTTTGCTTAGATTGATCAAATGTTTATTCCCTTTTTATCAGTGCTTGCTCTTTATTCAAGGGTAATACACCAGACAGGTGCCAAGGTGACCAAGGTTATTGGAGAAAGGCTGAGTCATTTCACTTCTCTTGCATGCTACATCCAAGTTAGTGAACCGGAGAAACTCAGATGCAAAAAACCCAAAACATATGGTAATAATTTGAATTGCTAACATATGTTACAATTTACCTTAGTCATACGATTGCTAAATGTCTGGTTTTTCTTGTTGGTATTTCTGCCATTTTCATTTCCTCCTCATTCAAACTGGTTCACCATGTGTAGAAATACCTACCAATTGGGACTGAAGCCCATGCATGTGATGCATGTAAAAAAGTGATCTGGATTCCATGAAGTCTTGCACAAAATAAAATCTGTTAGTCTATAAACCATAAGACCTTTCCGTGTACCTGAAAAGCCAAAAAGGAATCTAATAGAACCTATGAGACTAACTGGAGGAAAAAATGCTAGCATGAGCTTTCATGGACACAGCCCACTTTAGCACATACATGGACTGAAACCTATGAACATGCATACATATGTGTGTGTGTGGGTGTGTGTGTGTGTGTGAAAAGTAGTGTAAATGCAAACCATTTTGGAGTGATGATAAGTATCAGTCTAATAATGGTCTTAATGAGTAGCTATAAGAACAAATGTGGGAGAAAGGTTTTCACATAAGTGTAGATAACATATGTATAGCTGAGTAAAGTCTTTGTAGCAAAGTGATTTTGTATGGGTGAAAGACCAGTAAAACATTGTAAAGCTGATGCAGGGAGAATCATTTTGTTTGTATAGCTATGTCTTCCGCATAGCCATACACACAACCTATATGCCAAGAAATCTTTGTTCAAATCATTGCTTAATTAATTGGATTGTGTAGATATATCCTAATGCAGCTGTTTCTGTCCCCGGTATTTCTTTAATACTTTTTTGTTCAAGAACTCCCACTTGGAGGAATGGTGTAGAATGTTCAAGAATGTCCTGGAACAGATTTTGATGTATCTCCACTTCTAATGTCATATTTGTGTCCATTTATCTTCCAGAATATAAACTGAGCAGTTTGTCCAATGCTGCTATAGGATAGCACTCTAAACAATGAGCACGTGAAGGCACATCTCATATTATGAGGTATGTGTTATATCATTAGATCCATAAATATCATCAAAATGAGAGGAATCGTTTCCATTAAATCTCAGGCACTGGTTTCATTGGTTTGAGAAACTTTCTTGGTATTGATGTCAGACTGATTAAGTAGTCAATTCTTGGGTCTCCCCCTTTTTGAAGATAGAGAGAACATTTGCCCTCATCCACTCTGCAGGAACTTCTCTTGTTCTCCAGAAATTCTCAAAGATTATTGCCAAAAGTTCTGAGATTATTTCTACTAGTTCCTGTAACATCCTTCAATATAGTTCATTTTGCCCCTGGAGACTTGAATTCATTCATCTAGCTACTTTAAACAAATTCAGGCCTCCAGCGCTAAGTTTGTTATATGATTTGCACTTGACTGAAATGCAGACACATTTTCCCTTAAAGAGTCCATAATTTCGTCTGTTTAGTGGGAGGTGAAGATACCTACAGATTTATTTCTTGTTTCTTATTCATCACCTTTATCTTCAATCCTTCTTTACAAGGAGGCCTTGACTGCAGACATGGTTCTTCCCCTCACAAAAAATAAATAAAAAAAATCTGTTTTCTAGGATGAATCAAAATACCTTGATGGTTCCATGTCCACTCTTCCAAATTATGGATCTGAACATGGATTTGCTGGTCCTACTTTGCTGCTCTAACTATACTAGCACACATATGGCATCACTTTGAGCACTGGGCAGAGGTTTAGCTTTTAATTTCTAGAAGAGCTTTATATACTTTTATTTGGGTAAAAAGTTTTGAAGCAATAGTTAAATGTTGATTGTCCTTGATTGGATGGGTTTTTAAAATCTATTTTGACTGAGTATTATATCATATGACAAATACTATGTTACTTATTTTGCAGGTGTGTGGGTTCCACAGTGATAACTGGTATTTTTTCCTCAATATAAAGCAATGCTTATCTTCTAGTCTCATTTGGAGGCAAGGGAAGATGACGAAGGTGGTACTATGGATTGGTAAGCAATTCTTGCCTCTTTAATCTTCATGGACATTCATTTATTTACTAAAGGCAAACTGTTGTTTCTACAGTTATTATATGTTATTATAATAATAACAGTAATTCTAAACATTTATGTTAGGCATAGCTCAAATGAGTGGCGCGTCTTCATGATCAGACCACCTTTGATGGCTACCTTTGGGATTAGAAAGGTATTGTTACTGGCTATTCATCTCCCAAGTGGTGAGAATTTCAGGGGGAAAATGTTCATTTGCTCTGGAAGAGAAAACATTGATATTTTATAGTATTTCTTTTGTTTGCAAACATATAAGCAAAGTGTATTTTAAACACACTGAAAGTTTTACCAGACAGTAGAGCAACGAACGCTGCATTAAACATCCCCAAAGACCAACCATGTCCTAGAGATGCTTCAGGCAATTTCACAGTTATCTCTGCCACTGGGTCCAGAAGGCCAAACCCCCAAACCATTTGTCAGTCACTGGAGCCCAAGGACAGGGAATCTGTGACTCTGCATGTGCTGTTGGACTCCAATAAAAGACATTTAGAAACACCAATATTCTTTTGCTAAATCTCTAAATAACCACTGAGTAACATATTCTGCAAAATAGAAATAAAGTAATCCCAATAGCTAAATGCATAACTGTATTTTCCCCAGCTCAGATTGGCTAGTGATTTGGTGTCTACAATTTGTCATGATTCACTATTTTAAGTCATTGGAAGTGGCCCGCTCAGTAGGCATCTTTGGATTGTGTCCTTCATTCTTCTGTGTTGACTGCTTATGGCATAATGCTGTGGTTTGGATTATTTGCATTAAACATTAAGAGAGCTAATAAGTGGAATAACCTATATAAAGATAGCTTAGACAGGATGCTCTGCTGTTTGCTTGTTGTCTGTTATTGTAGTGTAAATTAATGGACTTGCAGTTTCTCAAGTCACTTCTGACACAAAATAAAATTAAAATAAAAACGGGCTAGCCATTGGATTGTTTGCTATGCTTCTGAGATATGCCTTGTCAATTAATCATATTCTGCTGTTTTGTTTTGTTTTTGGCTAGGTCTGACCATTTTGCTGCACATGCAGCTGGGTAAGCATCTTGTTTATTTTCTCTGTGTCTAAGAGAATGGAGAATATGCCCTTTTAAAAAAATCATGCTGTATAGAAGAACCATGTCTAAATGCAATATAGTCTATATGGTACCTAGGTACTAGCTGAAGGCTACCCAGCAGTAAAGTCTGATGGTTTCCATATTAAGGAGTTGGTAAATCTATTCTGGTTTTTAGTCTGAATTTTAAAGAAACTACTATTGCCGCCAATGGGCCAGATCTAACCGCATTTTTTGGCTGTGGACCAAAAACGGCTATTTGGCTAACTGCTAACTGCATGCAGATCAGCAGGTCTCCTGAAATTTGGCCAGCAGAAACAGATTGAGGTTCAGCCAAAATGCACAAGCCTAATGCTGATAACTCAGCCAAGGTATAGAATTGTTTTATAATTTCAAATGTCTTCATCAACAGTCAACAAACTGTAAGGATAAATGTTCAAGTGTTTCTAAGTGCATCGTTGCTCAAGACAGAACATGAGAAAATATAGCCTGTAATTTGCATTAGTCCTTTTGGAGAGCTACATAACTAGATTGAGCAATCTTAGATTTCTTAAATCAAATTCACTATAGTTTTCTTTCTTCTGTCCAGGCTCTGCTTACAAACTTCTCTGCTATTTCACTAACTGGTCTCAATACAGGCCAGATCCTGCCCAGTATTTCCCAGAGAATATTGATCCACATCTTTGCACACATTTGGCGTATGCCTTTGTTACTATGAAAAATAATCAGATAGCGCCTTATGAATGGAATGATGAAGAACTCTTTGTTCAGTTCCAAGCACTGAAAAAGAGGTGAGGATTACTAAGATGCGTAAGTGGATCTTATCCAAAGTCCATATATAGAAAGTGTTCTGGATTTTTCTGCATGATTCATAGTAATTTGCTTCTGCTAGTCACTGGAGGAAGTTTCTATATCTGTCTGTGTGTTTGACTGTCTGTCAATGTTATAATGTAAGAAAAGTCAATTGGGATCAGACACAAAAATCCTGTCCAGATTGGAATTCTGTTTCCATAGTGGAGAAACGTATTTTCTTGAACTTTAGGTCCCAGAATCCCCTACTACCCTGCATTGTATATCTTGAATCTTCCACTGTTCAGTTTTATTTGATCACCCCAGTTTCTAGTATTATAGGAAGACCGATAATTTGGGTTTGGTTCTCACACAAACCCAAATTCCACTTATATGTCAGAAAGAATGACACATTCTTTCTAGAAATAACCTTGATTGATTGCATTTATTTTTCATCTTTCCACAAGCAATACCATGCAATGTGGGTAAAATGTCAAAGAAAGTGAACAATAAAATCATTAAAAGAGCAAATGTGGTATTAATGCTAAGTTTATGTGAAAACGTTGGAGGAAAGAGGAAAGTGGCAAAGGAGAGAATGGAGTTTGGTCCATCTTCTAGACATACGTAACATTTTATCAGACAGTTCATCACTGTTATTTGGGGGATATACTTCCCAATTAAGCACAATTGGGTTGGCAGAAATAGAAACTTTTCTTCTATCTGCATTCATGAGAACAGTTTAACACTCATAGCTTTCCCCTAATGTCAAATAAAGTATTTGATGCCATGCTACGCATGCTACAAATTTCTTGTGTATTCCAGACACTGATTAGTGTGAATGACTTTTAGCATCAATATAGGCTGTACAGTCACATCTTATGTTTCAGTTAATAAATTACAGACATGTTACAGGCAGAATTGTAATTTTGCTGTTTTTCTTATATCTCCTTGTTTTTTTCACAGCAATCCCAATATGGTAACATTACTGTCAATTGGTGGATGGAATTTTGGCACTGAATTGTGAGTTTACCCTTTATTCATTTTATGCTAGTGTCACTGTTGGTGAAATAATTTGGCAATCACATCAGGTATCAATTCAGAGTGTTGGATTTTATGATAGTGAAACACAGAAACATAGAGTTAGAAGGAAGAAGGGCTATCTGGTTTAACCCCTTGCTGTGCAGGAACACAACTAAAGCACTCTGAGCACTCAAGTAGTTTGAAGGTTTCTTATAATTGATAGTGTCTAATGCATGTGTGTAAATAGTACAGTGGCCCAATTACTGGGTGGATAGTCAACATTACAGAATTGTATGTTAACATTATTTCTTGCAGCCATTAAGAACTGGTGTGCATATCATTTTGGTGATTTTTAAAAATCCCAATGGTTAATTCTTAATTGCTTTTGGGTCATTATGGATTGTTTTTCTTAAACCTGATCCTAAAATATAATCACTGTTGATTACATGCAGTAAGGGTTGGCTAAAGCAATATAACATTCCCACACAGGGGAGATTTCAAAAGATACAATCCAACCAAAAATTAAACACTTTCTGGTCCAAATTGTTTCAAAGTGCCTCATAATCTCACTGAAATATATTTAACTTTGGTTGGAGAGTGACCTAAAGTGAGCGACTGTATATTCTGCCAGAAGAAACATATTTAAGAATGAATTTTTCCATAGGTTCACCATTATGGTCTCCACACCCCAAAACCGTGAGACCTTCATCAATTCAGTGATTGCATATCTTCGTAAATATTGATTTGATGGGATTGACCTAGACTTTGAATACCCAGGCTCTAGGGGAAGTCCCCCAGAGGACAAGGCTCGATTTACCACCTTGGTTCAGGTAATGATTGAGCGCATAATTTACTTTTATGTCAGCTAGCCACCTCAGTTATTCATATCATCTGCAAATGTTATTATAGATGAGTATCTGCTTAAGTTTCTAAGGTGTAGAGAAGCATTAAAATATGTTTTTATCAATTTATGACGTTATGTAAGTAGTTTGCATACACACACATTTTGTGTGAATTGTGAATTGTGAAATTATATTCACACAAATGTGTGTTTCATTAAAATAAATTTTGAAGATTTAAATACTTTTGATAGTTCAAATAAAGATGTATTTTGAAGAACATTTTAAATGTTTTTTAAAAATTATATTAAGAAAAGCACACAAACATATATATAGTTACACAATAATAATAATAGAATATGCAAACAAGTTTTTTTAAGGTTATATGTTTTAAAAGAACACAAAAACAGAAATCACTACTTTGGTTTAAATCTTCATGTTATTAAGAATATTTTACAAAGTTATTGATGTTAGCATATAACCCTCAAAATAATCTGGCATGTTTTGAGTATTTTTTAGCCTGTGTTAACATTGTTCTTCCACAGCTTTAGGAAACACTGTTTTATTATGGGTTTAATTTTTGTATACATTTGTATATGCTAAGAACATGTAACCCACCCTGAATTCGTTTTTCTGGAACAAAGGTTGGTATAGGTAAAGGTAAATGTTTCCCCCTGACATTAAGTCTAGTCATGTTCAATGCTGGGGGTTGATGCTCATCTCCATTTCTAAGCCGAAGAGCCGGCGCTGTCCATAGACACCTCCAAGGTCATGTGGCCGGAATGACTGCATGGAGTGCCATTACCTTCCTGCCGGAGCAATGCCTATTGATCTATTCACATTTGCATGTTTTCGAACTGCTAGGTTGGCAGAAGCTGGGATTAACAGTGGGCGCTCACCCCACTCCCTGGATAAGAACCGCTGACCTTTCAGTCAGCAAGTTCAGCAGCTCAGCGGTTTAATCCGCTGCACCACCGGGGGCATTAGTATACTTACATAAAATGAATAACAAATAAAATATTTCAAGTTGATAATTAATTAATTGAAGAGCATATTGATTAGCTCATATAATCATTGGAAGAGTGTTATTCACCATTCTTGTTTTGCTTTGCAGGAAATGAGAGATGCTTTTATAAAAGAAGGTGGGGAGCAAAGACTGTTGGTCACCAGTGTCTGCTGGTGTAGAAACGATTAATGCCGGATATGAAATCGCTAACTTAGGGAAGTAAGTACCATTGTCAAATCACTATGGATTAAATGTACTGTGACCCTCAACAATAATCATATTCAGTATCTGTGCCCCCTCCAGTTTAGTAAAATTCTGACACATGAATACCCTTATGATTGTAGAAAGGCCTCAAAATAAGAATCTGCTATACATGGAAACATATTCATTACATTATTTTTGAAAGTATTTTAAACTGGGATTTCCAGTGGTGCTCAGAATAAAATAGCTTCTTAAGATTGTAAACATTTCATTCTGGGATGGATACTCTGATGGATAAAGGACATCAAATAAATTGAATAAACATTTGTTTTTATCTAATTTAAAGGAAAATTGACACCTTTTATGCAATACATTCTAAGAACATACATTGAAAATGAGTGTTTTTCAAAATAAAAAGAATAATGGATAAAAATAATTTTAAACACCATACTACAGTCCTATGCACACTGATATCTGATGCTGGGGTTGAAGCGCACCTCTCTTCTTAACTTGGAGGGTGAAACATGTGGTTCTTCAGATGTTTTTGGATTCAGGTTCTCATTATCTTGCAACATTGGCTGGTTACAAGTTGCAGTCTGATAGCATCTGGAGAGCCTTGTTTCTTCCATCTTTATTTGAAAACATAGGCAAATCATCATGTGTAAGATTCTCATGGAGTAAATGTAAATTGATACCATATCTCACTGGTAGCATTTTAGGTCACTTTTCTGTAAGAACAAGTACAGTAATAATATAGTAGACAATGTAGTGCAGTATCTGATGAGCCATGATTCCTCATTGATTTTTCTTGACTTGCACCAGGCTGTTGGATTTCATCAGTGTGATGACATATGACTTCCATGGTGACTGGGATTCCACTACCGGATGCAACAGCCCTCTGTATGCAGGCTCTGGGTGGTGTGATGTTGATATTTTCAATTGTGTGAATATAGGGCCTACTAATAGCCTTCGGTTTTTTATCTTTTAAAAGGATGAAAATATAGTTCAAACATTTTCCCCTATGTTTTGGCAGAAATATGCTATGGAGTATTGGAGGGACCAAGGCGCTCCAGCGGAGAAGCTGCTCATGGGGTTCCCCACCTATGGACGCTCTTTAGGGCTTTGGAGCAGTGGTGACGCAGGACTCTGTACATCAATCTCAGGGGCTGGTCCTGCAGGGCCATATACAGAAGAGGCTGGATATTGGGCTTACTTTGAGGTATGACGGAAGGAAGTATATGAACCAGTATGGCATAGTTGTTTGAGTATTGGACTAGGGCTCCAAGATTCAAACAACAGAATTGCACAGAATTGTTAAATACTGTTGTATATAAATTATCTTCAGCCTACGTGTATAAATTGTATATGAAACACAAATGACTTTTATGTTTAGACTTGGTTGCCCTCTGAGATAGCTTCCAAAATGGGGGTGGGGAGGTGGGGCTGAAATCTAAACATTTCTGGTCTCAAGCATTTTGGAAAATACTATAACATGTTCTCACACTAAAATTCCTGCCCCCCTTCCAACTAAATGAGCCACATTGCTGGTTTATGGTAGAAAAACATTCTTCTGTGCATGTCACAGTGATGAACCAGCACTTCAATAAGGAGCTGCGGTGGCGCAGTGAGTTAAACCCCTGTGCCGGTTGGATTGCAGGTTGGGTTGCTGACCTGAAGGTTGCTGGTTCGAATCCGCAAGACGGGGTGAGCTCCCGTTTATCAGCTCTAGCTTGTGGGGACATGAGAGAAGCCTCCCACAGGATGGTAACACATCTGGGTGTCCCCTTGGTGACATCTCTGTAGATGGCCAATTCTCTCACACAAACAACTTCCAGTATGTTCTCAAGTCACTTCTGACATGATTTTTTAAAAAACATTTCAATCATGTACTATTTTTCTTCTGCCATTTAGTAGCAGGGTATTCCCAAAAACTTCTAGAACAACTAATCAGTTACAACAAAATTCAGAGTTGTATAATGCTTTTATTAGGACGATAAAGTGTCACAAAAGTATGTGAGCAGTATTTTTCATTAGGCTAGACAGTATACAAATTAGTGGGTGGTGTTATTTGTTGTGATCACTGGCTAGTACCATTAATGCATAAACTGAGAAACAACATTGGTGCTTTTTAAGGTAAATCCTTAGTCTGGTAACAATTTCTTACTCTTCTAATAGGTTTGCGATTTTATAAAGGATGCTCAAGTGCGGTGGTTGGATGACCAGAAAGTCCCATATGCCTTTAAGAATCATGTATGGCTTACGTATGATAACATTTGCAGCTTCAGATACAAGGTAAGACTCTTGTGATTTTCAAGCTTACCTCTTCATTTCTGTCATTAGTAACCTTATGTCTGTATAGCATTTGATATGGACTTGCTTGGGCCACATGTCTCTACATCTGCAAATTGCTTCTCCATTTTTAGGGAATAAATACTCTGGCAACAAATTTTCTTAAAAGTACCATAGGAGCCAATGCCAGCTCTATTCTAATTCATATGTTTGGTAGAGGTGGTCCAGAAACTAGCATTGTTCTGGATGTACAGGAAGTTAGCATGAGTAGCTTTGAGTTGATGGGTGATGGCAGAAGCATACTTGTAAGATACTCAGGGTCAATAGAGAGAAGATCCAAAATAGACACTTGTTTGTAGATTGGAAAGCAAACAGGCAACTGTTGAGGGTTGTCCAAGACTGACAAAAGGCTCTTCCAGACTGTTGATTTTTGTCAGTTACTCAACCATTTAATGCTGCTTCTTGACAGTTCTTGAGGCTTTTTGTTACCTTTTCCTGCTTCCTTGTCCACATCTTCAAGCCACATCCTGCGGTTCTTTGTGGACATACCTGTAATGTGGGTTGTGACCGTGGGGGCAGATATGCCTAATTCCCCCATCCCTCCTCTTTGCTCTCCCAGCCACTCTTTTCTGTAGTGGCTTTGAGCCATGGCAGTTAAAGTGCAGAAATTCTACAGTACAGATGCAACCCGCGTTGGCTGTGATAGGATGATCTCTTTCTCTTACTCCAAGCTGAAATACTCTTAGGTCTGTAGCAAGTAGAAAACAATTATTTTCAAACTACTGGATAGCTGTATAAAAGTTTTCCTTATGTCAACCATGTATGCCAGTAAGTATCTGTTGCATTTTAGGTATTCACATTTGACAAATCAGTGGGAGATACTAACTAAAACACTTTTCCAATTGTCTTTTAAAGGCAAAATACCTGAAGGAGAACAATTTTGGAGGTGCCATGGTTTGGGCCATTGATTTGGATGACTTCCTTGGTACATTTTGTAACCAAGGAAAATACCCTTTGGTTAGTGAACTGAAGAGATTGCTTGAAACAAATGGTAAGAGGACAAAACAGAAAGCAATATTTAAATAATTTGGAAAAAATAAGCAGCAATAGGATACTTTCCTGGGATTGTTTTTAGCTGATCTCAGTAGGGCTTCCTTATTAAGAGCCAACCAGGCTGATCCTACTATTAGGCAGAGTGACACTGTTTCAAGGCAGCTGATTTTTGTTGTCATGGAAAGTCAGCAAAATTTTATTATTTAGAATTTGGTCTCTTACTGGTTCACATTTGGGCAGAACAAAAAAATCCGAAGTTATTCATTGTAGACTTATTGCAAGAGAGGTACACCTGCTACACTCAGCCTCAATTTCTTGGAATGTGATATACTCACTGTTATTGTTCCATCCTGTGATGAGTCATGGGCCATGTAGTCCCGTTCATGGCACTGTAGTCCCAGATGAAGAGGAGAACTTGGGTTTTTCACCGTCTCAGTCAGAATTGGAACCTTCCCAGCCAGATTTGGGAACCTTGCACCTGCAAGAGATTTGTCTTCCAGAAATCTGTCAAACAAGCCCTGAGTCTAAATCTCCTGTGTTTTCTCGCCACGAGTTTTGTAAACAACAGAGAGGAGTTCAAGCGGCCTCTCGTAGGAGTGCTAGGATAGCTGCTAAGAATTCAGCTGATTAAGCCTGCTTTCCATGGGAAACCTTAAGGAGTCATGCATCTGGACTCAGAGATTAGCTTTCGTTTCTGGTTCCCCAGAGAACTGCTCTTTGGTGGGAAACTAGACCCTATTTAGGTGTTTTACCCACAGAGGGATTTTGCGGAGTCAATTCGTCAGCTACTGGAGTGAGTTGTGTGTGGACAGCGCGCTCCGTTTCCAAGCCTCGTTCCTGTTTCAAGCCTTGTTCCTGATTCCAAGCCTTCGCTCCGTTTCCAAGCCTTCGTTCCCGTTTCCAGCCTTGTTTACCTCCACGGACCTTGCCTTGTTTTCCAGGACTCAGCCTTGCCTTGTCTTCCGGATTTTGCCAAGTAATTCCACGGATCTTGTTCTCGCTCCTCGTTCCTTGTTGCCTTGTATCAAGCCTTGTTTCAAGTTATTTCCTAGCCTTGCTCAAGTTCATGGACTAAAGGACCTTGTCATCTCCCCTCACTTTGCCTGGCAAAGTGAGTGTTTCGGTTATTGGATTACAACTTTGGACCTTAATATTTTATATTGGACATTGTTTCTTTGGACTAATTTTGACCTTTCCTGAAAGGTCTACTTCTGAACTATTTCATACACTTGCTTTTATTAACTTTATATATTTCCTTAATAAAGATATTAGTTAGATTCTGGCCTCTGTGTATGGTTATTGGTGCTCTGCAGCCTGGGTCGTGACAGATCCTTATATTTGCTTTTGTAGGTGTTCTATGACAAACTTTATAGGGTGGGGGTGCAAGGAGAGTGAAGTCATTGCTTTTTGACCTCTTTGATCCCCTGCATCATCTGTGTCCTTAGATTAGGGAATGTGTACACAATAATCTGCTTCCATCCTTGCAATGCGATATATTTTTCCTTTTAAAAAATCCTGGACTTATCTTTTTTAAGTTGTTACTTAGTATAACTGTTATTTCATTATTGGAATTTATTGCTACAAACTAACCTTAATGTAGAAGTTTCAGTTTCCAAGGTTGAGTTTTATGTTTTTGCCAGCCAATTGTTTTGGTGTTTGCTTGATAGAAGAGTCTTCTAAGTCCATTCAAGGTCTCAGTAATTTTAATGACAGTTCAACACTGCAAAGTTCATAGTAAAATATTTCATGTGGCAGCTTTGTGTTTGAGAGCTACTAATTCTTAACACAGAAAAAAAAATGTTTTGTACAGGCTTAGATCAGGGGCAGAAGAAAGGCAGCTATGCACTACATATGAATTCCAGTTCCATGATTACAATCCCCAAGTCTCCTCTGAGCCACTCCCTGGTTCCAAACCACCTAGATTGAAAAACTGGGCAAAACTTTGCTGACAAACCATCCTAAAACATCACTTGGAACAGTGATATGAATTTAAATATCTCCTAGTGCCTCCCAAATTATTTTAATTGGTAAAAACTGGATGAAAACATGTAGAAGCAAAAACTGAAAATGAATTTTTAGTTAAATTTCAGGCTGTCATGTGTCTCTCTGAGTATGTATACACATCTCTATATGTTTCCTGGCATTCACTCACCCCTCCCCAAATTAAGCAGAGAAAAAAAATGAGGATACAGTTAGCACTGGTACATATTTTAAAATGCTGTTTAATTTTGCTGCAGATCCCATTGTACCAAACTGCCCTGATGCAGTTGATCCTCCAACTGAATCTCCAACCGAACCTCCAACCGACCCTCCAACTGATCCTCCAACCGACCCTCCAACTGATCCTCCAACCGACCCTCCAACTGATCCTCCAACCGACCCTCCAACTGATCCTCCAACTGAACCTCCAACTGATCCTCCAACTGAACCTCCAACCGATCCTCCAGTTACTCCTCCAGTGGATTCAGATCCATCATTTTGTGTCGGAAAAGTTGATGGGCTCCATCCAGATCCCAAAGACAGTGGAAAATTCTATATTTGTGTAGGAGATCGCACTTATCCGTTCAGTTGTGCAGCTGGCTTAGTCTTCAATGACAGCTGCAAGTGCTGTGACTATCCACATACCATTAAAAATTAAACAACAACAACTAAACTCATTCACTGTGTTAAGATAAAAAATCCAAGCAACCTATTGGTGGGCATTCACTCATTGTCATAGCCCAACTTTTGAGATGCTTTAAAAATAATAAAAATCTTGTGCAATGTTTCTCTAAACTGAATATGCATCATGTAAGATTTCACAAAACAGCACACACAAAGAAGCCTTTGAAAAGTAAGGGGTATTCCATCTGCATAACTCACATAAACACAGTTCAGATTTCTGTCTCTGCCTCAAAGGAAGTATTAGGGAGCCTACCCTGTTTCCCTGAAAATAAGACATCCCCTGAAAATAAAACCAAGTAGAGGTTTTGCTGAATTGCTAAATATAAAGCCTCACCCAAAAGTAAGACCTAGCAAAGTTTTTGTTTGGAAGCATGCCCACCAAATAGAACACCAGAGCATGCAGGATCTTCAAAAGAAGTCCATTTGGCATGCAGTACTGTATTCCTGGGGTCCCTGGTGGCACAGTGTGTTAAAGCGCTGAGCTGCTGAACCTGCGGATCAAAAGGTCCCAGGTTCAAATCCCGGGAGCGGAATGAGCGCTGTTAGCCCCAGCTCCTGCCAACCTAGCAGTTTGAAAACATGCAAATGTGAGTAGATCAATAGGTACCGCTCCAGCAGGAAGGTAACGGCGCTCCATACAGTCATTCCAGCCACATGACCTTGGAGATGTCTATGGACAATGCTGGCTCTTCGGCTTAGCAATGGAGATTAGCACCAACCCCCAGAGTTGGTCACGACTGGACTTAATGTCAGGGGAAACCTTTACCTTTACCCTACCTACTTTATTCCAACTGGGATATTACAAAGGCATGTATCATTGTAGCTATGTAAGGCATCCCAAGGAACAGGAAGACTTGTTGCACAAGCTTTAATTGCTTTCCTGATCGCTGCAAAAACTTGAGCATCTAAGGTCAGAGTTAAGTGCAGAAATATATCCAAGTTATAGACCTGCATTTTGAGAGGGAATATAACCCAATCCAAAAAAAGGGCTGAAATCCTTCAGATTGACTCTGATTTACAGCAACACTACAAAAGGGGTTTTCTTGGTAAGGTTTATTCCAACGAGATTTGCCATTGACTTCCTTTTAGGATGAGAGAGTGGCTTTTATGGCTGAACAGGGACATGGACCTTGGTCTCCTGCGGGAGCCAATCTCTTCACATGGGGCAAAATAGCCCCGTTTTGTTACCTTTATTTGCGGCTTGGATGGGGCCTGCCATGCACCATCAGATGACACATTCTTCCTCCACCATCAAGGGGTAGCTCCAAAGCAGCTACCCACACTTTCCTCCCCTTTTTACCATACAGTGGGAGAAAGGGTGGCGGGGCAATGTGTGTTGCCGTCCTTTCTCCCATCTGATGGGTACAGGGACACGGTGTCAACACATCCTATCCAATCCTGTCTCATCCCCACCATATGATGGGCCGGGCTGTGGCGCAGCTGTTGAGCAGCTGCCTTAAATCACTCTGACCATGAGGTCATGAGTTCGAGGCCAGCCCGTGGCGGGGTGAGCACCCGTCAATTAAAAATAAAAAATAGCCCCTGCTCGTTGCTGACCTAGCAACCCGAAAGATAGTTGCATCTATCAAGTAGGAGATAAGGTACCACTAATAAAAAGTGGGGAGGCAAGATTAACTAATTTACGACCTGGTATGAGGAAGTGCCGTCAGTGTGGATGAAGCAGCTGCTCCCCCCTGTGGCCAGAATCGAACATCCCCTCAGAAGAAGGTTAACTTGCCTCTGCGTGTCTCTCTCTGTCTCTGTTGGATGTGTTTATGGGCATTGAATGTTTGCCCTATGTGTGTTATAATGTGATCCGCCCTGAGTCCCCTTCGGGGTGAGAAGGGCGGAATATAAATACTGTAAATAAATAAATAAATAATAAATATGATGGGGAAAGGAGAGAGGGAGTTCAGGGCGCCACAAGCTGTCTACGCGCCTACCCTTTCACTGGTGGCAGCTGGCGAAATGGCATGGCTGGGAGGGCCTTGTGAAGAGGTCAGCACTCAGACTGCTACATTACACTGGGCTGCATGTATTTAGTACACTTTTTAGTTTAGTTCTCTGGCATCTTATCCTTTTCTAAACTGGAATTTTAACCCATGTATATGCAAACCCCCATGACCACAAAACTATGCCATTTCACAGTGCGTAGGAGGTCATTTCTGTTATTGTGTAACATGTTTACTGAAATAATTTTCAATCATGTGGAAAGAGTCTCCAGTCTAGGAATAACATCTTTGGAAATACCTCTTCCTTTGGTGTTTCACAACACAGTCATCATTAAATATCATATGCACATCAGTTCCCAAAGATGAAGAATCCAGGCTTGAATACAATAGGGCCTTTTGTGCTTTCCTGGACTGAAGATGGGGAAAGAACTTGTTCTACCTGCCACCTTTCACTTAGGAAGCTAGAAACCTGAAAGACTATTTTAACTGAGGCACTGAGGCTTGAATGTGCAGATACGTATGATATGACTAATTCACAACCAAGGGTGACTTTTTGAGCATTCATTGCCATAGGGATCTGTATGGAATCTGTTTTACAAACAAGCTGGCTGCCACAGTTGCTGCTGAAATGCATAATAATAACAACAACAACAACAACAACAACAACAACTTTATTCTTGTAGCCCGCCTCCATCTTCCCGAAGGGACTTGGAGTGGCTTACATGAGAAAAACAGTCCATAAATTTAAAACACAATATAATAACATAGTTATAAAACAGCATAACATTACAATTATTAAAATAAGCAGCAGATGCTTGCAGTGTTGCAGCCCTTTAAAAAATGCAGTTTTTACGCTAACCCATTAACAAAAATCATTGCAGCCTGGAACAAATGGGGAAGTGATGGGGATAATAACAGTCTTAGGGTGCATTGACACAGTAGAAGTAATGCAATTTGACACTACTTGAGCTGCCATGTCTTAATCCTATGAAATCATGAGAGATGAAGTTTTACAAGATCTTTAGCCTTCTTTGCTTCATCAAACTACAACTCCCAGAATTGCATAGCATGGAGCCATGGCAGTTCAAGTGGCATTAAACTGTATTAATTCTGCGGTGTAGATGCACACTAGATCTTGCTTGGGTGCTTAACTCTACCCTAGTTTCCCCATTTGGCCAGAAAGAGAATATTCTGATGCTGTTTTCTGTGGGTGGGACAGACAGGGAACTGCATTACACCTTGCCTATACAGTGTAGGATTTGTGACTTTATGCTTGAAAACTGCACAGATAACATAATTAGGGACAGGTTTGGAAGCTGGCATGTGCAACAGTTTCTGAACAGCTTTATCCATCAAATAGGCATATTTTAGATTTTGGGGGCATACACTTCATCTTGTTATAAATTAGGTCTGAAACTGTAACTTTTTCTTTTTGGAGAAAATCCTTGATTTATGAGGAAAAAATCTATGCTAGTTGAGACTAAAGAAGACTTTGTTCATAGATCAGATTGCAAAGGTTGGTTGCTGCAGTGAATTCCATCTGTATTTTGGAGGTTTCAAAGACAAACAGAGGGTTAGCAGAAGCAAAGAGGAAAGATGTTTTATATCTATAAAATCCACACAAAAGACAATTTCCGTATGTGTGGCTTTACTGAATGATCGCAGAACAAACTGTATTTATTAAAATTCTCGGAACATGTGTGGTTTCCACTTTACTGAAGATTAAAGTTAAGAATTACCCCTGACAGCTGAAGACCATTAGAGAAGATAGTACTTGAATATATTTGAATAGCGTGACCACACAGAACAATGACATGCCTATGGGTGCAAATCTCTGAAGATTAGTTTATTTTACTTAAATTTGTGGAAAATGGACAAATCTATGTGTGTGGGTGGGAGGGGGGTAGTCTCTTCAAGATTGAAGGGAAGGGGTTTTGTTGTCAACTGATGTGGCAAGGGTCATCCCTAGATTTCAGATTTGTGCCCTGAAATCTTAGCATCTGGGCTATCTTGACATACATTATCTGCTGACAGGTCTTTTTTAATGAGTTTAATCCCATGTCATCTGTCTTGACTTTTTTCTTTGCCAGAGTCATTGCCTCAGAATACTGACAGCTCCTTCCTGAAATGCAGGGCGTGGACTGTTTGGAAACACAATTTATACCGAGGTCGGGATGGATGAAGGCATTCTGGCTCATGTGACAGAGGAGCAACACTTCAGAGAGAGCTGTGCTGTTTGAACTGTAAGGTTTTGGCAGGCCCATGGTAACATTAAGATCTATGGCAAAATAGCTTTATTTACTTTCTTGAATCTAATTCTGAATGGGTGAAAGTAGTGGCACTGAGTAGAAGATTCAGATCATGGAGAATAGAGCTAGAAGTAGCATCTGTTGCTTTGAATGAGGATGGATTTAAGTATTAATTCTAGAGATGCTAGAGCAAGGCATTAAGAGTTCATCATGCAAACAACTCAAAGGGAGATACACTCACAAGGAAGGATTTCATTTGTACATTGGCATAAAACCAGAAATTGAATTATATAGCTTAGAAAAAGATCCCTGCAGATTCATGTAGACATATTCCCATATATGAGTCACTACTGAAGAATCATCCTTTGAATTTATCAGTTTTGTACTTTATACAGGTGAAAAAAAATGTTTCTATACTGCAAGGGGAACCAAAGAATATTAGTTCAATTCCTCTATCATTTGTGAGTGTGTGTGAATTTAGGAAATGTGCATAAGATTTGCATCCACTTATATGTTTTCTCATTCACCCCTACCCCTTCTGTTTAGGTGTCAATATGAAGATGATACTGTGGGCAGGTGAGTAACTTGAATATTGTTTCAATTTCAGTTTAATTAATAAGAAAATAAAAACATATTAAAATTATTATATCAGTTGAGTAGCTGCAGTTCTGGAGCAGACATAATCAAATATTTTCTTCTCTTGTTATAGCCTTGAGGGAAATTCCTCTTCTCCATCACAGTTGAAGACTACCCTTTAAGGAAATAATACCATCACCATAGTTGCATGTTTGTGCCTGAAAGTCTCCTGTCAATTTATGACAATCCCATGAATTTCATAGGGTTTCCTATGCAAAGAACACTCAATGGTAGTTTTGCCAAGTCCTTCCCCTGAAATATAGCCTGTAGCACTTGATATTTGTTGGTGGTCCAAGCACTAACCAAGGGTAACCCTGCATATCTTCCAAGTTTAGATGGGCGCTCGTGCTAAAAAGCATTCAATTGCTCCTCCATGACTCACAAGTACTTTTATAGCATCATAGCCAATTAAAGTGTGTGTCTTCTCTTAACATTTTGCATTGAACACAAAATGTTCGAAATCAATTCCCTATATTGAATATGTCTTTTTCATTTGCTTTCCAGGGCTCACCATTTTGCTGAATCTGCAGTTTGGTATGAACATTTTCATTTCTTTGGACAAGCCTGGAACTGTTAACTCAGTTCATAGCTTGGTTTTTGGTCAAGTTCAGGCAAAACTTATGTCCATTCTGAACCCAGTAAAACTGAAGGCACATCTTTGACTCATGGCAACTCTAAAATGGGGTTTGTTGGCAAGATTTATTCAGAGAATGTTTCATTCTCTTCTTCTGAGGCTAAACTTGCCCAAGCCCACACAGTCAATTTCCATGGCGAAGCAGAGATTTCAGTGTGTTGTCGAAGGCTTTCATGGCCGGGTCCATACCTCACAACCTCTGAGGATGCCTGCCATAGATGTGGGCGAAACGTCAGGAGAGAATACTTCTGGAACATGGCCACACAGCCCGAAAGACATACAACAACCCAGAGATTTCAGTCTTTGCCTCTCTGAATTCTAGTCCATATCCTAATCCAACACTCAAATCTCTATGCCATTCTGACTCTTTGTCATGGCACAATTATGTTGCCAGACAAGTTTACATCCATTGTTTTCAAATGAGTTACTGCTTGAGAAGGCAAGAGATATAAGAAGCATTTCCACAGCTCACTCATACCAAATGGTCAAATGTATCCCTGCCTCAAGAAGAGTTTGCCATTCTTAATGATCAATTAACATCTTTTCCTGTAACTACTGGGAATAATCAGTTTTAGAAAAGTTTTATTTCATGGTCACTTTTACTGGAGGAATTCTGCATTGACTTTGGCAAGGTCCATATTTTTTTCAGGTATCCCGATTTTCCTAGATTTTAGCTAAAGAATTACATATACCTTTGCAATGCATTTGCAATGACATAGTAGCTCCCTAAAAGTTTAATTTTTAACATTACAAAGACTCTTGGTGTTCATCATGTTCATAGGTATTTTAAAAATAAAATATAGCCTTTTGGAGGTTTTGTACAAAGTGTTTTATGTTCTTTATATCATTTATTTTGCCAATTATCAGAATAAGGCAGTACTATTTGCTGTCTCTGTGCCCTTTATTTTGTCTGGATATGAAATTTCCACCTTGGAAAGCAATGATGAGGATTGAAGCCAGCCTTGTCCTTTCCCATGCTCACCTTCTGTTTCCTTTTTCCAGGTTCTGCCTACAAACTTGTGTGTTATGTCACCAACTGGGATCAGTACAGAGCAGAACCAGCCAAGTTCACACCAGAAAATATAGATCCATTCCTGTGCACCCATGTGATCTTTGCCTTTGCTGGGATGAACAACAATGAAATCACCACTAGAGAATGGAATGACGCAACACTCTACCAACAGCTCAATGCCTTAAAGCAAAAGCAAGTAACAATACATAAAAGGAATCAAAAATACAGTTCCTTGTGTGTGTTTGTCTCTTCTCCCCTAAAGATGTTTACCTAGCCAGCATGTGTAGGTGACAGCAGTTAAACATCTGTTCCCTAACTAGCTCTCCAAATGTGTTGGATCATGCCTAGCTAGCATTCCTAGCCGCCACAGCTACGATAGATCATGTAGATGCTCAGAGCTGTCTTATAATACAGTGATAGTTCCTAGACCATTACTGTCCCTCATGGGTTTTCAGGAAAAAAAAGAAGCTATTGTACCCTATGGGTAGAAATACAGTACTGATCCCTAGCACAGTGTAGAAAAAATAGTTGTCAGTTGCTTACATCAGATCTCTAACAGATCTGAGGTCTTTATGCAACTTCGTACTGCATCTGAAGAAGTGGTTTTATATCTATGAAAGCTAATGCAGAAATAAAAACCACTGAAGTCTTACAATTGCTGCCATATTACTTTTCTCTCTCTTCTTCCTTCTTCCTTTTCATGGGACATATCCAGGCTAACATGTCAGATAGTCTAACATCTAACATATTTAACATCAATATGGAACCAGATAGAGGGAAGCTTCCTTCCTTCCATCCATCCATCCATCCATCCATCCATCCATCTATTGCCCCTTCCCCACAGCTGTATAAAATCCACATTGAACTGGATTATATGGCAGTGTGGACTCAGATATTCCAGTTCAAAGCAGATATTGTGGATTATCTGCCTTGATATTCTGGTTATATGGTTGTGTGGAAGGGCCCTATATTCTGCCACTGTGTGGCCCAGGATGGTCTGTAACATAAATTAACACATAGGTAAAGGTAAAGGTAAAGGTAAAGGTTTCCCCCTAACTTAATGTCCAGTCGTGTCCGACTCTGGGGGTTGGTGCTCATCTCCATTTCTAAGCCAAAGAGCTGGCATTGTCCGCAGAAACCTCCAAGGTCATGTGGCAGGCATGACTGCATGGAATGCTGTTACCTTCCCGCAGGATCTATTGATCTACTCACATTTGCATGTTTTCAAATTGCTAGGTTGGGAGAAGCTGGGGCTGGCAGCGGGTGCTCACTCCGCTCCCCGGATTCGAACCGGCGACCTTTTGGTCCACAAGTTCAGCAGCTCAGTGTTTTAACATGCTGTGCCACCAGGGGCTTCTAAATTAACATATAATATAGCTTTAAAAAGCACAGAATAGTTAAAAAAAATGGAAACTAGCAGATAAAGAAGCACTGTTTTAAGATATGAGCTTTCAAATGCATCTATACTGTAGAATTAATGCAGATTGATGCAACTTTAACTGTCATGACTCAAAACTATGGAGTCATGGGATTTGTAGTTTGGTGGAGCATCAGCACTCTTTGGCAAAGAAGACTAAATAACTTGTAAAACTACAGTTTCCATGAGTCCTTAACACTGAGTCTTGACAGGTAAAGTGGTGTCAAATTGCTTTATTTCCACAATATAGATGCAATCTAGGAGAAAAATACTTGCACAAGATAGTCTGTGAGTTATAAAAAGGGAAGGATCCTTCTTTGTTTCCAGCATAGAGCTGTCAGGATCCCCAAGAAAAGGGGAATACCTTTTATTTTCTGAATGTTCATGATTCTGGACTAATTGTCCACTACTTGAGTATTTCCCAAAAGCTGCTTGCTTCGTGTAGCTGTTAACATTTTTCAAAGAGGAAGTGGTCATGGGTTGTGGGTGAAGGCAATCTTTTTTTCTGAGAGATATAATAATTTCATCAGTTTTGCAAGGTCCATGCATATTTAAGTATTAATTCACTTTTTTCCTTTTCTTATTTTGTAGAAACAACAAACTGCTCACATTGCTGGCTGTTGGAGGTGGAACATTTGAGAATCAGAAGTAAGAAATTAATCTATTTTATAGAAACAGTCTTTGTAAGGGCTATATTATTCTAAGGAGTTACAGAATGATGTTATGAGGTCTGGCTTTGCCATTAAGATGAATGAGGAGAGCACCAGAGCCTGCAACAATTGAGTATCAAGGGCAATTAGTATTTGGTGGTTACTGTTTTTCTTCGCTTGTGAAAAATCAGGAGATACACTTGTGATATTTCTTGCCAGTATTAAATGCCAAACTATGAGAGCTTCTCTTCAGCAATGCAATTTCTTCAGAGCTGTATGACTGAGCAATTACATTTGCAAATGAAACCTTTGTTCATATCTCAGTGATCAACAAATAAGCAAGCTAAATTGCTGACTATGGAGGAGAAGAAAGCTCATGCTAGGTCAACTAGGCATCGCTTCTAAAACCAGAATTGACTGCTTTATGTAGTTTAATATTGACTTCTTAGGTTGGGGTCACTTTGTGCCTTGGCAAATGAATGGAGTGGCTCCCTTATATTGCCTGCCCCTGACAACAACATGGGCCAATGCTTCAGCTAAGCTTCACCCTGAGCTGAAATGGCCAATGGACAGGACAGGGGTCAAAAGGCACTTTAGTGCTATTTGTTTTACTTGTCCTAAAGGCTTGATTAAACCCTCCAAAAACTTTGCAGATATACATTTTAGTGGGGGGATTGCCCATTACAATTGCAGTGTCAGAAATGTCAAAGGTTCATCTTAAGGCATTTGGGAAGGCTTAAATTTGATGTGAATGATATGTTTCATTTTTAGAATGCAGTGTTGCAAAGATTAAGAAGGGTTTGTGCTTTAAAAATGCACACACAATATACAGTACTGTTTCTTAGTACTAGCTTGTAACTTTCCCAGAAGCACTCTGGACAGAAAACATGGTGTGGGCACCAACTAATTTTCAATTGCTGCTGCTTCAAATACTGAAATCTTTAGGAAAGCACCATGGTGATGGCATTGAAAAGACGTTTTAAAATGAGATAGGAATTAAGCAAATTGAAAGGAGGGAGGGAGGTTGGGAGGGGAGGAAGTCAGGGAGGTTCTGATTGTGTAAGTTAATCAGGGTCAGTCCTGGTTTGTAATTGGATGGGAGACTACCAACAAATACCAGGTACTATACTCATTATTATAGAAATGACAAACTACACCTGAGGATTCCTTCGCAAAGAGATTCTTATAAAATTATTGGAAAGACAGCTCGAAGTGCAGACACACACAAGTCTCAAAGCAGTTCTAAATCTTCCCATCCTCATTGTATCCAACTCTTTTCATGCTCTCCCCCCCCCCCCCAAATTGGAACCCCATCAGAACGATCAAATAAACCAAAAAGAAGACAGTTCTTAATAAGCAAACATTTGGGGTGCAAATTCACATCATTCCACAATTTCCAGATCAGCTTTTTCCTGATGATCTGTAAAACTAAGAGTAAATTGTGTGCTGATTTTTAAAATAAAATCTCAGGTCTTCTCTCAATAACATATTTTTTCCAGGTTCACCAACATGGTGTCATCTCAGGCAAATCGTCAGGCATTCGCTACAACAACAATAAGCTTTCTTCGCAAGCATGGTTTTGATGGTCTTGATCTTGATTGGGAATATCCAGGTTCCAAAGGTAGCCCTCCAGCAGACAAGCATCATTTCACCCTCTTGACTCAGGTCAGAAACCACACATTGCATTCAAGCTTCAGTAGCGGGTCTTGAAAAGTTGGCTTTTTTCAAACAACAATGCATTTTTATCGCAACAGAATCAACTAATGTCCTGCTGGCAGCAAAGAGCACCTCTGTTCTCCCCACTAATGTTCATTTTGACCTCTCAGGCACAAAATGTTCAAAAACAGATCTCCCTGTTTGCTTGACAATAAAAATACAACAATAATAAGCCAAGTCCTTGCATGACACCCACATTTTGCTACCTGAGGCAGTCATTTCATCTTCCTGGGCTCTGCTAGTATAATCCAGGGCTTAGGTCTGATCCCAGATTCTGGACATAGCCTTGCAATGTATCCAGAAACAGACAGACTTTAAGAATGGAGAAGAGCATACATTTAAGGATGAGCAAGATAAGCCTTTACTGTAAGATGAAAGATAGCATTAAGCTCCCAGCCCTTTATATTTTGCAAACATTGGCAAACATTTGTCACTAATATGGCAATCTTCTATGTTCCTCAAAATCAATAGCAATTTGGCTACATCCATCTCTAGAAACCTATATTTCTCTATATTTCTACTGAATATGAGATTTGCTTTCCACCCACAGTGGACATGTATAATCTGTCTCTAGGAAATGCTGTATATTAAAGAATAAGAGACAGAAATAAAATATTAGCAGCAATAATTATGCTATATTTATGCTAAATGTTAGGGCTCCGGTGGCACAGTGTGTTAAAGCGCTGAGCTGCTGAACTTGCTGACCAAAAGGTCACAGGTTCGAATCCGGGGAGCGGAATGAGCGCCCGTTGTTAGCCCCAGCTTCTGCCAACCTAGCAATTCAAAAACATGCAAATGTGAGTAGATCAATAGGTACCGCTCCAACGGCAAGATAACGGTGCTCCATGCAGTCATGCCAGCCACATGACCTTGGATGTGTCTACGGACAATGCCGGCTCTTCGGTTTAGAAATGGAGATAAGCACCAACCCCCAGAGCTGGACACGACTGGACTTAACGTCAGGGGAAACCTTTACCTTACCTATGCTAAATGTCATGATTCTCCATTTAGATAAATTTCAAAAATATTTTGCAACTAACTCTGGGTATATGTTTGTCATTCTTTCATTTTGGGATACAAATTTCCAGTCTAAAAACAGCAGCTTTCCTTTCAAATGTGTCTTTTTACACTACGGCTGATACGTTGATTGACCAAATATCTCCTATATACTTGTAGATTCAGCGATTCCAGATGACTGTAGATGAATGCAACACTGACTATTTCTGTTCTTTACCTTTGAAGGACCTGGCAGCGGCTTTCAATGAAGAGGGGCAAAGAACAGGTCGTCCCCGGCTGCTTCTTTCCGCAGCAGTATCTGCCAGCAAAAGCACCATGGATGCTGGATATGAAGTTGCAGCACTGGGGAAGTAAGTTACATGATTTCTGCTTGTGCCCCATTGATTTCTCTGCAGAATACAAGCTCTTTGTGATTCAGTGAATTTAACGGATAATGCAGAACTTCTGTAAGGTGCAGATGTTGGTGTGCAGAATGTTCATTTCTGCTCTCTTCCTTAGCTCCATTCAAACATCTGTATATTTATATTTTCTCTTGGTATTATAGCCCACCTTTCTCCCAAGATGGGTGAGCTTTTAGCAAGTCATACTGACAGCTTCAGAGTTTTAAGTCCAGATAAATGATGGTTACATTCTTTGAAACCTCCACACCTTTGTTGTACCAAAAATATTATACTTCAAGGTTGGAAAACAAATAATTAACATCCATCATTCAATAGTTTGTTTATTTATTTACTTTATATACAGCTCTTCTCCCCCAGGGGGACCGAGCGGTCTTACAAAATGGCAAGATTAATGCCACATATAATACAAAATATAGTAAAAACCAAAAATCGTAAAACACACTTAAAAACCAATATCATACCCAATTAAAACAGTAAAACACTGTGTGACTGTTACAACAGGGCCAGTAGCATTGGGCCAAAAATTGGCAAATCTTACCACTTTATCTATATATGAATATGTATTTTATATTACATGCCAGTTTCAAGCAGTTTTTCTCCCAGATTTATGGTCATTGAATTTTGTACCATACTATACCTGTATTCACAGAACCAATATACACAATTTCACTTAACCACACTTTCACTCATGGCTTTCTGTTCAATCTATAGCTCTTCTTGGTCCCTCCTTTGAAAATAATAGAGTTTGCTATTAAACACAGTTTAATGTAACCACATGAACTCTAGGAAGTCCCCCACAGTTATGGGGAGTCATATTGTAAATATAAACTTACTCAATTAAGACTGTTGATATATTTTCCCCATTTTTTCCCTTTTTTCTATTAAACATAAAAAACTTAGTTTTAAAAATGCCTGATTAATGAAGAAATTTACAAATTTTGGAAAGGCCTTATTAAAAAAAATCCTGAATGAAGCAAGATGCTGATTCAATCCTACCTAAAAGCTGACAGTTCAAATGGTGCTTCAAGTAGCTATGGAGTGATGCTGTGTTTGGTCTGCAAAGCAACTCTGTACTTAAGTAGCTTGAAAATCTCAAACTGTTTAGTTAATTTTGAAAGGGGAATTGATACTTCATTTTGATAGTTCCTCCCAGACCTGCAGTTTTATAATAGTGTTTGATCACCGTTATGCTTGCATTGCACTGAAAGCCCTGGTTAGATAATTCAATTTAAACTAAGTTCTAGGATACAGCAGAGTAGAAATTCCAGTGAAAATGAATCTCACTTACGCAGCCTTGTATAGAACAAGTGTGTTTATGAACCAATGTGGTTCCAGATTAGTGGCTTAGTAAAGTTAGAAACAGTTGTTCCTTGTTCATTTCATCAATTGTTTTTCCATTTAGGAGTCTTGATTTTATCAACATTATGACCTATGATTTCCATGGAAGCTGGGCATCTACAACGGGACACAACAGCCCCCTCCATAAGGGCCTGCAAAGCTATGATCCAAATGCTTTCTACAACTGTGTAAGAATAAACAACAACAAAAATCAGATCGTAAAGTCATATGTAAATTACAATGTTAACTTTTCCATAGGATGCAATGTGAACTAGATTATGCCCAACAATAGGAAGGACACAAAATACATGTCTTGAAGACTTTCATGAATCAGTCTTGTATAATATTAATACTGAAAGCAGCCTGGGTTGTTAGGGGTAGTGAAGCTTTGCCCTCTCCTCCAAAATGTTTTAGCCACAGTTCCCATCAGCCTCACTTTTCATGGTAAGGGATAGCCCTATGGAAGACCAAAGATTTCCTGTCTTACCCGTGGAAGAAAAAAATGAAGGACTGCTCTACTCTTTTCCCACTAGGACTTTTCAACAGAAACATCAACCTTCTGTTGTTCTTCATCTACAAGGCCAAAGAATTGTGAGAGACATAAATATCCCATATTTGCCTACCAATCACAAAAGGATGCCTGATCCTTCTCTGCTCCCCCTTGCTCTTTGTCCAGGGTGTTTAAAGTTTAATACACTTGCACTCACAAAAGAAAGATGCATTATAATAATGCTTGGGTTTTTTTTTCTGTGCTTCAGGAATATGCCATGCAGTATTGGAAGGATAATGGAGCCCCTCCTGAGAAACTCTTGATGGGATTTGCAACATATGGTCGATCTTTCAGACTGTCTGGTTCAGCTACTGGAGTTGGTGCTCCAGCTGCTGGTGGAGGTTCTCCTGGAGCCTACACCAAAGAAACTGGCATCTTGGCATATTATGAGGTAAAAGTTTCCATGGTAATTCATGACCAATATTTAGTGAAAAAAACTAACATCAAAGAACTAGTGAAATATATGTAGCTGTGGACTGGGGGAGACTATGATTCATATTCCATTATAAATAATTTTCACTCAACCAAATTATAATTTAGGATCCAATTATAAAGTTATAATTCTGAGCACTATGATGTTGGGGGTATTATTGAACTCAGTGGGAATTCAATAATACTTTAGTTCAGGCTATTCACCTATATCAGAACCTTTTTTTCTATCAAAATACCCTGGCTATTTTATTTTTAAAAAAAATCCTGCATGGTGTTTTCCCAAGTGGAAGGTTATTAGTCCCACCAATTGAAAAGCAATATATACTCTCTATTTCCAATCTTGATGGATTTTTGTGGTGATTTAAAAAGATGGAATGGTCAATGAGAAAACACAATAGTTTTACAAGCTTGAAGACAATTTGGATCCTCCACCCCTTAGAAAATTCTATGTCTGAAGAACAATTTCACAGAAAGTCTTGTCTGGACATACCCTGTGTCTGAGTCTGCAGTTCACCAAGTAGTCATTGATTCTAGTGAAAAAACTTGGAATTAAATATTTCTTGCTTTATTCTCCCTTTTCTGTTCTCTTTTACAAAAACTATCATTTTGACAGGTGTGCACATTTTTACAAGGAGCTACTAAAGGATGGATTGAAGAACAGAAAGTCCCTTATGCTTTCAAAAATGGAGAATGGGTTGGATATGATGATGAAAAGAGCTTCCAGTTAAAAGTATGTTCCTGCCATTTTCATCTTATGATTTTTGGGTTGGGCCCATTGAGATAAATGAGAATTGATTTACACCTGTCTAAATGTGACTAATTCAATATTCTAAGAGTATGAAGATAAATTCTAAGTCTTGGAAAAAATGAATGGGTATATTGCTTAGGGATGATGGGAACTGTAGGCTGAAAAATATTTGGACAATTACAGTTGACCACCTTTGCTTTAATAACATGTTTGGCTATTAACCAAATTTCCACTGTTGGTCCTACAGATGTTTTAGACTTCAATTTCAATATTGTCTCATCCTGAATAGCTATAAATAAAGGATTCTGGGAGGTGGAGTCCAAAGCACCTGGAGGACTAAAAGTTGAGAACCACAGTGTTGAGTCATGCTTTTCAGAAGTTTATGTGTGTGGAGCAAACTCGATGCACCACCTTTCTCAAAGCACTTACCTTTGCAATCTGCCCTTCACAATGAGAAATGCTGCCTTTTCAGAATTCTGGTATCTTTTTACACTACAGAATGATGTTACTATTAATGCTACGTCTCCATCCAAGGGGATCCTGGGATTTGCAGTCTAGGAAAGAGCATTTTGAATTCTCAGTTGTGTGCCTCCCCAGACGACAAGCCATAAAGGGTCCCATAGGATACAGCTGTGGCAGTTAAAGTTGTATAATGAAAAAGCATGAAAGAACCCCTAGCATGTTCTCTTCCAGGATTTTCCATCTCTGTTACTATTCTCCATCTCATCCTACAACAAATGTTCAACTGCTTTCCATGCTCACTGTAAGGGAACAACTATATTTTCTGTAAAGTCTGTACTTTCAAACTCCTTCTAAACTTCTGCAAAAGTTGGGAGTGCCTTGGAACATGTCATTATGCCCTTATTACTTCTCATAGGCCTTATTTTCAGTACAGACTTGCTGAACTTACTAACAGAAAGAATGCCCATTATACAGCACAAAAGACTAGAAGAACATTGCTTATTCTATCCTTAATTCACTTGGAGAGGGACAGAAAACTGATCCAGCAGCATGAAGTGTGGCATTATCCAGTTGGCAGTTCTGAGTGATCACTGATTAGTTATTGGTCACAGAGGATCTTATTGACATTACTGAGGAGGAGTGCATTGCAAATACACAGAAAATGTATTACTGAACTACTATGCAGTTACTCTGTTTCTTTGCATTTTATTCCTCAGTGTAAACTTCAGTTATTGCGAGTGTGTTGCTTACTAGAAGAAACAAAACAAACAAATTCCCTAAAAATGGCATGTTATATAGGAACCATTGGGTAAATATTAAGTTATTGGCAATTTAAAGCTTTTTATATTCTTTTTAAATTCTCATAGGCTGAATTCCTGAAGCGGGAACGTTATGGAGGTGCAATGGTTTGGACTCTTGGCATGGACGATTTCTCAGGCAAAATCTGTGGTCAAGGAGCCTATGTTCTTGTTAACAAACTAAAGGGTGCCCTTGGAAACTGAGGTATTAACAAATTAAGGTTGTAGATATTAGCGAGTGTGTATAGCGGAACCAGCAGCGTCCAGTTAACACCATGTGCAAAAGACTTGGACCAGGCAGAGGAATTAAAAGAACAAAGAAAACTTTACTTGTTGAGTTGAAGTCAAATAAACAGTTCAGCAATCGTACAATGTCCTTGTAGTTGCATAGGATCAATAACTAATCAATCAGCATTCAATATACCTAGCATAGCATATTTAAACTGCTACTTGACCGTAGCTAGAGAGCCTGTCTTTTCTGTGCTCTCCCTACAAGCCCAGATTCCAAACTGACAAAACCCAGCCATCTGCCAGCAAACCGATACATTGTTTGAGGCGTGGCTTGCCTCTGCAAAAGCTCAGCCCCCATTTTTGCAGAGATCTTTTGCAAGCAACTTTGCAAGGATTTCTTTACACACACACACACATAGCAATTTGGCGCAATAGTAGATAAGTCATGTGTAATGCCAAGTCATCAATCCAATGTCTAGTAAAAGACTCAACTGCATTGCAGTTTAATCTCCTGCAGTAGTTAGGAACATTGAACAAGTTTTTGTTAACTGAATTCAAGTTGACTCTGGCCTGGCCTTCCTTGCTCTCCTGGCTGATTTACCCAATTGGGCTATTACCAGGAGACAACAGGGAGGAAGAGAGCCAGGGTTCAGCTTATTGGAAGAAAGATGGAACATAAATGTAACAAATGGTGCATCCAGGCTGAATTGAAAAGTCCCTAGTTTAATTCCTGTTCTTTCCAATTTTATACTGGGTTGAAATAAACCAACTTGGGGAGCTGGTATAAAAAGTCTTTGCTTGTACTGGGAGCTGACATAACATATACTGCAATAAATAAAATGTGAATGTAACTCCAAAATAAAATCAGAAAGGATGGGAACAAAATTGAAGCCTTTTTTTGTTTTTTGGAATAAAAGAAAGAGAGAAGAAAATGTATTTTAATCTCAGGGATCAATATCCCAGGAATAATGGGACAATGCACAGGTACAAGAAGAACTGGATACAAACTGTGGTGGAGACCAAAGATTAAATCCCATCCTTTTACCTATACTATGTCCCCAAATCCACATCATAATCTTGTTTATAAGGATGTTGGGTGGGATATTCATGGATGAATGACATAAATTGTATTTAGATTGCCCCTATCGTTTGATGAAGTGTAATGCAAGGCTAAAGTGGTGCCATGTTATTTTGTTGGAGTGATCAGTAGTCCATAAAAATGTAACTCAAAATAAATTTGCTAATCTTTAAGATGTCATAGCACTCTTTCTTGGGTTAAATTATGGTCCTTCACCTCACCCTGTTGCTTGCTGTATAACAGGCATGGGCAAACTTCGGCCCTCCAGGTGTTTTGGACTTCAACTCCCACAATTCCAACAGCCAGTAGGCTATTAGGAATTGTGGAAGTTGAAGTCCAAAACACCCGAAGGGCTGAAGTTTGACCATGCCTGATGTTTAATCTATTCACATGAAGGCCAAATTATCATACATTTAACCTGTATTCCATCTATTATTACAGTAATCTGTATTATATTAATCTGTATTAATTAATATATTAAAATTATATTATATTAATCTGTACTCCATCTATGCTTGTTCTCTACTTACAGTTCATGAAAAATCCTGGCAAGCAATCTGAGGAATGCGGTGTATTGTGACCTGATATCAAGCATTTTATATCTTGGCATTTTGCATGCATTTTAAGTAATGCAAATCACACAAATTCATCTCTCGACACGCCATGTATTACTGTAGCTAGCAAGGAAATGGATAGGTGAGAATACTACATATGATATTCTTCTGCTTGAGTTAGCTACATGATCCGATTTTATCCTTTCACTCCTAGTCCAATGATCAATCCTGTGATTTATCTCTGTAGAACTTGAAAAGTACATGGCTTTATGTGTATTTCATGCTGAAAATGATAAAGGAATAAATTTTTTAAAGACTACTTTCACTAATAATGGATTTATTTATGTTATGAATTATTTTCAAATTGTAACACAACAACATTGCTATTTTATTTCTTTTCTATATTGAGTACTTTTGACACAAAGGAAAAATGACAAAACATCAAAAACAAAACTTGTTGTGCCAGCCAGAAAAAAAATTAGGCCAATCCAAATATGAAAACATTTTTACAGCAAAAGAAGCAGCAGTAGCAGCTAATAGATTGATGTAGTGTAGTTCTAAGCCTCAAGCAATGCAGTATGAACATGATGGCACGCCTCCTATGTGTTTCCTCCCACACTAAAGATTATAACAGGGAACAGACTGTATGGATAAGTCTACAAGGTTTTCCCATTAAAATCATTTTGTGCTGGATGCTTTTTTTCAGGTGGGGGTTGCAAATCTATACACCTAGTACAGTACATCTGGCTTAGGTTATACATAATAGAAAAAAAATGGGTTCCTTATATGAAAGCAAGCCACGGAGAGTCTTGGCCTTGTATGTTCAAATCACATACACTCTATATCTCATTTCTCTTCAGATAGATCTGTTTTCAATTTTAAATTAATTGTGATGTCAATATTTGGATAATTATGATGCATTTGAGCTGTGGTTAAACACAAGTAAGGTTGGTTCAAACCATGGTTTCCTGACTTGTTCCTAATTCATGTTTGGACATCACCAAGAACTTTCCAAGTAAAAGCATCTCCTTTTCACAGCTGCAAGAGGAGGAGGAGAAAACATCAGAATCCCTCTCACAACAGGAATTGTGCTTTCTGTGTGAGCTAGTTATGGAGCAATCCTGTGCCATTTGCCAAGCCAAGAGGGAAAGCAATTTGTATTTGTGTGTGTATATAGAGAGGAATGCACATTTTTCAGCAGTAAAACAGTAAGAGGGGAGATGACTAAGGCAGTCCTCTTTCTGGAAATTTATCGCATATTCCAACCGGAGGAAATGCATTGCGAAAAATAGAATCGAAAATAATTGGATGCAATAGAACTCAGCTTCAGTCTTCTGCCCTCAGTCACATCTAGACACAGAAAAGGCAGACTTCTTCTCTCAATGGTGAAGCAGGTGAACACTGTAAGGGATTTTAGATCCTGGTACTTCACCTGATTGTCTTGTTCCAGCAACCCCTCTGGCATGTATTTTATGGGCACTGTGACCTCAACTTCTCTCTTCAAAGTGTTGGCAAGGTGTTTTAAAATTGGCATACAAAATAAGAATGATAAAATGGGTACCTGAGCATTGATCAGTGTTTGCCTATCCTTACTGCAAAAAGGTGGACTGACTTCTGTATTTTGTGGAAAAGAAACTGAAGGGCTGGCACAGCAATTGTAAATCACCACCATCCTGACTTCTGATGCCATCTTAAAAGCTTCATGGTTGTGAATATTTTATCTAAAATCAATAAATACTTTTGACCAGATAATCAAATTAGGAAGGTGTGATACATTCAGAAGAGCAACAAACTAAGTGTTTATGAAGCAGCCTACTGAATATGATTAAGAACAATTTTGTAAATGGCAAAAAGGAAAATGAGTAGTTAAATATACAGAACAGGAAAGACTCCAATCAAAAGAATCAGTCAGTGTAGTATAGGCTCAGGTATGCCACCAGGTTCCGATGCTTCTTGAATTCTTTGTCTGTAAGCAGCTAAAATAAATACAGACATAAATATTGTCAGTAGTGTTGGAAACCTACTTTCTATTAAGGAAACAAGCAGTTCAGTGCAAGTCAATCTTAACACAAGCATGGTCACAACAATGACCATTTAGATAACTGTATCTGAATTTCATACCTCAGTTTTGAAAGTTCTTTTTTCTGGCATTGGTACTAATTCCCAATCTGGGGCCCCAAATTTCCCTGGCCAAGTGACATGCCTGTGTGGCATCTGGTATGGATCATAGGTTCCAGGTCTATAGAGAGAGAGAGAGAAAGAGAGGCCTCCAAATAACACAGCTCAACAAAAAAATGTCTTGGTTTTTAGGCCTGTCCCTGGGATTATTTGGGGCACTGACTAAGAAAAGTGCATTGGATAGACAGCATCAGCTCTAATTTCTTAGATATGGTGGTTATCATGATTCTTTATGAATCAACATATGAAGAGTGGAATATGGCATATGTTCTGTATCTCAAAACTAGAGCTGATAGGGGGAAACTGATGCCATTTTTGGAATCAGCAGATCAAATATACAGTGATCCCTTGCTACTTTGTGGTTCGCTTTTCGCGCCCTCACTGTTTCGCAGGTTTTCAATAAACACTAAAATAATAGTATAAATCATAAAATAATATTATAAATTCCTCTTTCTACTTCCTTCTTAAGGAGAAGCCTAACAAAGGGAGAGAAAAGGAGGCTGAAGCAGCTTTGTCTTTACCTCACAAGGCAGTGGAGGGAGCGCATATGCACGTGCTTGAGAGGCGAGGAGGGGACAGAGACACTACTTGCAAACAACGCAAATATAGTGTCCCTACTTCATGGATTTTCATTTTTTGCGGATGGTCCTAGAACATAACCCCCGCAATAAGTGAGGGAACACTGTACTCAGAAAGGTCTAACATTTGAGACACCAACATGTGTATTGGCCAGTGTAATGTGTCACTTACAGTGAACCTATATATACATATACATATACACATACATGCTATTGTTTGGGAGCCATAGAAGTTAGTGTTGGATTAGCGTGCAGGGGACCAACGTTCAAATAATGTATTCACTTGGCTGTGGGAACCGAATGCCTGGACAAGAAGTATTCCTGTATCTTAAAACATAGGCAAACCTCCTCTGAATCAATCTTACCAAAAAAGTCCAAGTTTTGCTGTAAGTCGGAGATGACTTAAAGGCACATAACAAGAACAAACAGTACCTTGAGCTACATCTGTTTATAAAGGTTAGAAACAAATAACACTCCATTGTCGAACTTCCAACACAGTGGAATTTTCCCTCCATCCCATTGACTTCCACCTGAGTCTATTTTATTAGCAGTGTGAAAGCCAAAACTGGTTACTTAGGTATATCAAAGATGAGTGTGGATCCACATGCCCTAAGCCTTTTTGTTCCGCCAAACTCCCATTGGCCCTAAATTACACCAATGAAGAACCTGGGTGTTTCTCTTCACACCATATACTGTAAACGTCATACAAATACATCCGACCACAATACATAATCAGTTAAAACAACATATCCTGATATATAAACCCAATTAACATATAAAATAAAACAATTTAAAAACTTACAGCAAGCAACATTTAAAGATATCCATAACCTCCAATTACTGAAGTTATTTGTCAAATATTATCAAAATATTGTCAGACTGGCAGTGCCTATTATCATTCTTCTGGGAAGGCCTGGCTTCACAGAAAGGTTTTAATTTGCAAACAAAAGGCCAGTAAGGAGGGGGGCAATCATGCTTCATTGGGGAGGGAGTTCCAGAGCCACGGGGGCCACCACCGAAAAGACCCTCTCTCATTCACACCAAACACGCCTGTGATGATGGTGTGACCGAGAGAAGGGCCTCTCTCGAGGATCTCATGGCTCAAGTGGATTGGTAGAAGGAGATATGTCCCTGAACTAGGCTGGGCCCAAACCATATAGGCCTTTGTGAAGGCAGCATCTTGAATTGCGCCTGGAAACAAATGGGAAGCCAGTGTAGCTGCTTCAGGAGTGGAGTAGTTCTTTCTCTATATCCCGCTCCCGTAAGCAGTCTAGCAGCTGACGTTTGAACCATTTGAAGTTTCTGAACGCTTTTATGGGGCAGCCCCACATAGAATGCGTTACAGTAATCTAGCCTGGAAAGAAAGAACACAAACTTCTTCATCCTCTCTCTGTCTTGACTTCAGATTACCATTAAGAGTTTAAATGTGATTGTCATCCTATGAACACATCTCCCATTTACCCTATAACTCTGTGTTTCATGTTCAGTAATTCCGAACTGGGTAAAGACTCTCTCTGTTTTTTAGGTTCTAAGTCCTAATGGGCAGCCTTGTAATTCAAGAAATGAAAAATGATACCCAGGGAAACACTCTTTGTACAGAAGGTAGTCTGAAAATCGTGGTGAGCGTCTGCTAAATGGAGCAAATCCGGGCTGGCCCTTTTGGTCTTTGCTCTGATCCACTTGGTAGACTGTAGGGTCAGGAACAACATGCTAAACAAATGAGATTAGAAAATGAAGGAAATAGACAAATCATTCATTGAAATAATTGAACCAAGAAACCTCTAATTTGAAAGATAAATAAGCAAATCCCCGCCTCCTGCTAAACCCTATCAGATATTGATATTCCTGATTTATGGATAAATCAACAATGATGCTGACAATCCTTTAACCCCTTTTATGGGCATGCTGTGTATTGACAAATTATGTCAAAATGGGATACAGTATTGCATAGAATAGATTAATGTCCATCTTCACAGCCAGAAATGGCTAGAAGATAGTTTTACACTCATTCTAATACATGAAAATGTGGCACCAGTCTCTGACACATTAGAATAACACCTTTCATAATATAAATGCAAAATACTTCACTTCGGCAGAAAAAATGGAAATCAAAGATACAGAATGGGGGACGCCTGGCTTGACAGCAGTGTGTGCGAAAAAGATCTTGGAGTCCTCGTGGACAACAAGTTAAACATGAGCCTACAATGTGATGCGGCAGCTAAAAAAGCCAATGGGATTTTGGCCTGCATCAATAGGGGAATAACGTCTAGATCCAGGGAAGTCATGCTCCCCCTCTATTCTGCCTTGGTCAGACCACACCTGGAATACTGTGTCCAGTTTTGGGCACCGCAGATGAAGGGAGATGCTGACAAGCTGGAAAGCGTCCAGAGGAGGGCAACTAAAATGATTAAGGGTCTGGAGAACAAGCCCTATGAGGAGAGGCTTAAAGAGCTGGGCATGTTTAGCCTGCAGAAGAGAAGGCTGAGAGGAGACATGATAGCCATGTACAAATATGTGAGGGGAAGTCATAGGGAGGAGGGAGCAAGCTTATTTTCTGCTGCCCTGCAGACTAGGACACGGAACAATGGCTTCAAACTACAGGAAAGGAGATTCCACCTGAACATCAGGAAGAACTTCCTCACTGTGAGGGCTGTTCGGCAGTGGAACTCTCTCCCCCGGAATGTGGTGGAGGCACCTTCTTTGGAAGCTTTTAAGCAGAGGCTGGATGGCCATCTGTCGGGGGTGCTTTGAATGCGATTTCCTGCTTCTTAGCGGGGGGTTGGACTAGATGGCCCTTGAGGTCTCTTCCAACTCTACTATTCTATGATTCTATGATTCTATGATAACCTGAGAAGCAGTTCTCTAGATCAGGGCTTCTTAAACCTCTTCTGCTTGGGACCCTTTTTGGTCTGAGAAATGTTTACATGACCCCTAGGTATAGGCAGTCTCCAAGTTACAGACAAGATAGGTTTGGTAGGTTTGTTCTTAAGCTGAATTTATATGTTAGTCGGAACAGATATGTTTTTAAGCGTAACTCTAGCCAAATATAAGTGTGTGTGTACATTTTGGGTAGCATAGGGAAGGGTTAACACTCCTGTGAAACTTGTTTTGCTGTCCCTGCCCCTGTTCAGAATATTTCACCTCACTTTCTGACCCTGTGATAATTGGATTTTGAAAAATGTGGCTTGTGGAAACAAGGATTAGTGATAAAGCTTCAGTGGAGACACCTTTTCCCCATGATAACTCTTCCAGGAGTGAATTTCCCTTCTGAAGGGTAGATTTCTGTCACTTCCTGTTGTCTCACCCTTGTTCTTAACTTCGAGTCATATGTAAGTTGGATGTATTTAACTTGGGGACTGCCTGAATCGGTATAAAAGTCAAATATTTATTGATAGTTAAATCAGCATTCGCAATGCTTGATAAAAAAGCTGATTTTCCTTTTTACAGAGTACATCTGAGGCATCTTCTTCAGAATCTATTGCAAATACACTCAATAAATTTATTAATGCTCCAACGAATGGTCATATGTACTATTTACACCGACAGAAACAATATTTAACAAACATCTATATAAAACACTGTAAAATCCAACAGTTAAAAGCAGGATGCAAGCAGGATAAAAAAGAGCGTGCAAAATATACTGTAAATAATACTGCACAACAGATTTATGTAAATGTCTAAAACAGCCATTAGGTGATGTCCAGAATTTTTATTTGGGATCCCATTTGAGGTCAGGACCCACAGTTTACAAAGTAGTGTTCTGGATCAGCTGCAGCCACTGCTCAGAGATGGTGGTAACAGCATTCCAGCAATATCTGAAAGAGCATAGCTTCCTCAACCCTGTAAGGATGTTCAGTAGCCTTATTTTCCTTACCGGTGAAGAAACCAGGAAATATATTAGTACAATGCTAAATAAAGAACTATTTGAACTAAAAGCAGAACATATGGTGAAGACATGAAACTGCCCTATCTGGAGATAGGCAAGATATTTTTTCCAGGTGTGAATTTGCCTTTCTAAGGGTAGATTTCCTCTCACTTCCCGTTGTCTCACCCCCATTCTTAACTATGAGTTGTATGTAAGTTGGATGTATCTAAGTTGGGGACTGCCTGTATATAAATACAGCAGTTATTTGTTGTAATTCTCAATCTTTTGATCCTATGCCTTCTCCTGCATGAAAATGCTCTACTGCTCTACTGTGTAAAGACCCCCTCGAATGCAGTTGTCACAGTGGCATTGCCTTGGCAATCAATGACAAATATTTTTGCCTTTAATGCATTGCGTACATTAGATCATTTATATTACAGTACATTTTTACAATTTGTGATTTAATTATGTGTAGAAGAGAGGAAAACCGCTTTTACCTTGCCAATGATTCTAAAACGCGGGGTTGTTCTTGCTCCCATGCTGTAACCTTTAATGCTCACTGGTCTCTTAGCCAGATTATATATAAGGGTGTTTCTCTGTGTTCAAAACACCATATAGATTATTTCAATATACAGTAACAGATTACAAACCTACAGATTAAAAATACCCCTGCAACTAACTAATAACAAATCTATTGTCCCAATTTTTTCTTTTTCCATCCCCTTTCCCCCCACCTCCACTTTCTTAGTAAATGTTTAATAAAAATTATTTGCAAAGAAAAATACCTACAGGTTTTAGGGTTCAAATCAGCCTAGATGGCACAACCTTTGTCCTTTATGTTCCATTGATAAAACAAAAAAGTGTGTGGTCTCTTTGCAGGTTCTCCAAAATCAAAACACATTCTGAGCAGGACAAATGATCTCTGCAGGTGTCAGCGATAAATAATGTTTCTTTGTAACTTCTAAATTTGTTGTTTTTGAAAAGTCGTTTGGATCAATATGGTTTTTTAAAACAATAATAAAAGAAGAGGTCACTAGTCCATTATTTGCAAAACAAGACCTAACAATTTACCTCTTGCAAAGAGGAACATCCAATGCTAACATGCTATTTTGAAAAATAACATTCAAAAGTGTCTATTTTTGTGTAGAAATAAAAAATAACAAATATTTCTTTCTTCTGTACTGTAACAGAAACATTTTTCTCTGGAAAAACCAAGACCACATTTTTGCATCTTAATTTACATATAACATTTTACATAATTTGGACAAAATGTTTATTTTATTTAAGTAACTATTGTGTTGTCAAAGGCTTTCATGGCCGGAATCACTGGGTTGCGGTGAGTTTTCCAGGCTGTATGGCTATCATGTCATGACTACACAGAGAAGCCATTGAAATCCTCAAGCATGTGGACAATTTCAACAGAAATGAACAAAATCTGGCTACCAGTATTTAAAAAACTCTAAAATCAGGACAGTAAATAAAGAACAACATTCTGAAAACAGGAGAATTCCAGACATGAAACAATCAGGGCCAGCTAACACTGCCCAACACAGGATTCCCCCATGCAGGAATCAGCCAGGCTTTGAAACTGCAAGGCTTTTCAATGCTAATCAAGGTGATTAACTGCTTCCAACAGACAAGAGTTCTTTCTTTCAACCTTGACATTCCACAGATATATAAACATCTCTTGCTTAGTTTCCAATATACCTCACAATCTCTGAGATTGCCTGCCAAAGATGTGGGTGAAACGTCAGGAGAGAATGCTTCTGGAACATGGCCATCCTGTTCATTTTGTAATTATAATGTGAGGCAACTTTTCAACATTTGTTACCGACATAAGTAAGATCTACAGTGTAGACTCCTTGGTTCTTGTTTAGCATTCCCACAAAAACTTTGGTCCCGTTTTGGCCTTCAGTTCCCAGAAGCCTGATTAAACAGCCAGGAATTCTGCGAGCTGAAGCCCAAAACATCTGGAAGACTAAAGTTTGGGTATCACTTCCTGAGAACAGTATCACACCAACTATTGTAAAATAAATTTTCCAAGGCAGGGATATGGTTGCTCCAAGGACAGTGCCTGAAACGTCATTGAAGAAGGGTGATCTCATGTGTGCAATCCTTCCAATTCATAGCACAAATACCCATTTTTCTTCTTTTATTTCAAAATGAAAGCTCGACAGAGGGAAAAGAAGAGCTAAATCAAGGAAAGTACAACTTACCTCTGCATTGTTATAAACTCCAGGTCCGCGATCGGGATGACCTTTCATGGGAACATGCTCATTACCCAGCCGGTCTGGAGCATAAGCAAAGGGGAAAATTGTCCGCTCCTGACATGTTCCAAATGAGTTCCGTTTTTGCGCAGCTGCAAAACCCAAAAGACATGAATGAGTGTTAAAACAAGGAGGGAAGAGATATAGCATGGAAATTTATCTTTCATCATTTTAAACATCTTTTAATTTGGGTTGTTGTGAGTTTTCCAGGCTGTATAGCCATGTTCCAGAAGCATTCTCTCCTGACGTTTAGCCCACATCTATGGTAGGCATCCTCGGAGGTGTGAGGTCTGTTGGAAACTAGGCAAGGAAGGTCCAGGATGGGAGAAAGAACTTGACAATTGGAGGCATGAGTGAATGTTGCAATTAATCAGCTTGATTAGCATTGAAAAGCCTTGCAACTTCAAAGCCTGGCTGCTTACTGCCTGGTGGAATCCTTTGTTGGGAGGTGTTAGCTGGCCCTGGTTGTTTCCTGTCTGGAATTCCCCTGCTCTCTGAGTGTTGTTCTTTATTTACTGTCCTGATTTTAGTTTTTTTAAAAAAATATTGGTAGCCAGATTTTGTTCAACTGGCTAATAGGAATTGTGGGAGTTGAAGTCCAAAACACCTGGAGGGCCGAAGTTTGCCCAGGCCTGCTCTAGTGCCTCTGTGGACTGAATAATAATAATAATAATAATAATAATAATAATAATAATAATAATAATTTTATTCTTATATCCCGCCCCATCTCCCCGGAGGGACTCGGGGCGGCTTACATGGGGCCATGCCCAGACACGACAGCACAAATCAGATAAAACATTAAACCGAGCAGTAAAACTTCAACATGATTAAAAACAGTCATAAAAGTCAATATACACAATAATATTAAAATCCCGATTTGGGTCAAAAAATCTCAGGATTGAAAATCTCAGGATTCCATAGGATGGGTAAAGAGGAATCATAGGCCCCATCTACACTAGCCATTTAATGCAGATTCAAATCGGTATTGAAGAAAGAGGTTTTGGTGCAATTACATAGGAAATTCTGGAACCATTTGGAAGCTCAGGTCGTGATTATGCAAAACACAGATGTGCATTCAGGGCTTTCTTTCCTGTCCCGGCCAGTTTGCAAACACTTTTCACTGCTATGGAATCATGAGAGTTGTAGTTTTGCAAGGTCTTTAGCCTTCTCTGCCACAGAGGGCTGGGTGCCTCACAAAACTACAAAATCACAATGGCAGTTAATCTGGAATCATGGCACTATTAGCTATTGGGTATGAATGGGATCTCTAACCTCTCTTTAAACCAAGTTTAGGGGAGCCCTAGACGAAGCCCCGCCCCCTTGGCGTATTGACCAATCAACGCCCGCCGCTACCTGTGAGCTCCCAGGCGAGCTGCCGCTGCCCCGAAAACATGCCTAGGACTCCTTTCGCGTGCGCCGCGCCCATCCGTTGCCATGGAAACTCAGGGAGGCTGAACTTCCTGATCTCGTGGCCTGGAAGGAGGGAGCGCCGGGGCAGGCCTGAGGAAGCAGGCGTTGCCATCGCGACAGAGGGGGCGGGAGGAAGAAACAAACAATTCAAAGTTTGGAAAAAGATATAGACAGTAGACCACCGTAGGAGACAAATTGAGACTATAGTTATAATGTATAAAAAATCACGAAGGCAAAAACTTGGCATTATACTAGATTTTCTTTGACCAGAAACTGGCCACTTGGAGTGCCTCTGGTGCTGCAATAAGAAGGTCCCCCATTGTACATGTGGTAGGGCTCAGGCTGCATTGTAGTAAGTGGTCTGTGGTTTGGTCTTCTTCACACTCGTATGTTGCTGACTCCATTTTGTAGCCCCATTTCTTAAGGTTGGCTCTTGCATCTCTGGTTCAGAATACAGTCTGTTCACTGCCTTCCATGTCGCTCTGTCCTCAGTGTGCCCAGGAGGGAATCTCTCATTTGGCATCAGCCACTGATTGAAGTTCTGGGTTTTCATAGAATCATAGAGTTAGAAGAGACCTTGTGGGCCATCCAGTCCAACCCCCTGCCAAGAAGCAGGAAATTGCATTCAAAGCACCCCTGACAGATGGCCATCCAGCCTCTGCTTAAAAGCCTCCAAAGAAGGAGCCTCAACTACACTCTGAGGCAGAGAGTTCCAGTGCTGAGTAGCTCTCACAGCTAGGAAGTTCTTCCTAATGTTCAGGTGGAATCTCTTTTCCTGTAGTTTGAAGTTGTCCTGCGTCCTAGTCTCCCGGGCAGCAGAAAACAAACTTGCTCCCTCCTCCCTATGACTTCCCCTCACATATTTATACATGGCTATCATGGCTATCATGTCGCCTCTCAGCCTTCTTCTTCTTTTTTTTAATGCTAAACATGCCTAGCTCTTTAAGCAGCTCCTCACAGGGCTTGTTCTCCAGACCCTTAATTATTTTAATTGCCCTTCTCTGGACACATTCCAGCTTGTCAACATCTCCTTTCAAGTGTGGTGCCCAGAATTGGACACAGTATTCCAGGTGTGGTCTGACCAAGGCAGAATAGCATGACTTCCCTGGATCTAGACACTATACTCCTATTTATGCATGCCAAAATCCCATTGGCTTTTTTAGCCGCCCGCATCACATTGTCAGCTCATGTTTAACTTGTTGTCCACAAGGACTCCAAGATCTTTTGCACATGTACTGCTGTTGAGCTAGGCATCCCCCATTCTGTATTTTTGCATTTCATTTTTTCTG